>NC_071390.1:107155717-108355717 GCF_022682495.2 Desmodus rotundus
CGCGCCGATGATGTCAGCTTCGGCCAATGGCGGGCGCCGGCTCAGCGCGGCCCCGCCTGGCGTGACCGAGCCTCTCCAGCAAGGCCCCCACCATTGGCTAAATTCGAACTTTGGGCGTCTATGATTGGAAGGAGGCCTCGCAGGCTATTTTTAGCAGGGTATTTAAGGCGCGGGTCGACGCACGCCGGAGGAGTCGGCGCTGGGAGGTGCGCGGCCGAGCGGTTCAGTGCGCCCGCGGCTGGGCCGAGGGAGATGGTTCCCTTGTCGTCCGTGTCCATTCCCTACCACCCCAGCCGGTTACCGCCGACCCAGGCCCCCGTCACTCAGGACCGATCCGCGTGAGCTGGGCCGGTCACTCGGACACCTTTCCCCAAACGTCCCTGTCCTGTTACCCGGTCCCCGTCCCCTGCGTCACGCCCAGCAGCTCTGTGTGCTGCGGCCGGACTGAGGGGACCCGGGCGGGTCCCCGTCACCGGCTCGTCTCTGTACCCATCTTCCGTCTCCCCCGTTCACCCTCTCCCAACCTCCGAGAAGCTCCGCTTTCCTTCGTCCAGCCTCTGCTCCACCCTCTTTATCCTGCCTTTCTGCCCCTCCCCCTCTGTCCTTGGGGCGCCCGGCCCTCTGCCTCCCCCAGGGCCGAGGCTGTGACTTCGGGGACCCGAGAGGGACACAACTGCTGCCCTCGGGCGCTGAGGGGCAGGGAGGCCGGCAGGGAGAGGCCTGTGCGCGGAGTCGCTGGGATGGTCTGTGAACCCGAGGACCCTCCTTTAGCCCCCCCCGCCCGGGGGCCGGGGAAACACCTGCGTGCCGGGGGACCTGCCGAACCCGCGGGAAGAGGGTCAGACTGACCTGGAAGGTCCTGTGGCGTCTACTGGCTCTTGATGGGTTTACTTTAGGGTAAAGTGAAAGTGGTAACACTGATTTTGTGGGGAACAAATTCCACCGTTAAAAAGGAGACTCCCTATAACCGGTTATCCGGAGGGTCAGGGACTACAATAGCATCTTCACCAGCTGTCTACCTGTTAGAAATGTAATTTCCAGGGCGCTCAAAACCAAAGAATCAAAAGATGGGCGCTGGGGGGCTGTCCCAGCCATTGCGTTTGAACAAGGCCCCCCATGTGAATCCTCTGCCTGCTAAAGGTTGCAGCTTAGAACTTAAAATGTCCTCTTACTTGTTACTTACAAAGCAGCAGCCCTCATTCCAGGTTGTGGCGTCTACTAATTGGGAGAAATCTGTTTAGTTTGTAGAGCTGCAGTCTCAGTCCTCACCCAGGTTGAAGCTTAACAGCTAGGCTTTCCCCCTCTGAATACGTAAACAGTTTAAATTAGGTCGAAGCTGACATTCAGTGTATATGTGTATATATTTTTTCTATAAATTATTTTCTAAGATAATTTTTAAAAAAGCCAAGACCACGAAGAATGTGCATTTAAATTCAAAGTGGAAAATTGGATTATTGCTACTACTTTCCTTTTTATTTTAACGCAGAGTTTAATGAACATCCTTTTAAATAAAGTTTTTTAATGGAATATGTCAGAATTTTGAGAGGATTTTGTATGTTAGATTTGAGCAGACGAGAACAGAGACGAATATATCAGGGTTTAGGACCCTGTGAGATTCTAGGCAGGGACCTTTTGAATCAAAAGTTAGGATTGTAGCTATTACAGAGGATCTATGAAGGTAATGCAAAATGAATTGATACAAAAGATCACTGACCTCTGTTCATCTTAATTTACATAGAAACAAAAGCGTGACTGAGACTCCAAAGGAAACAAAAATCCAGTGACTCTACCAGGGAAGGCCAGCATCCTGGAGCTTTTGCAGGAGAGTTAGGTTATCCTTACTTACCTTTTGGATAATTAGTTACTTGTTGTGTTAATAATTTTCTTTATTACATTCCTATGGAATGTAAATTTATCCTCTTGCATGCACTGGCCAGTACTTAGAAGATTGTATAGTTTTTAAAAACTGAACTAAGTACAAACTTCTAGTTAAAAGACAAGTTCGTACTAAGGATGAAATGTGCAACATGACCATAGCTAATACTGACACTAGATAAATAAGAACGTTATTAAGAGAGTAAGTCCTAAGAGTTCTCATCATGAGGAAAATTTATCTTTTATTCTTTGTTAAATTGTTATCCGTATGAGAAAATCAATGTTAGCTGAACCTATTGTGGTAATCATCTCACAGCATATGTAAGTCAAACCACCATGCCGTAGGCCGTAAACGTACACAGTGATGTATATTAATCATTTCTCAATAGAACTGGAAAAAAATAATTGAACATAATACAGATGCACTCAAAATGGTAATTTTAAGAAAAAATAAAAAGGTGTAACAACAGGTTTGTACAATGTGCTGAATTTCAAAGAGAATTAATTCTATGACTTCCTGTTGCACCCATTAGCCACTCAGTACAGTTACTCACATCCTATGACTGGCCAGGTATATAGGATTCATACATCCACCAGATTCTGAGAAAGTCCCAGTGGTGGGATAGGTAAAAGTCTGCAGAGGTCTTAAAACAAGGGCATGGCCACTCTTGGTGTATGTCACCATTTGGTGGGAATATAGTGTCAACTCCCTATGTGAAAAAAATATGCCGGATTCTGAGCAATACTAGGCAACAAGGACAAATCACAGAAGGAGAGAGAGTCATTCAGAGGGACGAATGTGGCGTGGTGTGAAAAGGTGGACCTTAGACTCTAGTTATTTGCACTACCTGTGTGACCTTGGTCACGTCCTTTCAGTAGGAGGTGAAAATGTCTCTTGTAGTTTGATAGAATTGAAATAGATGATGCATTATTATAATCTCTGGTTCATGGCAAATAGCAGTTATTCAATAAATTGAAGGCAATATTCACTAATTCAACACTCACCCATCTCTAAGCATGCTGTTGATATTTATTTTAAAATTCCTTTTTAAAAAAATAGATGAGTGAGCACAGAAGCAAAATGAAATCACCTTTGCAGGTCACATAATCAGAGAAAAAGTTGGGTCCACAGTCACGTCCAGTGACTCCAAACGAGCTTCTTTGTCCTACCCCACACTGAAGATTCTTGCTCTCACTCCTTTCTACTCTCCCAGTCATGCACGGAGAGAAAATAATAAACTTCAGTTGGTGAACATGATTCTTGTTCTCCGCTCATGTCCCTCTGCTCATCTGTTTTTTCAATTGTCATACTGCCCGCCTATACCACGCTTGCTCTTCAGAAGGTCAGGACCCATTCATCGTGACTGCACCAGGCTCTTTCATGTTCCTGGGCGATGGAGGTGTCTGACCCCCTTGCAAGCTCGTGTCATTCCCTCCTGTCCCCCAACCCACCTCCACTCCCTCCTTCACGTTTTTTCTTCCTTCATACTTCCAGTTACACTCATTTATTTTATACCACTAAGCTCTCTTTGCCACATTTAGAAAAAAAATCTATTTTTAAAATAAACTTTGCATTTTAAACCTGTTTTAACTTATTTAAAGACTTACAGAATGGTATATTGGTTGTGAGTACTTTTGGTCTTCCTGTTCTTCCAGACAATTCAAGAGGGGCTCTTAAGAGGATTCTCATGAATCTGTTTCAAGGACCATTCCAATAATGCTCCCAGTGACATTGGGGCTCCTGCTGCGCAAGAAGCCCCTTTGTTCTGTTTTGTGTTTGGTGTCACTACCAAAACATTAGTTACCATATGACACTACAGTACAGTTTCACTTTTGATAACTATTACTGCTGAGAATAGCTAATGAGGAAAGTTCTCTATTGAGAGTTTTTTAATAGTTACGTAACTTAATTTGTTTCTCCTGGGACCATGTGGGCACCCTTTAAACATTCAGTCACATGGGTTGAAAAGTAGACTTCCTGTGAAATCTTTTACAAGCTGAATGACCTGAAGTGAAGAAACAATTACCTTAGGACACATCTTGCTAGGGGATGCACAAAATAATTTCATTTTCACCAATAACTTTATTGGTTTTGATATTTGAGTATGTTGTCTATCATCCACTATTGGTTTCTAGTGGGTAGAAGCCAGGGGTGCTGCTGAACACCTTCCAATGCATGAGACAGCCCCACAGCGAAGAATTATTTGGCCAAAGTGTTAATAGTACGAAGAAACTTTGCAAACCACTTTTGACACATTTGATCAGTCGCAGCACCTTCTCCATATGCTGCACAAATCTTTTTTTGTGTTTCATTTGTGTTTTACCTTTCTTGAAATAAAGCATGATACAGTGAAAATGTTGCATATTGTCTTCCATCTCCAATATTAAAATGGCTGCACAAAAATGCACCAATTTTGAAAAAAATGCACGCTAATATGACAGCTCTTACAAATACAATCTAACAAAATTGTTTCAAGTTAAGTTAAAGACAACTAAGCACTACAAGAGCCATCGTATGGGAAAAAACTACACGTTTGGCCAGCCCAGTAAGTGGAGGTAAAGCACGCCGGCTCACAGACACAGCTCGAAGCTCTGGGACGTGAGGCTGTGACACTGAGTGCAGTTCCCAGGGAAGGAGCTCAGGGGGCCACCCTCACGGCCCTGGGTGAGTGCTTCCTCTGTAAGTGCTCTGCTTACTGCAAAGCAAACTCTGAATACTATTTTAGCTTTTCACATTTTTTTGTGAAAGCAAAAATCTTCTATTTCTTTCAGTTAGTGGAAACAGTTACTAATGTAGGTCTTTTGTAAAAGCAAAACAGCCTAACACAAAGTCTCAAAAAGCATGGGACACCTGTATATGTGGGTGGCAGGGAACTTCAGCCCCATCTCGTAGCACATACAAACATTAATTTGAGACAGTTTAAAAAATAAGTGAACAGCTGAACTCTAAAGCTTGCAGAAGAAAATAGGAGAACACCATCATGACTTGGGAGTCATCGAAGTTTCTTAGAAAACAACAAGCGCTACCTTAAACTTTTTTTTCTCATTAGTAAATTAGACTTCATCAAAATTTAAACTGCACTAAAAGATACCACAAAGAAAATGAACAGACAAGTTATAGACTGAAAAAACAGTTCTCAAAACACATATGTAGTATTGAATATGTACCCAGGGAATATAGATGACACATAAAAGTCAATAATACAATAGGAAAAAAATGTTTGAACAGGTACTTCATACACACACACAACATATATATATATGTGTGTGTGTGTGTGTATATATGGTATATATATGGTATGGTGTGTATATATATAGTCATATATATATGACTAGTAACCCATGAAAATATGTTCAACATCATTCATCATCAGGGAAATGTGAAATTGAACCCATGATTGGTGAGAATGTAGAGCTATGACCACTTTCGAAAAATTTCTGGCCATTTTTAATAAAACTAAACACAATGGTATTCTGTGGCTCAGCTCTTTCATCATCCAGGCATTTAACTGAAAGCACTGAAAGAATATGTTCACAGAGAGATTTATACAAGATCGTTATAACAGTTTATCCATAATAGTCAACAACTGGTCATCCTCCAGGTGTCCGCCACCAGGAGATGTGGCATTCTCACAGAAGTGTGCCGCTGCTCATCAGCAGATAGGACAAACTGCTATACACAAAGTGACATGAAACATCTCAGAAACATAGGCTGAGTGAAAGAAGCCTTGCACACAGACATACCTATTGCAAGATTCAGATTACATTAAGCTGTAGAACAGGCAACACTGATGTTTGGTTACCTCTGGTGGACAGGGGTGAAAATTGACTGGGAAGGGGCCTGAGGGAGCTCTTCTGGTGATGGGTGATGGCAATGGTGATAGGTGATGAGTGATGCTCAATCTGGAGGGTTGCATGTCCTTCCTATCTCATTTCTATGAAGCATTCGCATTTTCAGATAAGTTAGAAATCTGTGTCACCCATATGGGAATTCCATTCCAGTTATGCAGAAATGTCCCAAGTGTTCTAAGAAAAGCCTATTTGTTTCTGAGTGCTTACTCTTTGCTAGGCATCATTCTGTCCCTCCAGGAAATAGCAGTGATTAAGATTAACTGTCCTACACAGTTCATGTTCTAGTTTGGGGACAAGCAGCTATCAGGTAATATCTCAGGTGATGACAGATGCCATGCAGGGTATGGAGATGGGAAATAATGGGCAGGGTGGGTAGGAAGCGCTACCTTAGACAGGATGGCTCTGGAAGTCCTCTTGGATGAAGCCCCTTTGTGCAGAGAGAGGATAAGGTGAAGATAGAGTGAAGACATAATGATATTGGGCAGTAAGTGCCCACAGACTGTAAATGTCAAGTGACAATAGTTCTGCTTCCACTATAACTTTAAAAGGTATTTAAGGGTTTCACATCCCTTTAGGTAATTCCTTATGTTAAATTGCATTTCTTTGTATTAGATAACATTTATTTTCAGGTGATCTCAAGTATAAATTTCTAGGAGGTCATCATGACCTCACTGCTTGGAAGAAATAAACACAGTCATACCTCAGTACTCCTAGGCTTCAGAACTCATCAAACCCTGTACTCATTGCATTTTGATGAGAAAAAAAAAAATGTATCAACATTCAGCGCTTGGTCAGGACTAAAACATCTATGAGTCACGACTCTGTCCCACAATAGAAAATGCTTCGTCGTTCGGTACTCATCAGTTTCGGCATTCCTCATGAGTTCTGGGGTGAACTGACGATGAGTACCAAGGTATCACTACACTTTAAAACTTATAGTAAGTGTGTATATGGAAAGAGTCTCCCATTTGCACAGGTCGCAAGAACATTAGACTCCTGTGTCGGAAACCTGGTCAGCCGCTGCTCAGAGAGGACGAGGCATTTCAGATCCCTCAGCTCTCCCATATTAAATGATTCTGAACCATTTTATAGTTTGGTTGATGTGATAAAGAGCCTGCAACACCCCATGCCCACGATGCTCTCTGGAAGAACTGGAATCCTGAGTGTTGTGCCTGCTTCCTGAAAGTTCTCCAACATCATCAATTCCTTGTGGGGCCAAAGCTCCCGAGAGCTGAGGGGCAAGCAGGTCCTGTCTCAGGTGATGACGTGCACTGAATGACAGAGCACAGGGAAGCACGAGCTGACTCCTGAGTAAAACGTGCTCGCTCAGGCCACTGGCAGGATTGGACCGTTTGCATGATTGTGTACCTGGAGAACCTTCTTTTCTGTTTTAGTGAGTGTTTCCTTGTCTCAGAGTCGCTGACATGAAAAAGGAAACCTTCCCACTCTGGCCCTGCATCTCACACGGTGCTCCAGGTGGTCTTTCCCAATCCATAGGCGACATTCAGGCTCCAAGAATGAGCCTGATTGGGAGGCACTTGCCCACTTCACACTTCCAGGGGTACTCAGGGGAGGGATCTGGGAAAAGTCACCTGAGCTGAGAGATTTAGATGTTAGTCCTTAAAAATGGAATTTTAATAGCAAAGGGCTTAGTGATTAGCACTGTGCCCTGTTTATTATTATAGAACTTGGAAGCCAGCCTTGGTGATCTGGGGTCGATAACAATAATAAGGTGTCCATCTCTCCAGGGAGTTTAAGCAGAGAACACAACTTGTGTCATGAGTTAAGCTCACTCAGAGCCATTGAAGAGGGTCCTGGGTTGAACCCCATCTCTGACATCAAACCAGCTGCTTGTATAAGTACCACGCGCTAACCGATTGTGCCACTGCAGCTCCAAACCAGCTGTTTGAATACAGACACATTTCTCAATTCTTCTGAATTTAGTTAAAAACATGCTTCCTTTACAGGACTTGTCAGGGATTAGATGAGATAACGTATGCTTCGCTTAGCACATAAGAGAAGTTCTACTAATTACAAAAGTGACTTCTGTGAAGGCACAGCAGTGACAAATCCAGCATTACTCCCAGCAAGAAGCCACAGACCTAGAAAGTGGGGCAACGCCAAACAGCAACTGCAGAGGCTCACCCCTCTCCTTTGTGTGCCCGGGGCAGCTGCAACGATGAATGTGGACAGCAGGGGAATTCTTGGATGAAGACTGATTGCTTTATTCTTTTTCCTTTCTACACTTCCTTCTCTTCTTGGTCATACAGACCTCCGGTCACACACTGCCCTTTAAACAGCCTCAGGCCCTAGGAGTGTCCCCATGTCCCCACTGTCGTGGTATCTTCTTGGCCTTTGGTGGCTGGCATGTAGCAGGGCTGTGCTGGTGGCAGCTCCATGCAGCTTGTCCTTGTGACCCTGGTCCAAATGCATTGTTTTCTTTGATTCTTTGTTTGCTTGTTTTTGGTTTCCCCTAGGAAAAGTCTTGGTGGGGAGTGAGCACACACAGATAAATACAGATACAGACACACTCACACCGAGATATACTCACAGAGACACACACGCACAGAGACATACAGACTCACACCAGGGTCTCCTGCTATATTGTGGCCAATTAACGGACTGTTAGAGTTTGTAGCTGATTTTAGGCAAATTACAGCCTGGATCAGTATCTTTCCTTACTTTAGGATAAAGTGTAGTATTGTTGTGATAAACAGATTCATAAAAATGTGCCAGATTTCAGGAGTGTTTAGATGATTAATTTTAGGGACTTAGTAGGTGGTGTATATTTAGTTAGAATTACCTATCCTCCGTGCCATGCAATTGAAAGAAAACCCTTTGGATGGTGAGCTATTTATAACACAATTTAAAAAGCTGTCTTGTGGAAATGCAACATCTCATTAGGAGTTAAATCCTGGGACTTCCTGGCAAAAAAACGTGGCACTTGAAAGTAACATGCTGTCAGGGGAGCATGTGTACGGTGGGACTGTCTCTGCACGAAGTGAGCAGATGACCACAATGACTTGAACTTCTGTGGTGAGAAATCATGGTTCTCTCCCGAGGCCAGAAGCCCTTACAGAGGGCAGAGCAGTGAGAAGTTCTCTTCATGCTTTAAGGTAAAGTATTACATGACAGAACACAAGAAAACATGTTACTCTAAACAACAAAGGGACAGAATCTGTCATTTTGGGGGACTAAAATCATCACGGACTTTTCGGGTCTTGAGGAAAATAATGGAGAAGAAATGTCAGGCACTGTGGGTTCCTTGAATAGGTTTTTAGCTCATATATACAAGCCTTTTTTTTTTTTGAAAAGTCAGTATTTCACACATTTACAGGACTCATTTTTTTTTTTCAGATCTGCAATGAAGGCTTAAACTGCGTTTTTGAAACTGTCAGTCTAAGATAATGTCTGGGGTGTCTTTTTTATTAATACCTAAATGAGATCTATGCAGTATGGGAAAAACAGATAGCTGGCACTGCAGACTGGCGAAGAAAGTAAAAAGGAACTCTCTGTAAGCTTCTGCCTCCCTCCCGACAAGATGGAATGACGGATGGTATTGTGCTGTTATCAACACAGTTGCATGCAGCAAATATGTGAATGACTTCAGAGATAATGAAATGTTAAGTTTTTTGGTTCACTATTTAAAAATATAAAACCAACAATTACAGATGAAAACTATTCATTCTGAGATTTAAGGAGGGAAAAGCAGGAAAAAAATGGCCTTTTAACATCTCAGAACACAGTGCTGTCCTGATTCTCCCACAAAGGGAGCTGGCACGTCTTTGAGAAAAGGGACTGACAGGAACCTGTGCTGTGGTTCTGACTCTGGCTGTGTCCCCAGCATGCCTCCAGTCAGCCCCTGTCTCCCTGGGCCCACAGCCAGTCCTGACACTTGGCCCCAGGGCCCTGCCCTCCATGGATTCTGTCTGTAGTGTCCAGTCGTGGGAGATGTCCTTTGTACTACAGATGGTGCGTCAGGCGGACGTCTTTCTCACTAGGAAAGCTAGCAATTGACAAGTGATGTCACACGTTTAACTCCCTACTCAGTGAAGCCTTCTTCGAATTGTTGAAGGGCTGGTCAGGGAACACATGAACATCTAATGGTAGAAGTTAAAGAACCTTTTTTTCCCCGAATCTTCACCTAAGGACATGCTTATTGATTTTAGAGAGAGAGGGAGAGAAAGAAATGTTGATGTGAGAGAGAAACATTGATTGGTTGCCTCCCATACACACCCTGACAGAGAATCGAATCCCCACAACCTCTCCGTGTGTGGGACGATGCTCCAACCAACTGAGCCACCTGGCCAGGGCAAGAACCCTTTAAAAATTTATTCTAAGTACATTTCAGTAGTGGAGGCATTGTTCTTGGACAATATGTAAACAAATTATCAGTGTTTCACAGGCAAATGGCTTCAGTGGTACATATGGAAATATGTTTAAATATTGTAAGTAATTGTCCAGAAATACACTTTTATTATACTATCAATATTCACTGTGTAGATGCAAAGGTTTAATGGACAAAGATAAACTTCATCCCAGCCCTGGTCATAATGAACACAAATTCTGAAGTTAATAAAATCTAAAAAGTTGGTGCCTTTGAATATCTTAAAAATTTCCCTTAACCAGATATAGAGTTTTACAACTATACACCAAATACTAGAACCTAAGCCCTTAAAAATGTTAAAAGTATATATCTGCTTTCACTAAAAATACTTATTTGATTCTGTCATATACTTGTGAAACCTATTTTGCAATATTTTAATTGTGATATATTAATTGAGGAAGTCTCCCTTAATTTCCTAGAAAACATTAACTAAAATTTCAAAGCTTTCGTCTCTAGGTTACATTTTTCTCCAAAGAAAATGTGTTATTTAGAAAACAAACACCGTTGCCTTGAGATAGATTATTTTGTTTCAAATGAGCCAACACAACGGAATAAAATATATGATCTGTCGTGGCTGAGTCACTTCCTGTTTCAATAACAAGAATGTCATCAGCTACACTCTAACCAGCACAGTTTGTCACTGTGTGTGTGGCTTTATTTGTACATGTTGCCAGAATGTTCTTAGGGAAAATATACTAATCATTTTCATACCAAAAAAGAAACTTTCGGTGAGTGGTTTTGGCTGAGGCTGTTGCCTTGTTTATTATTGATGCCATAACCGAAGCTTTCCTAATGGAAGGGAGAATGCTTACCCGGCAGCAGAAAGTGGGGCTGTAAGTTTGCCCAGGGAAGTCATAATTTACTCCTGTCACCAAAGCTCTAACACAAATGTGCAGTGGTTTCCCAAAGATTGAGAGTGGTGCTCCAGCGGTGTGACAAATCAAAAGGCCTCAATGTTTGCCTGGCTTGGCTACTAACTGACTATTTGATCTTGGATTTCTGTTTCCACATCTGTAAAATGCTGGTGTTAAACAGCACAATCTCTGAACTTTCTTACAGTGACAAATGCTTTGGCTCTTGTCCTAGAATCATGAAACTGAGATGGCATTCTTTGCAGAGTAAGTGCCTGATGGCCCCTGAATTTAGAACCCCCCTACCCCCACTGAGATCTCCCAGGGCAAACTTTAAATGACTCATCTGGGTGAATTATTGCCACACTGCCTTCCGGGCAAGACGGTATTGCCTGGGTGCTATCACTTTTGCAAATCACTTAAACCAGGAGCTGAAGGATTCCAGACAGTGCTCCTGGTCAGCTCAGCTTGAGGACGTCATCCAGGGTGCTGGAGACATAGCTGAGGGGTGGGGGGAGGGCGTGGGGGAGAAGAATTCAGACCTCCAGGCTGACTGCTTCTCAAATCTTCTCCCAAGTTAAGGTGACTGGGGTCAGACTCTCAGTACACTGAGACACATTTCAAGGTTTTACCTGCAGGAAGGCACCTGAGTGACTCATTGGTGTGACATTCTCCTTGGAGTCAAAATGAGACATCATCTTACGGGAGGCGAGAAGGATTTTTCCGTGCTGTAAGGGCAGCTTAGACAGCGCCTGAGTCATGGTATTGCCAGATTTTAAAATCCGGTACCTTTGTGGAAGTACGTGGACAACGACCATTTTTCTTTCAAAAGCACCACCAATAATTACATTAGGAGCCCTGACCAATGAGGCTCAGTTGGTTGGGCGTTGTCCCACAAAGCAAATGGTCACTGGTTCAATTCCCAGTCAGGGCACATGCCTGGGTTGTGGGTTCAGTCCCTTGTCTGGGTGCATACAAGAGGCAACCCACCAATACTTCTCTCTCACACGGATGTTTCTCTCCCCTTCTTTCCCCCTCCATTCCTCTCTCTCTCAAACTAATAAATTAATTCTTTTAAAAAAGAATTGCATTATGAATATCTCGTAAAAATTCATCCCGTCTTACTTGTAAAGGCACCATGGACCTATGATAATTAATATCTTATTTGCATTCAGCAAAATCATGTACAATTGTCTAATCTGGTGATAGATATTTGTAATTGCTAAGTAAATATTTGCTCTCAGGTATAAAGAATGAATTAAATGGGCAGGATCCAATCCTGCTTTCCTTTTCCTGAGAGCCCAGGGCGAACTTCATTGTGATTGGTGTGTGTGTACAGCTGAGTCAGGTAAAACTGGGCCCAGCAGCCCGCTGCCTCAGGTACAGCCTTCCTGTCTGTGATTAGTGCCAGCCCTCCTTATTGCTAATGGCTTTCCACATGAGATTCAGTCACACAAATATCGTATGAGACGACACTGCTATGTAACTGCTGAATATGTTAATAGGTCCTAGGGGAGGTGCTGTGGCTGTGAGACAATGTATTGCCCTCAGGAGATGGGCCCACAGTCGGGTAACGTGCTGTAGATGTGGGTTTGAGTCCTCACGTTCCCTGTGCCCCTCAAGAGTGACAAGCCAGAGTAAATAAATGATGAGCAGCCATTCCTGTTGCTATGATTATAAAACCTGCTGCTATTTTAGGGTCAGGATTGTTCAATCTGGGTTTCGTTTCCTTTCACCATCTGCTTTGGCATTGCCTGGCTCTGAAGGGCAGGCTGTGGCCTGGCCAGCGCGGTGTCGGTGCTCTTTGTCCAGGTTTACACAGTGCGATGCCTCCCATAGAAGGAATAGAGGGTGACGGAACTTAAATAAAATTACTTTCCATTCAGAATTGTTTTTAAAATATGTTTTTAAACAAAAGAGATATCTGAGAGCATTTAAAAATTTTTTTATGTAAAGTTCAGGGAAATCAGATTTACACAGTGATAGAGATTTGGTGGAAGAGAAGAACTATGAAGAACTTTCTACAGTGTGTTGTGTGTGTGTGTGTGTGTGTGTGTGTGAAATTCCTCATCTGTTAATCTGTTTTCTCAATGGGATGGATCTTGGAAACCAAGGAAAGAGTCTCTTTTTGTATCTATAAGTCTGTCACTAATGTGGGTCCCTAAGAACATCGGCACCTGATTGTATAAACATTGAGGGACTGGCATAGAGAGCTCTGCTGTGGTTATTTAACGCATACTTGACAGCACATACTGAACACTGCACGGTACACTTCCTGCTCACGAGGATCCGAGTATTTTGTCTTGCTCATTCATTGTTACTCTGACTGCCAGGGGAACAGCCACCTGAGTAGGACACTGACAGGCTGGTGACCCTGGCCATTCTTGGTGGACTTGGCCAGAGTCTGGAGATGATTAGAGAATTAGTTTTGGCACTGGTGCAGCTAAGAGCTGAAGAGGTTTGTATCACTATCAAATCTGTCAGCTCCCCAGACATGGTCAACCGGACTTACAGGAAATGCACTCACAGGTGAAACAACCTTTGGCACCCAGCTCCCAGCTTTCAGTTCAGAGAACGCTGCGTTCCCGGTACAGGGAGTGGAAGTTGATGTCATCAAAAAGATATTGCCTTGCTTTGAAATCAGCAAGTGCGTTCAAAGTTCTCCAACAAAAACAAAAAACAAAATAAGCAAGAACATTTATGTAGCTGCTGCTAAAGAATGCTACATAGCCTTTACATGAACGTTACAATCTTACTTTCACTTACATCTTTCCCAGAAGATATTGTTAGGAGTAAAGCTCCAAAATTAGCTCGAGGCCAAAAGTGAAAAATTTCAACAGCCACTCTAAAGCAGCTTTTTGTGTTCACAACCATATATGGGTGAAAGTAACAATTGCAACAGGAAGCAAAAAAAAGAAAGGAAAACTTTTTTGTACTTAACATAAAATGCTTCAACTTTCATCTGTGAAAGAGCTCAAATTCCCAAGCCTTGTTGAATGAAACTCCAGGTAGCTTATAAACTTGCTTTTATGAAATTTATTTGAAATGCTTCACTAACTTTCAGAGCCAAGTCAGGAGACATGGCTCCCACTGTTATTTAACAGTTGGCTACCATCTCACTTCTGTATGTGTTCTCCTTTTCATAACTAAATACTAGTGAACATTTAATTGAATTTTGATGATAATCTTAATAGCATCGTTCTACATCTACTTCTTAAAGCAATTTCACATTTGTAAACTGCTTTTGCATTCCTATCAGCTAGTGATATAACTTACTTTGCTCCAAGAGTAAAATTAAATTCTTTACTAAGATAACGTGTTTTTGATTTTTCGGTGTAAACACAAACATGTGAAAAATGCATAGAGAATGACCTCACTGCAATGGGGACTCATCAATGTTAGTTATTAAGCGTCTCCCTCTATACTTCCATGGGACCACACACTGCCTTTCTCACAGACCTGGGGGTGGCCACTGAAATGAAGTTTTAAAATACAGCGTTTCCTGGCTGCCAGCTGATTTCAATATCTAAACTCTGGTCAGCAGACACCCTTGGCAGCCAGGTCAGGAGCTGGTTAGAGTCCAGAAGGGGGTCCAAATTTTGGTGTTTTGAAGGAGTTTGCAGAGGTTCTTAATACTTAATTATCACCTTGAAGGTCTCAACAATTTCAAAAGAGCATTCCACTGTGGCAGAGCAGCCCAAAGACACAACCTGAAGCAAATGCCCTCTATATGAGAAAATTAGGTTCTAGTTAAAAACGAACAAACAAAAAAACAAAAAAACTAGTGAGCAGCAGCTACAGAGGCACACCCCAATCTGAATAAAGTCAGAATTCAAAACTGCAGTGAATGGCTATATGAGAGAGTTGTTATTGTTGTTAGGAAATGAACATAATCTCTCTAAAGTGCTCATGTATTTAGGCTCAGCCCCCAGATGGCCATCAAGCACACAGGGGCTTGGGCGGGAAGTTCAGGTTACGGAAGGCATGGAGGCAACTGTGAGTTACAATGTCGACCTGGGGATGTGATATGCACACATTTCAGGGGCAGATAGATTATAAAATTTTAGGTGCAGAGCAGTGCTACCTCATCGGCATCCAGCTGTTGTCTCTTTGCCATCAGTTTTGTCAAAATGTCAAAAATAATCTATTTGGAGGAATCCATGCAGAAAAGAGAAGGATGGACCCTGGGTAGTTAGGAGCAGGAGCACGTTTTCTAACTTCGCTCAGCACCCTTTCCCTTAGAAGATCCACCCACTTGCCTACAAAGAGAAGCCTTAAGTGCTGGGAGCATCAGGAGGCCCATGGAAATCTTGGGAACTTTAATTTCCAATCAGTGCCCACACCCACTCTTCCTAGCCTTGGTCAGTGGAAGTGCCTTAGGCCATCTTCCCTGCAGCTGCCTCCACCACTCAAATGTTCTCCTCCACTCTTCTTCTCTCTGCTGACATTTGCCCCGGTTGTGGCGAATGCAACTGCCAGGACAGCACTACCTCTAATGACCTTGTTCCCTCCTGACGCAATCACGCATTTCCTGCTGTAGACCTGTCTCGTGTTCGGATTATCAAAGATGGTGGTGCAGCAAACGGCTGGCGGAGTCCAAGTCCTTGTTCAAAGTGTACCACTCACAGAACACAAACTGCCTTGTAAAAAAATTCCTTTGTATCCTTTGAATCTTATGACCCTTTAAAAAATATTCATGAGATTGAATTTTTTCTCTCTTTTTCCTTTTTAAAATTGAGGTATAATTGACATATAACATTATAAGGTATTAATTTCAGGAGTACAACATAATTATTCAATATATGTATACGCTGTGAATTGATCACCAACTGTAAGTCTAGTTAGCATCCCTCGCCACACGCAGAATTTTTTTTAATATGATGAGAACTTTTATGATCTACTTGTAGCAACTTTCAAACATACCATGCAGAATTGTTAACTATAGTCACCATGCTGCACATTATCTGAGTAAGATATTAAGGAGCTTTTCTGCTTAATGTAAAAATAATCATTTTGAAATTTTGCATAGCAAAGGTGATTACTTTGGCACCTCCTGGTCAATATGTATTAGATACTTTCAAAAGCAAGCTTTACTTGTTTGTGATCAGGGTAATTAGTTGAAGATAGTATAAGCTTACCAATTTTTCCTACCTGGAGAGAAAAGAAAGTTCATCACGTTGCCTTATCAACACATTTCTCATGGGCGTTTTGATAAAGTAAAATTTGTAGACCCCAAGAGGTGCCCACAGACACCTGACGCAGCTGATTCTGCTGGGAAACGCTCCGGTTCTCTCGTGTTGGTCACTCGGCCATGTTGTAAATGGCTGTCCAGAGATTTCAAGTATAATCTTTGCCTAGTCAGTGGTTTGTGTCCACTCTATTCCCATGTGCCCCATGTCACCATAGCAGCACTTTTCGTGTCTGCAGGAACTCTCCTCCAAGGCGGTGTGGCATTTCAGGAGGGCTGGGCAGAAGCCCCAGGGGTGGAGACACAGGGCTGTAATGCAAGAAGGCTGCCCCTTCCTGAAGTTCTGTCATGGTTGATGCTACTCTGCGGTATATATTCTTCAACCACAATGTTCTGTTGCACTTTATGATAAATATATTTTGGGGCATTATTTAAAAAAAGGAAACCTTTTCACCATAAATCTAAACCTTGCAGGTATAAGAACTAGCATTTCTTTTCATTTTTAAAAAGTCCTAAAATTTGAACTCTTCATTGACAGAAGCGGCCTGAGGATGATACATAAGTCAGTGACGGGCCCCCCAGGACTCACTAGAGAAGTTTTGATGTGCACTAGCAAAAGTCAACATGTTCCTTGTTTGGATGACAATGGTCACGATTCCATAAGCATTTGTCATCTAATGTGCTGGATTTTTGTCCTTCTCAGCAGCATCCACCATTCCTCTTGGATTAGAATGTATACATATCAACTCAATGTCCCTAAAGACATTTATCTGCCCTGCCACCTTTTAGAGGTCGCAGGCAACTGCACTGGAAACACACCGAGTGTGTGCACAGGGCTACAGAGAAGAGCGGGGCTGCAGAGCCCTTCGCGCATGCATGGGAAGATGCCTCTCGGTTTGTGGTTCTGACATCTGTTCCAGGAGCCTGCTGCTACGACTGGACTCCATAGGCCTACTTTCACAGCCATCAACCTATTTTTATATTCTTGCTGCTCTCTGAAACAATGACAGAGAGAAGGAGCCTCGTACTAATAAAATGAGTTATATTTTGCTTTCCACGTAGCCACCCCATCTGCTCATAGCTTCTCACATACCTCATCTTTCTGAACTGGCATCAGCAGCCCTCCACTGGCTTCTTTGTTGGTACAGAAATGTTCAGGATGGTCATAGGTCATCGTAGATAATCTACCACAGGAACAATAGACTCAGTCATGCCCGAGGCTTGGCTCTATGTTCTAGCTTTATCGTTATTGTGTTTTCTAGAAACTGATTAAAATTTACTTGCCTACCTAAAAATATCTGAGGTTCAGACATTTTCAGTTGATACGCTTAAATTGTTTAGCTTTTTGGGCAAAATCTGTACTCTACTGAGTTAAATCAGAAAAAAATTTATTTTGATATGATTCTAAGTCAGAAATAAGAGATCAGTGTTCTTGTTTTGGGCAAGGTTCAATGGTGCTTTAGAATATGTCCACAGATTCTTTGATAATTCTTCCCTTAAAGAGTGGACCTAATTTCCCCTTTTCCCGAACGTGTGCTGGACTCAGTGACTCACCGCTAACAGAGATGATGTGGCAAAGGCAACTATATGTGATGCTGAGACCAGGTTTTTGAAGACACTGTGGTTTCTTCCTTGAGCCCCCTTGCACCATTCACCCTGGGGAAGCCAGCTGCCAAGTTCTGAGGGTGCTCATGCCACCCTATGGAGAAGCCCTTGCCATGAGGAACTGAGGCCTCCTGCCAAGAGCCATGTGAGAAATCAACTTTGTGGTAGCTTTTAAGCCCCGGTTGAGTCCTGCCACAGTCTCTGTCTCTGAAATCATCCCAATCCCAGGACACACCAGAACTACGTAGAGGCTGAATATGGGCCCTCTGCTCCTTATGGTAATGTGAGCTCCAACTGCTTAGTTTGGTCCTGGTACAAATTCACGTGAGCACTTAGAACACCATTACTATGTTCATTTTAACGCATGGAGCAGTAGAGGCTTCTGAGGGCAAACGCTAGTTCTTGATACCATTTTTGGTCTAGCATCTTAGGTGTGCTAAGAGGCACTGTGATAAGTCCTTATGACTGTATCTTCTCTTCACTGCAAGATAAGTCACATTTGTAGCAAATGAATAGAAGAATTTCCTTTGTGGTTATGCAAATATACAGAGGAGAAAAAAACATTTTTAAAAAACTATGAATCTGGTTTTTAATACATGCTCTCTCACTTATGTGCAGTGTGAGTCATATAGTGAAAAAAGCACATCTGTGTAAGTTTCGTGACCATCTGCCAGGCGATGCGCTCAGACAATTGAAATGACGCTGTTATTGCACCTTCAAAGGGACTAGGCCTCAAACTGGGACCGTTGGGATACAAAGGAGAGTCTGACGGCAGCAGATCGATCTGACCCTGGTGATACCTGCCTGGCACCTGGTTGTAGAATAAAACCAGGGTTATAGTGACACTTTCTAGGAATAACCTAATATGTTACCTTCGCCCTCTTCCCCCCCAAATTCCCAAGTTTCTTTAAAAGAGATCCAGGGAATTGGATGCCTTTCCCCTACTGGCTCTGGCATCATCTCAGCCGAGGGAATGCATTTGTTGCACCTGAGTCCTCTTCTGTGTTTATGACAATAGACCTGCACTCACTATTGCTGTGTAACAAGTTACTCCCACAGTTAGCAACTTTAAACAACAGTTTTAGTGTTTGGCAGACGACTTTGTGGGCCAAGACTTTGGGAAAGGCTCAAGGGTGCCGTTCTCCCTCGGGGTCCCTCATGCAAACTTGTGATCATTCCTTCCTTCCTCTGAGTATTTCTTTCCACACATGCAGATTTCTAAAAAAGCATGTTTTAATTTTAGGTTTTCTTTGAATTCAATAAAAGGAGCACCAACACATACCCTTTTATGGTACAAAAACCAACTTATATTTTTCAGCAAATATTGTGTGGTTACTGTGTACATGGTGGTTGCTGCTGAGGAAGATTCACAGTTACAGAGTAGTTGCTGGAAGAAGACCCACTGACAGTTTTTAGTAAGTTACACCAGAAGTTTTTTCCCCCCCTCAGGTGTCTACGATGTTAAAGCATTTTGTTTTCTTAAATCATGAATGGAATTTGAATTTTATTAATGTTTTCAGTATCTGATGAATCAGAAATATCTGGTGGGGAACTTACCTAAAACATGTCATATAAATGCAATGAAACCTATCAGGTGCTGACAAAAGAGCACAGGAAAGAGACCTACTATACAGTTGCATTTATGAAATCCCAGATCAGGCAAAAAGAATCTCTAGTCCACAGAGGGGCATGACGAAGCAGTGCGTTAGCAGGCGTGTCCTATATTGATTTGAGTACGGTTACTCAGGTGGGTGCAGTTGTTCAGATTCATCACACCGGGCCTCTAAAATGGTGCACTTCAGGTGTGCAAGTTACACTTCAACACAGTACCCGCATCTCATGTTTCATCGTGGTGAGTAAACGAAGTGAAGTGTGCACAGTGCTCATGGAGGGCAGACCCCAGGACATGCTAAGCATTTGGCTAATGTTTTCATCATTATTGTTGGTTTTGCTTGTCCACACAACTATACTCAGGAAAGTTTGCTGTGGAGGGAGGCAGATGGCAAAAGCAGTGATCCTCCTGGTGCAGGGTGGGGATCTAACGGCGGGTAGGGGGCAGCTGCAATGAGGAGTTTTTTTTCCAGAGGTGTTGGAACACACAGGTTGAAAATTCCTTCCTCACATAACCCAGTTACAAGTCTGCTTCCGGAAGGATCAAATCTACGTCTTGAAATAGAGATCTGCAAGACTCATCAGATTCCCTCAGGGCTGGGGGTGTCCCTGGAAATTCAGGGCAGGGAGGGTAGGGTGCCCCAGGCCACCATTGCTATTTCAGGGCAGGGTGCGTCCAGTTGATTGTGGAACGTGGGCTAATTTAATCAATAGTGACTACAAACTTCACCTGCTTTAAACTTTCTAGTTTATCTCTCAGCACAATGACAAAGGTACCTTTTCTCCCTGAGTGCTAAGATTCTAATCATTGTTTATCTCTGGGAAAGTAGACTTTCATTATTGGCTATTTCAATTTCTTTCTAGTTTTATTGAGGTATAATTGACATAAATTGTATATATTTAATGTATAGCCCTGGCTGGTGCGGCACAGTGGATTAGTGCCGGCCTGAGAACCAAAGTGTTGCCAGTTCAATTCCCAGTCAGGCCACATGCCCAGGTTGCAGGCCAGGTCCCCAGTAGGGGGTGCAAGTGAGGCAACTACACATTGATGTTTACTCCCTCTCTCCTTCCCTTCCCCTCTTTCTAAAAATAAATGAATAAAATCTTTTTAAAAAGCATAAATGTGATGTTCGGTATACATTGTGAGAAGTTTACCACAATCAAGCTAATTAACAGATTTACCACCTCACATAGTTACCATTTTTTGGTGTTTATGGAGAGAAAAATACTTAAGATTTACTCTCATAGTAACTTTCAAGGACACAATACAGTCACAATTTTGTACATTAGATCCCTCAAACTGATTCATCTTATAACTAGAAGTTTGTACCCTTTAAACAACATCTTTGCTTCTACGAGTTTGACTTTTTTAGATTCCACATATAAGAGGGATCATACAGTATTTGTCTTTCTGTGGCTGGCACATTCCGCTCAGCATACTGTCCTTCAGGTCCGTCCATGTTGTTGAGAATGGCAGGATTTCCTTCTTTCTTATGGCTGAATAATATTCCTTGTATATGCCATTTATATTGAAATTACTCATAGATGTTGGCACTTAGTATTCCCACACATAATAACCATTAATTCTTAAGCCATACCTACAAACTTATCTCATAGCAGAAAGGTTTTCTTTTTAAAAGAAGGATCACCAGGAGAAACTGAATCATCAGAAGGAACCAGATCCCTGCCTAAGGCATGGATTGTCCTCTTCTGACCTCCCCGCTGATGGGAGAATAGTGGAGACTGATTTGGGATCCTAGGTCAACACAGGAATCCATTCTCCACCAACTGGTGTGACTCTTCCTAAATGCCACTGGGATGAATTTGTCAGACAAAAACTTTACAATGTACATTCAGTAAATAAAATGAAGATGTTTATCTTATGACTAATTTTTGAATATTCCCCAACAACGCATTCAAATACTGTAAAGTACGGATGCTGACACAATTGTAAATCAACTTCCTTTTTGAAGGATCCCAGGGAAATTTGTATGAATTCATGGAGTCAGGAAGCACACACTCAGAGGTGCATTAGTCATAGGACAAATGAGTTAAGACTCACATGCAGATAAATCACTGCAGAGCTTTTTATTCTAAAGCATGATGTACCTTATAATATTTAGGAAGGTAACCAATTCTGCAATTTCATGGAGTCTTCAGTATTTTTTGTACTTTACAAAAAAATATGCATTTATTTTATGAATTTCACTAAGGGTGTCTAAGCATGATGTCCCTTCCTGAAGAATTCACATGTGTCATCTAGCTGTCAGCTTCGGGAGAGACTCGCTTTCTAGGACTTGCAGTCAGAGACAGCAGAGATTTAAACTGTTAAAATTAATTGAAAATATAAGGCCCTTCCAGTCCACCCCACAAAAGTAAAAAAGTACTGTCTTCCTCTGAACACCCAGTCTTTGCTGCCTACGATGTGAAGTTATCTGTGTGCACCATGCTCCTGGTGTGACCCTACTGAATTTCTTGTTATCTGCCTCTCAAGTAGCAACTCTTCTCCTTGATCTACATTTGGCCAGTTAAAATAAACACAACTGTTTGGAGTGAACTAAAAACTATAAGGCCCTTAACTGTGGCCTTGGTAAGACAACACAGCAAAAATCACATTTCAACCAAGAATAAGATCATGTTGTAGGAGGCACAGAGAGCATTTGATTCTTTTTTTGGCAGCCAAGCACGATGGATGTTACTTCTCTTCCTAATAGCACATTTCTTTTGTGTGAGCTTCTGTTTGAAGAAGAGGAATGCTGAGGACTTTTGTTTTAATCAGACTTGGTTTCTGTGAATTTCAGCCATTCTTCCCTCCTGTTTATCAAAGTGATGATGTAAGCACTGTCAGCCACACTGATTAGATAGTTGGTTGAAGATGCACTAGATCAAGGGAAGCCACTCCTTATGATCTTCAAAGAGAAAGAAAGTCTAGATGAAAAAGAAGAGACTCCGGTGATAATATGCTGCCATATAATTGAAGGAGAAATTAGGTCACAACAGAGAGTTCTAACACATGCTAAGAACTTACTTTTGTCTAACCCATTTGATTTCCATTGATACTAACTCATGTCAGAAAAGTCTTGATATCTTAATGGAACTAACTCTGGTTCCTCTTCTTAATATTGATTTCCTTTTTCTAGGTATGATGTGAAGTCTTTAAACATGAGTGTGAAATGTTAGAATACAATTATCAAGGTGCTTTCAAACTCTACCTCAATGACATACTCCTGGAGCAGTGTAGATGTTTGTGAGTATTAATGTCTCTATAAGACAGAGGGCAGAATTTGGTGGAAAGTAGTGACTTTCTTGGGGCCACTTGGCTAGTGAAGTGCAGGATTTGGAGTTAGAGCTATTCTGTGTGCTTATTTTCTCTGAGCGGCATGTAGTACAAATATTTTTAAAGCTTATATTCCACTTGTCAAAGAAAATGCTCCAAATTATTATCCAAAAGAAAATGCATGTTCATTTTCACTTTAGTGTATTAAGAAATAAACTTTTTGAATATATGTTTAATCTTACTGTTTCACACAATGGTTCCCAATAAATCTATCCAATAGTCATGGGATCCAGGTCATAATTTTGTATATTTAAATATTCTATATAACAACAACATGCAAAATCATCATCTAGTATATTTAGGTTTTTTCAGTCAATTTTACAACAATCAAGCACACTATTACAATAAAATCTGTAATTGTTCAAAACAGTGAAAATATTTCCAGAAAGAATCTGAAAAACAGCTTGGCAATCTGCATGCCCTTCCCCACAAGCCTGTTTTCACTAGATCAATCTTTCTAAAGGCATTTTGACTAAAATCTCAATCATTTTTGTGTGTGACTTTTTATTGTTTTGTTTAGGTACATACGGGATATTTAGTCTGTGTGACAACAGTCTAGCAGATAAGATAAGGAGGTTGAGTCTTCTTTGAAGGAAAAAAGCTTAAGAAAAAATATTAGGTGAATGGCCTACACATGCCATATAGATATATGAATAAGCTATAAAATAATTTAAATATACTGTATTATTGATGTTGTTAAGGCTGGATGCTATTACCATGTTGGTCTTTGATCCCCAAGCAAGAAAAAATAACTCAAGGAAGGAAGTATGAGTGAGTACACCTTGATTTAGCCTTGAGGTGAAAGGGCCAGCTGACCCCAGGAGCAGAATGTACCGGCAAGGAGGCAATAGGGAATCCTCTGCTCTGAAAATGAGGTTTCTGTTACTTGGGGGAGAGATAAGGTGGCAGAGTGTATGTCACAGGATTATGAGAAACCTTGGAATTTAGACCAAACACTTTGACTTCAGCAGACATCTAACCTCAGGCTCCATTAGCACAGTTCAATGTACCTAAAATAAAGTATTCGAATAATTCAGACTGAATATTGGAGAAAACCTGCAAACTGGAGAAGCCTTCTGGTTGGGAAGGAAGACACTGCTCATCATTTACTACTCTTCCAAAGAGAAGAGTGTACTGAAGGGCAGGGTAGGGGGGTACACTTAAAAAACTTAAAAGCATAGAATAATGTAATGATAGGAAAATTATACTGAGTCAACTACATCTGAAGTATGTGGGTTTATGTGAACGGCCTTGAGAGTAATACACAGTTTTAGAGAGGGTGAAGGCCCCAAAATATTGCCAAATGTCAGCTTGATGCTTGTGGAGTCGATGGCCATTTGGCTGAAGTCCTTTCAGGTGTGTTACACGCTGTGTAGAATGTGTTGCTGAAACACAGAACTACTGTGTTCTGGGTTAACCTGATTTTTTAAAAAAAATATGTGATTTACACATGGCAGACCTCATATCTGGCTCGCTTACCATGTCACCTGTAGGGACATACCTCTTCCTGCATGGAGAGGCCCTGGGGCTTGCTTTTGACTCTCATCTTTGCCTCCCTTCATTACTTGGTGTCATTAGTGGACTGTAGCATTAGCTGGGCACCTATGTTGACTGTTGACTAGCGGGACTGGCTCAGGTTCTTATCTCTAGTTATGAGTAAACTGGCTGTGAACTTCCTTCCATTCTTCCTACTGGGTCCCACTGAACTTCCTTGTCAGTTTTAGTGGCCTCCAGTGATTCAAGTTGAAGTGTGGACTGAGACTGGGCTGGGTGCAGTATGGAATATTTAAGATGGTGTCCTGGGAGTTTGGTGAAAGGAGGGGGTTATTTAGATACCTCTCAGTCATCTCAGATTTTGAAATCTCTGTATCAGTGAGATTTAAAAGAACAGTTATAAAACTAGAATATTTTGGAGGGCAGCTAACCCTTTCAAGGGCCTGGACCCAAGTTACGTGTGACAGATTCATTTTCAAAGCATTTCTGAAGATTGACTCCAGTATTGACTGAAAGTATGTGCCTAAACCCTGGAGAGCTGTAGCTTCAGAGAGCACTTCCCTGGAAGCCTGGGTATCGTGGAACTATTAAAAAAAAAAAAAAAACCAGACAAAAACCATATAACCCGTGACAATATTTCCTGCTTTAACAAGACCCTGAAAGGGAAATCAAAAATGCTCAGAACTGGCTGCTGTCATTTGTGACAATAATGACAGAGGCAGCCAGAGGAAGGGACAGGCTGGATGGTGGGCAGGCCTGGGGCATTGGGAGTAGAAAGGGCCTGGGCTCCCTGGAGAGTTTCCAGTGGGATGTGTGAGGTTTGCTGGACAGGAGCTATTATTACCCCCCTTTTTGGATGAGAATTCAGATGGGCCAGAAGAGCTCTGCCACCTTCCAGGGAACATGTGGCCTTCTTGGTGGGAGGAGAACTTATGCCTGGGTCTGAATGACCTTAATCATGCTTTACAGATTAATGGAAGTCGCTTTGTTAACACACATTTGCTTTCAGCTTCTCAACACAGAGCTTCTCATAAAATCTGGAGCACATTTCCATGTGTTAAGAATCCTATGAGACTGGGTGAGAGGAGATGCAGGGTTTACCTGGGCTCCTAACACACTTTACCTGATGTCTGGCCCCTGCTCCTCATTCCTGGTCAGGCCTGGCTCTCTTCTGTTCCAACACATCAGTGACAGGGACCTTGTTCACATAACTGGATCTGACAGCTGGTGGTGATCTCCCTGGTCAGGAACCTGAATGAGTGTTGGCTGGAGGAGAGTGAGGTGATTTCCTTTCCTCTCATCAGGAAAAAAACCCTCAAACCCTGTACATGTGTGCCTGTGTGCCTGTGTGCCTGTGTGTCTGTGTGTGTGTCTTTATATGTGTATGCATGTGTTAGTGAGTGTGTACACACACATGTGTGGTGGTGGAGGAGATGGAAGCAGGAAGTGAGGCTACACAATGTGCTAAATGAACAGTGGTGTATCCCCTAAAAACAAACACACCCACCATTGGGCTCCCTGAGCCTTTGGAATAACTGCCTGTATTTCATTAGATACATAGGAAGCCCTGTCCATTCAGCAAGTGAAGATCTAGATCTTCTCTTGATGTACCAATTTTGCTAGTGAATGAATTCATAAACATTCATAAAAACCTATTTTGAAATAACCTGTAAAGCAATTCATATTCCGAGCTGTAAATGGTACTGTTTATGCTTCGACTAACTGAAAAGAGCATTTCTTAAGGGATTCCCCATGTCAGAACAACTCCCACATGCCCATACTGATCTCTTTGGCCTCGGGTTTAATGGCATGCACTTTTCATGTACTAGTTTTCCTTTCCTTTTCAAATAGCAATCAGAATTGAAATGGAAATGAGGAAAAATGAAAGGACTTCAGTATTAGCCTCATCAGTCCTTCAGAAACACAACTGAATCCTCAACATTGTTGTCGAGACACAAAGAGGTACCAGTAAGAAAAACATATTTTCAAAACCTGGCATTAAACATCATTTCAGTTTCTATTTATAAAATCTCCAATTAACTCACATAGGTTTTTAAAAAGGGAGGGAGGCTCACGTTTACTAGAAGTCTAAAGATGGTGAACATATTTTGAAAGAATGCCACAGTAGCTTTGGTATGGAGCAGAAAGACCTTCACATAGTATAGCTCCTGACACGTAACATTGAGAAAGCAGTTTAATTCTACTTCACTTGGCTGAGCACACAAACAAAACAATAGTTTCTCCTCGAAAAACAGAACAAAAAAATTGAGGCAGCTTCCCACGTATCCTCTTGTGTAAGCAGGTGATACCTACATGGAAGTTTCTGGAAGGTCTGCCGTTATGCTTACCAATCTCTGCTCTCTGCTCCCAGCACTTGCCAGCAGAGCCTGGTCTCCCTGCCTGAGTGCCCTCCAGACTGAGACCTCAGCTGAAGGTGGGATTTCAGTTACAGCTTTGGATGCCTTACTCCCTGTGCTTCTGGAACACAGACTCTCCTCAACCAGGACTTTGGGGACAGGCGACTTCTCTGCCTCCATCTTCCCTAACCTTCCTAGCTGCCTTCACAGAACTCCAGCTTCCCTCTGACATCAGACTTGCCAGATCAGGCTGACAGCCTCATTTTCTAGCTCTGGTCTCAGAGCCTAAACAGGGCCTGAGTCAATAAACAGCCTCAAGTGGTCAAATTAATCCGGTCACTGGAGTTCCCTGTGGGGTTGCTGCAAAGAGATAAAAATCTCTCAGGGCTCCTTAGGGCATGGCTTTCCAAGCCATTGTGCTTCTACAAAGAATGTCCTCCTGAGTGCTTCTCAAAGTCAGCCCCCTCCATGGGGGGAAAAGTTTGGGAAATTATACCACGTACCTCTCTTGGAAATGCACAGTGGCTTTAGCAAGTTTGGGGGTTCTAAGAGTTCCTATATTGAAAAGTCTGCTAAACATTGTTTTACTTAGTGTTTCCCGGATTTAATTGACCAAGGACACCTAAAAGATAATAGCATCTCTTAACATCCCCTGGAATTAGCTCCCATGGAAATCAGAAAGTGGTGACATGCTGTCATCTCCGAAGGCTTTGGAAGGCAGCTACGGTCACCACTATACCACCAACACTGCACACATCTCTGAAGGCTTTGAACTGAGACATGGTTTGAGCCCGGGGTCTGCACCATCACAGGCTGGGTGACTGTGGGCATGCCACGTGACTTTTCCAAGCCTATTTCCTTATAATAAAATGTGCATCAAATCCAAAGCTAGAAACAACACAAGGAAAATTGTAGCATAATACCTAAACACAGAATCCTTTCAGTATAATGAGTGGTAGCATGGGATGGGGCTGCAGAAAATGCTAAAACTTATGTTATAAAGAAGGCAAAGAGTTCTTTGTTTTAACCAATTATATTAAAGCACTCAGACTGGCTGCACAAACAGCACCTCTAAATCCCTGTTGTTTAGATCAGAATTCTAATATCAGCTATTTTGAAAAATACTAATGTGCCAATTGTTTGGTTTTCTATTATTGAGTCAAATAAGCATCTGAGCCAATTAACAGAGGGTTCCAGAAAACAGGTTCCAACACACTCCGAAAGTAAACAATGCATTCATTGGAAATTTTATATTTTGGCTGTAGCTCAGAAGATTCTAGCGGCAGAATTCAAAAAAAGAAAAACTGACAACAGCCTGTGAGCCAAACAAAGAAGGCAAAATATGTGAATCAGGTCACAAATTTTTCCTTTATGGAGATTAGATTTTAATCTGTTTCCCAAACGACTGGAGAATGTTTGAACTTGTACAATACAAATAACTCCCTCCTCACAAAAGGAAAGTTTTTTTTCTATAAAATGCAAACAAAATTTATAAGCAATTCTTATTTAAAATCATATTTGTAGAGATATTATTTGCATTTTAAATATGGATTTGAAAATGGGCTATTTATGGTGTTCTGCATGTGGAACTCCAGCTGATTTTAGCACCACTCCTGAGCTTTTATAAGGGGAAATGAATGGGAAAACAAACAACAATTAGGAAAAAATGTACAGCTTTATTTTTCCCATTTACTTGGAAAGATCAGCTCTGCACTGCAAAAGTGTTTATTCTGTTGAGATTAACTTTTTAATTTTTTTAGAAGTTAAATCAGGGGACTTCTGGTCAAGATGGAGGTGTGGGTAAACACAACTTGCCTCCTCACAGAACCACAACAAAATTACAACTAAACTACAAAACAACTATCACCCAGAATTGTCAGAAAATCAAGCTGTATGGACATCCAAAAATCAAAGAATTAAAGAAGTCACATTCATCCAGACCAGTAGGAGGGGCAGAGATGCGGAGTCAGTTGAGAAGCAGAATGGGCAGTCCCACACCCACAGGTAGTGGATAAAAATTGGGAGTGTTACCTCAGGAGAAAGAAGGCCCAGCCACACACCAGACCACCCAGCCAGGGTTCCTGTGTCAGGAAGGTAAGTCCCCATAACTTCTGGCTGTAAAAACCAGTAGGGGTTGGGACAGCAGGATTTTCAGGCATTTCTTCTTAAGGGCCTCATCCCTCATTTACGATTTAAAGCAGACTCCTCCCCTCTGGGCTCCAGCACTGGGACAGCAGCTGGAAAGGTATCAGTGGCATGGGGGAGAAACGGAAGTAACTGAAATTAGTAGGGTGAGTGACTGGGGACAGCTTCTTCCTGGACAAAACTCCAGAGGCCAGGCAGCAGCATTGTCCCCTTTCTGAGCTCCCCCTCCCCAAAGAGCCACAGAGTGGGGATACCATATCTGAGACTCAATCAACTTGGCTCACATGGGTTGCCCAGCCCTGGCAATTGCCTAAGGCTCTGCCCCATCCAATTTACCAGTGTGCTTTTCTACAATAGGCAGCTACTAAGACAGGGAGTCAAAGCAGCTCTACCTAATACATAAGAACAAACACAGGGAGGCTGTGAAAATGAGGAGGCACAGAAATATGGCCTAAATGAAAGAACAGATCAAAACTCCAGCAAAAGAACTGAACAAAATGAAGATAAGCAATCCATCAGATGCAGAGTTCAAATAACTGGTTATTAAGATGCTCAAAGAACTCATTGGGCACTTCAACAGCATAAAAAAGACCCAGGCAGAAATGAAGATTACACTAAGTGAAATAAGGAAAAATTTACAGGGAACCAACAATGAAGTAGATGAAGCCGAGAATCAAATCAATGATTTGGAACATAAGGAAGAAAAAAAAAATTCAATCAGAACAGCAAGAAGAAAAAAAGAATCCAAAAAACAATGATAGGCTAATGAGCCCCCGGGACAACCTCTAGCTATTATTTAGAATTGAAGGGAAGATAAAGTGCCTCCCAGACAAGGTAAAGCTAAAGAAGTCCATCATCATCAAGCTATTATTATATGAAATGTTAAAGGGAATTATGTAGAAAAAGAAGAAGATCAAAACTATGAACATTAAAAGGGCAATAAATTCACAACTATCAACAACTGAATCTAAAAACCAAACTAAACAAACAAGCAGAACAGGGACAGAATCATAGATATGTTGATTATTTGGAGGGTTATCAGTTGGGAGGGGGAATGGGGAGAATGGGGGAAAAACATGCATGGATTGAGAAGTACAAATTGGTAGGTACAGAACGGACAGAGGGATGTTAAGCACAGTATAGGAAATGGAGTATCGAAGAACTTAATGTGCATGACCCATGGACATGAACTACGGGGGACATTGCTGGAGTAAATGGGGGGTACTAGGTGGAGGGGGACAAAGGGGAAAAATTGGGACAACTATAATAGCATAGTCAATAAAATATATTTAAAAAAAGAAAGCAAGTTAAGTCAATTTTACTTTTGTTATATTTACACCAACATGGTTTAGAATATAGTGTCAGACTTAGACGACAAAAGGATGATAATGTTCCATATTCTAATAAAACAGCCACATCGACATTTTCTGAATAGCATTAAGAATTACATCAATGAAATACCTTCAATGTATTGTTTTAATACGGATAAATTACCTTGATCACAAAAGAGCCATTTCTTTGGATTCATGAAGTCAGCGGGGTGCCGGCAATTCTATCATTGTTAGGACTGAGAGTTGTACCCTTCCTTGCCAGAATGTGCCATTTGCATACTTCTCATTGGTGGCCTAATGATATGGCCATGGATTTATGTAACTGCAAAAAGAATTCTTGGTATGAAAAACTACATCTTATATATGATTTCATACCCAATTTAACCTGCATTAAACATACACTTTAAGAGAAATTTTGGTTGGAATAGTTTTAGATTTCCCATGTACCTTTGAAAAGTCACGGCATGCCATAGAAACAAAACTGCTAAGTTCTGCTCAGCAAACGTGCCAAATGCCACTTAGTAAATGTCTAAGGCAATGGGAACATGGCAATGAACCTTTAATTATATTAAAATGGCCATGCAGCCTATTCCTTCAAAGACTAAGGGAAAGAGAAACTTTATATTTTGTTTGTTTACATATTTATTTAAACACCATTTATTTAAACACTGGTGACAGTGTTTATATTTTCACAACTTTTATACAAATGAATCATTTCCATGCAATCACGCTGTGAAGATGCAAATGTGCTGTAACTCCCATTTCATGAAGAGGTAGAAACTCATAGATTGTAGCATTCTGAAGTTTAGACAGAGTCTTCAGGACGAAGACAAACACCCACTGATCATGTCTTCTTGCTCAGGCCTTTCAATTGATTAAATATTAACAATCTCATGAAATGAAAGACACAAAAATTATTTACCAGTTGCTCAGTAGATGAGACACGTCAGAAATTTCTGATCGTCACTGAAATACAAAACACTTCCTCCTGGTAACTTTCTTCTCACAGCACTGGCAAATATTGTAACGCTTGGAGTCTTCTTTCTACCTTTTGTTGTTGTTGTTGTTCTTTAAGCTGTTTATCAAAGTGTAAAGCATGACTTGAAATCCATTTTCAAGTGATATTTTTTTCTGGAGATAGTCGTTCGCTAGTTGGGAGCAAGTGAGAAGACACTTTCTGGGCCTCCTGCTGGGAGAGGCAAATCTTTATAGAGGCAGAAAAATAAAAATTTGTAGACAACTGGAGAGTTGGGAAGATATTCCAGCAACATCCTGACAGGAGCTGGACGATCAGAAAGCTTGCAGATGGAGGCTGGACCCTTATTTAGCCTTCTCACGTGCCCTTCAGGGCAGAGCTCTCCCCCACTGAGATTGAACACAGTCTTTTGGAGTGGTGGGCCACGGAAGAGCAGAGGTGGTTCAAACACCCCTGCCCTGGCTCAGACCCAGCATCAATAGAGGGGGTCTCACAATTGAACGGAATGACAGCAATCCTAGTTCAAAGAGGATGGGCTCATAATACCTATTCTGAGTGACTGTTATGGGCCCAGTGCTCTTACGGGGTTTTAGCCAACTGACTGAGAGTGACATGGATACCTCGAGATCTGGAAATGGGTTGCCTGGGGAGAGCTTGCAGTTCTGTCTCCTAATAGTTGTGTATTCCAGGGCCCATGATGTAGTTCATCTACACTCCAGTTTCCAATTTAAAATGAGGATGGTAGGACTACCTACCTCACAGGGTTACGATAAGGACAGAAGCAGACAATCCATGTAAATACACATGACTAGGATTCATAAGTGCTCACTGTTAGTTTTTCTGTAATTATGCTGTTGTAGTAATGAATCCCCACTTTAATCGAATGAGGTAAGTGTTACAGCCTCCTCAATCTAAAGAAATAGATGTCTAATCCAAAGGCATGCTTCTGCTTAAGCGTGGTAGGAAGAGGACACGGGCTGGATGGATCCCTCAGTGTCAGATGAGAAGATCGTTTCCACGTAGCCCTTGAAGTGAGAGGGGAATGCTGGAGGTTGGCAGGGGCCATCATGTCATGGCGGTGCACAGTGAGGCGAGGATTTGAGAATGGCTGGATGCCAGGGACCACATCCGCCTCGGTTGAAGAGTCTTAGATATTCATTTAATAATGTTAAACAAGTTCTCATTAGGTAGAAAGACAACTTCTAGAGCCAGGTCCTGTCATCCCTTGATTGTGTGGACCCTCAGAAATCCTTACCGCTATCAGAGTAAATTTAATCTACTGAAAATAATCAGAGTTGATGATCTTTGGTGAGACTGAAGAAGACTGAAAGATTAAGAGGGCCTGGCACAGCTGAAGTGCAGAATAACAACACACATGATATATTTAGTCAAAAGTTTTCAGCAATATGTGAACAAAACAGTAAAAATTGCTTTAATTCTGTATGGAATTGGTTGAATTAAGCATTAAGCACCATTAAGCATTAAATGCATTATTTTCTAAAAAAATTCTAATGAATGAAACTTGAAGGAACTAAGTCTGTCTTAAATATCTATATTTAGCTGAAGATTGCATATAACACTTCTTACCTGTTTTCCTCTTGTGATTGTTTTATCTACTTAATAAAATTTTATTGTACAAAATTTGTGTAACTGAATTCTTGTTATTCTGAGTTTAACAAATGAAAAAGTAAATTTAAAAGTGTGTTCAAATTAATAAAGTTTTCAATTATTTATTAAATATCTTAATATATGCACTAATTTTTAACTCTGTTAACAAATATTAATAGCTCTGTGAATACAATGAACTATTGAGTAATGCTAAACCATTTGTCAAGTTTTTTCTCAGTGAGGGATTTGAAAATTACATTGATGCAACTGTGACTGTTTAAGTTCTGGGAATTAAATTTAAGAAATCATGCCCTCCTCATTTCTTTAGTACTTCTATAATTCTATATCATAAAATATAGAATTATTTTTTAATGAAACTGATTTCTGATTTTTCAAGTCATTTTAAAAAATATTGTTTAGTTATTGAATCATAATTTTAATTGAAATAAAACTACTGTAGCTCCCCCCTTATTCATCGTTTCACTTTCTGGAGTTTTAGTTACGTGCCAAAACATTAAATGGAAAATTCCAGAAGTAAACAATTTATGAGTTTTAAATTGTGTGATATTCTGAGTAGCATGATGAAGTCTGTCACTGCCCCATTCTCTCCCACCTGGGGCATGAGTCAGCCCTTTGTCTGGGGTCTCCATGCTCTTAAATGCAGTACAATAAAATATTTTGAGAGAGAGATCACATATCATTTACTACAGTATATTTTTATAATTGATCTATCTTATTATTAGCTATTGCTGTTAATGTCCTACTGTGCCTAATTTGTAAATTGAACTTCATCAGAGTTATGTATGTATAGGAAAAACACAGTATACATAGGGTTCAGCACTATTTGAGGCTTCAGTCATCCACTGGGGTTCTTGGAATATATCCCCACGGATAAGAGGGGATGCCCATAGTCAACTAGTTAGCTAATTGTCAACATAAGCAGAAGTTATATTGACCATTTGCAGCAAGAACTGATTTTACAGACAACTGCAATCAGAGAGCAAGTATATAAGTTATTGACTGAAGACCACAGGGCAGAGATAAGCTACTCTGTTAACCCCTGATACATAGAGAGGCTCAACTCTGTTTTCTTCGAAGGACTCTGTAGTTGGAAACCGCTCTAGTCTGGTTCAGTTTTGCTGAGTTACTGCTTTGTACCTTTGTGTACTTTAAAGAATTGATGAAGTTGGTTAACACAGAACAGTGCCCGCGCAGCCACTGGGGCAAGACAGCCTGTAGGACTTACAGATGTTCTTTTAAGCATCCTAATGGGTTTAGTGTATGTGGTGGTCCACAGTAGGTATTTAAAGGAATGTGACTTACAGACTTTGACATCTACATCACAGACTTGCAATGTACCAGCTATGAGCTCTTCAATTTGCAGAGATTATAATATGGTACTAACTTTTTCTTATCAATTTATGTACACTCTAGTATGACATTCATTTTTGTTCCCTTATTTACTTTGAGAGAGAGGGGAGGGGAGAGAGAAAGAGAGGGAGAGAAACATCATTGTGTGGTTGCCTCTCCCACATCCCCTTACTGGGGACCTGGCCCACAACCCAGGCATGTGCGCTGATTGAGAATCGAATCAGTGACCCCTTGGTTTGCAGGCTGGCACTCAATCCACTGAGCCACACCAGCCAGTGCTGGAATTAAACATTTTGACAAGGTTTTCTTTGACCAGACTCACTGTATGACATGTGAATGCTGCTTTAGGCAAATGAAATTAAATGAATCAGCTGCCAATGCCGACTATTTCTACCGTTTGTTGAGAGCCACCCTACCCTGGTGGAGAAGAAAAGGACTCTCAAGACAAGAAGTTTGTTTCTGATTCCTGCTTCATCTCTCTGTGCCTCAGTTTACTTATCCAACATATGGTACCTACCTCATAGGGTTTATGCAAGGATAAAGTGAGTCAATATATTTAAAACAAACAAAAAAAGGGCAGTGCCTGTTGTAACAGTTAATTCCTGTATGTATCGCGTTGGCTATTCATCCCCCAAGTAATATTGATGGTAATAATAATACTAATAATAAACTTATCATGTCAAAATTATCCAGGATGCTTTAAAAATTAAATTTAAATTGTATCACTTGAACAAATCTCATGTAACACATTTGCTGCATTTTTAATGGCAGGAGATTTTGTGACTGATGGCATCGTTCTAACACTTGTGAGTAATTTCAATCATGCTTATTAGTTCAACCGTGCCCTGCAGTGGTTTTTTGACATTTCTCGCACCGCAGTAGGTGTCTGGGAATTTTCTGTGGCCTGCCAGCTCACAGACGGCAGGACCGCGCAGGTCATTTTAGAAGCCCCCAAAGTCATCCATCCTCTTGAACAAATGGAATTCAGGGCCCACTTCTGGAGTGGCATTTTTTTCTACAAAGACTCCTTTGTCCTCTTGGATCAGAGCCATTCCTTCATTTTACCTGCTTCAGAAATTATTCCTTATTAATCTTTTGCAGCACAAATCTCCCTCACTCATAATTAGGTAGCCCAGAAAGTGAGAGGTCACATAGTGTCCATTGGACTGAATGGGATGGTGACATTAGTCTAATAAGAGTACAGCAGGCTTCTAGTATATTCATAATGCTTAACCTTCATTATTACAATTTTGCTAGCAGTAGCCCTAATGGGCCGAGAAAATTCAAACACTGCAAATATACACATTTTGATGTATTCCTTCCCTGATGTGGATGTGTGTACCTGACCTTTTGAAATACAAAGTACAATTAGTCCAGGAGGGGTGAGGGGTAAACTGTAGGTGTTAACACTATGCACAGGGTCTGGTGTAGAGAAACTTAGCTGGTGCTGGGACTCCGCAGAGCTGAGAGTAACTGCCCCTGCTGGGTCAGGGGATGTTGGGGTGGCACTTCCTAGGGAGACTTTAAGGCCTCTGAGGAGCGGAGGGAGGTGTATGGAGCTGCCCAGGAGGGAGTTACTGGCATCTGTGTGCTGTATTGATGGCGCTCAACCCCAGGCCAGGAGAAAGGAAGATTCCCATAATGGGACTGGAAGGGTAGCATGGGGGCTGACCCACCATAAGAAAGGGCTGGCTATATCTTGGATGTAATTGGATGTGGTGGGTGGCTCAGTAGGATTAGAAACAGAGAGATGCATAACCAGATTGACATTTTAGAAAAATACGGGAAAAATAAAAACGCTACCCGCAAAAGCAGTTTAGTGAGTGTTAGAAACACTGGAAGCTCATTGCTTATCCTGTCTGAATTACCTCTACAGCAGGCGCAGACTCTGTTTGCAGCCTCCCCTGCCATGTGTCTGACAGCAACACCAGAAGGTCTGTGAACCTGACACAGTTCACACTTGCGGAGAGGGAGGAGGGGGAGGGACACAGGGAGTCAAGGCGGGTAGTGGAATGGGGAAGAGATGCTGAGATTGTTTCCAGAAGAAGGATTATCTGGCGGGGTCAAATACATTAGAATAGCTAAGGAAGGCCCCACGAAGAGTGAGGTCAGGATTACACATGGGCAGAATATGGTCCTGTTCAGTGTATGGTGATGGCCCACAAACTGGATGCTGAACTTCCTCTTGATTAGAACAAAGAAGACATAAGCTTCATTCCAAGAGAGCAAAAGTTTGAAACAAACCCATTGCTCAGAGAAATCACTGACTTTTCCTGGTTCATAGTCCTGCTAGGTGCATCTTCAATAGGATCCCCAAAAGTGATGTCCCTAGTACACCCCTACGGTCCATCTGGTAGAGATTTCATGAGGCTGCCTCAGTTTTATTGTTTATTATACTACATCACATATATGCAAATTCATACATAAACATATACGTGATATATGAAAGGCATAAAGATACTAACAAAGCATTTCCCTATATATCTTAAAAATGGTTTTCAGGATTATTTTAGATATGCCAAATAACCAATTACTGAGATGGTTGCCTTATAAAATGTTGAATTATCAGATATAATTTTTTATTGGAAATTAGTAGAACTTGTAAGTCCTGAAATAGAAATACATTTTAGATAAAATCTCGAACACTGTATAAATGATCATTAAGCATGTTTTTCTCCCTGCCATCCTTACAAGCACTTCAATAGAGATTCAGGTTACCCTATAAACAGTAGTAATCTAAACATTTAAAAATAGTGTTTTCATCATTAGTACAGTATTTTCTCCCTTTCAGGCTCCAGTTCCTCGTTGGAGGCTGCAAGCCTGCGTCAATCAGCACGGCTTTCGAATACAGTAAACGCCACTGCCAGCACTTACTCTTTTCAGTTCATTTTCCCATAAAATAATGTCTATGAGATAGATTTCTTCATCTACTCATCTGACTTTTCATATCTTAGACAGATTGCCACTCAGTTTGGGTCGACCGGATACGGCCCAAACCGGAGTGAACTGGGTGTTTCATTTTGTAAGTTTGTGCAGAAGACAGTTAATATCTTCTGTGTGATATTTTATTTTCCATGGAATTTGAATGCATGGTCTTATTATATCAAATCAGATTCTTCAGTTAATCTTTTGATCAGAGTACTTATATGTTAAGTATACTTTCATATTGGGAGTTATAAGTCATTTAAGGCTATTTCTCTTAAACTCACTAAGTTAAAATTTGCATATGCACGCGGCATTTAGCATCTCTGCACCCCGCTCCCTTCTCATTGCCCTCTGACTTACTGGTTCAAACTACTTCTTAATAAGTAGGAATGAACTAAACCACATCAGCGGATTTAATGAAAAACATTAATAATTTAATTTGTGGAAAATTTGGCATTCTCTGTGGTGGTTGACTTTTCATTTTACTTATTTGGGGGAAGAGGGAGGTGAATCTCTTTCTTCCTTCTTTTCTTCTTGTCTTTACTTTTTTTTTTGAGATTTCACTAATTCATATAATTGATATGCGAAACGCTTTGAGAATGTGACCCAAAATGTCAACTAAAAGCATATCTATAAATATATATAAATTTTCAATATCTTGCTTTTACTTGTTCAATAAATAAAATTTGAATAAGACATTCAATATCACGTATAATTTTATTTAACAACTAAAATATTAGCATTGTCAAAGAAAATCTTACCCTGGCCGGTGTGGCTCAGTGGATTGAGCACAGGCCTGTGAACCAAATGGTTGCTGGTTCCATTCCCAGTCAGGACACAAGCCTGGGTTGCAGGTCAGGTCCCCAGTTGGGGGCATGTGAGAGGCAACCACACATTGATGTTTCTCTTCCTCTCTTTCTCCCATCCTTCTCCTGTGTCTAAAAATAAATAAGTAAAATCTTTTAAAAGATCTTAACACTATCAAAGAAAAGATGTGTGGGAGTGGTCATGGAAGAAAGTGAAATTTGCCATAAAACCAGGGAAAATGTGTCAGGATTATTTAAAATACCGTTTATGAGGAGCCATAGAGCCAAAAAAATGCTCTTGTTGGTGGTGAGGATCATGGTGCCTCTCCTCGTCCATCCGGGCTTTAGTGGTCAGTATGGCCACAAGCAATTTTTGTTTTCCACGAGATAACTAATTTTCTATGAATTTACTCCACTTAATGGAAGAAAATTATTGAATGTGTACTTTCTGTACTTTAAATTTTATAACTGTGAAAGACATTTCACATATGTATGTAAAATTAATCTGAAAGAATCAGTTATCAGATTACTCATTATATTTTGACGTAGACAATATATGTTATTGGTCAAGCAGCAGAAGAAACTGGCTAACTGTTCAAGCTTCAGGGCTGAGGAAGGACCTTCCTGCCTCTATTTAGAATGATCACTTATTTGTTGTTTGAGTGCCCTGTTTAAACCGTTAATGCCATTGGGAGAGGTAACTGTCAGGCATACTTTAGTTTGAATCAGTTTATCACCTGTTTCCCTGCAGATAAAGATACCCTGTGTACACAGCTGACTTTGCAGCAGTGAGGATGGGATACACTTCTCTGTGAAGGAGGGGGCAGCCCAGAGAGCTGGGTCGGGGTCGCCAACACTAACTGGACACCCAGAGGGAGGGGCACCTGTCACCCGTAGAGGCCTTTTACAGCCTGTATAACACGTACTGAACCTCTAGATTCTGGGGGGAATCTTATTATGTTAGCCTTGATTAAAAGATAAATTTTAAACAAGACGCGAGAAAACAATGAAGTTATACTATATTCGTCATTTTTACCCCTTAAAACTAAGTTTTTCCAAGTCTAAGATAAGTTTATATAGAAGTGGTATCACACCACTTTTTTTAGTTTTTCAGAGTGATCTGAATTGTGTCTTTGTTGTAAAATATTTATCTGGTCGTTGTTAACTTTTGGAACCTTTCTAGAAACAAGTCGATGGAAACAAATGGTATATTTAATAATTATTATTTGGGATTCATATATTGCCTTTTTAAAGATGTTAATTATTTGTTTTTAGAGAGAGAGGGAGAGAAACAGTGATCAGTTGCCTCTGGCATGCCCCACAACTGGGGACCTGGCCTGCAACCCCGACATGTGCCCTGACTGGGTATTGAATCCACTGAGCTGCACCAGCTTTTTAATGCTGTCTGTAAAACGGTGCTGGCCTCTGCTGACGCCAGTCTTTGGATGTGATGACATATCTTCTAGTAATCATTCAAAGTTAAGATGATCAAAACTACTCCATGGAAGGCGGGGGAGGGGGACAGATGAAAGTTAAGAATACATATCATGTCTACTCTGTACGTGAAGCCAGGAGGCACACAACTCAAGGAGCACAACAGATGTGATCGCAGATGCCAAGAGTTCTGGAGACCAATCTTTACCTCAAAGGTGACTCAGAGCTCCATCTGATTGGGAGAACAGAGTGTTGAAGAGTTTTCACATAGGTGATATTTCAATTAAAGAACAACTCAGTGATAGAAATACATGATTTTCACTCTACAACCTTTATGGAACAAGTTGGAAGATGGGTATGGAAGCTAGTTTCTTCAAAAACAAGCTGCATATGTTGGGAGTGAGGGAGCGGGATACGCCATGTCTTTGCAAATTCTTGACTTCCTCCTTAGGGTTTGACAAAACTTCTATGTTTTCTTAGAACCTCCCAGGAGCAAATAAGCAATGCTAGAGAAGGGAAGTTAAACAATGCTTTGCTAAAATTGAAAGAAATGTAACTTTCCCCATAACGGACCTTTTCCAAATGCCACCTTCCCTCCTCTGTTCCATTTTCCAATGTTCCAACTCAAGCCTTCCTGGGGAAGTGGTATTGTCAGCTTAATTAAAAAATACTTTCTTCATCTTAGCTGGGTTTTACCCAAATGAGTGATTCAGTTTCTTAGAAGAGATTGCTGCAGGCAATACAACAACTGATGAGTATGGGAACCCCTTTCACGCTCTCTCTTTTTAGACTGATAGGGTAGTTGGGCAAACAGTGATCTCATTTTGGGTCATGCAGTTCTACTGACATTATAATGAAAGGTATCAACACAGATTTGAGGTAGCCATCAACATACTTACTCAGCTCTGTGGCTTTTGTGCCTTTCATCATATGCAGCTAGCACTGAGGAGACTCGAAACATTCCTTTTCACTTAATTAATTTTCTCACTATAAGAACAATGCCCACTCATTAAATAAATGCAAAAGAATGGAAAGAAGATAAGTGACTGTTAATTCCAACTCCCTATGTACAAACACTGTATATATTTCCCTTGATTTTGAAAAACATCCAGGATCTCTTCGTACATTATTTTCACATGTTTCAAAAAACCGTGGATGAGAACTCTTCTGGATCTGTTCTGAAACTAGACATTCTTAATAGTTACTTAAGCCCAACATATTTCAGTTGAGTTAAACTTTGACCAACCCTGGTGACTAGTTTATAGGTCTTAAAACCATGTGGGATACTTTGTAACAGCAAAGACCACACACTCTGAATTCCTGGGGCATGTCTGGTGTTTGCATTCAAACATAACCCTGAAATGTTTTTCTTTCCTAAGTATTTCAGGCACATTCTTTGCCTTGGAAAGCTTCTGTCTTTCTTACTCAACAACCTCCGTATCTAAACTATGTTACAGATACATGGAGAAGAGATGACGTCGTTGGGCTGATTTTGTTCTTTCAGCCTGTGTTTAGCTAAAGGTGAGCGGTTGCAGTGAGTCATGCAATCTTGTGACCAGCCGGGCGCTTTTCCAATTAGAGAGACTGTTAAGATCTTTGACAACAGAACCTGTAGTTGTTTGAAGAGGAGGTATTAACAGTGACCTGTGTGCTTGGTAATCCAGGCTTCTGTGAGTAACAAAACGTGTTCCCATTCCTTCTGAATAACAAAACACCAATGGTGAGGTAACAATTAGTAAAGCTGACTCATTTCCTCACTTTTAGATGAAACGCATTGTCTAAGAAATGACTATCTCGCAGGTAAATAATGCTTCCTGCAGGCCAAACATGGTGAGTCTTTTTAAAGCAAGGCCTGACCTTAACACTGGCTTGTTATACCAGATCTACCAAAAAGCGAATTTTATTAGGAAATAATGTCAGACATTAAACGCCAGACCCATTTTTCCCCCTTAAGTATACGAGAATTGCTGATTTCAGATGCCATTCAGAAAAAGAAGCTTGTATTGCATAATCAAGTGTAAAGAGGGCAGAAATTTTCCAGTTAATTGAAATGTGGCATCTGTGTAAAGTTTTGCTGGTAAGGCTGCAGCTCTTACCTCTATGTCTGTGTAGGACATCTGTGGAGGGGGGGCAGGCACCCCTCCACAACTATCTACGGACGTCCCCATTGTACAGGGCTGTGGGATTTCCAGCCCTGTCCTGTTGACTTACCTGACTCAGCAGGCACTACCAACATGGGAAGCTGAGAAACCTCCGCCTCCCTGACTTGCTCTCATCTCCTGGGCTCTACATTCAGGCTGACTTATAAACACATTCCTCAAACCTAGTTTGGAACATACTTGTTTTTAAAAATACAAGAAGCCAGTTGGGAGAAAAACATTACATCAATACATTCCTCTGAACATCACCAAAAGTCATAGTTCTTCCCTTCTCAGACTAGATGTTACTAGGACTTTACAAAAATGGAAATAGACTCCTTTTAATGGGCTTTCATTGCTTGCATTCATTTACCATGTGTGTGTTGCCCTCTGTTGCCTCTTTCCCTTTTTGGTATGCTTTCTTCTGAATTCTAGTGTAATTTTAACAGTTGTACAATTCTTTTTATTGTTAGGAAATCACAAATTGTGACAGATGTTAAACTGAGCACGTTTAAAAATAACTCGGCCTTTTCTGCTCTCTGGGCAGGGCTGCCTGCTTGGCTGGGGTTGCTAATGGGGATAAGTGGCCGTGTGCTATCACCTCTAGAGCCAGTTTGTTTGCTCAGAGGGAAGAATTCATTGAATAGCCGCAGACTACATTCCAGAACATCAGCCAACCACTTTGCAAAAGTGTCCCGTTGGGTCATAGCAAAGCCCGCCACCACTCTTGGAAAAGCAACTCTGAATGTCTGCCCTGGGACAGAGATCTTGTTGCGTGATGTCAATAACAAGGGTTTTTATAAGTGATTCTTTCCTCCTATTTTCCTGACAGAAGGCCACTGGAATTCTTAGTCTCTGGAAATCAGTGGGACTCTCCTTTTCTATAGAAGCTGTTTTCTGTGCTTTGCAGTTAATTCTCCCAGTGAACTTCACTTGAAATACTAGGTTGCAGGGTTGTACTGGTAGTAGTACACTTCAAGGCCCAGAATAGACTGGTCATGCGGTGTTTCTCTCCTTCCTTGCTAACAAGTCACAATGTTACAGTCCTGTATGTGGAATCGGAGCTTTTGCAGAGGCATCTCACGGGTCCCCCTGGAGGGTAACAAAACAGCAGATGGGATACTGCCCCTCCCACTCCCTCACTTCTCATTTATCTATGTTATAAATCGGACAAATCTACTTTGAGCTGCTTTCACACAACAGTTTATTCGAAGACAAGAGATAAATGAATGAATACAAGAGTAGTTCAGAAGGGAATTTCAAACCAGAACCCAGGAGAAAGAGGCTGGTGCACCTTCACCTGGCTGCTCAGAGACAGAAGTCAGGGAGGGGCCCAGGTGATAGCCATGCGCTGGTGTCCAGGTGGTTTCTCCTCTGGGTTCTCATAGTCTACTACGGCCAAGTGGAGCCCACATCCTCCCTTGCCCCCACTCATTTTCCCCATCCCCTTTTCCTGTCCCTTCAAGTGCTTTGAGGCCTTAGCAAGTTGCTGGAACTCTCTCTAGTTCATTTGAATTTAAAGGAGATAATGCATGGCAGCATGATTTACAATAGCCAAATGCTGGAAGCAACCTAAGTGCCCATCAGCAAATGAGTGGATCCCAAAACAATGGTACATTTACACAATGGAATTCTATGCAGCAGAGAGAAAGTAGGAGCTCCTACCCTTTGCAACAGCATGGGTGGAACTGGAGAGCATTATGCTAAGTGAAATAAGCCAGGTGGTGAGGGACAAATACTATATGATCTCACCTTTAACTGGAACATAATCAACAAAAGAAAAAAGCAAACAAAATATAACCAGAGACATTGAAATTAAGAACAATCTAACAATAGTCAGAGGAGGGGGGAGGACAGTGGGGAGAAAGGTTTTCAGGAGCTACTTATAAAGGACACATGGACAAAGCCAAGGGGGAGGGTGGAAGTAAGGGAAGGAGGTGGGTTTGCCTGGGGTGTGGGAGAGTGGTGGGGAGGAAATGCAGACAACTGTAATTGAACAACAATAAAGTAATTTAAAAAAAAATAAAGGAGATAATTCTGATAAGGGTTTAACACTCTGGGAAGTATTATTTTAAAAACAAAACTAACAGAATCCCAACTTTATATAGGGATAATTCCCCAATAAATATCCTTGGGCAGGATTTGTCTCAAATTCTGGACTCATATTTCCAACTGTATGGAGATATTTTCTTCTTTGACATCCTATTGATGGCTACACTCTACATGTCTCATCCAAATTCAGTTACTTTAGTTAATTGGTGCTGAAGTGAGCCAGGTGCCAGGCACAGCTCTGGCCTCTGAGGATGGGATAGGGAATAACGCAGTCTTTGCTCATCGTCAAGGAGGATTATTACAGTAACTGCTATCTACGGTGTACCAGCAACAAGCTGCACAATTTCTGCAATGCTGTTACCACCTGCCTTCTGCTTGGTGTTGCCCTGCGTTTCCTCACAGCGTGAGTCTCTAATCTGCACAAAATTCTGGCCACTGGGAGATATGAGAGTGTTGTTTGTTTTCTCCTGGAATGATCCAAATAGTTCTGCCCTCCGACTTGCATGTAAACATAGAATGGGGCCCTGGACTCCACCGTCTACAAAAGTCCCACTTCAGTTTTCTTTGAACAGAGGGTGTTTTATCAATAAAGTTGAAATATCATTAAATTCTCTGATACTTGACCAGGGTGTTTCTCTTTCTTGTTCTCTTTCTTTATAATTACTTAATCTCTTCCTAGTAAAAAAGGGGGAAAATAGCCATTGACCTGAAATGGTTCCTTTCTCTTCTAAGAGTATTCCTTTTTTCCACTCTGGATGAAATTAATTTTTAAAAAGAAGCTGAATTCTCCACTCCAGGCCACATGATTTAATGTGATGGTAGGATTGTCAGTTAACGACAATACCCTACAGTTGACCAGAAAATAAAGGCATGTGGACTGAAGCTACCTGAGGTCACACTTTTAAAATTGTTCTTGTAGAAATAGTGTGTATGTTGTAAAATAATCCAAAATAAATTTTTATTTTTACTTCTAGCTTACAAAGACCCCATGCTTAAGTTAACGCACTTGATGTTGGTCATTGAATCATGAGTTATGTTTCTACTATTATAAAAATCATTTTTAGTTCACATGATATATTTGAAACATTTAGATTATTGAACACGAATATTCAGAAATTTATTATCCGTTATATTACTTGTTCCTATATGAACCTTGCACATACATATTTAAAACTGTTCTGCCACCATCTCAGAATGTTACAATGTTGGAGTGGCAAAGCCCGTCTCACGCTAGCTTGACCACGTAATGTGCCTGAGCCTCACCTGACGGATGCCATTGGCTCTGTCTCAGAACCAAAGGGACGGACAACAGTGACTTAATTATCTCAGTAATTCTGGCAACTGCCCCTTCCTCAGCAAGAAAGAATCAGCACTGCCAAAGTGAATAAGGTAGTCGACATTATAAAAGTTTAGCTCAGGCTGTTGGGTTGTTTACTTAGTGGATTGCTTGAAAAATGTCTGCAATGTCAACTTCGTTCTTTTGAAATGACACTCAGTATCTTAATGCAGTTGGGTTACATTCAGCTGCGAGATGCAGAGAGGGCAATTAATAGTGGTATCCGTGATTGAGCTTATATTTAGCTCACATAAAAATAGGCACTGAAGAGGATTGGGGGCTAATGCAGCTTCTTAGGAACATCTTCAAGGATCCAGTTTCCTTCTCTGATTTCTGATCCATCATCCCTGCTTTATACTTTTTATTGTCATGGTTCGAGTATGTTTGCTACCTCTCCAGGCAGCTCCATGTTCAGGTTCAGAAAAAGGGGGAAATTGTTATTCAGTGTGTATAAAGTTTTAATTGTGCCAGATGAATGAGTTCTGGAGGTCTGCTGACCAACATTGTGCCCACAGTTCACAATACTGTATTGTTCACTTAAAAATCTGTTAAGAGAGTAGATATCTCCTGTTAAGTGTTATAACCACACAGAATGAAAGAAGGGAAGGAAGAAGGCAAGGGGCGCAAGAAAAGTTTTGGAGGTGATGAATATGTTCATTTTCTTAATATTGGTGATGGTTTTATGGGTGTTTGCACATGTGCAAACTCACCAGATTGTCCACTTAAATATATGCAGTTCTTTGTATGCCTTATCCTGAAGGATCTCCCTCCCTCTCCCCCCCTCCCTCTCTGTCCCTCTTTTTTGTCTTTTCATATTTGGAAAGTGCAGTCCTCCCAGGAAAATCTGCCTACCTCTCACAATTCAGAACTTTGCCCCATGACAATGCCCAGCTGTAAAGGAGGCTTACAATTACCTTTCCAGTCTCCATGCTGGGGGAACAAAGGACAGTGAGGTGAGTGGCTTTGAGTAGCAAACCCACTGCCTCTGCCACACGGTCTTTCATGTATATGATGTGAGAAGCACAACGTAGAGTCAAGTTGTGGGTTTATCTTGTCATTCCGTTCACTCTACCCAAACAAAAATTCTAAAATAGTAACTCCCCACCTCCCCGCTGCAGCTTTGCTTTCTCCAGTTTCAGTTACTTCTGTTCAACTGAAGTCTGAAAGTATTAAATAAATAAAAGTCCCAGGAATACACAATTCATACGTTTTAAATTGTGCACCATTCTGAGTAGGCTGATGAAATCTCACAGTCCTAGTTCGTTCAGCCTGGGGCATGAGTCATTCCTTACATCAGTGTCTCCACACCATAGACACTCCCCATCTGTTAGTCACCTAGTAGGCATCTCGGTGACCAGGCCGACTGTCTCAGCACCTCAGTGTTTGTGCTAAAGCAACTCTTACTTTACTTAATAATAGCCCCAAAGCCATTCACATAACTTTTCATTACAGTAGATTATTGTTCTATTTTATTATTAGTTATTGTTGTTAACCTCTTACTGTGCCTAGTGTACAAGGTAAACTTTATCATATATATGCAGGCACTGGAAAAACATAGCATACACAGCATTCAGGACTATCTGCTGTTTCAGGCATCCACTGGGGCTTGGAATGTACCCCCCTAGGATAAAGGGAGACTATTGCTAAAAAAAAGTCCTAATTGATTTTACCAGCTCACTAGAACAAAGAAGAGAATGAAATGAGCCCTGTTTGGATCAAATTCTACTATCACGTACTAGCTGTATGACCAAGACAAGATAATGCCTATATGCCACATTTTCCTTATTTGTAAAAAAGAGGTCTCACACTTGGTTGATTTCTTCAGGAGTAGCCCTGATGTATCACTCCTTTTTGTGTATATTCCTCTTCCACACTGAATCTAGGCTTTTCCCAGAACTTCTTTGGCCAATGGGATGTCAACACACATGAGACAGGCATAGAGAGCACAACAAGCAGGACGTACGCTTGCCCAAGGGGGAGAGGGTGGTGCATTGCAGCCCCCATTCTGTGAAGAAGTTTGGCAGGAAAGACCTTCTGGAAAGAGAGAAGCAGCTCCTAGCTCTTTCAGCTGAGTCCAACCCCTTACCAACCTGAAAGCTAAATGTAGCTGCGGGCATAAGCCTAGGGTACCGCTGCAGATGGTCTAAACAACAAACCCACAGATACGTTTAAAAAAATCAGGTGTTGTTCGTTTAAGACACTAAGTTTTGAGGCAGAAAAAGATAACTGATGCACACACCAACCTCTCACTGCTGCTGCCACAGTGATTTGAAAGGCATGTGAGATGCCGGGCATGCAGCAAGCATGCAAACATACTTGTTATTATTACTGTTTTTGTTGTTATTTTCCATGTACCACAGAGAGCCATGAAAAAGCCTTGTCAATCAGAAAAAAAGTCCACAGATATTTTCTTGGCACCTACAGTCTGTTTAATGTCTTATGTTATGGAGTTTTTCTTAAGAGGATTACATCCTGGCTAATACCTTTAGGATAAGGAAACAACACATTTATTACCACAGGCTATAAATAAATAATAAGGGACCCAACTACGAAACATCAAGTAAGTGAACATTGGAAGAATCGAGAATCAATATAGGTATGTCTTAATCAAGGTCTTGATTGAAGGGAAATATTTCAATAGTGAGAATGCTAATAATACCATTTGACATTTGTTGGAAACTTAATTGTATTCCAGGCATGACAATAAGTGCTATACAAGCAATTTCAGATTTGATGCTTACCATAGCCTTATGAGAAGACAGTTTTATCCTAAGCTGTGTTTATAGACGAGGAAACAGAATGAGAGGGAAGTTAAGGAATCCCTTGCTCTGTCCAGTGCTGTCCCTCTAGTCGGCAGTACAGCTGGGATTTGATACCAGGGTGGCCTGATTCCAGAGCCACCACTCATTTTCCTTGCACAGAGGTTGGTGGAGAAATTAAATGTATGCATCCTCTAAGAATAATTCTGAAGTTGAGGGAAGAGTTAATGGTTACCTCTGTCACAAGGCTTTCCTGACCTATATTCTAAAATGTTCTAAGTAAGTGTATTAGCAGATAGGTCTTTTAATGATTAAAAGATGTCCCTACTCTTCTAAAACAAAAAAAAGTAAAAATAGCCAGCACGTGTGCAGTGGTCACTGGGTGCCAGGCCCTGATTCTAGTGCCTTATGCCCTTGGTACTTATTTTATTCCTTCCCAAACCATGGGGGTAGGAGTAGATTCTCTAATTTCCCTAACTCATAGGTAGTATAACCAGACACAGAGAGGTTAAGTCAATCTTCAGGGTTATAGAGGTGAGAAACGGCGGGTCAGGGACTGACGCCCAGGCCGTTGAGCTCCAGAGGCCGTGGGCCCATGCCCCAAGCCCCAGGGCTGCTCTGGATGCTATGTTTGAGCTTCTCCCACCAGAGACTGCAGCATCAATAGGGCCAAGAGGCAGATGGGAGTGCACAGAGCGACAAATCATCCTTTCTGCACGATTCATCATGTGCCATGCAAAGTGGCATCTGACTAAATCCTTACACAGTTCTGTGAGGTCAGTGTTACTATCTTCCCAAGCAAAGTCAAGAACACTGAGGTCCAGAGAGTTAACGAGTGTGGGCCTGGTTTGTGAAGAAGCTAGGATTTGAAGCCAGGCATTCCAATCCAATGTAAGGCCTACTTTTTTTGGTTTTTTTCTCTTTTAATTCATTAATTAATTTTATGTTAAATTTATTGGGGTAACATTGGTTAATAAAATTATATAGTTTTTAGGTATACAATTCTATGTAATAAGTGCATTTTTGTCTTTCAACATGAGTTATATTTAATAAGAGTCTTTTACATGCATGTAGTTTAAAGAAAGAAATTGTTGTACCAGGCCTATTATGAAAAATAGCTATTAGGAACCTAATATTTCCTAATATTTCCTAATATTTCCTAATATTTCCTAATATTTCCTCCCTCCCAGAGGAAAAGGTTTCAAATCTTTTAACTGGTTCCCTTGGTACTTATTTCTAACATAGCTCTAGAACCATGCTGATATGACTATTTCTTGATTTTCCAATCCTGGGAATTCTCTATTGGAGTCCCACTGTGGAAGATGAGGAATTCCTGCTCTTCCACTGTCTACCCAGTTCTCCGCTTCTTGTTTTCTCTGCAGTTCGTAATTATAACATATATTTATTCTATTTAGCTTTCATGTATTTATCACTAGTTAACCCCCAAACTGTCTTCCAGTTGATGTCTTCTCTTGAAATGTGAGCACATCAACGATTCTATCATTGTTCATCTTCTTGAGACATCTCCCTCAGACAGAGCTTTCTCAACACTCCCTTCTGTACTGGGTGCTTCCCAGACCTCCCACAGAAGCTGTTTCTGGAATTTTCTTTCACCAGCGTTATGCCGATCCCCTTTGCCTTGCTCCGGTGCTTCATCTCTAATTTGGGGATTTCAATCTTAGTTAGTTGGCTCATGTTGGTGGAGCATACCTGTGTTAGTTTGGTTCCAAGAAATTTATTAAGGGAAATAAATACCTGTAAAGGAAAATAGGAGGATACTGGGAGGGGATGGGAAAGCCATCAGGTGGCAAGACAAGTGTGATCTTGAATGAACGAGAGAGAGAAAGGAAGGAGGGAGGGGAAAAAGGAAGGAAAGAAAGAAGGAAGGAAAGATGGAGAGAGGGAGGGAGGAAGGGGGGAAGGAGAAAAGTTGGATGAAATCATCTCAGACTACAGTGCATTTCTCAGCAAAGTTTGAAAAGGCCATTGAATGTCCTTGAGCTGTGGTCCCCTTTCAAAGGTGTTTCATTTTTGTCTGTAGGTAGGCCACCCCATTCAGTCACAGGCCAGAGGCAGCTTGTGAAAAGAGTAGGCCTGGTGCAGAGGGGCTGTTGGGCTGTTCCCGGTGATGCGTGCAAGAACTGGAGATCTGGGGCTGCACCGCCATGTCTCCCACAGTCCCTCAGGGCTTCCTGAAAGGGTGAACAAGAGGGACAGATGCTCTGGCCTTGAGGTCTTTATCCACTCCCACGCCACAGTGATCATTTGGATGGGCATAGCATTTCTTTTAGAGTATGGAAGGCAGTGGGAAATGATGGGAGTGAGCGATGGAGCATCAGGACTCTGATCTGCAGGTTATCAAAAAAGAGCCCTAAGCAGCCAGAGAGGTGAGAAGTGGTGCTCAGTGGGTCCATGTGCGCATCGGGACTAGTGATGTAGAACGTCTTGGTGCCATTCACCAAATATTTCCAGTTCTCTCCTTTCATGCATGAGTAGGGCCGTACTGCTTCCCTTCCTGCAGGTCAGGAGTGGCTGTGTCACTTGCTTTACCAATGAAATGTGACATGTGTCCCTTCTAGCAGAAGCTTTAAGAGTCAGTATGTGACTCGTGACCTTCTCTCTGTCTTTCCGTCATTGTGGTGGCTGTGATGGAAATGTCTATTATTGGACACGGAGAGAGTGAAAATAAAATTGTGTTGTGTGTGGCCCTGAAATCTGGGGTTCTCTGTTACTCATCCTGGCTGGTACAAGTGGCCAGTCAGAAGATACACAACCTTCAATTCCACTAAGTCACGATTCATCAAAGGTTCCATTCAGTTATATTTTGATATTTGTTTCTTCAACAGCTATGAAAACTAGGCAATGGGTTAAGAACTTTAGTCATCCAAAATAGAGGTTGCTGTCAGTTTCATTTAATCCCATTATCCCATGTAATCCTATTAACTAATTTAATATGGTCTTTCCATTAAGGGAGGTGCTATTAGTCTCATTTTACTGATGAATAAAACGAGGCTCAGAGAGGTTCAGAAACCTTTCTAATGTCATTCTCAAAGCAGCACAGCCTGGATTTGGACCGAGTGCTGTCTAGTGCTAAAGTACTTAGAGAGTCAAATTGTCAAGAACAGGTAGCCTTTAAAGTCACTCAGTGTTCTATGAAAAATTTCAAAATATAATGTTGTTCAGAGAGCAGGAACAAATTTTCTCCTCAAAATTCTCTTTAGTTTTGCCAAGAATTTATAGCAGAAATAAAATTGAATTTATTAAAAAATAATGGTATTTCAGTACATGTAATGGCATCTTTTTTAAGGTATTAAAAATGCATACATTTGGCACTCACTGGTGTGGCTCAGTCAGCTGGTTGGGCATCATCCCTAAAAGTAAAAGGTCACTGGTTCAATTGTCAGGGCACCTGTCTCGGTGAGGGTTCTGTTCCCAGTCAGGGCCCGCACAAGAAGCAACCGATCGATGTTTCTCTCTCACATTGATGTTTCTCTTCCTCTCTTTCTCCTTCCTTTCCCATCTCTCTAAAAGTAAATAAAATCTCTAAAAAAAACCTTTATACATTCGTATTTAGCTTGTCTAGAAGACATTGAAGATGAATAGCTGATTTTGTGTTTAAATATATATATATATACATATATATATATATAATGTTTATTTCCTTGTTCTTATGCTAGGTTATATATATATAAAACAAATATATATATATATATATATTTGTTCTTAGGTTAGAACAAATATACACATATATTCCCAAGGATCCAAATGATCCTTAGGAACATTTTTTTCCCCTTTATTGGGATTTAACTGAACACAGAGAAGAAGAAAGAGAGACTGAGTAAGTAAGTAAAGGAACCAGGAGATATTTGTCACATTACACGCAGATAAGAGCAGTTCCATAAATTAATTCAAGCAGGCACCCGCCACAATTCCCCAGTGTTGTAAGCCACAGTGAGCAATTCAAGTTAAACCCCAGTTTGGTGATCGGCCTGAACAGTTAACTGTCAGGGCGCTTTGTTTCCCCTGAGCACACCAAAGCCACAGTGCGTTTTCACTGTTGTATGAGCAATCAAAACAATCGTCAAAAAATCAGTAATTCATGGATAGTACTATACCATTTACAGGTAATTTAATTAACAGCATGATTGATTTTGCCAAAAGCTAAATTTCTAAGTCTTATAACAGCTTTTACCTGGACCTTCAAGCTGGTTGAGGAAATTCCAGAAAATGTGAGTTCTGGGCCTGGGATATGCTTCTTGTTCAAAGCAATTTGGAACTTTCCTCGAGAATGCCCTTCAAAGTTCTTCCAACCTTCAGGTCTGGGAATCCATTACTTTTGTTTGAGGCACAGTCTTATGAATGATCCCCAGTGGTAGCTGGTGATTCATCGGGGGGCGGGGGTGATGATTCTGGTGTAAACAAACAAACCAACTAAAACTTAAGGTGTGATCCTAACTAAAGTCACAACTCGACCATCTTGTATAATGAATTTAATCTGAGAACATTTCCCAAAAAGGAACTTCCTAAATCCATTTCATTAGATCTTTTGAATTTTATAAAAGGAGTGACTATTACTTAATTCAATGAAAAAAACTAAGTTAAAAATGAAACGAGTATACTTTTATAGTAGCTCCTATAGATCCCTCTCCCCACTACTCCCTCCCCACTCCCCTCTGGCTATTGTTACAATGTTCTTAATTTCAATGTCTCTGGTTATATTTTGTTTGCTTTTTTCTTTTGTTGATTATGTTCCAGTTAAAGGTTCGAAGGGGGAGGATAGAGGTGGGGGAGGGAGGTGGGACTGGCTGGGGTGGGGTGGAGGGATGGGGAGAAAATGCAGACAATTGTAACTGAATAAAAATAAATAAATGAAATTTAAAAAATGAAACGAGTATATTTTTGGATTATATATAGATAAATCATGCACATACATGACTTTCTTCATATTACTGCAGGAAAAACACATTTTTAAATACAAACAGTCATGCTTCTTAATTTTTATTTTATGTTGTTTTATTTTACATTATTTTTATAACTCTTTTCACATCCCTGTCAATGAACTCCCATAAGCCCAGCACACTCCCACACCTGCTGGCAGACATTAAGTTCACTAAATGGAGAATTCCCCACACTGGCATGAAAAAAGAGCACTTTGGGGAATAGTGTGGGCCAGAGGTCACTTTCTATTCCTTCATCTGTGTTCTCGTCATTGGAGCTAATTGAGGTAAATGATAGTGTCACAGGACTTACAGTAAGTCCAGAGATCTCTTCCTTTGCCAAAGCTGCTCATACCCAGCTGTCAACATTCTGTCCGAACACAGTCGCTGCCTGTCCCCGGGAGTCAGTACTGCCACAGCCTTCCCACTGTGCACACGTGTCCCCTCAGGTCTCTCCAGCGGTATCGCTGCCTTCTGCTTCCATTGTTCCTACAGGGTTCCAGTCAAAGTTTCTGATTTCTTCCTGTCCTTTCCTGACTTCTCAGTGACCACTGCTGATAATTGGAGCCTGCTGTCTTCTTTGTGAAAAGGAGAGTGCCTGCTGTCATTGTCCTGGGGTGTGAGGACAGCTCTAGGTGATGACTCAGCACTTTGCCACTTGTTAGAAATGTCAGCAAATGGCCATCGGGTGCCCCTCACACTAAGGAGTAAGCCCTCTCTCCCCTTTCCAGCCTGACAATTCCTAGTAAGATCCCACATGCTGCGTTAATGTCATTGGATGATTGTCAGTTCAACCTCAACTGAATTTTTTCCTCTCTTTTGGAAATCCAATATTAATACAATTTGTCACTATTTTCTCAGGAGCACTTATTATGCTGGCATTTTAGTATGTTTTACCAATTTAGTGATTCTAATGGCCTGCAAGTACCTCGATTTTAAAACCTTATTTCCCAGGTCTCTTGAGAGCTGGCTATAACCTGAGATTATTTTCATAATGAACTGCTCATAAAATGAACTTCTTAAAAGCCACATGGTACTTATCCCTTCATTTTGCATATTGAATGACATTTTTAGCTTGGAAGTAGCAATCCAACACTATAATAATAAATAATAATATTAAAGATTTTGAAAATCTATTACAAAGCTCCTTAAATCCAGATGAACTCATTAACTCTTAGATAAAAGACATTGGAATTAAAAAAAAAAACACTCAATTTTATGCTTCCTAAAGTGATGGCTTTGAGGAAGAACTAGAACTAGAAGTAAATTCTCCTGAGTTTGAATCCAGCGTTGGGATTGCAAGATGTCAAAATAGGCTGAACTGTGAGTTGGAAAAATGGGAGCTGAGAAAGCAATGCTCCACCACCACTGAGTTCAGGACGTGAACGTGAGGCAAAGGCCATAATTTCTGCTTTAGTTACCTGAGGGAGGTAGAATGTGGAGAACAAGAAAGAGGATTGTCAGTCCCTACGCCTTACACACAAAACATGCAATGGGCTGGGATTTTCACACAATTTGAGCCTTGTTTCATGTTCCCTCTTTCCCTTTGCTGTCTGAACTGTTGGCACACTGGTCAGGGAGGGCTCTGTGAGTGCGAATTTGGTCATATGCAGAATTTGGGGACAACTCCTAGGCACACAGACTTCACTAGGTATAATGGGTTCGATCGTGTCAAATTCATATGTGATAGTCCTAATCCTCCTACCTGAGAATGTGACCTGTTTGGAGATAGAAAATGTGACCTTTTCTTTAACAGTGAGGATTAAGTTCAAATGGGGTCATTTAGAGTGGGCCCTCAAGCAATATGACTGATGATCTTCTAGGAAGGGGAGATTAGGACAAGGACTCACACAGAGGAAGAGGTCCTGTGGAGATAGTGCCAGAGATTGGGCTGATGCAACCATAAGCCCAGAAATGCCAAAGATTGCCAGGACACCACCAAAAGCAGGAGACAAGGCTGGAATTTCCTCAGAACCTTCAGAAGGAATCAACCCTGCTGACACTCCGATCTCAGACTTTTGGCATCCAGAAACATGAGACAATACATTTCTGTTGTTCATGATATCCAGTTTGTGGTTTTCCATTTTGGCAGGCCCATGAAACTAACATACTAGGCATGACTATGTCAGATGTCATCCAGTCCCATCAAAAGTTTACAGTGAATGGAGTAAGACATTCCCTGTAGCAAGAATCTGGAAGGCAAGTCATCCCTGGAAGGCCACAAGAAGAATTCCAACAATAGAGGCTGTTAGAACTCCAAAGTCACACTCTCTGAAGAACCTGGAAGAACAAAGGAAGGGTGTGAGTCAAGAGGAAGAAAGCAAAGTTCATGGTTTTTGGAGATGAAGTTGAGACAAAAGCTGAGTTCCCCCCCACCCCCAGTCTGCATTTGCAAAACACATCCGGTGTTCTCACTGGCAATGGAAAGAGACTTAAAATGGGCAGAAATGTATCCCTGGGGAAGGTCAAGTGCTTATCTATTGTGGAGAAAGAAAAGGTCATTTATCATGCTCAAAGTTTCCAGGAGGATATGCATTTACTGTATGTTACATCCTAATTTCAACACAACAGAAACACAAATATGCAAAATTTTATCTTGTTATTTCCATACAACTGTATAATTAGTGTAAAAATGTAAAAGTAACATGCGCAAAATACCCATGGGAATCCTATTGCACAGACATGACTTTATGGAAATATTTATTGCCATTAGTAGCATTTACCTAAACTCACTCATTTTTAATATTCAATCATAAGTAATGTGAAAAAAACTTTTTATTTAATAATCAACTTAGATCTTCTTTAAATATAGATTTGACCTGTTTTTGACAGCTTTTGCTATTAATGTTCTATTAGTGGGCATAACCACTTGCTCATATTTGCTAAGACATATATTATGGTCTACACCATCCTTTCAGCAGTTCATTCAGGTCTACTTTTACTGTGCAGAATATAGTACCATCCTAATTTTATGTTCCTATGAGGACATTTTCAAGATGTAAGTTTAAATATCAAAGATAGTGAGATGAGGCAATAGTGTAAAACCACAGTGGAAATTTGACTCACTCCAAAACTATAAGTTGTGATGTGCTACACTCAAATAATTAGTCATCTCTAATGCTTGGCAAGATTTTTGTTGAATATTCTGTAATTGTGAAATGCACTGCCCAAAACCCACTACTTTCCAAACTCCTTAGTACGCTATGAGCACCTGATCACTGAGTCAGCAATCTCTGGCTGGTATGCAGTCAGAAGAGTACTTGCAAAAGTATCTTGCCCGTCTCAGCACACGAATAAGACTAAAGGAGCTATCATCTAGGCTATGAGTGCTATTGAGGATATCTGTGTTATACTTTCACTAAGTGAATTACAAATTAAAAGCAAGTAATTCTATTATGATATTGCAGTTAGTAAAATATAGATCGAAAGGTTGATGTCACATGTAAAAATGGACGTTGGAGTAATTGAATAGAGAGCTGATAAAATAACAATCTACCCAGTTTGTTTATAGATCTTCAAATTAATAAAACCAACATAACTTTCTGTATGAGACAGCCTGTACTGACTAGAGGGCCAACAGCAAAGTATCTTGTTTCTTCCCCCAATACGTAGTTCATCCATTTATTAATATATACTCATATCTATCAATGCTTGTCTGCAGTTTAGTAGACATGTGTACTTGATACAAATTAAAAAGGGGTGTGGCTTTTCATGGTGCATACCAAGTTACTGCTTACCATTTGTCTCAGAAACATGTGATATATTTTATTGTATTTTTAGCTTTATTGAAGTACAGTTTATATACTTCAATAACTATAAAATAAAAATAGTATATACTTAAGATGTACAATGTGATGATTTGACATATGTCTACATTGTGGAATGATTACCACATCAAGCTAATTAACACACCCATCACCTCACGTAACTGTCATTTTGTGTTTTCAGAAGGCTTAAGATCTACCCTCTTAGCAAATTTCAAGTCTACGCTGCAGTATTAATTACTGTAGTCGCCATGCTGTGCATTAGATCCCCAGAACCATCACTCTACTGTCTCCTCCTATGAGCTTGACTGTTTTAGACATACTAGTGAGATTATACAGTATCTGTCTTTCTGTGTCTGGCTTATTTCACTCAGCATTATGTCCTCAAGGTCCATCCATGTTGTCATGTATGCAGAATTTCCTTCTTTTTTTATGGTCGAAGTTATACTCCATTGTATGTACATAACACCCTTTCTTTGTCCACTCATCTGTCAATGAACACTTAGCTTGTTTCCATGTCTCGACTATTGTGAATAATGCTATGATGAACATGGGAGTATAACTATGTCTTCAGGATAGTGATTGTAGTTCCTGTGGGTAACAAGCAGAAGTGGCATTGCTGGATTTAATGGTAGTTCTATTCTAAATTTTTTGAGGAACTTCCATAGTGTTTTCCATAATGGCTGTGCCAGTTTGTATTCCCAATAACAGAGGGTTCCCTTTTCTCCACATCTTTGTCCACATCTTTGTCCACACTTCTTATTTCTTGTCTTTTTTTTAAACTTCATTGGGGGTTTGATTCACATTTCCCTGATCATTAGTGACGTTAAGCACTTTTTCATGTTCCTGTTGGCCATTTGTGTCTTCTTAGGAAAAAAAAAGTCTATTCAGATTCCTTTGCCCGTTTCTATAACTTGGACATTAACACCTTATGAAGTATATAATTTGCAAATATTCTCTCCCATTCTGTAGTCTGCTTTTTTCATTCTGTTGGTAGTTTGCTTTGCTGTGTCAAAGGTTTTTAGTTTAATGTAGTCCCTCTTGTTTATTTTTGCTCTCGTTGCCTGTGCTTTTGGTGTCATATCATGACATGTTTTAAAGACTAAGGATAGTGACCCATCCCATTCCAGAGCTCTGTCAGGAACCTCCAAGATCTCCTCTCAATGAACAGCAAAGATAGGAAACATTTTAAACCACAATGCAAATAAAGTTTCATGTATTTGTCTTTTCTCCAGGAGCAGTCATCCCTTGGTTATCGCCCCTGCCCCTCACACCTCGTAATCGTTTACACGGGAATATCTTATCTGAAAGGAAGCAAGCAGTGGCCTTACCTATAATTTTGAAGTAGTCCTAAGTCGATACATTTTTGTATTTGCATTTTTGTGAAATGAGTTTGTTGTAAATTGGGTGGCACAATTAGTCTCAGTTCATATACATGCTGAGGCTCAGTTGTGACTCTGACTTTAATGACAGTCTAAGCAGAGGTTTCTAAGCATTTTGGGAAGATGCACCCCATCAGCAAAAAGTTTTCAATCAAAAATAGCCAAAGACAATATTTATTAATTTGTAAGTTACAGATATGGAATGGGGTGCTGAGCTGAAGGTCCCCCCAGATGGAGAAAACTACTATAGCTATCAGTTGGGCAATGAGGGAAGTGGAGCAGGACCACTGAGAGCTACTTTGCATGCATGAAGAACTTGGCCAGAGTTTTAGTGATGTTAAACTCCGTGCCTGCTCTCGGAGACAGGGAGATGGGCGTGACTCTGACCTGTGATACGTAGCTGGAGGGGCTTCTGGTGCCTACAACAGCGACTTGGAGGCTTGGAGGATGCTTTTGTGTCACAGGGCCATGCTTGCCCGGACTAACAGTGGCAGCCGAGGAAGGCAGAAGAAACCGGACTACTGGCAGGTGTAACCCAGTGTGGGAGGAGTTGGAGATGGTTACAGAGGAAGACCTGCACCGGGATTTAAACTCAGGTGCAGCAGCCATGCCAGGGCTTCACCACATGGTTTGGGAGTGAAGAGGGGGCTCTCTTGACCTTGTGGCTTAGAAAGCAGGAAAGCAGGATGTAGTAGCCATGCGGAGCTCTCTCTCTGCGCCACACCGTTTGAAAGGATGCAGAAGGTTTCCCCGGCCCACCATGAGGAAGTGCCACACAGTTCTGGATTAAGAGCAGGAGCCAACTTCTATTTGCTTTTCCTGAGATATGGTGCCCCTGACTGGCTTGGTTTGGCAAGGGGAGGCAGCACTGTGTGTGTGTGTGTTTCTTTATTTCTAAAGTGAGTGAGATTTAACAGCAGGATTCTGCCATTATTCTAAACCTGTGTAACTTTTAATTAAATAGTTCTTTTCCTTTTTACCACACTCTGGCATTGAGAGCCACAATTCCTACTGGTGGCAGGCAAAAAGAACCATGAAGTAATAAGACCCCCAGGGATGGGGGTGGGGGTGTTTTTCTGTAACAAATATGGAAGTTTTATGTTATTTTGAGCATTATAAAATATACATGGAACATAAAATGAATTGGATTAGAAAACATGGAAGCAGAAGTTCTAAAAGTTATTGTTTGTGTTTTAGTGTATCATTTCATGCAGATTTTGTGATATGTACACCTCACACTTGAGACTCCAAGTTAGTATGAGACCTGAGGGCTTCAGTAAAGTGCTCAGGGAAAGAATGAAGCGGCCCCTTCCTATTTATGACCCCTGTTAAGTGAGGATGTTTCCTTCATCCCCTGAGTAAAGCCATGCTAGGTAATGGTAACTTTTGGATATTTATTAATATGTTTCTTTTTAATATGCATTGCTTTGTGATCACAAAGAATGAATTCTTTTCTTCTAGGTAGAGCACGGCTACGAGAAGATGTTTGCCATTGTAACAAAGCGGGGACGTAATGGACTTTATCTCAGGGCACGTAAACTGAGATCATGGGCCCACGCTCGTGCAAAGATCTACTGTGTTAAGATAGATAGAAACTAAGGTTTATTGGTTATCTATCATGTGCCAAGCACAATTCCAGGTGAGTTAAATATAGATTATGGCCCTAAAGACTTTACCTAATGTTTGGTACATAGGAAATACTATTATGATGTTTCTCATGTAACCATCAAAATTACCCAGACAACTAAGAAAAAATAGTTTCATTTTATTTGTTAGAAGCAAGTCACCAAGTCCAGCCCACACTCAAGGGGGACAGAGACACGTCTTTACGAGAGGTTTGCCAAAGGGTTTGTAAGCATATTTTCAAACCACTACACAATGTATGTGAGAGGATTCTGACTGTAGAATCTTTGACACTTCCTTTTTATCCCCACCCAAGGATGTGCTTGTTGATTTTAGAGAGAGGGGAAGGGAAGGAGAGAGAGAGGAATAGAAACATTGATGTGAGAGAGAAACATCGATTAGCTGCCCCCTTTCGGTATACTGGACCACTGAGCCACACTGGCCCAGGTGAATCTTTGAAATGTTTTATATAAACCACATCAGAACTGGGAAAGGTTTGATATTTTACCCTGTTTATAAGCTGCCAAAGTGGCTGGCCACAGCCTCATGGATGCTGAGAAATGCAGGTGTACTTCAGGTCAGAGAACAAGGGCTCTATGATTTAAGCAATATCAGTAGCTAAAGTGTCAGCAATTTCAGTTCCCCCACTCCCAAAGATGGGACTCGAGGGGGTCAGATGCACCCCCGCATGCACTGCATCGCCTTTCAGGAGATGCGCCTGAACTCATGGAGCAGGAGTTAGGCTTTTATAATGGGGAGTAAGTTGCTCTGCTTTGCTCTAAGGGACCCACTGGATGCACTGTTATCCAGGGCTGCTCACCCCTGCAATCTCTCTGGAGAGTCCAGAACAAGGCATCAGTGCTGTTACTCACCCATGGAGAGCTATCTTCAACAAAAAGTTGTTCTCTTTTTTGAAAAAGAAGTTATGGTAAAGGTGGTCGTATTAGGGCTCTGGAAAGACACAAATAGGATGTATGTGGGTATATATACTGTTTATTATATATATTGCATATTGTATATTGTATACTGTATATGTTACATATCATGTATCACATATCATATATCTTAGCTCCAGGATGAGGAGAAAAAAATGTCACTGTTTAAGTCCCCTGGTATTTTGTCATAGCAGCCTGAGCTAATACAGTATTTTTGTGCATAAAGCTCCCCCTGCATATATCTTCCATCCCGTATCTGCTATGCTGTTTCTCACACTCTATTAGCCCATCAGACTTCATTTAAAAACACAAGTTCAATGATAAACTAATTAAGAATTCAGGACTGCAGAGCAGCAAGCAGGGGCCGTCCTGAGCGCGGTGAGGTCACAGGGGCCCCTCGCCCACATTGCTGCCCTGCCTCTCCACACATCCTGGGTGCTCACGGCGCGGTCACATGGTCTTGCTCACTGTTGTGTGTCCCCTCCAAAAAGTGCTCTTGGCACATGGTAGATTTTCAGTAGAGGCCTCACGTCATTCAATGTGTTCCAATACGTAACTGACCTTTAGCTCTGCGTCTGTCAAAGAGGTTCCAAAGGTCTCCTGGTTAAGAACACTTTCTTAGGGATTATTTCATAATTCCATATTCATTGAAAAGTAACCAGAGAATCACAGAAATATGAAGCTGGAAAGAATTTCTTGTCTGGTAGAGTTCAAGGATGTTTTTATTATTTTTTATTTTTGTAAGCAGTGGAGCCAATTTTTCAAGAGAAACTTTTGAAGTAGGCCGTTTCTTAGGGAGCTGGAGCCTCCCTGAGGGGGTTGGGGGTTGGGCAGGCAACCTGCACCCCTCCACCTCCCTAAAACTTTATTTGAAACCCAATGTTCTGTTACAGACTCTTCATTTAAAATGTTTATTTACGTGTTGCCCTCTTAAGGGATCTTCAAAAATGGCAGAATTACACATTTTTTAAAAAGCATTAGCCCAGAGTTCAAATAAAATGCCAGGATATATAGTAGGGTTTTCACACGAACTATTCACTTGCCAAGGTCTCTTTAAGAGTCAGGAACTAGCAAGTAAGGAGGAAACAGGGTGTTTGGCTCCAAATGGCCTCTGTGCCCGTCTCTCTCCACCCATTCATAATAGGGAGACGCATCAGATAATGAAATCTCAGGCAGGCCCAGAAATAGTCCTGCAACTTTTTACCTGCTTTTCATGGCCATGCTCCAGCTTCCTTCCCTTTCTAGACGTTGCTTCACGCCTTTCCCAGTGTTTGTGTCTTCCTCCTCACTCGCCTTCTGCGACGAGAATGAGGTCAGTGTTCTCATGTTGACAACAGAGCAAACGCATGTAATCATTGCCATTCTGTTGTGGTTAGTGCATCATATTATTTTATCACAGTCCCTTGCTTGTGTGACTTTATGTGTCCATTTGTTCCACAATATGTGAATATCTCCTGGTCCTGTAACAGTCTAGCTGATACCAATGGAATTTCAGAGGTAAAGAAGACCTGGCCATTACCTTCCAGGCCGACAGGACTTAGCCAGGGAATCAGAGTCACAAATCCACAAAAAATAATGTGAATTCCAGTTATGGTTCCAATGATCACAACATTAAATAAACAAAACCAATTTTCTATTATTAGTCCTACTTAAAATGGTGCTTGGTAAATACTATATGCAGGGGTTTAAAAAGTGTAATTTTAGAACCTCAAAATGTAGTAAGTTAAACATGCTTTCTGTATTTTTTTCTATTTTAGCATTTTTAGGAAAAATAATTTTTCCTATAGAAGGCAATTAAGGTAAAGTTGAGTCAAAAACAGCTTTCGATGAATTTTTTCATTAAGTAGGTTACAAAAAGTAAACTAGGTTACAATTTGAAGAGTTAATGAGAAGAGAGAAACTAACAGAATATTATAAAATATATAATCAAGATTTTGAAAACAGCTTAAAAGTCTTATCAGGAGACAAAAATATACATAATTATGCTTCTTTTACAAAAAATACAATCCCCCTCTCCCCACCTCCTTAGTCTCTATTCTCTTTCTTAGAATTCATGTGTTAAGTTTGCACGGTTCCTCCTTTCAGTATCATTATTTACAACACTGTCACTGTTTCCATAGTTATGCAGTATTTCTGTTTCCATAGTAACACTCTTGGTTTCCTAAACAAATAATATCAGAGTGTTAATCTTGTTTCAGTGTTATTGTACTATGTTATTAGATACAAAATTCAAAAAATAATTTAGGCAGGGTTTGAAACTAGGTGGGTTGGTTTTATTGCTTGGTGCTTGTGATATTAAATTTCAGTTTCATATTAAAACACATATCCATTTGAAAAATAGTGGGAGTTTGCATAGTAAACATGATACCAATTTTATTCACTAGTTATAAAACACTATAATTTAATAAGAGTGTTCCAGTACATAGCAATATACAGGGAGAGGTTTACTGTCTTCAGATTAAAATGACTGTTTTTCGGTTGGCCTGGATGATTTAGCTTCCCCAAATCTCTGAAGTCATTTATAACCTATCCACCGCAGTATTTCCCTTTGCCATTTCTGCATTTTAAGTAATTTCTGCCCGTTTTGCTTTTTATTTTATAGCCCCCGCAGGAACAGCTATGAAGTAGACTTCAAGGGAACTTTACAACTTCTATTTTCTCAAAAATAAAAAATAATTTTTGTCTTTAAATTTGCTTATCATCACCCTGAATTTCTTCTCCTAACAACACATCTTGTGGACTTTCTAAGAAGTGGATCTACGTCTCACCCCTCAGCTCCCACACGCAGTTTTAGGTCGTTGATCACATTGGCTCCTACAGGACAGCGTTAGGGCATGTGGGGGAGAAGGTCGCACTTGTGCTGGGTACAGGAAGTGAATATTAATTACCCTTGTTTAACAGAAGTGGGAGGAGCCCTACCGACAGTCTCACAGCAGGGCTGTGTCAGATGTCTGCAAAAGGCCTGCTCAGCTGTGTCAACTTGCACTCTGTCCCATTTACCAATCCATTTCAGAAGCCAGCTTTTCCATTTTTCTTCAGTATGTCTTCCCTCAAGAGCATATTTAAATGTTTCCCCTCCCAATTTTAGCACAAAAAGAGACTACATGGGGGTCTAATATAATAATTTGTAAAGGTGAAATAGTTTGTTCTGCTTTTGAGAGAGGAGTCAATAATGAACAAAAGTCGATGTCAAACTTTGGACTTACCACACCCTAGATTTGAAGCTTGGGAGTGGCTGGATGACAGAGAATTGAGGAATTGACTTCAGCACAGGTGTTTCCACCTGTATTACTCCTGTGAGGTTCAGTTTCCTCATCTGGAACACTGGGAAAATACTACCTACTCTGAAGTGTTGTAGGGAGATTTGAAACATAAACAACCAGCATGGTAACACTTGCTAAGCAGTAGCCACTGGGAAGGTTACTGAATTTTTCTTCTTTTCTTAGATAATTCCCCGGGGTGAGGGGGGGGGGTGTCAGAAAGAGCCTGATTGATTCCTCTGCAGTCCCATAAGGATTTGTATTCACACAGAGATCATTAGCCATGGAGCTTCTCAGCTTCCTCCCCTTCACCCTCCTGTCTCCCTGCTCCTTGCACAGGCAGCTTTAGTTTTTCAGTTCAGAAGAGGTAAATGAATACTCAGTCTTCACAAAGCCACCTCACCTGTGTGGGGTCCCTTAATGGGCAGCAGACCGGTAGTATGGGAAGCCCCAGAGAAAAGAGGTCCTTTCCCAATCTCTATCCCTTTCCCAAATCTCCCCAGAGTTTCTCAATCTTCCATGTGCACAGTAGACAATCATTTGGGAACCTGCTGGAATGCAGATTTGGGTTCAACAGGTCTGGGTGGGGACTGAGTTTCTATCTGGCTGACTAGCTCTCAGGCGATGCCAAGGTTGTTAGTCCAAAGACCTCACCTTGAATGGGAAGGATCTAAAGTTTTCAAATAAGAGATTTTTCTCAAATTTGTTAAGACCCTAATTAGGGGCCAGTTCCTGTAACATTGAGTCCCCAAACTTCTTTTACAGGGACCCATTTGGGGTTCTTGTTCTAGAACAAGATCCAAACCATCCAGTTTTATTGAACTTGGCTTTCTTGTAAGATGGAGAGATTGGACCTGCTGGAATCACTTGGGTCCTTTTCAGAAACAAATGTGGCACACTTCTTTCTTTTAGACAGAGGACAACTCGGAAAGATGTAATTTTTCATCCATTTAAATCATCATTAATCAAATTCTGTTTAGCAGATATGAATCTCTTACGAGCTTTAGGATCAACATGATTCTGTTGTTTTAGGAAAAGTGTGTAACAGGATCAGAATTGATTATCAGAATTAGGTTAATACCCCAATCAGTAACTCAGTGACTCATCTGTGAATGAGTTTAGAAGCTGGTTGAATTTTGAATCATCCAAAATTGCAATATAATGAATGTTTCAGAATGCTCTAGGACAGTGTGTTTTCTCTCTCTCTTTTTGTCATGTTGACAGTATAACAAATCCAGTTAAGTTTTCTTAGGTAATATTGTGTTTGGTGTCTTGTCCCTATTGGCATTTTAATTGTTGTATCTTAATAGCAATGTTTCTTCCATGGAAACCATTTCATAGCAATGTAATCTTTTCTAAAAGAAGGAAATATTTTAAAAAGAAATTATACTTAAAAGGTCTAAAAAATATCCAGGGCTTTCTAGGGGATTTTGTCAGTTGGGTTTTCCTTGTTTATCAAATCATGGTCCAGGACTGTATAAGCGTCTAAGAATCAAAAGATTGTGGTTTCTAATAAATATATGCAAACACAGAATTATGTTCATTTTTATTCATGTGCTAAATATATTCAACTGGCATTGACTTCATAATGAATCATGATGTGCCTATTTGCCCTTCTCAAAAGTAATGATAAAATTGTAACAAAATTAATTCCCTTTGGAAAAGGAGGCACCCAGTTTCCTAGCAGTGGCTTGTTTGCCATGGAAAATACCCCAATTGTCAATGAAAAATGCTCATAAATAAACATAAAAGTGTGGACAAAAATAGGATCATCCTCGCACAGAAAAAAGCACAAGCACTCATGAAAATTAAACATTTAGAACAGTAGTTGGAACATACCAGATGTTCAGTAAATATTCTGTATTGCTATTATTCCTGACTCCCATCTCATTGGATAAAGTCTTATCTCAGTGTTTGAGATAAGTAAGCAAGATTTGCTCAGTAAGCAAGTCTACAGTAGCATAACCTCTCCCAACTGTATGCATGTGTGTATGGGTATATAGGTACATGTATATATAGGTATATATTTGAATGGACCCTTTCATAAGTGATGGTCTCAGACAGTTGCGGAAAAATCTGACACAGTAGAAGGAAATAATGCATACCTTCCCTGAAAGCTTACAATTGCTGTAATTTGAATGTCCAATTCCAGCAGATTATCATTCTCCATTCATAAAATATCATATACAGGATTATTATTTATAAAGAAACACTTCTTTAAATAAGAGAGCAGAGTACCTCAATGGGGAAAAATGTGCCTGTAACACATACAAATGAGTGTACATATTTCTATGAGAAATGCATGCATATTTTTCTTCTAGTTGTTGTACTGGTTAAAAATTAATCTTACCCAGTCATATCATGGGTTGTGCTATATAGATCTAACAGTGAAGTAGTGTTTTCACAGAACAAAGAAAGGGGAACCTTAGCAAAGGGTAGGTTCAGTGGAGTCAATCTACCATTCCAAACCACCAAAGCCAAACAGTTTCCCTTGCTGAAATGATGAAACCACTCTTTGGTTCATTCTGTGCAGATGGGAGGGGATGCCCAAGGAAATTCCCATTATTTCGTGGGGCTTTTACACAGTCTATTCATACAAGGGGAAGCTCACCGTGTTTTCCTTGTATAAAAATACTTTATGATAGATATCAGATTTCCTAAAAATACACAATAGCAGCAGAAGAATAACCTAGGTTGGCTCATTGTAGGGCAGCGGCCAGAGGCATGCCAGGGAAGTGATTGAGGACACTGACTCAACTGTCAAACACCCAGGTTCAAATTCAGGCTCAACCCTTTGCAAACTGTTTGACACTGAAGAGGTTCCTTAACTTCTCTGTGCCTCAGATTATTTACTCATCTTTGTAATTGGAATGTAATAGCACCTAATAAATGTCAAAAGGCTATTTAAGAATAAATAAGCATATAATATAAACAAAGTGATTAGAGCAGTGCCTTGTACATAATAATCAATATGTGTTAATGATCATCAGAAAATGACTAATGTTTCCTGTAACTGCCATACGATCATTGGTCATATATTACAGTTTTATGATTTGCTTCCTTTTTTGCCAAAGCTGATTATAAATTTGTTAGTTGATTCTGTAATCTTGCAAACATTTAGCCACCCTCAAGCTTCTAAGCCATGTGAAGATCACAGATTCCAGAGAGAACTTAGTAATCAGTCAGGTACCATCAGTTCAGAAAGGGCTCTGAAGATGAGGAACTTCATGTTAAAGACCAGATGGTTTGGATCAGGGCTGTCCTACCTGCAGCCGCAGGCAACATGCGGCCCAGGATGGCTGTGAATGTGGCCCAACACAAAATCGTAAATATACTTAAAAGATTATGATTTTTTGTGTGTGTGATTATGTGTCACAATGTATTTAATGTGTGGCCCAAGACAACTCTTCTTCTGGTGTGGTCCAGAGACACCAAAAGGTTGGACACCCCTGGTTAGATATTAAATAATTCTTAAACTCTGGGTTTAAGTCTATCAGCAGAATTTCCATAGTAACAATTTAACGAATTGTTTTAGTTAGCACTGGCCATTATAACAAAATACTACAGACTCAGTGGCTTGAACAATAGATTTACTTTCTCACAGTTTTGGAGGCTGGAAGTCCAAGATCAGGGTTCTGGCAGATTCAGTGTCTGATGAGGCTCCTGCTTCCTGGCTTGTAGATGGCTGTCTTCTAGCTATGTCCTCATATGGCCTTGTTTTTCTGTATATGCTTAGAGAGGATGAGTTAGCTCATCTATTTCCCTCTTCTTATAAGGATACTAATCCTATTGGTTCAGAGCTTCACATGATTTAGATGTAAAATTAGTTCCTTAAAGACCCTGTCTCCAAATACCATCATATTGAGGGACTGGGGCTTTAACATTCAGTCCATCGCACCAACCCTAAGTTTTTTTTCTTTCATAGGCATCCTGTAAATCCAGAATAACACTAATAGCATCTCCATCCCAATGTCCCTCCTCAAGTCCTGTCCTCTGACACTTCATGTCCTTCGGGAGAGTCTCTCCCAGTCTGGCATCCTACCGATGACAGATGGAGCCTCTGGATAGACTGTCAGGGACTTGTGTCTGCTCTTCTGTCAGATAATTTTTAATGTCAAACACCTATAACTTTATTTGATTTATTTGGATTTACTATTAAGCCACCTTTTGCTTGTCTTTGTGACGATGGACAGTGGAGAGATTCTACTAGCTCAGTTTTGCCTGTTGTTTTCTTTCTTGGTTTTGATGACTCCACTTGTCCTCTCTTCTCAGAGCCAGCCCTAACTCCTAACTGTCCCTGTCTTTACCTACATTTGTCCTGTCCCCACATGATGAGAAACAAAGTGATACAGTGACTGTCTACGCTCTGGTTGTCACTCTCCTTCCTCCTACAGCTGGACCCCATCATGCCCACATTTCCCCTTGTCCAGGTAGACAGTTCTTTTCCATGTTACCTACAGGGGCTGTTTCCTCTCCTCCCTGCCCCCCACCACCCCACTTCCCCTAGCAAATCCCTGCAGGACTGCTCAGGATTGTTACCCCACCTAACTGAGGACAGAGCCTGAACCAGCTCCCCCTCCAGTTGGCTGATTTTAAGCCTTACTCATTTAGCATTACTTTTTCTTAGTGGAAGAAGAATGAGATCTTTCTTTATTATGGGGAGAGAAGGAAAAGATAGTGACTTTATTGCCACAGTGGAGGGGGACTATGTTTCCAGATTACCTGGGAGCCCTTCCCAACCCACAGGAGAACCTTGTCCCTCCTTGTACTAGAAATGGAAGCTCCATTGTTTTCATCCTTTTAAACATCATCTCTGAGGGAAAGCCTTAGACTTTATTTTTTCTGAAATATTTAATGATCTCTGCCCCCCACCCCCGAATTTATGTCCATATAATGTGGAACTTGTATTTTTTCTAAAATTGTAGTTCCACTTACTGACACAGATCCTGGCCCGCAGGATCTGCTGTTGTGGCCGCAATATACAAATACACACGGACTACAGAAATCCCGTGGAGGAAAAGGGATGGTGCTGCCACTCTCTCAAGAGGAGAATGACCCGACCCTTGCCTTGACAGGCTTTTATTGTTTTTCTAGGCCCCTTACATCAAAGATGGTCCTCCTTTACTATGCAAAGTTTTATTTTGGGTGGTTATCTTTTACAGACAAAGGAGAGGATGTCACTGAATACATCAAAGAAGGATATTTGCAATGTAAAAGGAGAAATGGTTGAAAGGGCTACCTTCCATACCTGGAAGGTGTAGCTCAGATTTTGGGAAGATAACTCAGTAAACATTTGCTGCCTCAATTCAGGGTGAGGGAGTTTTAGCAAAAGCAAGTCTCACAGCAGCCTAGGTACAGTGCAGGCCTGATTTCCCACTGGAGAACCTATCCATGGACGTGGGTCCTGCCCGCCAACCTCGCTCCCTACTGAGTGGGGGCTGAGCCACATTTCCCACGCTTGGAATGGTTCCCCACAACTTACTTTTCAGAAATTTCAGTGAATTCCTGAGATTCCTTTCTCTTACTGATCAGGACAGTGTCGCCTTGAGCTGCCTGCCCTCAGGAGGGGAGAGTGATCACATCAGTAATTGCTGTGAAACTGAGACACTTCCAGAGACCAAGAAGAAGGATGGGCCTCCGAGTGGACATGGTTAATGGGAGTTCTTTGCAGATGAGGTAATGTCTTGGTTAACTGGTTGGTGGAAACGAACCTGGTGCTCTTAGGTGACATGCTGGGGAGGTTTGTAAAGGCAGGTTCCTGTCAGCTCAGAGATTATAAGCAGAGATACTGATCTGGTTTTAAAGGAGGAATTTTAAAACTTTCCTAGGGTTTTCTCCTTATACTCAGGGGTCATGGAGGAGTTCCCCCATCTCTCTCTCCCTCTGGGTTTTTCCTCTTAGTAATTGTGCACGTACGAAGGTAATGATTTCTGATGTCTTTCCTTTAAAATCTCCACTTTCAGATCAGCAGCCGAGGGCATAGATAAATAGGTCAGTTATTACTGACGTCACAGGGAACTCCAAGCCACAGATAAACTGGGCACAGTTTAAAATGCAAGAGAGAGAGCTGTCTGATTGAAAATGTGAGGTTAACTCATTTTAATGACCAGTTCCAGCAACAGATGAGGAATATGAATAGATCATGAAAGGTGCTCTTAGAGCCACAGAATTAGGGAATGAAATGACTCTTTTTGACTAGTTAATGTGTTGAGATTTGTGTGGGTTGGGATGACTCGGCACCCTCTGCTTATCAGCATGGTCCGGGATGCCAGACCTCATTACGGTGTGTTCTCATCCTCAAACCTACCTGAGTAAGCCAGACAGATATAAAACACTTTACGTGCTTGCTGATAGCCATCACTACCAGCTGATGATCACATTTTTAAAGGGGTCTTCTGTGTTTCCCATTTTATTGTATCCATTGTCTCAAATTTCCAGACATTTCCTCACACTCCTGTGAATTCAAGGCAGATGGGAAAAGTAGTAAAACAAATCCACCCTTATCATAAAAGACACTTTCTTGGCGAAACCAAGCCTGGCAGGTTAATGTCTGGGGTCAGTCAATACCATAGCAGTTCCAGGGTTGGGTTGGATGAACCTCCAAGGCTTAAGGTTGTCCCAGACACAAACGTGTCTCCCCAAACTCTTCAATGTGTTTCTAGCTCTCCTCCACTATGTTTACGGCGCTCCTAGCTCATTTACTCATCAAATATGCATGGTGAGCACAGGTATCTGCTAGTCACTAAGGAGACAGCCATAAAAACCACCATCCTTGACTTCTGGGTCAATCTCAAGGAACTAACAAAATAAGCACCTTCTTACAGACAGTCAGGTGACCAGGTTAGGGGACAGCTCCCTGCAGGCAAGGTCATGGACGCCCTGTCTTGCAGGCTCTGTGCTTACCCTTGCCCCTGGCACATTGACTTCTGCGAATACGTGACTTAAGTCAGTGAAGGAACTGGAGCAACAAGATAAGGAGCTATTTTCCAGGGCATTTATCTCCTGGCCTGGGTCCCCTGATAGGATACCAAAGGTATTAAGATATGCTTCATGTGAACTATGACATCCATAAATCAAGCAGAACAGTGGTTATGAGTTGTGGATGGACAAAGGGATGAAGTCTACGAAAATGTGGGTGGAAAAACAGCATACATACCTTACAATTATATCTTTGTGTTATTTTTTTTAATTGTAAATATATGTTGGTCACATGGAATATGAGGTTTCTTTCAACATCAGTAGTAAATATTCCAATTTCCTTTTTTACTGTTACAGCTGATCTCACAAAAGTTGTGTAAGAAGAAGATCAGTACCTTAGCAGTGGTCTAAAGCTATTTTGAACCAATCAAAATGTATATTTTTTATTGGAAAACCAAAAAAGTTCCAATAATTCTGCAGTTAAAAAATTTGGAATAATGGCTCCTAATTGGTTGTTAACACCATATCCAACAAACACACAGGCACCAGTCCTATGTACAATTATAAATAAAAACAGGTTGATAAATTCAACTTTCTGTCATTTTATTCACCTCTAAACTCCTCAGTTGTTTGGGAGCTACTGCCTTAAAGAATTAGATTATCATCAAATAAACAAACTAATGAGAATTTCTTTCCAGTAGCAAAACAATTTTTGTTGCCAGGAGGTCACTTTTTATTTAAAGGCTGGTGTTTATTCTTTTTGTACACATGGCTCTTTTTGTTTGTTATCTAAGATATCATAAAAATACTGCTGTGACAACTATAGGACTAAGTTACACTATTTTTGTTTCGCATTTCTCTAGAAGTCTTGTGACAGGCAGTGCAGTTTCCTGGGCTCAGCTAATCCCATTGGGATAAGCTTCCGCCACCAACCCATCTTGTCCCTGGGCCATGGTCATGCTGCTCCTTTTGTTATCAAGGGGTCTTGGCCAGAGGGGGGATGGTTTAGTTTCTTCTCCATGAGCACTGGCCTCAGGAATGTTTAGCTCAAGAGAAAAAAAAGAGAAAAGGTCAGTTTCACATGAGGCCTACAGTCTCAGCAGTCAGTTCCCACAAATGACCTGGCTGACTTCAGCTTTCGTTTTTTCTTATGACTGCCTTCTTTGATGGCATCCACATTCCACATTAGCCAATCAACAATTGTAGTGACTCTTGCCATCAGTAAGATATCTACTCAGCTTGTAACCCTTCCACTTTCTGTTTCTTGTCTTCTCACTTAGAGTGTACACACCAGCAAGTAGACCCAATGGAATGAGTTTCCTGGGCCCTGATTTTGTTCTATGTGGTGTTGTAGGGGGAACGTTATGAGACAACATTTAAAAAGGAATGATTTTATGTGTACATCTAGATTTTCATCTTCTCTTGAAAATATTGGCAATCTGTCAAAACGAGATCCAAATTTTCCTGATGCCACAGTTGGCCAGAGTTCAGGATCTGCTATCTTATTTAGAGGCTACCTGAACTCTTCCCTTTTCTGCAATCTCCAGCACTCCCTACAGTTGTCCTCTGATGAGACAGTGTTTTATTTCCTATTTATAGGAATTTAATTTTTTTCCTTCTCCCTTGTTTTTACATATTTCCGAAATTTTATTTTCACTTTATTGCTTTTTCACAAGCATTTTAAGCATTTTTTATTTGTAAGGTCAAAAACTTCATTGCTATATTTACCTTTCAGATTATCATAATTTGCCTCAAATGAGATAAGGTACTCCTGAGAAAAGTAAAGATTGTTGGGTGATACAACAGTATTTTTAAATTTCTACAGAAGAAATAATGGAGAGGAATAGAGGTATTTAGGTACATAATTCCAAAGGAAACTGAATGAAAATAAATTTGGGATGTACTTTAAAAGGGAAGGAATATTCTGTGTTAACACCCTATTTACATTGATCTTTGTTTACCTAAAGCTGTTTTATTTTTACTCCTGCTACCATTGTTGTTACCAGTATTTTTTAGAAGCAGTAAAATGACTCTCCAGCCTGTCTGGCTTTTATCCTCGTTGTAGAGTTTACTATCACATGACAACGGGCAAATTATCCAGTGAATCTGTTATTTAATAAATGCTGCCGCTTCTCCTATAAGGTTTTCAGCTATTAATGTCCCTCTCCTGCCCTTGCACACTGTTCTTTGACAATCTCAGCCTTATTTGTCTGCTAGCACAGGGCTCAGACACCTTAGTGTTGAGTGACTGTCCTGGGGACGAGATCTTTCCCCAGGGACCCCACTTCTCCATGACTAGTGCTGGGCTCACTTCTCTAAACACCTATTCTGACATATTGTTGTCCAGTGTTGGCTCTCCCGTCACCCTTACTAGAATATGACCTTCAGGGAAGAGAGCATGTCCTGTATTTGTCTCCATCTGCCAGAATCTAGTGCCTAATACAGAATGGAAGAAAAAAATGGGTGAATCGGTTAAGAAGTGAATTATGCATTTGCTTTAAACTACCAATAATGCAAATTTGGAAAGAGTTGGAGGCAAGATGCTTCTAAAACTACTTATATGTCATGTAAATGATCCTTTTCTGATGAATAATGTGGCAGATCTGCTTGATTTGCCATAGATTTAGAAAAGAAGCTGTAAGAGTCTGGAATTTTATTGGAAAGTTTTGTGGCATTTTTCTAGCCTTCTTCATCACCAGGCATTGGAATTCAATAATTACTGTTTAAATTTTCCTGTGTTTTGTGAAAGGCAACCTATGCAGAGGTAGATTTTCCATGCAGTTAGAGGAACTTTGGGCCTCTCAATGAGTCCATGTGGTCATCCACTGGGTGTATTTTTCAAAAGGGGCATGACCACACTGGTTAAGACGTGTGTCAGTTCTGTGGTGTCAGCTGGTGGTGGGATGTTCCAGGGGAAGTTAAATTGGGAATATGCCATTTTAATAGCAATGTGGAAAGCCATTTTTTAATGTTTCAATAAAGTAAAAAGTTCCAGACTTCTGATTTTGTGAATTTAAAGGGCACCTTTTGTAGTCATCTTTAAACTTATTTGCAAAATAACTGGGAGGGAAAATTCAGATAAAATTCAATAGAATGTAAAACAAAAACAATAAATATAAGCAGAGACATTAACAGTGATTATTCTTATATTAAGAAGTTAGTTGTATAAGAAATTTTCATATTATATTGAAACAGTAATTTACCAATTACTGTTAGTACATTTCTAATAGAAGTATTGAATGGTACTTTACAATTAGTCATTCTACAAGAAAACATAAGATACCCTAAAATTTTTACAGTTTAAAGATGAAAGAATAGAGTTGATAGAGCTTTCTCAAATTAGACAGGAAACCTAAAAAATTTACTAATATTATTAACAAGGAGTTGTGAAGCTGAAAGGAACTTTTCTGAGCTACAACTAGTAAAAAAATAGTTTTGTTGTGCCAGAGAGAAAACTGAATTATCTTTCTACTCTCTATAGGAAAGTATGATACAAAATCATTGCCATAAAGAGGCAATCAAAGAACAGGTAAGTAAAAAAGCGTGTGAAAGTAATTAATCAATCAATTATGACAGGCTTTTCTGGAATTTGTGATGTTAGTGGTATTTGCTAGATTTATAACATTTGTCATTTATTACGATTTTTCCTTGCAATGCATCTTGACTTTTATATTTGAATTTTGTATTCTTGTTGATAAAGTGGAACCCATAAACTATGTAAGCATCAGGCCCCAGAAATCCTAGATCTGTCCCTCATGGAATTATTTTACTTGTATGCCCTACTTCAGATCTCTCATGTCTGTATTCTCAGTGTACTGTCGAATGCCCACAAACCTGAGAGACTTCACATCATTATAAAGTCTCTGCTTAATTGATTATTAATTTTAATTGGAACCTGTGTGGCAAGTCTTTCATCTCTCTTCCAAGGGAGATTTCCATTTTTATTAATGTTGACTAAATTTCTTTTAGTTGGTGATGAAAGAAGAAAGAAGCAAATGTAACACATAGAAATTGGGTTGACATGTATTTAAAATGATGCATCTATTATGGGAACTTGAATATTAACTCAGCTGCACAGCCAATAGCACTAATGAAGAATTCAAGTCATGGGATATGCCATTTGCTCTACCTCTCTGCCTACTTAGTAGTCATCTGTTTGGTGCCCTTGAAGCCATGAGCCCAGATTTTGGAAGCCTAAAGTTTTGTAAAGAGCAAATTTCTTCAGCAAAGAATTTAAAGTTAGGTAGAAAAAAAATGTGTTAAGATTTGAAGTGATTTTGAAGGCAGTCATCTCTTTGGGTAGGGTCAGTGTACAAGTTCATGGATAAGATTGTGGCTTTTGCTATGTCTGCTCAGTTTTCATGTTGGACAGGAACTGATCAATAGTTTCTGTATGATCAACAGTGTTCTAACAGTGAAACTAGTTTGTCTCGAGACTTTCAAACAGTTTTCGGCCATTTTATCAAGTACATTGTGGAAAAAGAGGCTTAGTCATCATTAGGGAATGTAGACATTATTTATATTCAAAGGACAAGTACAGCTAGATTATTGCACAACTTTTTTTCCCCATCACCCTCAAAACCTGGCTTCTGTAACAGTGACACAAGCCACCTTTTCTTGTTGTTAAATTACTATCTTCACTTATTTTCCAGGGCAATCTTTTCACTCTGCCTATACTCCTCATTGTGCCAAATACCCTATAATATTGATCATATCTCATGTTTTGTCACTATCCAAGTCTCCCCTGGACCTCAGAGTTGTGTATCCAGCTACCTACTCAACTTCAGCTTCACGTGTCAAAGACAAAATCCTGGTTCATCTCACCTAACTACTTTTCTCAAAGATATTTGAGTTACTCGCCTCCATTATTCCAGATGCTTAGGCAAGCAATTTGGATTCATCCTTGTTCTGTCACTTTCTTTCCATCCAATATCCACTTCATGAGTAAACACAGTTGACTTTACATTCAAACATATCCCAAATGTCTTACTGTCTCTGCTACCACCCTGGTTTAAGCCGTGAGTAACATTGCCGGCCTTATTACAGTAGCCTCTTGCCCTTTCACCCCTATCCATTATGTCCTGTGTTAGTTATCCATTGCTGTGTAACAAACTGCCCCAAACTTAGAGCCATCAAGATTTATTGTATCATAGTTTCTGCAGGACAGCAATCTAAGTTTGTATTACCTGATGTCTGTGGTGCAGGGTCTCTCCTGAGTTCACTGTTAGGGGGCATCCACCAGGCTCAATCTCATCTCACCGCTCAGTTGGGACAATTTGCCCCCAAGTTGACTCACATGGTTGCTGGCAGCGTTTAGATGCTCAAAGATTGGTGGGCAGAGGGCCTCTTTCTTGCTGGCTTTGACCAGAGGTCGTCCTCAGTTCTATGTCAGCTGTTTTCCCTTAGAGCAAATGAACAAGAGAATGAGAGAGGCCAACAGGGAAGTCACAGGTTTTGTGTAACCTACTTTCAGGACTGGCCTTCCAAATCTTCTACCAGTTAAGGATGGGTCAATAAATCCAGTCCATACTCAAGGAGAGAGTATTGTAGAAGGACATGAACACCAATAGATGAGGATCATTAATCTCAACAAATGCATTTTGAGGTCTCATTAGATTCTTAACAGCAGAATGTTAGTTGTTGTGCTGAGAACCAAAGAAATAGACATCATAGTTTACTCCCTTAAGAAATATAACCATTGACTATTCATTCAAAATAATTTAAATAATTAAAAATTATATGAGAAAGTATATATTTTTCTCCTAGTGTATTAATGCAGTCAACTTTTAATGCACGTCTGTTACAGTCAACCTAGATCCTAAAATGGGACTGTCAGCTCTCATCTGGGCTCTTGGATTTGCGGGCCGACTGCTCCACTTGTAGTTGATTTTGCTGCTGGTTGCGCTGAATTCAGGTATGCTGCTACCAAGTGGCACCTTGATTTGGACTTTTTGGCTTATTGGCTATTCTTGAATTGGATAGGCATCTACATCTTGAATAAAACAATCATTTGAAATCTAGTGTTTTGGAATTAATTTATACCAGTACATGCTGGTCTTATTTTCATTATTATGTTGTTTCTTTGTTTTAAATTTGGGAGTATATTAAGATATTTCGAGGATATGTTGAGAATAGTGGAACCTTATCTCTGGGTTTAGGAATCTGTGTATTACAAGATCATTATAAGCTCAAGTCTGTTCAGTAAACCACACGTGCCTTCAGTGGGGCTTCCACACACTTTTCAGCCAGTGTTGGTGAATGTCAGGGGCTACTAGGTGTCATTAGCCAAGGAAGGAGGGCCTCTCTGAGCCTTTCCTAAAAACCCTCCTTATGGAAAGTCCCTTCTCTTCTTATTTCCCTTGACTCCTCTCTGTCTTTTATTTTTCATAGCAAAGCAGAAGTAGAAAGAAATATTTAAATGACAACAATGTGTCACCAGTTAACTTCTGAGTATTTAAAAGTTAGGGCATGACTTCCTGTCAGTTTACAATTATTAATAACCCTTCACAGTAAATATTTTTCTCCTGGGTTTCTTAGCAATCTGATTTAGCTTTTATTGACAATTCAAGCTTAGTAGAAAATAATTGTTAAAGAACATTGAAGTTAAACAGCACATGATTCTTGGGCAGAAATAAAGACATTTTAATTAAGGGAGCAGATGTCAGAGAAGGAAGAAATCGCCGTGACAGGCGTTATCAGAAAAGTGTTCTCCTATAGGGCAGAATCGGAGGTGTGTCTGGATTCAGGGCAGAGAAATTAGATTTCCAGAGAGAAGAGGAAAAGCCCACCAGGTGAAAATACACACGTGTGCAAACCACACTGACAGGATAAGCTGCTGGCATTCAGAGCTGGTCTGATGATAGGTGTGCCAGGGTTTGTGTTGCTGCTGGGAGTGGCTGAGATTGGTGGGTCACCAAAATGAACCCAGTTCAGAGGGAGTTACACATCCATTTATTAATTCAGTGAATATTTATTAAGTGATAACTGTGTGACCGCTACTGGGAATGCAGTGGTGAGCAAGTCAGATAAATTCCCTGCTGTCATATACAATATTGGAAGCAATAAGAGTTGCTGAAAACACACAAAACAGCAAAACTAAATAGGACACAGAGTGAGGCAGAGGGAGCATGCTTAGATAGGAAGAGTAGGAGGGCTTCTCTGAGGAGGTGGGATGCTCTGTTTATATTTGACGGGGCTCAGTGGCTGCTGAGCAATGAAGGGATTGTAGGAGCTTGGACAAAAGCAGGAATTACAGATAGGGCCTGCTATTGCAGTGGACTAAGTAGGAGATGATGGAGGCTTGTCCCCATAGTGGCAGAAGGGTGGTGAGAAGTGGTCAGATTCAGGATTTATTTGAAGACAGTTTACAGTTCTTCTAATGAATGGTCAACAGTGACTTATTGTCTGCCCTGGGCAATTGGGCGAAGGTTTGATATTTGCTGAGATAGGGAAGACTAAAGAAGTAGCATTTTTATAGATATTGAGAGTTCAGTTATGGGCATGTGATATTTTAACTCCTATTCTATATTCAAGCAAAGATGACCTGAAGGCATTTGTAAATAAAGCTTGCTGGGTGTTGGGTGAAAATTAGACACATGTGATGAATGGACCAGAACTTAGATGAAAAACTGAAGTTAGTTTGATATATTCAGAGTTATAAGATTAAAGTATGGTTAAGAAGTGTTTATTAGTTTTCTGCCACGTCCAATATATTGTCTTAGGTACCATGGGAGTCAATTAGGCAGCCCTAGCAAACCAGCCTGGGAGAGGTGCATATGAAAACAAGTCTGATACAACTCTGATAGTATGATCCATTTTATAACAGTAAATCAAGTTCTATTAGTGTAGGGAAGAGAGTGGTTTCATGATTGGAAAAGGCCTCCTGAGGATTTGGACAAGCCTTTAGGACTGGGCTGAGTTTTTACATGATTTTTAAAGGATAGGCTTTTTCAAATGAACAAGTCACTTTGGTGACAGTGCAGCTTGGGGACTTGCTTCCTGAAGGGCAGCTAGACTAGGAAAAATACAGGATGGTGAAAGATTGTAGTGGTGGAGAAGACAAGACAGGGACATGGGGACAAATCTCCAAGAGCTTTGATGTTTGATGAGGACTTTGGATTTTTCTGCATGTAATGAAGTACCTTAAAAAGCTTTACAATTAGGGGAGTCCCATAATCACATAGTTTCAGAAAATCTGAAGGAAAAGATGAGCCACTGAGTGTAATACATTGGAAATGATGGCCTGATTTTTCTACCTGGACAGTTAGTAAATGACATCCTTCAATATTGAGAGACTCTGTGTCGTTACTGAGTTTTGGATGGCTCAGAAGGAAACAAGGCAGAAGCCAGTAGATCTGCCATGTGTGGGTGGGGGATGGGAGTGGGGGAATCTGGTGAGGAGAGAAAACTCCAGTCCTCTAGGTAGGCGGGTCCAATCGAAGATAATGCGGGAATTCAGGTGAATATAAATTGAAGTTGTTATTACTTCTTTCTCCTGTAATGGGTCCGTATCATTAGATAAATAAAATCATGATGATATTACAACATGGTTTAGATCAGAGATTCTCTGGCCTAAACCATTCCCCTGAGAACCTTAAGAAAGGGAACATAATTTTCTTTTCTTTTTTTTTCCAATTTTGCCAACAGAACTTTATTACACATGACACTCACCTTTTCAACTACCCTTGTATCTCTTCATTTATCTGTCCTTTCTCTTCTTTTCTTTTCCTTCTTTTTTGAGCTTAAGGATTGGATGTACAGTTACTTTTAGACATAAATGTATTCGATTTTGTACTGATTGCTATCCTTTTCTCTCTTTTATTTATTGATCTGTAAAATTAGCAAAGTGGTGACCTTCTTGTAAGGAATGGCGTGATTCCATGACCAGTTAACATGAAAACAGAAATTGTTAAGTGTACTTTACAGCCTTATAGTCTTTCTGCTTTGACCAAAATGGTCGTGGTAGAATAATTTCCTTTTAAATATTCTTTAATGAATGTAATTCTCTTAGGCAAGAGTAAGGGGAAAAAAGGCGGAGAAAAACAAGAGCAGGTAACAGGCCCTGGTGATTTCTTTTCTATTTTATTATTTACAAAAACCTTCCAAGCCAACACTGCAGAAGTGTAGAGAGAGGAATGGACACTCGGTGGTCAGGCATGTGTTCAAGCTCACAGCTCAGTAGTGGCAGGGGAGGGGGCTGAAACCATCTCAGATAACAGTTAAAAAGTCATCTCTGCAGAGATATGCTAGGACCAAGGTAAGCTTACTGTTGACCCAATTCTTTCCCTTGATCATCTTATGGAATGCAGTCTTTGTTTAGGGATCTCTCCCATAGTTGAAGAATGATATTACCTTAACATTCAGAGACCCACCAGGATTTCACACTGGGAGTTCCACAATGATTCATGAACCCAGAGTTGAAGGTAAACATTCTTCCAGGACCAGGCTATCTTTCTCTTTACCTGTCTTAACATTGGTGTCATTATGGAAAACCATCTTCTCAGGAATGTATGAATCATAACAAATGACAGTGCTCTATCCAAGTCCAAGAAAAAGAAAGAAAAGGTATGGCCCTATGGGCAGCAAATAGAATTTCGGAGACCAGAAGAGTGCCTCCCAGGTCAAGCCTGGCTTTTATGCAAGAATGCATTCCGTTCACAGCTGAAGGAGTGGACAGGAGACGACAAACCAACCAGCCATCGTTCTGGAAGATGTCAATTTCCAGAGAAAGTGTGGATTCTTTGTTTCTTCACAACTTTTGGGCACCAAAATATGTGTCCACTTTTCATGAGTTTCTTTGGGAAACGAATGAATAGCAGCAGAAGCACCAGTACAGGGGAAAATCTTATGTCTCCTAGTGATTCTTTTAGGGCATCTACATAGTAAAGATGCAGAGACGCTGTTTCTTGGACTTCTGTCTTCTCCAGGCATCCTGTGTGGCTCCTATGTGGGGATATGTTCTCACTGTAAGTTCTTGTGCTTTTCCGTATTTTCCAAACTCTGAGGCTTTTTTTTAAAACACAAATGTGTTCAAATTCTATGTATAGTTTATATCAATCAGGGTCTTTGAAGGAAAAAAAAAACTCAGGCAAGATGATTCAAATAAAGAGATCTTATTAAGAAACAACAATGGGAAAAGCACACCTGGAAAAACAGTCATCACCACTGGTGGGCTGGGGTCAATCGATTATTCATATTTATTTATTTTAAATATTTTAAATTTTTACAAGTAATTTATAGGACTAGGAATAAAGGCATAGTGAAAAGTAACTATTATAAATCACCAGATGAAGTTTAACAAAGAAAATCTCTGTGTTTTGAAGGAAATTCCAGGGCACAAACATTCTACAAGATTAAGGAATTCTGTTCCACATCTTTTTACCAAAATGAGAGAATTCTCATATGAGAATACCATTTTTCCTGTTTGTCCTTGAAAGCTGTTAAGAGAGTAGACCTTGAATATTATTACCACACACACACACACACAAAGGGAAAAAGATAATTATGTAAGGGGATGAGGGTGTAAACTTTCTTGTGATAGTCACTCTACAATATATACATGTATCAAGTCATCGCATTTACATCTTAAACTTACATGTGTTATACATAAATAATACCTCAAGAAAGCTGGGAGGCAGAGTATATTTGTGGTAGGCAGACTTCTAAACAACCATAAATAACTACCTCCCCCTTGACAGTATTCTTGCACCTGTGTAATCTTCTGCCCTGCAGGGTGGGCTGACCTTAGTGACAGACTTGTAACCCACAGAACACAGCAAAGGTCTTGGGATCTCGTCTATGTGATTAGGTCACAAGTCTTGCTGGCATGCTTTCTTGCCTGCTTGCTGATGCTTGGAAGAAGCCAGACACCATGATAGAGAGGCCCACTTGGCAAGGAGCTGGGGCCGGCCTCCTGCCACAGACCATGAAGAACTGAATTATGCCAAAAACTGCTTGGAGGTGGCTACTTTCTTGGATGAGCTTCCTGGGCTGCAGCGGTGAAAAGACTCCATGGTGGAAGGTCCCACTGAACTACCTGACCCAAAGAAACTATGAGCTTAGAAATGTATGCTGTTCTAAGCACATAAGTTTTAGCATATTTGTTATGCAACGATAGATAACTAACAGTTTCAGTTTTGGGGGGGGCATACTTCACATATAAACTCACTAATTGTATAATATTTTAAAGGTACATATAATATAAACAGATATACAATCAACTTGTAAATATATCAACTTTGGGGAATGATATATTTACACTTATATCACTCCCCAAAACTTTCCTCCTGCCCCTTTCCCCAGCCCCTGGGAATCATCACTCAGTGACTCGTGAGTTTAAGAAAATTCATCTAGAATATCACCTGAAGGTTTATAACCTGAGATTTCACTTACACATCCATTTTACCATCACGACTACAGTTTAGAGTGCTAACCTGTGTCTCTATCATCCATCTCCTGGTTAATAGTGCGAACGGTTCTCCTGTGGCAGTTTCCTTCTTTGCCATTAGGGAAAGAAAACAGAAAGTTCTAATTCTTAGCTGTGGTCAGTGGTTGCTAAGCAGGGCCCCAAAGTGCATCTCCAGTCTCCCACATCTTCTTGGAGGATTGTGTAATCTTTCGGGCACAGCAGTAAGAAACTGAAGGATGATGACATGCCTCACAATTGCCTCATCTTCCGTGGCCTCTATCATTCCTCCACTTCTCATTGTTTTCATTTTTTCAGCATTGTTGGGAAAAATTGATGAATAAAGATGAACGATGATGATGTAATCTCTAGAATTATGAACTAGCCAAACATGTTAAGAGAGAAGAAAAATAAGATCACTCAGATCCCACAATGAATCCTGAATTTATACCAGAATCGAATGTACCCATATGGTAGTTAAAAGATTAAATAAGTTTTTTTCTATTTTCAAAAACAAGTATATTTTATCTTTGGTTTTTGGAAGACCTCCAAGAAGGGATAAAAATCATGAAATAACATTTAGACTATTTTAAAAAACATCCAAAACCAAAACCGAGTCCAATGACTCCTGGTAGTGAAGGGAATGAGGCATGTGAAACCACCTCCTCCACCTGCCAGGGACCTGAAGTGGCCTGGAGCTGTTCCACCCCTGACAGAAGGAACAAGGAGTCATCAGTTTATTGAAGGAGCCAGTGAGAAGTGGGACTGTGGAGGAAAGGTCACTGGAATCAACGAACTCGGCAGGAATGCAGCCCTTGCCACGGGCATGCGTCAAAGCAGGGGAAGGAACACCCCATCTCTCTCCTTCCTCTCAGCCATCTCTTGTGACTTCCCTTGGCCAAACTGAATCAGCTGGCACCTTCCACAGCTGCCCATGGCAGGAAGCTCAGAGGACGGATCTGGGTAGCAATGTGTGAAAAGAACCCTCACACACTTCTACTGATTTCTTTGAAATCTAATGTCATCTTGGGCAGTTTTCCATGTTAGCCCATGTGAATTTAACTCATTCTTTTAAATTGCTCTGACAGACTAAGCGTAGATGAATTCTATCAGGGAAGCCCCTGTAAAGAGGTGGCATTCATTTGAGACTTGAGGGCTTTCAGCACATTTTGCTTTGTATAAAGCAGAAATAGCAAGGTGTAACAAGCTCAATACAAGCGACAGGGCTAGAAAGCTGGGCTGTGTTTGGGTTTATCTGGGCAAAGAGGGTAACTGGAACCGTGGGCCCAGGCTGCAGAAGGCTTGGCATACTTCTTCAAAAATCTTAGATTTTTATCAGAAAAGGCTCATTGTCTAAGATCTTCCTTTAGTGACTGGCACAAAACAGGTACTCAATAAATACTTCAATTAAATTGAACTTGTTCTAGAAGAGAGTGTTAATCCACCAAATCTGCATGTGGTTTGTTTACTTAGATATTTATTTAGGTGTAGATTGCTAGTAAAGCAACTTGGAGATCTGAGGCAACTATCAAGATAATTTTAAGAGAATCTACTATTTAGAAAGTAGTTCTTTTAAGTCTAAATGTACTATATTGAGTAGATTCAATTAACTAATTGTTCAAGCCCATTTGACTCCTTAGACAAAGGCTAAATTCATGTTATGCCATGTGGTGGATTCTATCTTTTTGTTCAGAATGATAATTAGTTTGTCTTTAAAAGATCAGCTTGACTTACAATCAATTGTAGTTCGATGTATCTTCATATAGAAGTGCTAACATGATTTTTTTATACTCACAAAAGTGATTTCCACAGCACTAATGCAATAATTTTGTAATTATGTTTTCTTTAGATAATTCGCCAGTGATTTCTTCTTTCATCTTTGGCCTCATCTATAATAAGAGAATTGTTATGGGAGAATTGGACTCGGGGGGGCTTCCACTATGCAAAAAATTTCTCTTGCCTGTTTTTTTTTGTCAAGTACATATAAAACTGTAGAAGAAAAATTATGCTTCAATATACAATTTTCATTATGCATTAGACACTTCTAATATCCCCTACGGAATGCCATAATTCCATGTATGCGGCTTGTCACCTGGTGTATGCAAACATGGAATTATTTGGTTATTATTGCATAGTTATATCAAAATTCCCAGCAGAAAAAATAATGACATCCAATATTCACCCAGGGTTTAGACAAGAAGTTTTTGTTTGATGTGAACGCATTAATAATTTGATCACAGCAGAGCAATTTTTCAGCAGTGCTCTCAGATTGCCAGGAAAAGATAATTTTTCCCTTGTGGACATTCCCATTACCACATGCCCTTCTGCTGATGAAATCTTGCATGGGTTGTCCGGACAGGGTTTAGCTGGGAGGGACGGAGAGGCACCTTCCAGCCATCATGAGCCTGCGGTCACTCAGGATCCAAAGTGAGTTGTTTTAAAGCTCAGGCACTTGAAGTTCCTAATTGACTAGCTGAAAAGTCTATAGGCGACCACCAAGCCCATTACCTGAATGTTTACTCTTCTGGCTCGGTTTTTAAATGAGACATCACAGTTTTCTTGTGGTGTATGGGCTTAAACTTGCAGACATATTCAAAATGAACTCTTGACTGTGAAGGTCTAATTCTTTGTCTTTGGGGGAACGTTTGTTCCCCAGTTGCTGCCCAATTCTAAAAACCACGTAGCTCACCCCTGCCTTTGCCTGTTTACTCTTGGGTAGTTAGTCAAAGAGGAACGGCAGAGGGGGTGGAGGGAGCAGGTTTGTTAGACGACGTTATAGGTTGTTGGTTTCTCTCTCAGCCAACTATGAGAACTATTTGAAATTTTAAGAGATAAGATAGAGCAAGTCCTTACACATCCCTGACAATGCAGGTACTCCTCTCCTTGAGCAAGAGGACAAACATAGGTGGGACCTCTATTACCATCTCTGTTTTCCTCCTGACTTGTATGCCTTCTGATTAGTTAGCCGAAGATGACAATCTGAGCAGGACTTTCAGTGGTGCAATGGCTCCATTCATAGATGTGCCCGGAGATTGTGGGCATGACTGGGGGAGGGCGGGACCCAGGACCTGCTGGGTGGGTTTCTTTTGGCTGGGGTATTCAGTCTTGGTGCCTAAATTCTTTACCATCACTGAGGGAGCCACGACTACAAAACTGCTGCTGGGTGTTTCTCAAGGCGCTCCCAGCTGCAGAAAGATGCCTGCTCTGACCCCTTCAATCTCCTGCCCCCTGGAAAACCATGTTTTGAGCCTATTTTTAATAGGAGTAAGAGATGGATTCATTCCTTCCCAGTCCTTTCAAGGTCAAACTCACTGCCCCAGGCACAGATTTCTTAGGAGGATGGGAGAAAAGGAAGTAGCAGCTGAATTACGTGCTCCTCATACCCACAGCAACATAACATACCCTTCCCCCACTCTGGCACCCCCTCCCCCACGTCAGTAAGGGGTGGGGGTCGGAGGGTTGTCAATTTCTCCCACTCTGTGCGTCTTGGACTTTCATTTGTACTCACAAATGGACTTAGTTAATTTCAACAGTCTAAGACAGGGAAAGCTGCAAACTCGAGGGTTTTGTCTTATTTACCTTTGTGTCCAGCCCCAGCACACTGCCTGCCATTGAATATTTAGAGGACACATATTCTTTGGGGAAAAAGATTGGGTGCATGGCAAAATATGGTTTTTATCGATGGAACAAACACATATGTACTCTGGATGAAATTCAAGCAGCCAGAATCCAAGAACAGAAAGAATTTATTAGGTGCAAAATACTGGATGAGAGGAGAAGAGACACCCCAGTTTTTCCAGAGAAAGTGGCAAAATACAAGCTGAGCAATAATAGTCCAGGAGAGCTAGGGCCGGGAGGCTGGAGGAGACCTGCCACTCTTGTTTTGATCATCTGTTTCCTCTCTCTATCTTGCTGAGCAGGAGGAAGTAAGAAGAATATAAAGCAGGAGAGGAGTGTAAGGACAGGTTTCTTAGAGAGCTTCTGGAAGAAGCTGATAAGGTCTGCACTGGAGAGAACAGCCAGCCAATTCCTGAAGGGTGAAGTGTGGACTAAATAATAATTCACCATTTACTCCAACTCGTGATTGTTTATGCTGGATGAGACTTCCACACAGAACAAATGAGAGAGTGATAATTAATAATCAATATATAGGCAGACATTTACTTGGCACTGGTTTCGGGGCTTTAAAAGAATCAACTCAGTTAATCCAGTTCTCATGTGGACTATTATTATTACCCCATTTTACAGATGAATAGCAAGGCAAAATATTTTGCCTAAGGTCACACACCAGTGGATTTTTGTAGGTGTTCTATAGGGTTCTGAAACAGGTGTAGGGACAATTAAAGTGAAGAAGGCAATTAAAGCTTGCCACAAATCGTTTGATAGAGCCGGGTTTGCATGAACCTGTCCACCTAAATGTAGCTACTAAATGTAGTCAGTCAAAGTGACTCATTCCTTGCTGGTTAAATTAGTGAAATAAGTGTTATGTAGCTTCATCATCAAAATATTTCATTATAGTTCTCCCTGGTAGCAGATTGGAACTTCTCTCTTGCCCAAGACCAAGTATCTATTAGCTCATTTGATTCTATTTTTAGATTATTTGGGAGCATGTATAATCTTGGCTGGTGTTTCATCTGGGGGAAATGCCTGCATTGGTCCTGGAATTCATAAGAATAAGGTAAGAATAGGGGAGGGGTTCTAGAAGGTCAGACCAAGGGTCCAGATGCACCAGATCTGGCTCTAGTTTAAGTCTCACCGGCCTCAGCATGTAGCCGTCCTGGGTTCAATTGTCTTAGCACACTGGCTGCTGGTCGAAGCTGGGAACTCATTCCTTTCTCCCTCCAAGTCTCTGCGCACAGCACTCCCTTCACCCGGCTGCTCCTCATCTTTCTCTACTCACCCAGGTATTAACTCCTCAGACGGGCTCTCCCTCATCAAGCCACCCTACAAAGTTACCTTTGATCCTCAAGTTACCTTCCCTGTTTCTTTATTTCCTTCTAACCTCTTAATGCAAGTTGGAGTTGTTACATTCATTGATTTACTGGTTTATGATCTGTCATCTTCTACTGAAATGTAAGCTCTGTGAAGGCAGAAGCCACCCTGTCTGGTTTACTGATCAGTTCCCAATCCAAGAATGGTATTAGTTCAACAGATACTTGATGAATTTTTAAATAAATGACTGAATAAACTGGTGGAGGTGTTCTTTGTTAAAATAAGTAGAGGAAATGTTATACTGGTCAATTAACTCTCAAAAAAAGCTCTGATTTGTAGTGTTGGCTGATTTCAAGCTATCAATAGCGTAACAACTAGCTTGCACATTTCCAAATATCTAATAGTCAGTTCTTACAAACTGGTCCAAGCAGTCTCTCATGGACCATGATCTGAGTGGAAGGTAACAGTAGTCCCAGAAACAATGTGAGATGTGAGTAAATTCCATTTTAACCAGCCCTCTAGAGACTTTATGCATTATGAAAAAAAATCTTCATGGGAAAAGAAGTTTTGCAGTAGGGCCTAACAACATATTCTTTGTAGCAAAATCAATGTCCAAAAGAAAAAAGAAAGTGGCATGCTAACTAGACAGGATTCTGGGACATCCATGCCTGGAAATTAGGACTTTTCTAAGCAGGCGACATAGGGTCACCTGAGCTGTGGGGAATGATCCATAAGCCAGTACTCAGTAGCAGATTCTAGAAGGTGACAACATTTTTTCAATGGCTGGAGAGAGGTTAGAGACAGAAGTGAAGAGTGAATCTGTATCACCGCTTTGGTGCTTTCATGAGGCACTAGTGTGAGACTAGTTCAGGCGTCGATAAACCAGTGGTGTGGATTCTGGCAGAGACAGATACACAGGCATGAGCTATAGTGATGAAAAGCCCCTTGGGATAAGATTGATGTCAAGAACCAAGAGGTGGTCAGCAGAGGTGGCAGGAGCAAGGCACGATGGCTCATTTTAAGTGGAATCCACATGGGCTGTCGTGTGACAGCGGTCCACGGATACATGAGGCTGTGTGAGGCATATATGCAAAGCATCCCTACCATTCATTGGGGAATATCCAGAGAGGTACATCAAAGGAGAAACACTGAAAAGCCAGCTGTTTTCTCTTTGTAGTTGAGGCTATTAAGCTAGCAGATTTAGGTAAAGTGATGAAGGGAGTTTGTCCAAGACCAACAAGCTGGAGGGTCTTAAGTGATGTCAAAGATACAGACTCTCCAAGAATAAAAACCAGTGTAAGACATTTTTTATCTGTCAGGCTCTGTGTTAAGCACTTCGTGTGGATGTCTCCCAGTGTTCACAAGAATTCCAGGAGTGATATATTGCTATTCTAGTTTTTAATATTTTATCATTCTCATTTTACACCATTGCTCTCATTTTATAGCTGAGATAGTAGGATTAAGAGAGGGCAGGTAACATGTGTGTCTGCATGGCTGGGTAGGAATGAAGCTTGGGTCCCCCGGGAAGCCTGGACACTAGTTCAGTAGATGGAATCATGTTAATGTACCCAGGGTCATGAACTTGTTATGAAATCTGGATGCCCCAGGGGGTCTCTTTCCCACCCCGCCCCCACTCCCCAGAAAGCTAAGTGATTTGTTTCCACGTTCCCGCTCCACGGTCTATGAAATTTTAAATTATGCACCAGGTCCTGTCGATCCTGAGGGCTTGCTTCTCTTGGTCACCTCTGTTTCTGGGTGCCATAACTGCATGAGATCTCTCTGTTTCATAAGTCTATCAGGAGCCAAACCTTCACTGCCTAATGAGTCCCCCCGCCCCCGTCTCTTCACAGCAAACTTTATGAGTTTCTGGAAGAGCTGCAGTTACAGGGATTGTTTCCCCAGTTCAGTGCCCCCTTCCTCCACTGGCCTGCCCTCCTCTGTCTTCCCCACTCTAGGGAGCATGAACATTGTCTCCTCCATGTTGCATTCTTGAAAGGCAACAGGTGGTAGGTATGAGAGTACTGTTTGGGTTCAAATATTGATTTTCCACCTACCAGCTGAGTGACTTTGGGCAAGCTCTTAAGCCTCTTGGCAGCCTCAGTTTCCTCATTGGAAAATGAAGATGATAAAGTCTTCTCCCTCCAAGAAATGATGGATGATGTTGCATATAAAGCGAGTAGCAGTGTCTGTCCCATACTAATTGCTCAATAAATGTAAGCTATTATTATCATCAGCAAATAAGGAAATATATTTTGTACCTTTAGCGTGTTCCTGGGCTCTGATATTAACTGTATTGTTTCCTTAAAAAAAGTTGCCAAATAAAATTCTTTACCTCTTTGTATTGTATCAACAAACCAAAAATAAGGCTTATTCACTTGCCCTCTAAAGTCCAGAGACAAATACTACTGTTGTATAAATGTCACCATTCAAAAGGATTTGGGTCCATCTGAAAGCTCTTTTGGAAAGCTCTGTTGGATATACTCAGATGTTATGGGATTGTCATTAAACCCAGGTCAAAAGTCTAGAGCAGCGATTTTCAACTTTTTCATCTCGTGGCACACCAAAACTAATTACTAAAATTCTGTGTTAGGCCCACAAATGTATATTTTGCCAATCTGACAAAAATAGGTATAACTTTGATTCATTCACATTGGATGGCTATTGTGTCTGGTGGTGTTATTTTTCAGTTTGACAGTCTGAGGGAAAAGAGGTCAGTGCCCCTGGCTAAGTAGTCATGTACTGTGTGTTTTAGACATTCTTGCAGCACACAAATGTGCAGTGGCACACCGGTTGAAAATTGCTCGTCTCGAGAGAATCAGCTTTGAGTGTGGAAAAATGTCTCTTCTGTCCATTTTCTGCCTAGGACCCCGATGTGCTCTGCAGATTTGCTCCTTTCCACAACCCAAATGCAAATCGCTATTATTATCAACACCTCCAGTGAGGAAGGAGAAGCTCAGTGAGGTGAAGGAATTTGCTGAAGATCTCAAGGCTACGTAACAATGGAAGAGCTGGGACTTGATGCCACTTGCAGAGGGTGCTGGAGACCAGACTCTTGATGCAGCGCCCCCTGTTGCCTAAATTTTGTAGATGATGAGACAGATGAGTGTGTATGAATGTTAGATCTCTAAGCCCCATGAGCAAATCCCAGAAAGTTGCACTATTCTTTAGTGACATTTTGTTAAGAAGAAATATTGCTTCCTTTTTGTTACTTGACAGGTTTTAAATACCCAAAATAACTTAAACTACAAAAAGATACTTTCAAGAATTTGAGGGAACCCTCTCTTCTGTTTTCATTAATCACTGTCTTTGGGAAAGGACCAATTCTGTGCCTAGCTGCAAGACTCCAGCAAAAAAGCAGGGGGTTGCTTTGGGAGCTGTAAGGACCACTTAGGCTTGCTTGCATTGGAATGCATACCTATGTTTTTAGCAGTTTTGGGGAGTTCACAAATGTGTAACCCCAGTCATCACCATTTGGTTGCCCCCCCAATACATCATTTCCCTCAACCCCCACACATTAGGTTTCATCTTCAACAAGAGAAAATCCTGGAAATCTGGCATTGTTTGACTCCTTTCTCACTGACCTATCCAGGCTTTTCAGAAATCTCTCTGGCATTGGAAACAGGAAGTTTCAGCAGGCAGTTGTACAAATGGCATCGTATTATGTGGGATGTCACCTATTGTTATGGGAACAAAGACATCCTGAAATAAGGACAAAGGCTTCAAATCTGCCAGAGTCCCAGACCCTTCAATAGCCTTGCTTTGTATCTGGGGAGTGATTGAGTGAATGGGGTCACTCCAAGAATACACCTAAGCTTCTGAAACTGTGCTATTATTAGGCTGCCAGAATGGAGCTACACACAGCCTATGCAAATTGCGTTTGTAGTCTGCTCTATCTGCTCTGCATAAATGCAAAAGAGGGACTTTCTAAATAGATGTGGTCCCCTACATCTGTATAAATAGATGGGAAAAAATGGTTGGGGAATGACCCATAACTCAGTCCCTCTACTATTAATGTGTTAGGGAAAAGTAAAATATTTATTCATTAAAAGTACTATTGAAGTTTCTCTTTTGGAATGTTGTGCATAAATCATGCAGTTCTCAAACTTTTAAGACCTACATCTGACGAGTGAATCCATTTTTTATTTAGTTTAAAAGAAATGCTATGTTGTCATAGGCTAGCTGGTATGGCCAGAAGATGGGAAGCTGGTTGACAGCTCCCATTTAGCTGTAAGCAACTTTCATGGATGGCTTCTCATCTTCAAGGTCCAGTGAGGGATGAGGGATAATGAACTGTGGTTCTAAGCAAAGCTTATTCCCACTGAAACAGGATTGCATGTAGCAGTGTTTTTCTTTATCTTAATAACAAAATCACTAAACCATTTTAAAAAATGTCATCTGAGACTATGGATACAACAAAATTAATGAGATCATTGTACATTCTCTTCCTTTCTTCCCCTTTGTATTGAATAGTCCACTGTACGCATCAGCTATATTTTACACATAAACACATTCTCCCCTATAACCTACCTTTCCCTCCTTGGCATCTGTGTCATAGCTGTAGTGACATGTATGAAATTATCTGTTGGCGTGATTATGCCTAGATGGACAGAATGTTCAAGTGCATTCATAGAGAAAATCAACCTCTAATCTTTTTTAGTTCTATTTTTAACTGGCACTATCAAATGTTTCTTGCCTCCGCCTTCCCCTATTATCTAGATAATATCTTTCTTTTCTCTACTAACATAATACTCTGCTTTTGTGCCCACACATTCCTGTCTCTTCAGCTGCCTTGTGAGAGCTCTTCTGTCTTTGTCTACAAACCCCTCCCACCAAATCCATGTTTCCAGGCAGCCTCCAAATTGATATCATCTCTACACTGTTCAACACAGGGAAACGCTGGGGCTAAGTAAAAAGTTCCCTGTGCTTTGTGGTAAAAACTTGCTCGTCTGCGTGTGGGGATGAAGCACCATTTGAACTAGGCACCTCAAGTTTCAGAACTCGAGTCCAAATGGATGGATGTCAGCTATGATTAAGAGTCACTATGTTAGCTTCATCCTAGAAATGCAAGGATCTCACCTGCTATTTTAGCTTTTAAGAAAGCAGACTGCCCAGATTATCAGTCAGATTAAAAAATCCATGCCATAGTAATGCCCACTGACTTCTTGACAAATCAATGTGCTTCTGGTGTTTCAATTAAACTGCATAATGATTTAATTAGAATACCCCTACAAGCACTCAAAATTATTCCAAAAATAGGGTATTAATTTTCTGCATTGTGAATTTAACACGTGCTAAATGGAGAGTAGGCAGTTTGCATGATTGATATTGACCCTTGGTGAAAATATCCTGCAGATTTTGTTTTTATGTGATTTCTACAACATATTGCTTGAAAAAAATCATAGGGCACCAGTCAGGAGTCTTGGAGTCACAAGTGAGAGAAATGTAGCTCAGACTGTTTGAAACAAAAGGGAAACATGGGCACATGTGACTTGGCAGCTCCAGACTGACTCATCCTTAGGTACAGCCAAGTCCAGGAGATCAATAATATTACTGTAACGCTGTTTCCCTGTTTTTATCTTGCAATTCTGCTTCGCATAATGCTGGATTTGCTTTAGACATGTTTTCTACAAATGATGGAAAAAATGATCTCCTTAGTGTTCCAGGATCTCAGAGAGAGAGAAATTTCCTGATTTCTTACCAACCCCATCTATCTTAGGGCTTATATTGGCTTGGTGAGGGTTGCTTGCTGACTTGGGGACACAGATATGTGCCTTGAATAGCTACCCTGGATCACAGGCTTCTTCTTATGGTTGAGAGAAGCTGTCCTTGGTTAAATTGTCATAAATAGGGGAGAAGCCACATCATGCACACTGATCATTGCTTTGAAAGATGAGAAAATGTGGGACAAAGAGCAGATGTGATCAGTGGTGGGACCTGGTGTTTGGTGTTGAACCACACTCCCTGGCACTTTGGAGATCACCTTAGTGTTAATCTTAGTTCTGCTGCTCGTTTATCAGAGAGTTTTGGAACTGGTGTTCTAAAACGTGTCTGAATGGACTCAGCGGGTACAGACCCTGGCCTCAACATTACAGCACTCTGCACGTTTATTAAAGGTTTTACAGTGAGTACTGTCATGTTAAGATATTTTAGTCTTATCGAAAATAGAAAAAGAGAAGCTGAAAAATTGGCCAGAATCCAGAATGCCTGAATTTATGATCATCTGCTGCAGGTTCTTTTCTTTAATTTTTTTTTACAATTTTTATGTATTGGTCTTAGACAAAGGAAAGGACAGGAGAGAGAGAGAGAGATTGACTTTGTTGTTCTATCCATCCATGTGTTCATTGGTTGATTCCTGTATATGTCCCACTGGGAATTGAATATATGCCTGACTGGGGATTGAATCCAAAACCCTGGTGTATTGGGATGACACTCTAACCAACTGAGCAACTTGGCTGTGGCTACTGTATGTTCTTGAGCAGAGAAGAAAGGGTCCTTCAGAAATGGTTTCTTTTTATTTGTACTTAGACTTTTGCACTCAGACCCAGTGTACTGTCTTGATGAGCAGTGTTGGGACTTGGGTAAATGTGCAAAATCTCCTTGGCACCTCTCCCTAGACCCATATTCTATACTTGGTCTATAGGTGCAATGACCTAACTTTGAAAAGGTTACCACAGGAAGAGAAAGAAAGAATATTTGTCCAGTAGAGGCATATTAGTGCACTCTGGCTAAAGGTTCAATCTCTACTATCATTCAATCTCTAATTTTTGCACCCCTTTCTTAATCTTCCAATGTGATTGTTTCTTTTCCTCATGAGCAGAAAAATAGAGAGAGAGGACTAAGTTCTGCCTGGAGTTTGGATGGTGCTACTAAGAGACCCTGAGGCAGGCACAGCAGAGAATGAAGGGACTAATGTGAGGAGTGATGATGGCGGACAGCACGTGTTTCTCAAGTATGAGCAAGCTGTGTTGGCTGTTTGCAAAAGCCATGTCTCAAAATGGAGGTGTAGTTAAACATGACTTGCCTCCTCACACAACTACAGCAAAAAATTACAACTAAACTACAAAACAACTATCACCCAGAATCATCAGAAAATCGAGTTGTGTGGAAGTCCAACATCCAGATGAGTAGGAGGGATGGAGATGCACAGAGACATAGAATGGGTAGTCCTATACCCACATGTGGTGGGTAAAAATCAGAAGGGATACCTCAAAAGTAAGGAATCCCAGCCCCACACTAGACCACTCAGCCCAGGATTCCAGTGCCAGGAAGATAAGTCCTCATAACTTCTGGCTGTAAAAACCAGTGGTGATTGGAGTGGTGGAAGAAACTGTAGGATTCTCAATCATTTTCTTATAAAGGGCCCACAGTGGACTTAGGACTTATACAGATTCACTCCCTCTGGGTTCCAGCACTGGGACAGCAGCTGGAAGGGCACCAGTGGCATCTGGAGAGAAACTGAAACTGAAGTGTCTAGCATCAGAGTGAATGCCAGCGGACAGCTTCCTCCCGAACAAAACTCCAGAGGTCAGGCAGCAGCATTGTCCCCTTTCTGAGCCCTGCCCCCCACAGAGCCACAGAGTGGTGACACCATATCTGAGACTCCATCAACCTGGCTCACATGGGTTGCCCATCCCTGGCAATTACCTAAGGCTCTGCCCCATCCAATTGACCAGTGTGCTTTTCTACAATAGGCCATGTTACTAAGACAGGGAGTCAAAGCAGCTCTATCTAATACATAGAAACAAGGAGGACCACATGGTTCTGAAGGAGAAGAGGGACGACCACGAGGTTTTGGGGAAGAAGGGAGAGAAACATGCAGCTTTGGCGGAGTGAATAGGAGAGGACCATGTGGTTTTGGAGTGCTTCTTTTTGCCACGTGGCTTAGGCAGCTGAAGAGACTTTGCCGGGAAGACAAGGGGAGAAAGGACTCTTGCTGGTGGGCTGTGGCATGGGCTGCCACATGGCTTTGGATTAACTGGAGATTGCGTCAGCCACACAACTGATGTTGCCGGGAGTCTGAATCACGGACTTCTACTTCTTTTCCTGAGATACGGTACCCCAGACTGGGCAGAGGGAGAGGGAAGGACTGTGCATCTGTGGGTATTCTAGAGGACTTTAATATCTTAATGAAGGCATTCAGTCATTACTCTAAGTCTGTGTGATTTTTAACTAAATGATTTCTTTCCTTTTCAACAGTCAAAAAAAAAAAGAAAAAAAAGAAAGAAAGAAACAAATACAGGGAGACTGCCAAAATGAGGAGAAAAAGAAATATGGCCCAAATGAAATATAGAACAAAATTCCAGAAAAAGAACAAAACAAAATGGAGATAAGCAATCCACAAGATGCAGAGTTCAAAACACTGGTTATTAGGATGCTCAAGGAACACATTGGGTACTTCAGTAGCATAAAAAATCCCAGGCAGAAATGAAGGTTATGCTAAGTGAAATAAAGAAAATCTATATGTAACCAGAAATGAAAAGGATGAAGCTGAGAATCAAATTAATGATTTGGAACATAAGAAAGAAAAAAAAAATCAATCAGAATGTCAAGAAGAAAAAAGAATCCAGAAAAACGAGGATAGTATAAGCAGCCTCTGGGAAAACTTCAAGTGTTCCAACATTCACATCATAGCAGTGACAGAGAAGAGAAAGAGCAAGAAATTAAAAACTTATTTGAAAAAATAATGAAAGAAAACTTCCCTAATTTGGTCAAGGGAACAAACATACAAGTCCAAAAAGCACAGAGAGTCCCAAACAAGATGTACAGAAAGAGGATCACACCAAGATACATTATAAGTAAAATGACAAATGTTAAAGATAAAAAGAAAATTGTAAAAGCAGCAAGAGAAAAGAAGAGAGTTACCTACAAAAGAGTTCCCATAAGACTCTCAGCTGATTTCTCAAAAGGAGCTTTGCAGGCCAGAAGGGACTGGCAAGAAGTATTCTAAGTGATGAAAAGCAAGAACCTACAACCTCAACTACTCTATCCAGCAAAGCTATCATTTAGAATTGAAGGGTAGATAAGTGCTTCCCAGACAAGGTAAAGCCAAAGGAGTTCATCATCACCAAGCTATTATTATATGGCATGCTAAAGGGAATTATATAAGAAAAAGAAGATCAAAACTATGAACATTAAAATGGCAATAAATTCACAACTATCAACAACTGAATCTAAAAAACAAACTAAGCAAACAAACCGAACAGAAACAGAATCATAGATATGGAGATCATTTGGAGAGTTATCATTCGGGAGGGGGAAAAGGGAGAATGGGGAAAAAACTTCAGGGGTTAAGAAGCATAATTGGTAGGTACAACATAGACAGGGTGATATTAAGAACAGTATGGGACATGGAGCAGCTGAAGGACTTATATGCATGACCCATGAACATGAACTAAGGGGAGAGTGCTGGAGTAAATGCGGGGTACCAGGTAGAGAGGGGTAAAGGAAGACAAATTGGGACAACTGTAATAGCATAATCAATAAAACATATTTAACAGAAGCTGTGTCTTAGCCCCTGAGGATGGCCAATGAAGTTATCCAGTGACCTGCCCTTGGGGGTCACACAGTCCCTTCTGACTCATGGGTCAGAGTAAAATGAATTATGTAGGATGAGTTACCAAATGTACAGATCAGTTATACACTAAAGGTTAATTTATAAATATATTTGTTTCTTGGAAAAAAAGCTTCCCAGATTCAGTTATAAATGGTATGTAGGTTCATAGGCCACTGTTTATGACAGAATCATAATACTGTATGTTTATAATGTTGAATATTAGACAAAATTATTATTGGGAATATACAATATTTCCTCTGGGGAATAAATTAAATACTAAATACAAGGATGCTATGTGTTTCCTTTGAAGTCACATTAGGTGGATAGTCTCATCTTTGTGGCTTTGTCCCTTGTGGGATTATCTTGCACAGATGTGCTCCAGTGATGGTATTCTCTGGTGCGATCACCTTCAGAGCTCATCTGTGCTGCACATGCAAATGGTCAACAGCTTCAGAGTCTGGCAGAAAGGCCTATGCAGCCCCTTCCAAGGGCCCAACAAAATCAGGGTCACAGAGAGCAATGGAGCAGAAAAAATGTAAGTAACTTGATGTAGAGCTGAGACAGAGAAACAGGAAGAGCCTTCATCTTCTAGAAGGTGGGATCCCGGTGAGCCACATGCTTGAGGATTCTGAAACAAGGAGATGCACCATTAGCAAACCTAGATTGATTAAAACTTATAAGATTAAAAATATCAAGACATTGCCATAATTGTTTCAAACATCATATTATTTTTTCAAAGAAATAATATCAAGACAGTTAAACTCCCAACCATCTCTCCCTTCTTCCATTGCTCTGTCCTAAATTATTCCCACACATGGGCCTTCATTTTGAGAAAAGACGTGATATGATACGTTTTGGGGATTGGAAACAGAAGAAAACACTCTGAGTGTTCAGTGCTGGGAGCACAGATAAGGGCCCAGGAGACAGCTGTTTCTCAACAAGATTAATTCCTCATTAAAACCTTGAAATTATGTCAAAACCCTCTTTTTGCCTCTCTGAGTATCTCCCAGTCATCCCTTGTTAAAATGATTGTGAGAGAAGAAGGCTTAGCTGGGAAGCCTGCCCATGCTACTGAGGGTGGTTGGCAGAGGCCCCTGTGCTGGCGGTGTGCTTGGCCCCCATTTTCCTTCCCACGTCTATAAAGTGGTTGTGTGAGGAATGACAGCAGAGGTGATTATAAGCCTCACTGCATTTAGCACACAAACTGTAAAATTACTGGGTAATAAAGGTACCAGAAACCTATTAAAGTGATTTTCCCTCCAGGAGGGCTCTCGTAATCAGTGGGACCCAACTAGTCACTCAGAGCATGCCACAAGAACCCCACCATGTGATCACAGCCAGCACATCAGGCCAGCCACCTCTAGGTCAGAGCAGGACACAGGAAGTGTGTTCACGGGACAGAATGTCTTCAAGTTCATGGAAATAGTAGTGATGCCAACCTAGAAAGTGTAAGCAAGGTATTAAAATATTGGTTTAAACTTTTAGATATATAGAGAATGTGCTAGATCAGCAATTTTCAGCCTTTTTCATCACATGGCACACATAAACTAATTACTAAAATTCTGTGGCACACCAAAAAATATATATTTTGCCAATCTGACAAAAAAAAGTAGGCACGATTTTGATTCATTCATACCAGATGGCTATTGTTGTGCTGACTGTTGTCATTTTGCAATTGACAATCTAAGGGAAAAGAGGTCAGTGACCCTGAATGAATAGCCAGGTACTGCATGTTTGAAAATTCTTGCCACGTATCAGTGTGCCTTTTGGGGCACATCGGTTGAAAATCACTATGCTAGATCAAAATAAACTCTACATTGATGTATTCATCTACTGACCAAAGTCTAAAATCATACCAAAACTTAGTTGTTTTAAAATAGCTTGATTTTATTTTTTCATATAGAGACATATAATGAAAAACATGTCACCAAGATAACTTCTGTTGACATTTTTAACAATGAGAAATAAATAACCTTCACAGGGGACATTAAAAAAGAGTGGACACCTATAAAATAAAATAAATTCTTCTCTTTATTCAATTTTCTCCACCCAAAAGAAGTAATAACCATTTGCTTTTAAAAAATATTTATATTTATTTAGAGAGAGGGAGAGGGAGAGAGAAAAAAAGGGAGAGAAATATCAATGTGAGAGAGAAACATCCATTGGTTGGTTGACTCTCACATGCTCCCCAAAAGGGGGACCTGGCCTGCAATCCAGGCATGTGCCCTGACCAGGAATTGAACTGGCAACCTTTGGCTTTGTGGGACGATGCTCAACCAACTAAGCCACAGAGTGCGATTTACTCTTTACACTGATTACCTTTCCAGAGAAATAAATGCACATATCAGTGGGTCTGCACACACACCTGTGTACATACTCACACACTCAATGTATTTTAAATCAGCAATGCTTGATTATAATTGCCCATCTGAGGACAGCTTGCTCATCACCTGGCCTTTCCACATCCTGCCCAGGGATCATTAATTATGGGCCCAATACCTCGCAAGGTGCACTGTGGTCTTGAGTTCCTGTTATCTACATATTTGCAATTTAATAGAATTTTAACTTTATCCCTCATGCCTTTGTGGTATTTAATGAGTATATAGTCAGACTCACAATAAAAATAGAAATCTACAGATAAACATACAAAACTCTTTATCAAGCTGAGACTAAAGCATTTATTATGTATGAAAACATGTCTAAGATAAACCCAAATTAAACAACAACTAAAGAAAGGATTGCTAAATACATATTTATATCTTCTAATATTTAAATTATTTCCATGATAAACTGTCAACTTGACTATAATTGGATTCTGTACACAACTTATATATTGTTTACATATTGAAAATATCTATCACAGAGACATTGAAAATCTATGAATGCAATTTATCCATTTAGTGACTTAAAGTCACTCTACTCAGGATAATGCAAAGATAAGACAGCTGAGTTCTCAGGATGTTAGAAGTAGAGAAAGAAGTAGAGAAAGACAGCAACCATACATTGTAAATGTGACAAATGCCTAGCTAGCCATCAAAATAAAGGGTTTTTTGTAAGCTGTAAATTTCTAAATAAATTTAAAAACACTGCTTCCTTTAAAATGACCTTATAAGACAAGACTACAGATAGTACATAAAGCTGCTGGGAGGAAGAAAGCTGTGAGGAGGAGAAAGGGAGTCAGAGAGCAAGAGGTAGGTGTATTTTAAAAAACTTAGTGTGGATATATTTTCCCTTATGGGAGGTTGTCCTTAAACTTCAGAATTCTGGCGACAACTGCACCTGCTAGATGCAAAAGTGAGGCTCTGATTGATCCATGTAGGGAGAATTATATTCATTCTGATTATAATTTAATTAATTCATTTTGAAAGAGTTTTACAAACATACTTCCTCCTTGGAGCAAGACAGATGCACACATTTAGTCCTGGAGAGAAAGGGCTTTCCCCATGGATGAGTGCTCATGGGATTTACAATCTGGGAGAAGGAAAAGACAGCTATAACAGTCAAGGAAAGACACCAAAACTCAAGGCAGCTGACAATGAGACTGAAGCATGAATAAGGGCCCCTGGGTACTGCATGAGGCATGGTGTGTTAGGTGGTGAAGCAGGCATGGAGACTAGGTTCAGCTCTGGATGCCCTTCAGTGCCCACTGAGAAAATTTGGTTATACCGCCAAGCTTATTCATTCCTCTCTGTTCCATGTCCTGTTGGCTCTCAGTAAGAGGGAGCATGGGCTGGCCCTCTGCCCACAGCATCCCCACTCTAGCTTTAACAGGAGGCTGTCCTAGACTTTCTTTTTGCACAAGGATTGGGTGCACAGAAAACATGATGTGGAGTCAGAAAGGGTCCAAGCTGTGGTCTCCCATAAATTCTGGTGCTTCCAAACCTGCTGATGGTCTGGATCCTGGTGGTGATTGTGGGGGAAACATTGTAGTTCTGCTCCCAGAAGTTGCATGGGGAGTGGGCTTCAATCAGACACCAACGGCTTTCTAACACTGTGATTCCGGCCTTCTGAGCTCCATTTTCCCACCTGATCAATAGGGATAATAGTAGTGCTACCTCATAGGGCTGTTGTTTTGCCAATTTATGTTTCATATGTATACAGCATGTGGTCAATAAATGTTCATTATGATTTCACAGATGATTACAGGTTTGGGTGTGAGTCTTGTACCAGCTGTGCTTGGTGGCTTACTTCTCTTTTTTAAAATTAAATGTATTCGGTTGACATTGGTTAATAACTTTATTTAAGTTTCAGGTGTATAATTCTATAATGCATTGGCACCCAAAGTCTAGTCTCTTTCTGTCACCATATACTTGACCCCCTTTGCCCTCTTCATCCTTCCCCACCCCTCTTCCCCTCTAGTAATAGGTGGGTTACTTCTTGCTATGATTTGGAGATTTCTGCTTTTTTAAAGAGAAACAATGTCCTTGTAGACTGTTGGGAGGATTCATGTGTGTGTATGAAGTGTCTGGCAAGGAAACTCGTGACAGTTACATGGTAGGTACTCTGTCAGAGTTCGATTGGGCCATTTTGCCAACAAATGAGACCCGAGGCATTCTAAATTCATTAGAATGGCTCTTTGGAAATGGGGCCAGCCCAGCTCATGCCTCTTCCTTCTCCTATATTCTGTGATGTGAAAATGAGAGTCATCACCTTTGAGCCACTTCAGGAGCCTTGCCTGACCCTTCACGCTCATTGCTCTCACCATTGGCTTGCTGTGAGGTCCCAGAGTGCCTTGTGGCGAAGATGACATGACTTGCACATTCATCTCTCCTACTTCTGCCCACAGGGAGCATGTGCAGTCAGAGAAAGTAAGACTGACGTGCTGTAAAGTCTCAGGATTAAATCAAATGTGTGTGATAAACTGAAAATTATTCTTAAGACAGATGTGAATAAAGCATCTGTTTCCTGGTGTTGCTTTCACATGTGTGAGTCACACATTCCATGACCTTTGAAAATATCCAACTTTGCAAATTCGACTGTAACGTATAATCTTCCCCTGAAATGCAATAAAACATAAATTAAAATGTAACTGACCTCTTCATGTCATTAATGCTTTTATAAAAAAAGAATAAAGTAATTTATAAGACCATTAAAATATGATCCAGCCAGAGAGCTTGCAGAAACCACCCACAAATCCGTCACTTGTTTCTGTGTGTACATGAGGTGAGGCCGCCCCAGCCAGACATTAGAGCCACTGCCAAACTGTATAACCCACTATTTAACTTTTCATAAAGCTCTGTATTCTCTCAGCCAGCATATTATTTTAATTTTGTAGTGTAAGAATGTAATTATTTTATAATAAATTCAATCCTCAAATATATTCAGTGGCTTCAATGTCCCCACACTGCACCAGGGAGTAAGGATTTAGAGTCCAGCAAGCTTGGTGTGTTCTCTACTGGTTGGGCTGTGCACACCTTTCGGAGGCACTGCTCTTCTAGACTTCCAGGGAACAGTGCCCTCTGGAGTTGTGCTGTGTTTCTGCTCTCCTCAGCATTTACATTCTGGGGGACTGACATAGGCATTCTGCTATGGATTGAATGTTAGTGTACCCCCTAACCCCCTGCCAAATTCATGGGTTGGTGATAGTATTAGAAGGTGTGGGCCATTGGGAGGTGATGATATCATGAGGATGGAATCCTCATGAATGGGACCACTATCCTCATAGAAGAGACTCAAGAGAGCTTCCTCACTGTTCCCAAATGTGAGGGACACAACAAGAAGGCACGGTGTATAAACTAGGAAAGGGGTCTCACCAGACATCGAATCTGTCAGCAACTTGATCATGGACTTCCAGCCTCCAGAACTGTGAGAAATATATGACTGTTGTTGATAAAGCTCCCAGTGTATGGTAATTGTTATAGCAGCCCCAAGCTGACTGAGACAGAAATGAACATATCAGTGAACAGCAGAATTCAGTTGGGTGCTGCAGAGAGAGTAAATAGAGACTTTGGAAGGGTAAAGAGGCTCCTTTAGTTTGAAAAATCAAGATTTATCCAAAGACAATATCCATGTCAACTGGAAATCAAGAAGAGGCAGGCAAGTGAGCAGGGAGGAAAGATAAGGATGATGACATAGGATCACATCCATTCTGTGAGGAATGAGTTATGGGAGGTGAGAGAGAAGCAGGGAACTCAGTAAGAGCTCCTGAGTGTGGTTCTAGCAAGGCTTGACTGCGACTCTGAAGAAGAAGGGAAGAGTGCAGGCCAGAATCAGGGTAAATTTGGAGATGGATCCGCTGAATCTGATGGATGGAGTAGCGAGGGAATCCAGCCCAATTGCCTCCAGGCACTGGCTTCACTGGATAGCTCCCTATATATAATCTCTTTTGAATGGTCTGGAAGCAGATAAGGATGATCTCATTTTATGGCCAAGGTGCTCGAGGTTTGGTTGGTTAAGTAACTTGCCAAATGCCACAAGTTTTGCAAATATAATGTTACAAATGGAGCCCAGTTGTTTCTGAATGTGAAACTTAAACTCTTTCTCCTAGGCCACTTATTTTCATTGTCATTTTGGTTTCAAGACTTGAGAGTGGCACTTAGCTTTCTCTTTCATTTCCCAAGATACATGATGCAGTGTTGAAGAAACATTAAGAAAAGAATTTCAACATCCTTTGGGGACGTGGATACCAAGCTGGGTTCATTCTCAGTCAAAGTGAGTGTTTTTTATACCTCAACTTCAATACAGAGAATGTACACTTACACAACAGCAAAGGAGAAGCTACTGCGTGCTGACACCTCACCTGGAAAGTGACCACCTGAAACCCCACATGGTATGATCTTGATCTTCAGCCCTAATCAGTTTGCTTTTTAGATGAAAGGACAGAAATCTCATTCAGCTATAAGATCTTGTTAAATTTTACTTCATTACTTTTTCTAGGTTGATAAAACATATTGTGCTTTTCCTTCAGTTATAAATTGTACAGTAAAATATGGATTCTTTTTACAAGCTATACTCCACCCTAACAATTACTTCCCTGAAGTTTCCATCACTAATCATCTAACTACCTGTTAACCTCCCCAAACCTGAGGTCTATAGATAGCTACTTCTTCAGTTGTTGGCATCCAAAGGTTTAGATGATTAGCTGAAGAGATTATTGTTCTAGAAATCATCAGTGCTTTCTGTATGTGGTCTGCAAACAGTCCCTCTTCATTTGGCAAAGGCCAAATTGGGACTATGCACATTTCAAAACAACTCATTCATTCCTTACATATTTTGAATATTAACCCCTACCAACAAGCAACAAGTGATGGCAAGGATGTGGAGTAAAGGGAACCCTTGTGCACTGTTGGTGGGAATATAAATTGGTGCAGCCATTATGGAAAACAGTACAGAGTTTCCTAAAAAAATTAAAAGTAGGATCCAGCAATTCCACTTCCGGGTATTAATTTAAAGAAATCTGCCTGGCTAAGATGGAGGCGTAGGTAGATACACTGGGCCTCCTCGCACAACCAAAAGGACAACAACAAATTTAAAAACAAAAAACAACCAGAACTGACAGAAAATCGAACTGTATGGGAGTCTGACAACCAAGGAGTTAAAGAAGAAAAATTCATCCAGACTGGTAGGAGGGGTGGAGAAGGGTATCCAGGCAGAGAGGACTCGAGGCAAGGTAGAAGCTGGAGGACTGGGGTGGGCAAGGCAGCTTCTGGCGGAGCAGGTGGTCCCACATTTGCGTGCAGATAAACTGGGAGGAACAACTGGGGAGTGAGACAGACCATGCAACCCAGGGTTCCAGCAGGGGGAAATAAAGCCTCAGAACCTCTGACTGAAAACTCCTGTGGGTGTTGTGGCAGTGGGAGAAACTCCCAGACTCACAGGAGAGTTCATTGGAGAGACCCACAGGGTCCTAGAATGTACATAAATCCACCCACCCAGGAACCAGCACCAGAAGGGCCCAATTTCCTTATGGGTAGCAGGGGAAGTGACTGAAAGTCAGCAGAGAGTTGAACAAGCAGCATTGTTCCTTCTCAGACCCCCAAACCCCCACCCCACATACAGTGCCATAATGCAGCGATGTGGGTTGCCCTGCCCTGGTGAATACTTAAGGCTCTGTCTATTACCTATGTAATAGGCATGCTGAGACAAAAAAGATGGCCCAAGGAAAAGAACAGATCAAAGCTCCAGAAAAAAATACAACTAAGTGACAAAGAGATAGCCAACCTATCAGATGCACAGTTCAAAACATTGGTAATCAGGATGCTCACAGAATTGGTTGAGTATGGTCACAAAATAGAGGAAAAAGTGAAGGTTATGAAAAGTGAAATAAAGGAAGACGTACAAGGAACCAATAATGATGGGAGGGAAACTGGAACTCAAATCAATGGTTTGGAGCAGAAGGAAGAAATAAATGTTCAACCAGAACAGAATGAAGAAACAAGAATTCAAAAAAAAATGAGGAGAGGCTTAGGAACCTCCAGGACAACTTTAAACCTTCTAACATTTGAATCACACGGGTGCCAGAAGGAGAAGAGGAAGAGCAACAAACTGAAAACTTATTTGAAAACATAATGAAGGAGAACTTCCCCAATCTGGCAAAGGAAATAGACTTCCAGGAAATTCAGGAAGCTCAGAGAGTCCCACAGAAGTTGGACCCAAGGAAGCACACACCAATGCACATCATAACTACATTACCCAAGATGAAAGATTTCAGGAGAGAATCTTAAAAGCAGCAAGAGAAAAGGAGACAGTTATCTACAAAGGAGTTCCCATAAGACTATGAGCTGATTTCTCAAAAGAAACCTTGCAGGCAAGAAGGGGCTGGAAAGAAGTATTCCAAGTCATGAAAGGCAAGGATCTATACCCAAGATTACTCTATCCAGCAAAGCTATCATTTAGAATGGAAGGGCAGATAAAGTGCTTCCCAGATAAGGTCAAGTTAAAGGAGTTCATCATCACCAAGCCCTTGTTATATGAAATGTTAAAGGGACTTATCTAAGAAAAAGAAGATCAAAACTATGAAAAGTAAAATGACAACAAACTCACAACTATCAACAACCGAACCTAAAAGAAAACAAAAACAAAATAAGTGAATAGCTAGAATAGGAACAGAATCACAGAAATGGAGATCACATGGAGGGTTATCAGAAAGGGTAAGAGGGAAATGAGGGAAAAGGTACAGGGAATAAGTAGCATAAATGGTAGGTAGAAAATAGACAGGGGGAGGTTAAGAATAGTACAGGAAATGAAGAAGCCAAATAACTTATATATATGACCCATGGACAGGAACTAAGGTTGGGGTATGTGGGCAGGAGTGGGTGTACAGTGCATAGGGGAATAAAGGGGGGGAAATGGGACAACTGTAACAGCATAATCAATAAAATATATTTAAAGAAAGAAATCCAAAATACTACCTTGAAAAGATATATGTACCCCTGTGTTTCCTGCAGTATTATTTACAATAGCCAAGATATGGAAGCAACCTAAGTCTTCATTATTAGATGAATGGATAAAGAAGAAGCTGTACACATAGACAATGGAATATTGTTCAGGCATAAAAAAGAATGAAATCTTGCCATTTGTGAAAACATGGATGAACCTAGAAGATATGCTAAATGAAATAAGTTAAACAGAGAAAGACAAACACCATCTGATTTCACTTGTATGTAGAATGTAAAAAACAAACAAAATAGAAATAAATTTATAGATACAAAGAACAAATTGGTGGTTGCCAGATGTGGAGAAGGTTGGGAGAATGGGCAAAAAAAAAAAATGTGAAAGGGATTAAGAAGTACAAATTGCCTGTAATGAAACTAGTCACAAGTAGAAAAAGTACAGCACAATGAATATAGTCAATTATATTATAATAACTGTGTATGGTGCCAGATGGGTACTAGACATATTGGGGTGATCACTTTGTAATTTATATAAATGTCTCATCACTATTGTACACCTGAAACTAATACAATATTGTTTGTTAACTGTAATTAAAAAAATAAATTAATAAAGTCAACTCATGCATTTATACTGATCAGTACAAATTTCTTTTAGCTTTCAATCATTTCCTCAGTCTTAAAACAAAGCCCAAAACAAAAGACCTCTTTCTTTGTCTACAGACATAGATAGTCACCAATATCATAGCATGCATCCCTCGCCAACTGTTCATTCATTCAATAGGTGTTTACTGACGCTCTGGTATCGGGAACTATGCCAGGAACTGAGAATACAGAAATAAAATGCGTTGCACTTCTTAAAGAATTAACTTAGAGAACTAGTTAGATTAAGCTAAATGTGCACTTTTAAAGAACTTAAAAATAATCACAAATTCTGAGAAAATACTTAGGGGTTCACCATGTAGTTTCTGTGAGGTCTATCAACCTACTGAGTTTTTGTTTTCTCTCTGACCTTTGGGACTCTAGGTCTGATGCCTTCATATCGAAAGTCTTCTCAATTGGGTGACTCTGTGTTTATTCATGCATTTATTCATAGTTCTCAATGATGAAGGTGAGCTCTCCATGGTGTAAAAACTTGTTTACAAATCATGTGATGAGTGGAAGTCCTAAATGCCATGTCATTGCTGTGGGAACAGTCTAGATATTAGGGCAAATAAATGATTGCATTGACTTTCTCCGAAGTGGAGAACACAGGGAGGGTCTACCCTAGAAGACAGTGAGGTTGAACTTACAGAGGCTGTTTCATTTGATGGTTCTAGGGAGAAAAATAGCTTTGACATGTGTCCCAGGAGATATTTTAGCTTGAATTACCATGTGGGATTGAACTATACCAACTATAGGGTCAGGTAAAATTACCAGGTGGCAAACTCACTACCAAAGATAGAATTCTGTGTTGCTTACAGTCTGCCTAAAAGAAATACGTTTTTTTTTAAAAAAAAAAAACAGGAACACCCATAATGGATTTTCCTGCATCTGGTCTGGGCAGTAACAGCAGCTAAAAACCCATTTGAGAGGCACATATACTAAAAGCAAACCTCTGAAAACAATTCCTTCCACAAAGGAACACCAGAAAGAGCACTTGTTACAAGAGGGGGCCCTGTTGTGACAGACAGGGACGAGGCTTGCCGTTGTCTTCTCGGTTCCGTATTCTTTCCTCTCTGACTTATTTTTACTTTCTGTTTGAGTTGGCTTGGCTTTATTTTGCCCTAAACACTCACTTTACTCACCCACTGATAGGGTTGCAAGAGTGAAAGTCCATTCTGCCCACAGTCCACAGAACTCAAAGCGGAGTATTGTGAAGAGTTGCTTGACGTCAAGGTTGACTTTTAAATTTGCCAGAAAGGCTTTCTTTGGAGAGAGGTCTAGACCATCACATTCCCGTTTTAGAGAGCTGGTGCTGGCTGCTGGAATGCAAAGCCCACAGGATGCGTTTCTAAACTCTTAATACACCACAGAGGTCGGCAAGGAGACCTTAGGTACTGACATTTGTTTTTGTTGTTGTTGTTGTTGTTAATCGACACATATAACGTACCATTCATATCTTCTTTTCTTTATCTCTCCCCCCTGTCTTTTTTTTTTTTTATTTAACAGTCCACTGCTCTTAGAGAACTCATTTAAAAATCATTTGTTTCTTTTTTGGTTGAGCATCATAAATTTAATTCTCTTGTGTGTAAGGGTGAGCTGTGACTGATTTTAATAGAATAAAATAATTTATTTTTTTGAAGGTCTGTGTTTGGCTTGTTTACATATTTAATTTGGAGCCCACAGGAACCTCTAAATATGCTTCCAGAATCTGCATAACTGTCTGGTAACACCTCTCGCAGTTCCTCCTCTCTGACACAAAGTGACTTTTGAAACACTTCCCTTTTCCCTTTCTATTTAATGTACTCCAGCCCACTTTTTTTTTTCTTCAGTTTTTACAGTCCGTCATGGAGTTTTTGTTTACCAAATGTTACTTTTCTTGGATGGAATCTATTTTTGAGGAGTGCAAAAGCAAACAACTGTGCGAAGCTGTCAGGCTTCATTTTATTTATGCATGAATAACACAAATAACTGGAAAATGACCTAGCCTGTTTTTGTCAGATTCAGATAGAAAAACTGCTTCCGGGCAATGTTTATGCCAAACTGTTCACGCTAAGTTTCCAGTTTCGGTGCCAGCTGGTTTTCGCAGCCAAGTTGTAAACCTTTGGTAAACATGGTTTATAATGAAATTGTGGACACGACCTGGATCAGGGCGCAAGTGGGACTGATGTGCATTTACTCTAGAATAAAATTCTAACAGGAACAGGAGGGGAAAGAGGCTGGCTGTAAAGTGTTCCCATCATAATGTGGAAAATATACAAACGATGATATTTGATTACTAAAATCCCATTAGGCCCATTTAGGCTTTTTATGTATTTCCTTTGCCATCACTGCCGAGTAGCCCCATGTTAAATTTGAAGTGACTGCTTATTGTTACAGGATGGCTCTTCCAGAGTCCCAACCCCCTCTTTCCTGCCAACTTAGTGGGGGATGGGTGGGGGAAATTTCAAGATACAAGTGGCTGTGTTCACCATGAATCCATCAAGATATATAGGAAAGAATCAATCATTTTATTGATTTTTTAATAATCATTTATTGATTTTTAATAATCATTTATTAAAATCAGTTCAGCAATATCCATTCAAGTTAACACTCTCATTTCTATTTTTTTTAAATCTTCACTTGAGGATATATTTGTTGATTTTAGAATGAGAAAGGGAGAGAGACAGTGAGAGAAAGAGTGAGACAGAAACATCAGTGAGAGAGAGAGAGAGTGAGAGAGAGAGAGGCATTGATGTGAGGGAGAAACATTGATTGGTTGCCTCCTGTACGTGCCACAACTGGGGATTGAACCTGAAACCTTGTGCCCGAACCTACATGGGTTGGTTCATGGATGATCCTACATGGGTTGATTCATGGGCATGGGTTGAACCTACGACCTTTTGGAGTATGGGACAATGCTCCAACCAACTGTGCCACCCAGCCAGGGCAATATTTTTTTCTAACTTGCTCCTTCCAGTGCGTTCTTTGTAAAACCTGGAAGAGGTCACATTTCCCCTGTTTATAACCATCCCATAGATTCTTATTTCTTTGGAGTGACACACTTCTACTGGGACCTTCAAGATCCAGCAGGAACCTCATCTTCTGTGTATAAACTCATTGCCTTCCTCTATTCCCTGCTGTAGATCAAATACCGTGTTCCCCAATGTATATGTTGACACAACTTCTAAGGCTCTGGTGTTATAAGGTGTCGCCTCTGAGAAGTGATGAGGGTGGAGCCACATACACGGGATCAGTGTCCTTATACAAGAGACCCCAGAGAGTCCTCTCACCCCTTTCATGTGAGGACACAGCAAGAAGACACCCTCTATGAAGCAGAAAATACATCCACATCAGACACTGAATCTGTCAGCACCTTGATCTTGGATTTCCGGGCTCCAGAGTGCTAAGAAATAAATGTCTGTTGTTTATAAGCCACCTGGTCTTTGGCACTTTGTTATAGCAGCCCAAGCTGACTAGGAGACCTTTGTCCAAGTTCTCAAGCTTGTAAGACCAACACCTTTTTGTTCCTGGAGCATCCTGAGCTGATTCCTGCATCAGTACTTTTGGTTGTCCCCTCTGCTGGGAGAGGATCCCCATGCAGGTGGTTCCTTATTGCTGCTCAGGTCTCAGACCAAATAGTCTCCCAAAACCTAAGATGGATTAGCTCTCACCTATACCCTCATCTCCAGTTCTTACATATTTTTCTCTATAACATATCTGAGATCACTGGCTTGCTTGGTTTTTAACTGATCAGAGGGTGAATTTGATTAGAATGTAAATTTTGTAAGAGCCTGGACAGTTTCTATTGTTTCCGAGTTGCATTCCTGGGACCAGGCACATATTTGTTGAGTGAAGTAAATGTTTATTAAACCAACATCTCCTGTTTACAGGCAAAATGCCCAGTGTTGGGGGTGCAGTAATGAAGAAGATAGAGCATTGGCTCGCAGATGAGCCTGGCAGAGGGCCTCCTAGGAAATCCGGTCACAGAAGATCAGTGGGATCAGGCTGTTCCCAGAAAGCCCAGGGACCAGAGTGCTGAGGAGCAGACTTCCAGGGGACATCTCTGCAGGTGGTGAGAGATGAGTGAGTGTCCTGCAGAGGACAGAGGATGAGGGAGCCCCATTCCATACTTGTGGTGCTTGTGGCAAGTGTTGTCATGGTTATGACACATGTGAGAACCTGTGATCCCAGGCAGACCTCATGGTGTGGCCAAGGTGAGAACTAGACACTGGGGCAGTGTGGTGTTGCATTGAGGTAGCTCTTACTTTTGAGAAGGGGTCCAGGAGTCTCCTTTTGCATAACAAGTGAGACTGTTTAGGCTTCTGGGGAACTTGGAAAAAATCCTTTGCTTTGAGGCGCTTAATTTCCAGGAAGAAAACTTTAAAAAAATCCTTTCTTCTTATGAGTAGGATGAAGTCCACCGCTGATTTCCGTGGGTGGTCCTGCTTATCTCAGAGCCCTGGGGTGTAGAGGTCTCCAAATAATGGAAGAACCACAGCACTTTCAGTTAAGGCCACAGGATGGTGAATGACAGAGGTTTATATGAGATGAGTGTGGATCAATAATCACTAAATAGAATCATAACTATAAACATACCTCCTCAGAGCACACCTGAGTCCAATTTCCCCCCCTGAAGTCATTGCTTACCTGCCCTTCATCCAGACCACTGCTCACCTGTTCTTCATACATACCTGCTCTGGAATGAGCCTTTTCTAAACTTGGTCACTTGTCACTGGGCCTGCTCTTGCCCCAGTCCCCACCTTCACCAGGAAAATCTCCAGTGTCACCTGACACTGCCTTTCCCAGCCTCAAATGACTAGGACATCTGGAGCATGTGTCAGGGCTGTTTTCTGGCTCTGGAATGAGCAACACCAACAAACAAGCAAGCAAACAAACAAACAAAAAAACCCCAAACACCTCAACTTTTATTCAGGATTATTATTACCATTGACAGTCAATCAGTGAATATCCTCAATGAGTTGTGCCTTCCCAGTAAATTCCTTTCTTCCTTTCTTTCTATCACACTCAGGCACACACATCTGTCTGTAATCTCTTGACACGTGTGTAACAATTATTTATTGAACACTTCCTGTGTCCCCAGACTCCCTGTGTTACCCCATTTAATGGACCGCCATCCTGTGAGGTGGCTTTGTTGCTAACCCAACTTCGCGGGTGAGGGACCTGAGGCTTCAGGGAGCGAGGCCCCCCAGGGGCATGGTGCTCCAGCGGCAGAGGCAGGATGTAAGCCTCGGCAGCCAGACTCAGTGCTTTGGCTACACTTCTCTCTCCATTTTTCAACAGTATTTGGTCAAAGGGGAAAACATAACAGGTCGGTTGTAAAATGCGCTTATAAAAACAGTCCACACTCCCATAAACTTCGGTTCTGAGGACTGCAACCTCATTCCTTCCTGCTGGGGCTCTGCGTGGTCTCATCTGGGCTGGACCAAGGGCTCCCTGCGCCACCCTCCCTGATGCCTCCTGTGTCCGGGTCCTGCATCCAGCTGCTCTTGTGTCACCCCTGGCCTCCTGCTTGCCTTGTCCTGCTGTGCCTTCAAGCAGCTGGACGGTACACAGGCACCTCTGCTGCCGCCAGCCCCCTCAAGGCTGTGCCCTGTTGTACCCACACCTGGAGAGCAGCCAGCGTCCCCACCCCCGTGACACCACTCACCAAATCTCCAGGAGCCTCCAGGTCTGTCACCCTGAGCAGATCAAGGGGAAAGTACACCTCCACAATTTGTCTCTTTTCCTTTAGAAGGCAGGTTTGCTCTTTGGTTTTTGGCTTGATTGATTCAGTTATCACTTTGACCAGAGGACATTCTGTCCTGTCAGACACTAGTCCTGGGCAGCTGCAGTGACCCTCCTGGTGGGAGGCAGAGCCCTGCCCACCGCCTCTGGGAGATGTGCCGTGACAACTGGACCCTTTTTGTGCCTGTGGTGGAAGGGGTCTCTATTGCTGATTAAAGGAAATAAACAAAGTAAAGTAAAATAAAACAGTGAAGGACAGACGGATCGAGCATAATTTGCCCTGGTTTGACTCTAACTGCTGTTAAAATCAGAGCTGACTCTCTGAGGAGCCTGAAAGGAAAAACTCCCTTTAACCACTGCCGGATCCATGTCCCCTGCGATGTGTTTGAAGGTTTGAGGTTTGCGTATCATGGTGGCAGATTCTGGAAGACATTGCCTGGGACGCAAGCTGGGCACGGGCACTGGGCAGAGTGGCCACGTGAACAGGAAGAAGGGTGCGCAGACCCAGGGCTGTCCTTCATTACAGGAGGGCCTGGTGCCCAGACTCCTGTCTGAGGTGAGGGAATCTGTCAGGTGACTTCACCATTACTCTGGCTCTAGACTTCCACGGAGTTAATCAGGAAAGTGTTTTAATTTAGGAAGCATTCCACTGGGATCTGAACACTGATCCACGACAGAGGGGCCGATGCACAGAAAACGATGTCTTGTCAAACCTCCACTCATGGCAATCTCCATGTGAAGTTCAGCGTCTCCTTCACTGTCCTCCAACCTTTCAACCAAAACACGAAAGCAATTCCACATTTAAAATATGAAACCGACAAAGATATGAGAGCACACTCACACCAAAGGGTAAGATTTCCTTCTTTTTTTATGGCCAAGTTTCACACTTATTCTCTCTTGCTTTTCTTGCTGATGTCATAAACACAAAAGTCTTGCGAGCGAGCACAGTGGAAGTCAGGTGGTGCTGACAAGAAGAATGAATGTGCAGATAGAATACGTCTTCAGAAGCGCAGCTAACAGACTCTATCACTCTACAAAGAAGATTTCGTTGTCCATGCTTTAACCAGGAGTGATTTCTCTGTTTCTCCGAGGATGATTCTGCCCCATTGGTCCTGGGAGGGCGACACTGGGAGAGCTTTGATGTGCTCCTCCAGTAACAAGACGACATCAAAAGGAGCCATTATTCTGGCGGCAGCAACACAGACGCTGTTTCACATGCCCTTTGCTAGGAGTCTGGCAGTTGGAAGTCTCCGGGGCCAATTTAAAAGCAAGTTCCTGAGGAAAGAAAGCAGGAAAGTTCCCTGAAAACAGTAGTGGAAGCTAATCACTAATAAAACAAAATGTTACCATTCATCTGGAAAGATCCCGTACATCAAATGCAAGTTCCATAAAAGAGACAATTTGGTTAACTGATTTCTTTTTATATTGACTTTGAAAAGAGTTCACAGCAATAAAAAAGGCCAAGGGTGGACTTGAAAGCTTTAGACCCTAAAGATAGAACTAACAATTCATTGACAAGGGGGCTGTATGTAACAAGCGTGTTTGTATAAACAGTCAGTGAGAGCCAATGAATTTTAAATGCCAATCAAAAAATAAAGAACATAAAAGAGAAAGTGATAAATTCAAGGCCCACATCCCAACATTCTGTAAAATTCACTGTCTTTGACATATACATGGCGTGGGCAGTTTGAACACAATTGAAAGCCATTTTTCTCTCTTTGGTTTCTAGAGATGTTCTTGGCACGCCCCTTCTTCATGCTTAGCCTGAGCCCAGAGAACCCCAATGTCCCTCTTCCATAGCCGGGCACTTTGAACTACCATGAAACCTTCCTTTTGTAGCCCCCAAATGCAGGCATGCTGAAAGTGGTGTCTCACATAAAAATCTGGATGTAGGTAAACCATACCTAGGGCAACTCAGTTCCATGAAGTCCTGGACATACAGACTCTGACACCCCAAGGGTGTAGCCCACGTCCTCATGGTCCAAAAAGGCTTCTAGAACACCAGTAATCATGTCTATGTCCAATCAGCACAATAAGGGGAGACAAAAAATGAAAGTAGAAAAGACATTTTAAGAAACACTCCTGGAAGCTGCCACATGAGACTTTTGGCAGACCTATTCTGGGCAGTCATTTGTCAAGACAAAGTTTGGGGTTCTGTGTCTATGGACGATTAGGAGAAAGGATATTTAAGGACAACTGTCAGCCTCTGAGGGGAGAGAACAATTGATGTGGAGAAAGTGCTTGGCTTATGGACAAAAATAATGAAAAAAATAATGGAAAAAATTTGTTTGAGTTGATGTATAAGATTCCAGACAGAACAGAATGCCATGGACAGGCCCAGGACCTACGAGGTTGACCTTTTGGAAATTGTGTTTTAAGTTGCAGAATGGAAGTTATCAAAGCTTTAGAGGCCCAGGCATCCAATAGAAATGATCCAAGAAAAAGTGAATGTAGGAGGAAGCTTTTCTCGTATTTGCTATAGGTTCCCAGAGTTGTAAAAATTGTGGATTCATCTTTGTTTTGACCTCCAGCTAAAAACTCTGAAGAAACTTGGATCACTCATTCAATCATCTCCTCGGCACACATCTATCGAGTGGTAAGTACTCTGTCAGTCCCCAGAAATAGGAGCTAATAGGAAACCTGCCCCCTTGAGTTGTTAACAGGCACACATGATTTCAACCTTCTCTTTAGTCAAAGCTGCTGGTTAAGTCATTGCCATAACAACAGATTTTGAGTCAGGCATTTGGTTGATTTCTCTAAATATCCCGAGGAAAATAGTAAATAAATGTGTCTAGACTTGCACGTATGAAGTATCACTTTTGTTAATTAACTGAGTCACCCGGACGTGCCCATCCCTTCATAGAACAGAGTTGACTGGAGGTTTCCTTAAGTTTCTGAGTCACGGCACTGAACGGATGGATATGTGCTTTCCATCTGACAATTGCTTTGTGTGCTGTTTAATTCACTGCAGGACTTTAAAAAATTTATTGAAGTTTTGGGGCGACATTGGTTTACAAAATTATGTAGATTTCAGGTGTACAATTCTATAATACATCATCTATAAATTGTATCGCATATTTATACCCCAGGTCAAGTCTCCTTCCATTAACATTTATCCCCTTTTTACCCTCATCTAACTTTCCCACTCCCCTTTCCCTCTGGTAATCACCAAACTGTTGTCCGTGTCTATGAGGTTTTTTGTTTTTGTTTTTTTTCTTAATCCCTTCACCTTTTCACCTAGCCCCACAGCTCACCTCCCTTTTGACAGATGTCAGTCTGTTCTCTATGTGTCTGTTTCCATTTTGTTTGTTAGCTTATTTTGTTCATTAGATCCTACATTTAAGTGAAATCATATGGTACTTGTCTTTTTCTGACTGGCTTATTTCACTTAGCATAATGCTCTCTAGGTCCATCCATGCTGTTGCAAAGGATAAGATTTCCTTCCTTTTTTACAGCCAAGTTTTAAACAGTGCGTAATTTAGGATATAGTTTCTGAACAGCTCTTGACTGTAGAAGGGCTTCTCCTCACTGAGCAGATGTCTGCGACCATGTGTTCTGCTCTGCATTCTTGAATAATGCCGAACTTCAGGAAAACTTGGGAAAAGGTTTCTTTTGTATTTACTTACATGATGTATGCTAAGCCTTTACAGTCATTGTAGCTCCCTTCTCTGGGGACGAAAAGGCACATAAAACAAGTCACTAGAGACTGGAAAGGCAGCCAGTTAAAATCAGGCTGCTTGATTTCCACAGTGGTTGCAGACCGAGTAGACCGGATATTTTGTTTTGTTTTGTCTGGGCTGGTTCAACTTTGAAAACACCAATGTCAGCATCTTGCAGACTTTTTAAAAGGCATACCATGTTGATAAATTAATTTAGTGGGTTGCGAAACAGAGTTTTAAGCTTACAGTAGAATATAATGAATTAAAGTATCACGGAATATAATGTAACTGAATAGGATGAAAGAAAATGGAAAATATCATAGAATATGACTTCAATAAGGGCAAGAAAGTTTTTTTTAAATAATATGTGGGCAGTTGCTGCTCTTAGTAGTTGAGGAGCAGGGTGGGGGCCTGAAAGGAGCAATGATATATTCTGTTATAGATGCTCACTTGGAGATTGTCCTTCCCTCTCCTCCTCCCTCCCTCCTCCCCTCCCTCACTTCCTTTCGTTCATTCTCGGTTTATTTTCCCCACTCTTACTGCATGTCACAGTCAAAGAGGGATCGAAACCCTCCAGTGTGGACCAGATCTCAGATATGAGATCCAGACAGAACAGGAAGATAGATGTTCCATGTAGAATCATATATATCTTCCAATTTTAAAAAAGTTATGTAGTGATCTTTTAGAGATAGGAAAATATAGTGTTCAGTAATTTTTTTACTCCACAATTAGGAAAACTGTATTTATAAACTTTAAAATTTTCTGATTTCTCAGCCTTTGGTTCTACCACCTTTAAAGAGATCTAAGCTTTTTTAAAAAATCACTTTGCAGCTATATTCTCCCTCCTAAAAGTGAAATCGAATTCTTTCACATATCTAACAATACTGATTAAACAAAATTTACTGACTTGCAAAGTGATCTAGATTAAGGATTGAACTTGGAATGTAAAGAGAACTCGTTACCAATCCACTTATTAACAAATGTACTTATTAAACAACTGTGTGCCAGCAAGGGGAGAAATCAATTAGAGCAAGAGTAGGTGAAATTCCTGCCCGGATAGAGTTTACCATCTGGAATGGGAAAAGACATCAGTCTAAGAATTTTAAAGGCACATGTACTAATGCTCCATGTTGGTAGTGAGGGAGGCTCTGTGCGTGGGGGCCGAAGATATCAGGGAAGTCTCTGTTCTTTCTGCTCAATTTTGCTGTTAACCTGAAACTGGTCTAAATATTAAGGTCTTAAAAATCAAACAAACAAACAAGCGAAACCAATGTAAAACTATAATCATGAAAATACCATGGAGAGGAACCTAATGCCACGAGACAGTATTTTTTGGTGATCTATTTTTTTTTTCCTGTGGAAGCTATGATCTAAGTAAAGAACTGATATTGACCAAGCAAACAAATCAATGTCCAGACAGAAGGGGGAGCGAGCAGAGTGTGGAGTGTGTGGGGATGATGAAGCCCCAGTGTGGTTGGGCCACAGAGGGGAGAAGGTGGGACACGAGTCAAGGCAGGAGGCACTACCAGGTTAGATTGTAGATGCTTGAAAAGGATTTTTATTTTTATTGTGGTGGGAAATTATTTATGGTTTTAAAACAGGGAAGTGACATAATAACATTGGTTTCTTTTAAACATTTTTCCCCATTGCATTTCGTTTACTGAGGCAGAACTTTGCTGTGATATGCTCAAATCAGTGAATGTTTATCTGTGTAACTGTAGCTTCACCACCCAAATAAGAATAGGAATCTCCATCACCCAGGGGCCACCTGTCCCTTCCCAGTCAATGCCACTCTGCCCCTCTGCAGCCAAACACCTTCTGACTTCCACTGCCATAGACGTATTTGTGTGTGGAACCAACCAGTCACGTCTGCAGCCTGATGAGTTTCAAAGACAATGTGCTGGGCAGGAGAAAACAGACAAAGGACAAACACTATGATATTTTAAAGAGATTTGGCTTCATTATGAAATGTAGAGTGCAGAGAGGCAGAGGGTTTGGACATAAGTGGGCGGAAAGGCGTTGGTGATCATGAAGGAGGAAATAGAGTGGGCGGTGGAGCATGTGGGCTGTGAGTGTGCCCCCTGCAGCAGACCCCGGAGTGGGCACCCCTATCCTGCCACGCTCCAGCTCCGAGGGGAGGACTGAAAACTCCAGTGCCTGAGGTTCCCCATCTGGAAAGTGGGGATGCTAACTATGGTACCCTGCTCTTGGTCTGCTGGGAAACTTAAGCCAGGTAGTCGATGTCAAGTGCTGGGACAGTGTTTGGCCCGTGGCAAGTGCCATCGGCGCATGAGCTCTTGTTAGGACCTGGGAGGTTTGCAGACGATACCTTCAGCACTGAGTGCTTACCATGCGCTCACACCACAAGCCCCGCTGTTATAAAAAAGAAATATACTTGGGCATAAACATGTAGTGAATTTTGCCATGAAGATTTCAGGAAATTATATTTTGAGTAAGAAATACACATTAGAAAATACCCTAAATGCTGAAAAGCTCCTTTGCAGTTTATGGAACGGTTCAGTGAATTTAATCTGTATTCTGAATCTCTGTAAAACAACTTGATTTATAATTTTTTTTTTAATCTAGTGGTGGTCACTTTTGGAATTGCTGGTGCTGTTGCCTGGAGTACAAAATTAAACACCTTTTCACAGAAAAAGACTCCAGGTGATTTGTCTCTCAAATAATATGGGTGATTTTTAAAAGACCTCAGACACACAAAGGTATCTCTTTTTAAGTCTTTAGGAAGAGCTCTTCAGGAAGAGTGAGCCAAGCACAAAATAAAAGAAGCTTTTTTCATTTTTTTCCTTAATGTATAAGCAAACTGTACATATATGGACTCTGCCAGGCTGGTGAGATTTCTTTCTGATTAGATGACTGGCTCCTATTTCCAGATGCCCCCCTTTCCCTCTATCCAGTTCTGTTTCTGACAATAGAAAAAGGGCTAGCTGCCTGCTAGGCCATAGCATCTGGTTTGCACAGAGACTTCTAAAATCCAGGCCAGGGAGCACTGGATTCTTTCATCCCCTTAGCAGTTCCCCCTGGGAAGCATTTGGCTGCCTCTGCAGCTCCTCCTAAAGCCAGCTCCTCAGCGGGTAGCCGTGCCTGGTGGCACTGAGCCCCATGGGGCTTGGAGAGCTCATTAGCTGTGCCCACTGCTTTCTGCACTTAACCTTGAGTGTGGCCCCGCACGAGCCTTTCTGCCTTTGCTTTTGAACTCTTGTGGAAATGTAAGGTGAAGCTTTCACAAATCCCAGAGGGTCTGGTGATGGTGAATTTCTTGGGCTGGAACAAGCCCCAGAAATTCAGGTAGCAAGAAAAGATGAATGAGTTAGGAAAGGAAAAAGGCTCACACTACTCAGATAGACTTTGAAAGTAACTCCGTGTGTTTGTATTTGGAGGGTATAGAACAAAAAAGTGAGTATAGACTTTTACAAAAGGAACGGGTGGAAAATGCAGCTTTACTACGACACCCAGGCTTTAACCTTCCCATTATCCGCCTGGGTGTAACCTTCTGTAACAATCTTCCGAACAGGGAGGGATGCACTTCACCAGACAGTAGCTCACACAGTGCACTGGAGCATCTGCAGCAAGTGCAGAGGCCCCCACTGCCGGAGATGTCTGCCTGTCCTCACAGCATCCACGAGGCGTGGTGCCTCAAGGGCTCCCAGCCCCTCACCCTACCCCTGTCCTCGTCCAGAGACCTGTCACCCTTCCGCCTGCCAGCCCAGCCTTGGAGGACGGTTCTCTCGTTGGCGGCTCCTTTTCTTTTCAGCTCCAAGAGTCTCTTTCCCTGGATCTTATCTCTCCCTCCCGGTAGAGGTCTCCACCCATTGTGGCTGGGGTTGCAAGCTCCATGCTGGGTAGCTCTGCTGGGGAAATTGAGTCGGAGAAGGGAAGATGACATCTTACAGGATGGCGCTGGTATCCTAGCTCCTGTAACATATTTTCCTTAAAGTTTTTTTCCCGCTCAGTTTCAAGTTTTATTGAAAATGTGCCCCCAACATAAACATTTTAAAATAAAAAGTTAGCCGGGCTTAAGTGTGTGCCAAGCCTCAAGAAAGGAAGTCTGCTGCCCGCCCGCAGAAGGATGGTGGGGGCGGAGGTGGGGGCGGAGGTGGAGGTAGTGAGAATTCCTCCCACCACAATGAAGAGCTTGAAGATTTAGTTCCGGGGTGGCCTACCCTGATGCTCAGCCTCTGGGTTATTATCCTACCTCATTTCTTTTTCACTTTGAATTAATTAAAATACTCTATCACATGCACTATGCTACATGCTCAGGATGCCAATCTTGAGTAAATTCAATCCTGATGTGCCTGACATTTCAATAAGATAGAAACACATGCAAACAAGGATTTATAACAAAAGGAGGCAGATGTTGTTAAAATTATTTATAGAACGATGTGGTTACAAACATGGACTTAGACGCCTCTTTGTTTTTCATGTAACAAGGGGTTATAAAGCACAAGACTAATTTTATTATTAGCTTAGGCTAATGATACCAGGTAGAATTGTTTTTCTGCCTGCCCAAACACCTTGTATTCTTAAACTGAATATTCTTGGCTTTGAGAGTGTTTAGTTTGGAATTCTGGCTCAACCATCTACTGGTTTTAAACTAAGCAAGTTACATACTTGGCTAAGTAAATAGTGCCTCAGTTTACTTCTCTGCAAAATGTAGATGATAAAAAAGTACTTAACTCATAGGTTGTTCTGAGAGTGGAATCAGTTAACATGTGAGAAGGGCTCAGATTAGTGCCGGTTCTGCAATAAGAACTCAGTCAACTTTTGCTCCGTTACTATATGTTGTGGTTGTTATTATTATTGCTGGTATTGATGAATTACTCCGTTGTCACTCTTTCTAGTGTAAAAATACTTGAATCAAATTGCATGTACAGAAGACTCTGAAACTAACTCATAATTTGGTTGATGAACTGTGAATCCTTCACATGGCAGCTTGAAAGTCTGACACTAGACTGGACCCTCAACTGACTATACCATAGCAGCCAATTAGACCTATTGGCAGCAATAAAGCCTTTGGTCCAAGGAGTTCAAATACCATTTTTATTATTATTTATTTTTATTGTTTTGAAAGAGGGGAAGGGAGAGAGAGGGAGGTAAAAACTGATGTCAGAGAGAAGCACCAATCTGTTGCCTCCTGTTCATTCTGTGACTGAGGATTGAACTTGCAACCTACGCATGTGCCTGGACTGGGACTTGAACTGGCAACTTTCAGTGCATGGGAAGATGCTCCAACCAACTGAGCCACGCTGGCCAAGGCTTAAGAGCCATTCTTGTAAGAAATACTTATCTAGCCCTGGCTGGCGTGGTGCAGTGGTTGAGTGCTGAGGCATCAAAGAGTCACAGGTTTGATTCCCGGTGTAGGGCACACTCCTCAGGGATTGCAGGCCAGGTCTCCAGTAGGGGGTGCATGAGAGGCAACCACACATTGATGTTTCTGTCTCTTTCTCCCTCCCCTCTCCTCTCTAAAAAATAAATACATAAAATATTTAAGGATGACTTTTAGTAATAAAAAAAAAGCCAAAGTTCTCGGAACATGAACAAAACACACAAAAATGGGATCCACCATGGGGTCAGATTATTGATGTTGGAATCCATCTGAATATTTCCAGACTCGAGGTCTGTCCTTTCCCTGGGGCTAACACACTGATCCTATTACTGTACTACTTATCCTACTTAGGTTATGAAGCCTACGTGCTCATCATATTATCTTTTTGTCATCTGGAGAGGCTAGGAAGAGAAAATCATTGATTTACAAACCTAACCAATCCTGGATTATTTGTAGTTAAGATGATTCTTCAGCATAGTTATTTCAATTTGCATGTTGTCATAGGCAGCAAACCCCCCCCCCAAAAACAAAAAACCAAAACCATTGGGTGCTTTAATATTTGGATTGGGATTTTGCTTAATTAGATGATTGAGTTCATTAGGTTCATGTTATGGACTGAATTGTGCCTCCCCCATCTATATGTTGAATCCCTGACCACACCCCCACCCCCACCAGGTGACTTTATTTGGAGATGGGGATTTTCAGGAGTTAAGGTTAAATGAGGTCATTAAGAGTAGGACCTTAATCCAGTTCGACTGATGTTCTCACAAAAAAGGGAAGAGACACCAGAGACCTCTCTGTCTGCTACGTGAAGACACAGCTAGAAGGTAGCTGTCTGCAAACCAGAAGGAGAGGTGTCACCAGACACCAACTTGCTGGGCTTTGATCTTGAACTTCCAGCTCCAGAGCTGTGAAAAAACAAACGTCAGTTGTTTAAGCCCCCTCTGTCCTGTTCTCTGAGCTGATTAGTACAACACATTTCCCAGTTTCACATGGCCTTAGGCAACAGAGGACTTGCCAGACTTTCTGTTATATTATAACCAGAGTCCTTCTCTTCAAAGCCTTTGTAGCATCTTGCCCCTTTTTCTTTAAGCTGTCACAGACAGCTGCCTCAAGGCCTTAGCCTTCCATGAACCCCAACTCAAGGCCCTTTATTATTTCTCATGTTAAGGCTCTTCAAGATTTTACTAAAACTCTTCTCAAGTCCATTGTAGCTTCTACCTGCCACCACCCTAAAGTCAATGCCCATATTTTAGGCATTTGTCATGGCAGCACCTTACTCCCAGATACCCAAATTTGTTCTGGATAGACCAGAACAAGTCTGGATAGACTGCATTACAAATCACCTCAAAACTTAATGGCTTAAAACAAGAACAATAATGCATTTTGTTCCTAATCTGCAGTTTTTAAGGTCCTGACCTAGCTGAACAGGCTTGTCTGCTCCACTGAATGTGGTCTAGGGTGGTGACCCACGAGGACCCACTTCTAAGATGGTGCACCAACATGACCTGAAAGTTGGTGCAGGGTGTTGGCTGGGAGCTCAGCTGTGGCTGAGGGCTGAACACTGTGGTTCCTTTTCTTGTGGGTCTCTCCTGGGGTTACCTGGACCTAGAATCTGGCAGTGCCCCTTCCACAATATTCTGTTGGTCAGGCAGCTGCAGAGCCCAGATTCACAGAGTAGACATGCACCCCAATTCTTGATGGGACTTTTGTTAGGAATTCTAGGCTATGCTTTAAAGCCAACATCATCTTTTAAAAATGCAAAAATTTTAAGAAACTATATTTGTTAAGTTTGAGGGCATGCTATGCTCAAGAATAGGAAAATTGTTAAACATTTTATAAATAAAAGTCACTTTAAATCATATTGTATTATTCCTTTCAAAGTAAAGAGTACACATAAAAAACTTGAACAGTAAATCAACTCACTCTTATGTTTCTGATTCTATGACAATGATCCACTTAAAGACATGCAGATTTAAAAGATTTTACCCCTGTCCGGCCATGACCTCATTTCTTCATTTTTAAAGTGAAAATAAAGTAGATCCTACAGCATGGCCTTTTGACATGGTGACTATAACTAACACATATTCTTCCAAAGGCTTTATGTTCCATTGCTTAATCCACTGATAAGGCAGGGGTCCCCAGTGTCCGGGCTGCACACCAGTTCCAGCCTGGGCCTGTTAGGAACCAGGCTGCACAGCAGAAGGTGAGCTTGAAGGTAATGCTCTTCAATCATCCTAAAACCACCTCCCCTCCCCTGGCCTGTAGAAAAATTGTCTTCTTCAAAAATAGTCCCTAGCGTCAAAAATATTGGGGACTGATATTTTAAAGGATATAACCAATTATTTACAAGTGACTGTAGCTTTTAAGAAACTTATATATTCTCAAAATGAACGTGTCCTCCTGGTTCAAATAATCAAAGAAATGGCTTTTAGGAGAGTCTGACATAAAGAGATTAAATTTAATTTAAAATTTACATTTAATTTGCTCTTGTGTTTGAAACCATTTATTCTCAGGCAATGCCCTTTTTTCTGTACAGTCTTCAACCCTCTGATGCAGTGCTCCATAAAGATGCCAGTGGAACCCTTCACCTTTCTACGGGGTCTTTAAGTGATTTTAGCAGCATGTTTTATTTCTGACTTTATGAATGCAGAAATGGAGATAAAGATGCCTCTATCAACTGCTCAAGGACACAGAAAGGAAAGCCCTTCTCTGCTGAGAGCCCTCTCTTAATTGCCAAGTACAGCCACTTAGTGTATGCTTTGCTTTTAGAGAGTACCACTTATTGCTGCCTGAACTGGTACAGACTGAATAATAACCGCATAATATGGGAGGTGTATTTTCTCAAAGATGTAGCGTCATATTTTTCTCCAAGTTAAGGGTATTTTAGACAATGAATACTATTTTTTATTTAAAGTATTTTTTATTGATTATGCTATTACAGTTTTCCCAATTTACCTCTTTTATTGCCCCTCTGTCCTTCACCCCAACCCTCCAGCATTCCTTCCCCCTTAGTTCATGTCCATGGGTTGTACATGTAAGTTCTTTGAGTTCTCTGTTTCCTATACCATTTTTATCTCTCCCCATCTATTTAATGCCTACCACTTATGCTTCTTCTTCCCTGTACCTTTCCCCCCTATTCCTCCCTTCCCCCTCCCCACTGAAATCCCTCCATGTGATGTCCATTTCTCCAATTCTGTTCCTGTTCTGGTTGTTTGCTTAGTTTCTGTTTTCGTTGTTTTTCTTTTCTTTTAGGTTCATTTGTTGATAGTTGTGAGTTTGTCATCATTTTAGTGTTCATATTTTTGATCTTCTTTTTCTTAGATAAGTCCCTTTAAAATTTCATATAATAATGGATTGGTGATGATTAACTCCTTTAACTTAACCTTATCTGGGAAGCACTTTAGCTATCCTTCTATTTTAAATGATAACTTTGCTGGATAGAGTAATCTTGGATGTAGCTCCTTGCCTTTCATGACTTCAAATACTTTTTTCCAGCCCCTTCTTGCCTACAAGGTTTCTTTTGAGAAATCAGCTCATAGTCTTATGGGAACTCCTTTGTAGGTAACTCTCTCTTTTCCTCTTTTTTCTTTTAGGATTTTCTCTTTATATTTAATCTTGGGTAACTTAAGGATGATGTGTCTTGGTGTGTTCCTCTTTGTGTCCAACTTCTTTGGGACTCTGGGCTTCCTGGAAGTCTATTTCCTTTGCCAGATTGGGGAAGTTTTCCTTCATTATTTGTTTAAATAAGTTTTCAATTTCTTGTTGTTGTTCTTCTCCTTCTGGCACACCTATAATTTGGGTATTGGAATATTTCAGGCTGTCCCAGGGGTTTATAAGACTCTTCACTTTTCTGAATTCTTGTTTCTTCATTCTGTTCCAGTTGGATATTTATTTTTTTTCTTTTTGTTCCAAATTGTTGCTTTGAGTCCTGGTTCCCTTTCCATCACTGTTGGTTCCCTGAATATTGTGCTTTATTTCACTTTGGGTATCTTTCATTTGTTTTTTCATTTTTCAACCAAGCTCAATCAGTTCTGTGAGCATTTTGATTGCCAAGGCTTTAAATTTTCCATCAGATAGGTTGGCTATCTCTTCCTCACTTAGTTCTCTTTCTGAGGTTTTGCTCTGCTCTTTCATTTGGGCCATATTTCTTTGTCTTGGCCCACCTGGTAATTTGTAAGGGGGCTGGGCCTTAGGTATTCACCTGGGCAGGGCGACTCTACTTGTTGCGCTGGGGTGCTGCCTGTGGAGGAGGGGCCAGAGAGGCAAAAATGCAGCTTGCCTGCTCAACTGCTCTTCTCTAGTGCATTTTCCAATGGACTGTCATGTGAGACTGGGAGCTTCTCCCACCGAGGCAACCGCCATAGTCCACAGTCAGTTCTGGGTCTCAGTTTCGCCTTCAGCCAGCCCTGCCAGTGCGGTCTGCTGCCTTGCCTCAGTTTTTGAGTCATCCCACGCAGTCTGCTGCCTTACCGGTTTGGTTGTTCTGGTTGATTTTTTCTTTAATTCCTTGGTTGTCAGAGTTCCATGCAGTTTGATTTTCAGGTGCTTTTGGTTGTTTCTTGATTTTAGATTGGTTGTTATCCTCCGTTTGGTTGTGTGAGGAAGTGAAAGGTTTCTACCTACACCTCCATCTTGGCCGGAACTCTTGAATACTACTTCCTTGAATGTTAATGTCCAAACTGGGTAGCTTTATCTTACCTTAGAAATTAACAGATCTATAAAACAGATTTAATGACTTCCCTTTTATAAAATACATTGTACAGCATTATCTGTCCTTAGGAACTCAGTATAGCTCCTTTGTTGTTACTTATTATTTATTTTTTTCATTCTTTTATTTTTAAAGCCTTTATTTTTTATGCTTAGCGCAAAATTCAGAGGAAGATGCAGATACCCATACACTCTCCGGCACTACACACACAGGACCTCCCACATTATCAATGTCACTCACCAGAATAGAACACTGTTTCCTAGGGAGGGACCTACACTAACACATCATCAACAGCCAAAGCCCATAGTTGACATTAAGGTTCACTCTCGGTGGTGCACATCCTATGGTTTTGGACAAATGCATACTGACATGTACCTACCATTATGTTCCCAGACAGAGTAGTTTTGCTGTCCTAAAAATCCTCTGTTTTCCTTCCACCTGTTCATCTCTCCCTCCCCTTAATCCTTAGCAACTACAGATCTTTTACTGTCTCCACAGTTATGCCTTTTCTAGAATGTCATAGAGTTGGAATCACACAGTATTTAGCCCTTTCAGACTGGCTTTTTCATTTAGTAATATGCATTTAAGGTTCCTCCATGTCTTTCCATGGCTTGATAACTCATTCCGTTACATCACTGAATAACATTCTGACATCTGGATGGACCATAGTTTATTTATGCATTTACCTACTGAGGAGCACCTTGAATGCTTCCAAAATTTGGCAATCATGAATAAAGTTGCTATAAACATCTGTGTGCAGGTTTCAGTGTGAACATGGTTTTCAACTCCTTTTGTGTAAATATCAAGGGGCATGTAATATATTTTTATGCTAAAAAAGTACCTAGTTTTTTGTGATAGAATTTAGCCTGGAAAACACAATTCTGTGTTATTAAAAATTTGATAGAAATATGCTTCTCCTCCTAGAGTTGTATAATATTCTGGGTCTGTGTGTACTGTGTAAATCATTGGAATAATAAATGCACACACACTCTTCCACATATATAGTTTTTATCTAATAAAAATGGGCCAAAATGCTCTGCTGCTTCTAGAGCTGTAGAAAGTATCTCGTTATCTTATATTCAAGGATATACAATTGCTATTTAGCAAATTCAATCACGCTATTGTTTCCTTCATAAAAGTGAGGACCATGGCAAACAATTGGTTAGCAGTGTTGCACTGACGTCTAAAATTGCTCAAATAAATGTTACTTTAGTATTCCATTCACATTTTCAGCATTTCTCTACCTATCTATGTTTTAACTACATGGTTAAGAGTTTTTTCCTCAGAAATCACTTTGATTTAATCTAAATGCTTTTTTAAAAATAATTTTTTCTCCATTTGAGGCTCAAAACTTAGTAGACTTGTCATTTTATAACAGAATGACATTGGTTATTCTTTAACATAATGTACTAATATCTAAGTTAGGACTACTGGATATACACTTCCATTAAACGTGCTTTAAGTGAATACCCACGTACTACAAAAACAGTGAGTTGTACTATTAAAAAGTAATAAAATCCTAGAAATATGAAAATTTGGTTTGTAGGAAGCAAGGGTTTTCATGGAATTTTAATAACTTGCTGAAGGTATTGTAGCCAATCTTTCTTTTCAGCATACTTAATATCAAAAGTCATGACAAAAATTGCAGGTGTTTTTAGCTTAGAGACTCTACAAGGGGGTCAGTTTGTGCCCCTTTGAGCTCAGGAGTAATAAACAACATCTTAACAGTTATCAAGCCTAACAAACTTGGTATCTTGTTTTATCCACGGAACAGCCCTCTGAGCTGGGAACTACTATTAACAAACAGCAACAGCGGTTCATGAATGAGAAAGCTCCAGAGTTCTCCAGTCTGATTTCAGGAGTTGGACAGAGCCCTGATGGAGAAAAACATCCAATCACCCTAAAAAGAGTTTATCCTCCCTTTCAGTTTCCGGCTACGAGAAAGAGGAGGGAATCATAAATTTCGCCTCACACAAAGTAATCAGAAGTATGGATCAATATTTATTTACTAAATCAAATTTCACTTCTGTGTACACCATTTCTGCTTACAATTCACACAATTTACACGCATGAGAAGCCTTAGGAATTCTCTGGTTTATTCTGGCTTTGGAGTTCTAAAATCAGAGATAAAGGAACATCTGCCTGGTGGTCAGTGGCCCAGTAACAGTGTCCCTTCACCTTGTTAAAATGCCCTCCCAGTTGGGAGACTTCTGTTCAGGATATTAGTTCTGTCTCATTTAATAAAAATCTGGTGCCCTGTGCTGCTGTAGGTAGAGGTCGGGATAAATGTGAGCTGTGCTCTTGGAGTGAAGAGAAAGGTGAACAGCTGTTAGAAAGGGATTCCAGGTGGAGTCTTCATGCTTCTACCATCTTCAGGGAACAAAAAGGGGAGCAGTAAAGTGGGACGAGCAGAGGCCCCCTACCCACATTTTGTGGGAAGGGCCTGGGACTGAGGCCTGAGCAATCAGGCACATATGTGCTATTTTTATTTCTATCTCACACAACACTTCTCTGGTGAAGTAGTTTACTAGCTGTGATGATGCACTTACCAGCTACTTTAAAATGTTATCTGAATGTGTGTCAAAAGTGTCTATTGGGACATGCATAATCTCCATGTGTTTCCTTCTGCTTTGAAATGTACCAGTAGCCATTCAGCACTTTCATGCAAATCAGTGAACTTCTCAACAGAACATCTCAATTGGTTTCTGAACCTTTAACAGTAACTGGTGCACTACAACAGTGGCCTGCCTCAAAACTTGGATTTCAAATGAATCCTGTTCTCTTATCCTCTGACAGGCCCTTGTCACTGGGGCACTTGTAAGAACAATGACTTTGAATTTGGCCTTTTAATTTTTTTGCTTTATTCCAGCTTTATTGGGGAAGAGTTGACAAACAGAAATTGTTTATATTTAGGGTATGCAACTTGATGTTTTAATATGTGTGTACATTATACAATGGGATACTATTCAGCCTTAATAAATGCTGCCATTTGTGACAACATGGATGTGTTGTGTGTGAAATATGCTGGTCACTGAAGAATAATGGTTGTGGGTTCTCCTTGGTGTGAGGAATGTAACTTGGTCTTTAGTTCAGACATTTTTCCGGCTTGCTCTCTGACTCTATATTAGATGGGTCTGGGAAAGAGTTTTTTAACTTCAAAAGGGGCAAGTTTAGTCAAATCTTATAAAATGTGGGTTGTACCTCTTTTTCCTAAGGCCCTTACAAAGGAATCCCATTTAAATTTCCCATAGCTATACTTTATTTCTGGACCAAATAGCCATCAGGATATTATAACTAGTATATTCTAGTTCAAAGAAGAAGTTATACCAAAGCAAAAAAGAATAGATTCCCCAGTGAAAATTTTATGAATGTTCCTTTTATTTATAGGCAATGCTAGATGTGCAAAGTGGCTTATAAACCAGCAAACGGGAACATGAGATCATTCCCTGGGGAGCCTCAGACGCTTGGTAAATACTGATTTACTCTTTGCTTTTATAGATTTCGCATGTAGGTTAGATCAAGTAGTTTTTTTCTCCTTGTCCAGCTTTTTCCACTTAGTGTAATATGCTCCAGGTTTATGCACGGTATGACAAATGGCCGGGATTCCTCCTTTTTTTATGGCTGAGTAATATTCATGTCTGTGTGTGTATGTGTGGGGATATATATATACCACGTCTTCTTTATCCACTTGTCCATCAGGGACACTTAGGTTGTTTCTACATCTTGGTTGTTGTAAATAATGCTTCAGTGAACAGGGGGTGCAGATACATCTCTGAGATCCTAATTTCATTTCCTTTGGGAATGAATATACTCGAAGTGGGGTTTCTGGATCACATAGGACTGTGCAGGTGGGGGAAATTGGGAGCTGTTGGTCAAAGTGCACAAAATTCCCACTGAATAAGTCTAAAGAGGTACTGTATAGCATGATAGCTATAATTATTAATGCCAAAGTGAATACTGTAGATTCGCTGAGACTAAACTTTAGGCGCTGTCATCACACACACACACACACAAACACATACACAAACACTGTTAACCATGCGACATGATGTGTTAATTAGCGTGACTGCAAGTAATCATTTAATATGTATACGTATATCAAGTCATCACGTTGTACACCTCAAATATAGAACATTTTTATTAAATAAATAAATAAATAAATAACCAAACACATGAGAACCAAAAAATACAGGTTGAGCCACTGTCATTGGGGGGACAGATCACATTACTTGACCTTTTCTCTCTGATACAATTTAAGTCACGCATGCCATGGCTGTCCCTTCCAGAAGTGAACTCCCAGCTTATAGTGTACTAGATTTACCTCCCAGGGAAGCCTCTAAATGTGTCACCTTCTAAATAAACATCACAAGAGGAAGGGCATTCCATCCTGAAACTATTTTGTACTTCAGAAGCCAATTCTGCACCAAGGACCGAGTGCAGAGCAGACCCAGTTGGGGGGGAAGGAGTGCGCACGTTCACGGAGAACTGAATGTGGGGGGCAGAACCAAGGAATAAAACCTCATCCTGGCAGAACCTCCCACAAATTATGTTCATCTTTCTAAGAAATAAATATGCTGCTTGATCAACATGAGGCTATTTTCCTCCAATTCGAGGGTCACAACATCTTATTATAACATGTGCTCTCCAGGGAGACAGTTTAAGAAAACAGATACCTAGGCATATTTTTGAGTGGGGTTGAGCTCTATGTATTTTGTTAATAGGCCTTGTAAAAGACTTGTAGTATATAATTAAGTTATAGGGAAAAAACAAAAACAGCAAGACAATATTTGCATTTCTTAAATACAGTTTAATTTTGAAATCATACTCCTTTTTAACTTTTTTATATCATTTTCAGGACATTATTGATATTTTACCCATAAGAAACAGAAACATAAAATAATAATAAAACATAAATAAATTGAAAACAGAGTTTATCTGTGATACTCTAAGCCAAGAATGCCAGAACTAAAATCTTACCAGCATCTAAATCTGTTGAGTAATGATGCTGATCTTTGTTTTAATAAAAAAGGCATATATAATAATTTCAGTCCAAATTGATGAACATAAACAAATCAGCAAGGCCATTATTATCTTTGCAGCACTAATGTTTTTTAGTGAAGACATTAGATTTAGATTCTCAGGGACCTCATTCATCAATAATTTCATTCATTCCACTTTTAGAAAGAGGAATGCTAAGGAATATGCAATTAGGTGTCTTGGGTCCTAACAAAAACCCGAAAATACTTTTTGTAAACCAACCTTCCCACACTGTAATCTCCCTTTCCTTCTCCTTCTCACCTTCAAGCACACATAATAATAAACAGAAGTCTGGAGGACAGATGCTCCCAGGAAAAGAAATAGAAGAAGAGAGGAGGGAAAAGCCATATTAAAATGTTGTTTCATTTCATGTGGACCCTGCTTGTGAAGGGAAGGTCCCAGCACACTGTTCTGACTGCAGACAGGCAGGACCAGGCTTGTATTATTAGGTGTGTGTATGCTATGAATTTGTGTGACCTGTTGAAGGAAACACAGGGCTCTGTTTTCACTAGTTCTCCCTAGAGAGGTGACTTGCATTTTTGTAATGCAGTGCAGAGCTGGGGTGGAAGTCTGAGGTGTTGGGCTCCTCCTTGGGGCACCAGGCTCCTGTCCTGACCCCATCCCTTGTGGGAGACCTTCCAGACTCATGTGGCAATCATCTCCTCCCATGTGAACCTGAGGCCACCTGGAATTCTGCCGAATGTTTCCATCCTGGGGCCGAAACATGCCCTGCATCCTCCTTTAATGCCACAAGGACTTTAGAGATGGCATTTGGTTGATTGCATCTGGTTTCCATTTTTTAAAAGTGAACTTTAATTTTATCATCATTGGTTATTTCCATGTGACATGTGATTTAAGCCTTCCTTAATAATGTGCTGCTGCATATTTAAACTCCTTTTGAAAGGATATCTTTGGCTTCTGTGACTAAGCAAATCTTATCTCTGGAGACAGAATTAATTGTCCCAACTTTTTTCCTGTTGCTCTCCCCTGCCCCACCCACCTCCCACTCCCACAGTCAATCCCTACCCAGTTGTCCATGTCCATGGGTCCTTTATACATGTCCCTTGACTTGCCCTTCCCCTTCTTTCCCCTGTTATCCCCCTCCCCTTTGGTTACTGTCAGTTTGTTCCTTATTTCCATGTCTCTGACTCTATTTTGCTCATTTGTTTGTTTTGTTCATTAGGTTCCTCTTATAGGTGAGATCATATGGTATTTGTATTTTACTGACTGGCTTATTTCACTTAGCACAATACTCTCCAGTTCCATCCATGCTGTCACAAAAGGGTAGGAGTTCCTTCTTTCTACTGTATAGTGTTCCATTGTGAAATGCATCAGTTTTGCAATCCACCAATTTAGTGATGAGCACTTAGGCTGTTTCCAGCACTTGGCTATTGTAAATTGCACTGCTATGAACATAGGAGTGTATAGGTGCTTTTGAATTGGTGTTTCAGGATTCTTAGGGTATAATCCCAGCAGTGGGAGGAGAGAGAATTAAAAAAAATAAAAATGTAGAGCTAACATTTTTTAAAAACTTTTTATTTTTTGTCTTTAAATCAAACATTAGCTCCTGAACTTTGAGATAGAAATAGTTTTGCTTTTCTAAAATTATTTCCAGGAGGAGATTTCACAGTCTTTCCCTTTCTCCTCAAAAGAAGGATCTAATAATTCCTCTTGCTCCAGAGAATTCATGAAACAGGAAGAAATAATGAATGCAATGCCTCTGATTTCTTCCCAGACCTCGGCACCCCCTCACGCCTGTTCATCCATGAACCCATGGAATGTTATTGAGGATCATTCAGAAAGAATATTTAAATGCCTAGTGTTATTAAGCAGTGGCTGTTATTTTGCTTCCTCTGGAACAGAAGGTACTTGCTATACCTCACAGTGCCAGACCTGATTTCTATTCTTCAGTCATATGAGCCTGTCTCATGACAAGGGCATCCTGACTCTCGCTTTCCCTGGAGGCTTGGCGGGAAGCTGATGGGACCAGTCTGAGGGACTTCCACCTTCTGCTGGCTTTCTGATTGAGTTGACTGAACTTCTAGGACATTTCCAGGTATCTCTACCACAGAAATTGTTATGTCTTGCCCTGGACCTTATTTTTTATGAATTTAAATCAATGGTCTAAAAGAGCATGTTTGCAACACTCTAATAAAAGATCAACCCATGTCTTATTTAATTCCTACAGCAGCACCAAGGAGTAGATGTTCTTATTGTTCCAGTTGGGAAATTGAGACATGTGGAATTTAAGAGGTTTGGCAAAGAAGCCACACACTTAGGGAGTGTAGCCTGTTCCCCATCAACCCAAGATCCATCACCTCTCGACAGCAACTCTCAGCTTCCAACAATGGGTGCTGACGTGGGTAACTCCCCACAATATAGAACTTCAAAATCTACACTTTTGGGTGGCTCAGCTCTTGCAGAGAAATCTGATGACTTTTGCATACATTTTCTAGAACATCAACTAAATCTGGAAGGTTTAGATCTGGAGGATGAGAGATAATCTTTCACCAAGACCCATCCCTCCATCGCTGTTGATGAATATAATTCCCTTCTTTCTTTAAGTGAGCTGTTAACTTTTCTTTAATATGAATATTCTCTGGGAATTGTAATTGATTTTTATGATGGATGAATTTGAGAACGATTCTGAAGGAGCTTCTGGAGGCTGAAGTGGGCAGACATGGTAAAAAGAGTGCCAACTTGGATTCACATTGTTTCAGTTTGAACCCTTGCCCTGACATCAGTTTTCTACGATATTTGAGTCTCATTTTTCTTGTCTCTCACATGGCTATAATGACATCTATCTGTGAAATATAGCTGCCTCCAGAGATAATATGTAGGAAGTGGTCAGCAGGGCTTTGGTGCAGAGTAAGCATCACAGTGAGGCTCCCGAAATGCTCTTAGATAGAAATTTTGGGAATAGGCCGTCAAGAATAATGCATGTGAGGGAATGAGGAGGCAGGAATGGGCTGACGGAAGTGCTGAGCTCATGCGTCACAGGCCTCTGCTAGTAATCCCATGAATAGTTGAGCCGGGACCCCACAGATTACTGTAAATGGAAGCAAGGTGCTTGGGCCTTGGTCACCTTTTTGGAAGAACCATTGGATTGCAACTGTCCCCAGGGAGGGACCAGAACCTTGTGTAAGATGACTTCTTGGGGGTCAAAGCAGTTTCTGGGGAGGGATTCTGTTGTTGGTCAGCAGCAGGTCACTCCCCTGAGAATGGGAAATGAGTGTTTGTACCCTGAAGTGGTGTCACGCAGCACAACACATGTCACCCATTCCCGTAGATATTGTCCAGGTGGGAATTAGTATTGTTATTATTCATTATCATTGTCATTATTACATAGAAAGAATAGCCAGCAGGCATGCTCCTTGCCAGAGTCATCCCTGACTCACTGCAGTACAGGAAACAGAATCATCTCATTTTAGAACAAGGACTGGCCCTGATGGGTGTGGCTCAGTTGGTTGGGCATCGTCCTGCAGAGCTAACGGTCACTGGTTCGATTTCAGATCCTTCCTCCATCAACCAACCAATGTTTCTCTCCCTCTCTCCTTCCCTCCTTTCCCTTCTCTATAAAAATAAATACATTTTTTTTAAGAATAAGGATTTGGTCTAATCCAGCATTGCCATAAACTTAAGAAGAAATTGAAATTCCAAACAAACATTGAAAGCCTTCTCATCTGAATATCTGAAATGCTAATGTGGGTTGTAACAATCTACTGGATTAAATTGGCACTTATTTCATGAATATCACAACCTTCACTGTGGATTTGGAAACAATTTTGGAAATCATATTTGACTTTTCATGTTTGGAAATAGCTAATATTTGTACAAAAAGCTCACAAATTAAATATTTTCATTAAGGCATTTTGAAATACAGAAAGACTTCATATACATATCTCTTTTGAACTGAAATCTGATCAACATGGAGAAGATAAAAATAAATGAGATAATCAAAGAAAATATGCTTATGAGACCATACAAAGGTCTTTGCAAAGGGTTAAATCATGCAAAGTGCCTATTGTTAATAATAATGCCTTAAGCATGTATGTATCTAGGACCTTGTGGTTCATAACCATCATTGAAGCTATTCACGGGGGAAGGATATGGAACTGAAGTATGTTGTCTAAACAGTGTCAGGACTGAGGAGATAGACCAGGGGTCTACGATAAACAGACACAGATGGTGCTGACCAAGTCCCCACAGCTCCACTGGAAGACTGTCTTGTTACGTGAAAACCCAGGAAAAGGTTTTCTTTTCTAGGTTGGCATGAATCAGCTAGAGCCATCCAGACTTTTCACAGCTCTGAAGGACAGTGGACAAATAGTGCTGATAGTAGCCCATGCATTTTGAACTGTTCGACCATGACCTCAAGCCTCTCTGAGTTTAGTTCGTCTTAGAAGATATTGCCCTTCCATCAACAGCTTAGAACACTGATGGTAGGAAAATGGTGGAGTAAGATATGCACATAAATAACGAGACTCTAAACTTTCTGCATTTGGCAGCCTACTGAGGAAGTCATTTCATAAAACATACAGAAATCAGATAAGCTCAACAGCCCCGACCAGAGGCCCTGGTAAGGGCACAGGCATTAGAGACTGATTGCAGCTCTGCTCCGGCTGCTGTTGGCACGAGGCCTGTATTTCTGCGGCACTTATACAAGTACAGAGAGTTCTCAGAGTGGCTAAAGCCTCCTCTGCTGTCTGGACCAGCTGGCCCATCTCGGTTCTCCAGGTTAGTGATGGCAGCCAGTGATCGAGTAGTTTTTAAGCCACAGATTCTTTTCAGTTGACTTCAAGAACTCTGTTTCATGTAAATTAGAAATGTAATTTCACCACTTTAAAATGCTTTGGTCTTGACATATTGGAAGGACTGGATTTTTTCTTGTTCCTTTAATTAAGTCCCAAGTGAGTGGATGTGCCTCTTAGATTCTACAGTCTTAAACTGAGCTATTCAAATCACACAATTTGTTTTTTTTTCTCTCTCTCTCTCTGAATTGTTTCTTTTGTTACCATTTTGAGAGATCAAATAAAAAAGAGTATCCATCCTTCTGGCTCACTGTTTACTGAATGTTTTTTCCTTAATGGTCTCTCTGCTCTCACAATAATCTTCAGACTCTGGAAAGCTGCGCTGTGATGTCTGGTCTGTAAGAACGTCACCATCATAGAGAGACAGATCCAGGAGTCAGCTAAGTCAGGGTGTCTCTGACCCAAGAACCTCATGCAGTGGGAAGACTGCTTTTTGCATGGATTTCTGTGGCTCTGAAGACACATGAGGCAACTTATGTTTCATTCTAAGTCCTTACTTCTGCATTTAGGACCTGACAGAAAAGAGGTCAGTACCATTTCATGTTCCTGAAGAGTAGGAACAAGAAGATAAAGGCCTGGGTTCCATGGGAAATGTGAGAATTGTGTGAGGAAATGTCAAAGTGACTGCACACTCAGACCTAGACCCTTCTAGAAGAGCATCTCCTAACCTGGATTCCATAAACACATTGACAAAGGCCAAAGGAAGGCATTTATTATTCTGCAATAACAGGATTCCATGACCAAACACATTTTTGTAAAATTTAGCACCCATATCTGATTAAAAACTCTTTTTAAACTAATACCCAAATCTTAAGGGTGAGACACTGGATTTACATTAAAGGAACACAGATAATTATGATTAATATTTCTGTTATTTTACCCTTAGCGAACACAATAAAAAGAAAAGCAAATAAACAGAGTGACTGGAAATGATGTCCCCATATAAAATTTATAAAGCTAGTATATTTTTACCACATCCTCAGGTCATTTTGTTTTCCTCTCCACCACATGTCCTTTGTGTTTACTGGTATCAAAATGACCACAGAGGTTTTGACGATCTGGCTGAGAAGGTGAGTTAGGGATACATTCAATATTATGTGGGGCCAGCCACTTGTGTGAACTCCCACGTCAGAATGGCTTCCAGAAACCCCCCTCTGCTCACTGAGTTTGAACAGAATTGTAAGGCCACATAGGTCAAACTGTCATAAATGGATGTCCTGTGGTGCTCATCATCAGAAATGTGTGAGAAGAAATAGAAACTAATTTGACATCCACAGAGCCAGAAGCTAGTCTGCGGAAACCAAACAGATCATGTATGAATGAAACTTGGCCTTTTTGAAATTTGGGGGGGGGGGGGACAGTGGGAAGAGGGGATTACAGGAACTACTATAAAGGACACATGGACAAAACCAAGGGGGAGGGTGGAGGTGGGGGAGGGAGGTGGGTTCAGCTGGGGTGGGGTGGAGGGATGGGGAGAAGAGGCATACAACTGTAATTGAATAACAATAAAAATTTAAAAAAAGAAATTTGATAACCATTCTAAGAATTTACATGGCATCTCCAACAGCAAGTTTTGAAGAGAAAGAAACTTTCACAGTATCAAAAATAAACAAATTTTGATCAACTATGCTAGAGGAAAGACTAAAAGTAGACTTTAACTACTTATTCTTTTTCATTAAATTTATTGGGACAATATTGGTTAATAAAGTTATATAGGTTTCAAGTGTATAATTCTATGATACATCATCTGTATATTGCATTGTGTGCCTACCAACCAAAGACAAATCTTCCACCACCATATATTTGAGATAAATTATCCATTTTCTTTGGAGAAAATAAATTATCTATTTTTTTGTTTGGAGGTTCTAGCAGGGGAGTGCAGCTACTCATATACCCTTGACCGAAGACTGGTCCTCTCCTCTAGTTGGGAAGGTTGTCCTCTTTGATGGAGCACTCAGCTTCGGGAGGGATGCACATGGATCGGCGAGGGAGGAAGGGGACGCCCACCTAGCCAGCCAGATCAGAGCCCAATCAACCCTGGTGATCAATGGGGTGACAGATGTCGCAGCCAGATCACCTTCACATCCTATTTATTTTCTTTAAGTGATCATGTATCAATCACTTCATCAATACATGAAGAAGTGATCAAAGCTAAAAAGGTATAAAAAGAAGGACTAGAAACCTGTGTCAGGTAGCTTATAAATGTAAATATTGTATTATTTTTCTTGAGTTCTGGGATTTTTTTTATGATTGGCCAACTAAAAAATTTTTGTCCTGATACTTTTATTCTAAATATTTTCTTTCATACCTTATTTTGTATTCACAAGTTCAATTCAGATGATTCAGTATCTCCAGTTAAATGTTCCATCATTCACATTTACAAGTTCTCACTCCTTGTCCCAAACAAACACAGCATTTCCCCATTCTGGATCATGGAGTGTGAATGCACTGAGCAGGAACATGGCCTCAGATAAAATAGGGCCGGCTTGACCAGAAGGAACAACACGGTCAATTCCACTATGAGCTGCCCTCTGGGTCTCCCTGGATACATCTGTCAATAGCCTGTGTCTTCAGATGTCCCCAAACTTCCCTGGACATGTCTGAAGTCACTTTCACCTGCCACCAAAGAAGGATCATTCAAGAATTTGGCATCCGATGGATCTGCAGTCTCCCTTGAACCTCCCACATGCACCATGATGAAAAGCTTTCCTCTGGCTTTGCCCTGTGTGAAGGATCCCACTTTGAGAATAACTCCGTGATCTGAGCTGCAGACCTGCTCCTCAACATATGCAAGCACAGCGTTGTCATCAGGAAATCCTGCTTTCCACAAATCCTGCCTTTAAGAATAGCCTTGCTGACGTGGACAGAAACACTGATTTCAGAAGCAGAAATCAACTCCTGTTTAGGTGAGTGTTCATTAGGTGCCCAACAGAAAGTGAAGTCTCAGCAGTTTGCTTTTCCCCCGCTGTGTTTCCACTGCTGAGGACCACACTGGAGCAGAGCAGTTGTTTAGCAGTATTTCTTTAATGAAAGATTAGCATCTTTCTATCTTTCAATCTGATTCTTTCCAATGAAGAATTTCCATCGATAGGTCCTGCAGTTTCCACCCAATTTAGGATTCTTCTCTGCAACATTCTGTTTATCTTGAATACCCTTATAATAGGGAAAAACCCACTACCTCCAAATATGATGTTTCCCTTCAGTTATAGACCAATTTAATTACTAAAAAGTATCTCCTTCTATTGGCATTAACATCTCACTGCAACTTAGTTTGTCCAACCTTCCCTTCTCTCTTCACCATCAAGAAAATAGACTTACTGTCCCGTCCACAAATCAGGACCTGTAATATCAGAGGAGAGTTCTCCTCCACCAGCCGGAATGATCTCTGTTAGATTAAGTGTCATACTCCACATCACTGCATTTTCAAATCTGTTGCTGTTCTCACGCTTGCTGACATGTTCTATCATCTATCAAAACCTCTCGTGAAATGGTTCGATCCAAACTGAGTGTTTTAAGGCTACTGCTTTGCTTGTTCTAGATGCTGTGCTTGTCCTGATGACATTGAGCCTGGCAGCTTCATCTCCCGGTTCAGCTTGTCCTCAATCATGGCCATAAGTCTTCTGTCTTTTTTTCACGGTTGGGTTGCTGTGCGGCTCACTTTTTCCAAGCAGTGAATCTCTATTTTCCTTGGTTACATTTTATTTGCTCACAAGTTTTGCATCTTCATTGTAGTGTCTGATGGCACCAAGTCTCCACTCCCACATGTGCATCAAGCCATCTGATCTCTCCTGATGCTCTTCTCTGAGGAGCCTTTTTCCATCTCCATGCTCTTCTCAACACAGGCTGTCAGCTCATTCATTCATTCAGCGCATATTTCTTAGGTGCTTACCATGTGCCAGTACTCTGCCACTTTATTGCCAGCAATTAAAATTAGGCTTCTACTGCATTGTTTTAGACCTATCATTGATCTACAAATCAGTCCTCTGTTATATAGAGCCAACTAGTTGTCACCTACCTTGATGAAGTATAAGTCTGCCTTTTTGGATCTTTGCCAAAATCCCAGGAGCATACCTATAGTAGGAACACTTAGTGTGTGATACACGGACCAGTGGGCATCAGCGAACTCTTTGTTATTGTTCTGTGACGTGCCAAGCACAGAAACACAGACATGTAGCTTTCAGAAAGTTGCATAGTAGTTTGACAGTGATTACACCAGTGAATCTAATAATAAAAATTTTGTTTGCCTTTTGTATGCTTTTTTGTAATTTTATTTTTCCAATAATTAATTTTTATTATAACTTACAAAATTACCAGATCAGAAATGTTTAAGACAAGTAAGCAAACAAAATCTGAGCTGGTTCCTCGCCACACAGTTTGAGAACACCTCATACAGAGCGTTTCTCTGTCCTAGCAACAAAGTGTTTTGAAACAGCCTTGGTGTTTTATGTCACCTGTGGGCCTTTTGGTGTTCTTAGCTATGCTTGTTTTTTCTCTCCCCAGTGGCCAGTACACTGCCTGACACATGGCTGGTGTTCCTTAAACATTTGGAGCGAAAGAATGACTGGGAGGTCAAGTTCAAAGTCCGTTCAGTGTGTGCGTGTGCACGCACACGAGTGTGTGGAAACAATGCTGGCACAGCACGTAGGCTTAGAAAATGTGCTCTACAACCTAACTCCTTCCTTTGCATTTTGATATAACACTCTTCTATCTTGAAGAGGAAACCATGGTTGGATGTAGGGTGAAGGTTCTTCAGTAGCTTAGGATTAAGCATTAGAGTCGTTTTACCTCTTGGCCCATTATTGTTTTTTATCTCCTTACTCTCATGTTTCAACAGCAAAATGACGAAAACAACTAGAGGCCATTCACCACAAAACAGTCCACATCTCAGTTTTTATGCACATTTTACACGTGGTATATCATAGCCATGAGTGTTTGCAGGTAAAGCTCTGACTTCATACATGTTTATATAGTAAGCACTGACTATATACATGTATATATAAGGCACCTGCTGTGTACATATATATGTAGTAAGCACCAACTGTATATATGCATATAAAGCATAAGCTGTATACATGTGTGCACATTAAGCACTGACTGTATACATGCATACATACCAATGTGTGCTCTCTGCACTGGCTATCTGGCACTATCTCTTCCTTTTGCCGTGTTCCTTCCATCTCATTCTCACTTGGCTCACGGCAGCATGCCTGAAATGTTGCATCTTTCTTATATATTTCAGGTTCAAACTGCAAGGGTGTGTGTTTGCACATATTACATGAATAAATCAACTGCAAAAATAGCACTTCAGAAGTGTTCATGATTTGCCTTAAGTAAATGGATTTCAACAATATAATCATGGAATGTAGTATGCCTCTTAGTCATGGTGGTTGAAGCCTATCAGAAACTATTTTTACTAATAGAACAAAGAAGGGAGTTGTGGCAATATTTCTAATAATGTATTCAAAAACATATTTGCTTGAAATACTGAATATAAGCAATTACAAAGTAGTAGGTTTCCTTTAAATTCTGGAACTATGCACGTAGATTTCTACTTTAGTTCTTTAGACAGGGTATTGTCCAAGCCTGAACCAACTTGAATAACTGTGATCCAGGATTATTCAGCATTTGTTTTGCTTTAAGCGAGATTTTTCTATGCTTATTTAAGCCACTGATGATTGTCAGCAAGTGATAATGTGGGTAAATGTCTCAAAAAAGTTTGAATCCCCATCCTGCACATGACGGACTTGACACAGGAGACAGATCTAGTAGGTGGCTTGGGAAGTGGTGAATTGGATGACAGCGGTCCTCTTCCTGAAGGAGATTTGATGACTGATGTGTGCAAATGCCAGCGCATAGGGAAAGAGAAGGTAGGCTGATTTTAGCTGGTTTTCTTATTGTTTTTAATTGTCCATAGACAACTATCACTTACTGCCTATAACCAGGCCACATGCTTCCCTCCACTTTCCATAACCTTGGTCTGCCTTTAGGGTCAAGACATTCAGTCTTAAAAGTATAAGCATTAAATTAGCTACCAAACTTTGTGACGCTTGTTGGCAGTTTTATAAGCCAGACCAAAACATCGGCTTGCCCTTAACTTTTTATTTTATGCCAGATCTTAGCTGGGGTTAAAAGGTTCAAGTAAATTTTATGTCTTCCCATAATTTCATTAGAGTGAAGAGATAATATTTTTTGGACTTTTCTAATGAGCAAAAAAATGTGACATATTTATGCATGGAGTTACTCACCTCTGGACTTCTTTAATATGACTTCTAATCCTAAGAGTGGCTTTATGGTCATCCATCTAGGGTTTCAGTCCATCAGTAGCTCTGCCTGTCTGTGGAAGAAGAATATAAACAGTAAATTGAAATTTTTTTTTAAAGATGGGGTCCATAAATATTCAACACTTGATTATGGCTGACTTTGAGAAACTCAAGTTCATGTTGGAAAAATATGGTTATTCTTAGTTTTAGCACTTTTGAGCCTGTATCATAGCAAAAGGACATTATCAATATTGATTTTTTGCTAGTAACAAATTTAAACACAAATAGTCTTTGTACTCTCTGGCTTCTAACACACTCCAGGGGCAGGATGTAGAGAGTCATTGTTTGACAGGTGTCCCCAGGCTGCGTTAAGAACTTCACCTTTCTCCTGCCACCTAATTGCTGCTTTCCTTAGCAGCATGAGCACTGTGTCCCTGTCTCCTCTGTGAGCAGCCTTGGGGACAAGCTGCAGCCCCACTCACCTGCACTCGCAAGATCTCACCATGCTTTCCACTGAGCGGGTGACTGTAACTGTGTTCTGGTTACACAAACCCACTGGTTCCTCTGTAGGGAACTTGGATTTCATGTCAGGCCTCATTTTAATAAATTTGTTTTGCTCTAGATGGGACCTAATATAAAGTTCTCACCCCCCCCCATAAGAATACTTGTCACCTGGAAATAAGATAAAAAATCAGTGAAGCAGCCTTCCTGGAGAAAAATGGCCTCCTGTGTCAGGGAATGAAGTATCTGTGGCTTAGCACCCATGCATGCGTCCCGAGGGGTTGGGGTTGGGTCAAATTAGGCCATATTCTAGGCATCAAGCTCTACCTGGTCATAAAAAAATGAACATAAGCTAGTTTTAAGGAGTCTGAAATAACTGATCAAAAAATTAAAAGGGTCTGTATGCTAGGTGCCTTTTCATCTTTACTTAGAGTATATGAGGTTATGGAAAGGTGCAATGAAAAAGTCAAGCTTTTTAAAAAAATCTAATTTTGCTTTTTTGTTTTTTAAGAAATACTAGATATGTTTGATATTTTTCATGTGTCACCACTTTCAGGTGTAGTTTTGAAAGGTTATTAATCATAGCATGCTTTGATATTGGGGGCAGGGAATTGGAATTAAAATAGAAATGCTAAGGCCAATCAATTGTTTCAAGTCATAAAATGTCTCATTCAAATGGAATTTTTATTCTGGACCTATTTCTGTCTGTGTGGCATTGCAGCGCAGTTTGCTTGGAGCTCAAATTATACTAAGAAAAAAGCACAGAGCAAATCAGAGATAAAGAAACCCACTTCCTCCTGAGACACAATGTAAAGCAAATCTCCAGCTTGCTGTAGTCTGGCCATGGATGCACCAGGAGACCCGAACTTCAGCCACCAGGTCTGCTGGCATTCCTACAAGTTTCATTTTGGGTGACTTATTGCCTAAGGTGAAATGGGAGGGATGTTTCCAAAGGATCAGGAGAAGCATTTTTTTTTCTCTCAAAATCAAACAAATGAACCAAAAAAGAAAAGAAAAGAGAAAAACCTCATGGAGAGAACTGTCTTTGGTGTCCTGGGCAAACCTTAAGTGTCCCAAACACTACTTCAGTAAATGAAGGGGAAAAAACCGATGAAAACAAACACTAATAATATGCATAATTGCACCACTACCCAGCAGATTACGGCCTGGGCTGAGCAATATGTATTTGATGTCTGTGGCTTTCTCAAAAACAAGGAAATCCTGTTCTGCTAAAAAAATTTCCAGTTGCCATAGTTCTGAGAAATCAAATAACACTGACTATATAAATTCTGTATTATTTTAGTAAAGATCTAAGTTAAATTGAAAAAATGTCTTTCAAGCATGATGGAAACGTTTGATATCATTTATTATTAATTCACAGATTCCAAAATTTGGCCATCATTTTTTTTTTAAACTGAGGTCAGAATTTTAGGCCCATAAAAATATTTATTTGTAGTTATGTCAGTTAATTTTTATCAAAACATATTTAAAGCACTACTGAGGGCCAGTTAGTTAGCTAAAAAGATGGACAGTAATGTTATGTGTTGAGAAGAACATCTTAGAAAACTGAATATGAATGATGTGGGTGTAGTAATACTAGTTAATTTTGGGAATAAGAACAAGGTTCTTCCATTTTATGGTAAAATTAATTAAATTTTGTCTTTCTTATTTATCTATAAAAGTCACAGATTTCTGCAGCCAAAAGCCCTTTCACTGTGAGCCTACATCTTCAGCTAACAGAAATGCTTGTTAAGGCCGTCCCTGTGTGTTCAGACAGAGCTGTTACCCATGTATTACATCAGCCTTGATTTGGGTTTCGTTAATGAGCATAGCCTCACTCACGTAATCTAGGTTATTTTTAAAAAGTGAGTGAGATTTGGAAAAATGACTTCTGGGTATCCCTTTAAACAGTATCATATTTCTCAATGGGAAACTCTGTCATTAAATTATTTTTCATTGTGACTTGTTAACTGACCTATATTTTCAAGTGACTTTTCAGCTGTTTGTTTATTTAATCAATCTTTTTTGGGAAGAAAACCTTTCTATTGTTCTTGTTTTAAAATGGTATTTCTCCAGAGAAATGTCTAAGGACCACCATTTTTTTAAAATGAGTAGCAGAATGAGATTGGAGAAGAGCGGGTGTTGTGAGGATGGAGTGATAGGAAATGATGTAGTAACTGAGGATAAGTCACATGAGAAGGTCAGGAAACTAAAGCCCACAAAGCTGGTCACAATGTGAAGGTAAGACAATGGTCATTTTAGCTAAAGGGATCTGGGATTTGTTATGTGGCAGAGTAATATTTTTTGAGCTATTAATCTTTTTCTTTGTTTTTCTCATTCATCTTCACACAAGACTACGGCTGCCTCTGTGTCCATTGCCTGAATTGAGGGACAAGCATAGGAGGAAGCAAAGGGACAGAGATAAAAGCGTTAAATTCTATGGACGTTGGGTTCCTGAGCCCTAGATGCCAGAAAAAGATTGTACCAGGTGCCCAAGAGGGAAACCTCGGAGAGAAGACCTCTCAGAGAAGGTGTTAGAAGGGATGCTGTGGGTCATGGGAGGGGAGAAGGACAGTCCCTGTGACTAAGGGTCTCCTCTGCAGACCAGCCAGCTGGCTGTTTGTTTCCTTCTTGGCATCGTCTGTGATCCTGGGAGGCCTTACCAGGGATGAGTTAGGCTCTGGGTTCCAGAGCCTTTGGGAAGTTTGACCATAGGCAAAACGGCTACATCATTGTTTGTGACATAGAACTCAATTAGTTTTTCTTTTCTAACTCACCCTGAAGTGGAACTTTATGGAGAATAAAAATTATTCATGGAAAATTTAAAATTACTTCAAGCATGTTAAAAAAGATATAATTTGCCCCCCACTTTTCATATCCAGTTTTCCTTAGCTTTGGTTCTTTTTCCAAACTTGTATCTTCTGTTGGAGGAAAACCACATGAGGCCCCTGGCACTTTTGATCTCATGCCTTTATCATCTTTTAGGAGAAGAATAGCTTATAGTCCATCAGAAAGAAGGCAGGTCAGCCCTCCTGAGGGGTTGTCATGCGGCTGGATGTCTCTGAAGCTCTCCCCTCCCCTCCGGCTTAGTCACTGAGCAAGAGCAAAGCCTCACTAGGTTCACTTGGTGTAAGTGCTGAAGGCTGCAGCCTTCAGGCGTATAACAAGTCAAAATCGGGGACACTTTCACTTCTGCATTCTGCAGTTAGACTTCAACATCTTAAATAATCACTGAAATGTGTTCCTGTAATTCACCACCCTGGTCCTGAATTAAGTCTCTGATGAAAGCTTATATTTACTCTCTGGTTCCTTTTACACTACTACACTCACTTCCTACCCATGAGCACGTGGCTTTTCCTCATGAACCCCTCATTGCTTGCTTCCCATTAAGTCTTTCCCTCAGTGATTCCACCATGCCCACAGATTTGACTGTCTCCCATATCATTATATCATGGCTTGATTGCTTTCTAATTTTTGCTCCTTATCGGACATATTAACTTGGCCTTTTAGCAGTTACTTCAAACATCTTTTGCCTAATAGTAGGCTAGACATCACTGTCTCTCTTTTCCAGTGCTGTTTCCTGGGGCATGGATAGATAGACAGATAGACTGATGAATAAATATATAGCTAGATGGATGGGTGAATACATGGATGGATAGATAGAAGGATAGATCGATGCATGTATGTATTGATGAATGGATGGATAAATGGATGCACAGATGGATGAATGGATGGATAAGTTCCCACCATCTTATAAAACTGTTGCCGACACTTAGCATAGTTCCTCAAACTGAATGTGTTAAATAACTATTTGTTAACATATAAATATATTAGTAAATAAATGAATGCTATTTACTCTTCAGAAGGCCCCTAAATTCTTTCCCTCAATCCAATGTTCTACCTAAAGTAATGTTTCATAAAAATTTCTCCTGCAAATTTGGAAGCACTTTCCAGTGACTATTATAGTACAAGATATGAAGTTTTAAAAAGAATTGAGATATTAGAGTATGTTCTTTAGCAATTTTGCACAGATGTGTTTTGCAGGGAGTAGTGGCCTGTACTTTATCATGCATCTTTAAAGGAAGTGGTTTTGTTAGAATAATTTTTTAAAAAATCTCTTATTCTAAATAACTATCAGCATTTTTGTGGTAGAAAATGGAAACTAGAAATATTTTTATGACTGTCTATTTTACCAAATACTCAGTTTCTCTGCATTATGGATTATATCAAACATGCAACATAGCATATACCATTATGAGAAACATAAGAATTATTTATATTTAGCTGAAAATAGATAATTCCTCCCCTGACTCTCATCACCATTTATAATGCATAATTTTTTATACATAGGTCATTTTAATAAGGGAAGTATTGAGTATAAACACCAGTGGTTTTCTTTAATTACTATCCTATATTTTGAATGAGCTTCTATTTTCTTCAAAGAAAAGCCTTTTTTTTCCTGCTAAAATATTTACATCCTTTGGTTAAACTTAAACCATTAAGTGAGGGAGATAATAATAGTTTTAATTTTAGCCTCAGGAAAAAAACAATGAGTGATCACATCTACTGTGGCTAGTAATTGGCCATTTGGGTGTTAGAGCTAAAATTCTATTTCCTTCTGACTTTCCTAATTCCAGTTTTTATTTTTCTGTAAGTGAATGTTGGCAGCAATGCATGCTAAAGTTTTTCATTTGAATGGTGGATTTTGAGCCTCTATGTACTGTCTTGCTTTGCTTGTGTTGTGGACAGGAGCTTGGGAAATGTCCTCTCCTAATCTAGATGGGACACTGGGGACCCTGGGAGAAGGTGCTCTGGCCCTGGATTGCCTGTGTCTGTGAAAAGCAAACCTGTGGGCGGCCACACAGAACAAGAGGAAAGGAGGCCAGGGACCCTTTTTTGGTCTGATTTATGTAAAAGTGGAGATCTTTTTAGTGTTTCAAGGAAATTCTGCCTAGAAAACCAGAAGCAGCTAAATAAATACTTAAGAACCACAGGAGGAGGTAGAAACTGTTCTGCTGGGTAATAGAGTCGACTACTTCTCTTTTAGCTCACAGGGTTCAGAAGAGCTAACAGCTGGCAGGAACCTCCTATCCCCTGGTGTAAGGACAAAAGACTGTGATAAACAGGAAGGTGCCAGATGGGGACCAGCAGTGGACTGAAGAAAAATATACTGCAACATTTTGTTGTACCTGTTTCCCAAAATTTGGGTGTTGGAGGAACTAACGCCATCAGCAGCAGATGGGCAGGAGACCCTCCTGGAGGAGCTTTGGGTGGACTTTCTGCCCTGAAACCAGCCACTCTGCCAAGGCCTCAGGCAGATCACCTTCAGGTGATTGAGAAAAGGAAATGACTGTTCCTTTTCTTTATTTAACCTAACTAATGATCTGTGCTAGCTGTCTTGGACTCTTGACAATGGCTTTCAGAGTTAGTCACTTTATGGGCAGAGTCTCTCCCATACAAATAAAAACTCACTCTGTGTTCCTGTCAAAGTGACCTATGAGGGCAGGAGTTAGATGCACTGCTGGGGATCCTGAAACACAGTGGAATGGGCAACTGATTCATGGTGGACTTAACCCAGACCTTGCTTTTCATTTTCATTTTTTTCTTTTTCCTTTTCTGACCCAAAGGAAAAGAGTCATGTTCTATGAGTAATTTATTCTTTTCTCTTTTTCTGAATGAGAATTTCTGTGTTTAAGTCTTGGTTAAAATTCAGTGTTTCTGTTGGACTTCCTTGGGAATTTTAGGGAAATGGGTTGGTGAAGGCAGTTAACAAGTGATGCAGAAACAATATAGCAACATGCACAATTTAGTTCACAGCAATCAGTAAGAATGCCCTAGTACACACACAGCCACAGAACATGCACAGATGCAAAAGTGAAGAAATACAACTAATCAGCAAATACGTGGAAAACTGCTCAAAGTTGTTGTCTTAGTCCGGGTTCTCCAGAGAAACAGGACCAAAGCATGTGGATGTGTATGGGTGTGTGGGTGTGTGTATGAATAGCGGGTAGATTTATTATAGTGATTCAGCTTCTGTGATCATGGAGGCTGACAAGCCCCAAGATCTGCAGTGAATCTGTTGGCTAGCGACTCAAGAGAGCTGGTGGTATAGTTCTAGTTCAAAGGCCTTCAGGCTCAAGACCCAAGACGAGTTTATGTTTCAGTTTAAGTCCAAATCTAGGGAAAGGCCTATGTTCCATTTTGAAGGCTGTCAGGCAGGAGAAATACCCTCTGACTCAGGGGAGGGTTAGGCTTCTATTCAGGCTTTGACTGATTGGATGAGACTCTCCCACTATCGGGAGAGCAATCTGCTTGATTTAATCTACTAATTTAAATATTAACGTCATCCAAAAACACCCTCGCAGAAACTCCAGGAAGGATGTTTTATCAAATATCTGGGCACTTGTAACCCAGTCAATTTGAGACATTAAATTAACCAGCACAGTTGCTCAAAAGACTCATATTAAAAAGTAATGAATTTTTTTGAACTTTATATTTTACATTTAAAAAGTGAGTGCTCAGATACATTGCTGGTGCAAGTATAAATAAGTACAAGCCTTATTTACTTGAGAAAATTATTAATTTACTTGGGAAAGCAAATTGGCAAGTATCCTAAATGTTCATAGCCTTTGGTTCAGTATTCTTGCTTTGGGGAATCCAAGATAATAAAGGCTCAATAAGTGTGGAAAAATCAGAAATATAACAACATTTTTTTCATGTTGTATTTACTAGAGTAATAAAAAATTAAGGAAATGATCTAAATTTTCAATACTGTAAAAATGAGTAATTACAGCATAAGCAATGTGAAATGTGGTCACATTAGATGAAAAGGCACACTGTGTAAAATATGTATAAAAAGACTAAAAAAGTCCCCAAAATATTAGCAAGCAGTTGTTTGGTGATAGTAAATCTATAGATAGCCTCTATTTATCCTTCATATGTTTTTATTGAAAACAAGGAACTTAATTTGACAACTCAGCTCAGTTCAGCTTCTAGTTTTCTTGTTTGACTGCAGGAATATCAATAGCAACAGTCATCGTTTAAGTTTAGAGAGCACTAAGTGGATGGGGTAAAAAAAAAATCCTTAACAGAATTTATTTTAACCAGATTCAAACTGTTATTCTCTAATTATTTAATTTGGCAACTATTTCAGGACTTTTTTGGGGGGGGAAATGAGATACTATGCAAGGGGTCTTGTACACCAAAGATGAATTAGCTCGGTAGATCTTTGCTTTGTATTATTAACTCATGCGTTGGGCCATTACACATATGTGTAGGTCAGAATATAAAGCTTATATTAGGAACGTAGGGTATTCAAAATTCTACTACTTGCCCAAATGGAGAATGTAATAAAAGATATTGCAAACTAAAAAAAAATTGTTACATACACTAAATCAATTTTTTGGTATTTGGCCCAGCTCTAATATTCTCCTGGATAGAATCTTGTTAAAATAGCAATATTTAGTAATGCAATTTTCTAAAGTAATGTAATTCCTAAATTTTTTAGTAATGCAAGTTTCTTCTTTCTAACTCCCATGAACTGTCCTCGGGAGAGAATAGAACAATGGGTCTATAGTGAATGATAAGTGTTCTGACAAGTCAAAAAGTCTGTCCACTTGGGAGAGAAAAAAATCAGCAAATTTAATCCTGGAATTAAAGAGATTCTTCTTCAAAATATTGAATTTACTTCTATAATTTTTTTAGACTTGGAACGGCCTTCAGCAAGTGCACAGTTAATGCTAGGCCTCGTCTGGAGGGTGTCCCTCATTAGATCATAATACAGACCCACTGCTGGCGTGTCTCTATCTTCTCCCCACTTAAAGCGTTTCCCACAAAGTTAAACAATCAGACTGTGGAGGCAAGTGAGAGAGTGAACATAAAATAATAACAGAAATAAGAACAGAAACTCCACATCACTCATTTTGAGTCCAAGATAAACACATGGACCACTACCCTGCACATTTTCTTGGTGGATGCTATCACCTTAAGCACCTCCTCCCACTTCCTTTTCTGGGTTATTTTAGACACAATTTCTTTTCTTTCTTTTTTTTCTCCTTAGTCATGCAATATTTATTCTAATTTCAAGGTTGGTATCTACTTTCTTATGTAAATATAAAAAACGTCAACACATTCCCTTATTAATGAAGTGTTAGTCACTTCCTTATTCTGATAAGTTTTACAGGACACACATTTCCACTTAGAATGTTCAACACCTCAGAATGCATCTCCTGACATGAATATCCCATAGTATCAAAGACTAAAATATAGTTGGATGCCCTGAGAATCCTCAGGTGGAGGGTCTGGTGTAAGAACTGTTAGAGAAGAAAGCAGTGTGTGTGTGTGTTTAGTGGATACAAAGTTTCAGCGAGTCCCATCTGAGCTGCCAAAGAGCCTGAGCAGAAACGGTGGGAGTCTGGGGGACTTCCCAGATTCTGGAAGATCCACCAACAGCCCTTCACTGCTAGCTTAAAATTTATATTAAGCACTCATGCAAACATTGAATTCTCCATAATACATAGTGCTGATTACACCATAAACCAATCATTCACAACTGAGGTGAAGCCAAACTCCCTCAAAGCACATCAGCTTTCTTACTTTGGTTTCATAGGTCCTGGGTATGTTTCAAGAACCTCTAAGGTCTGTGTGTCTCAGTTCACAGAGTGATGCCCTACAGTATTTGAGGATCTAGATTCTGGAACATCCACTTTTGATCTGGGGAACCAATAACATCAGTAATAGGATGAGGGCTAGTCTTGGGGTACTAACACAGCTATCTTCATATGAATATCTTTAATGGCACATTAAAATTAAGACAAAAAAAGGAGAGCAAAACAATAATTATGCCTTCTAAAATCAGATCTGTAGGTCCAGACCTCGGTTGCTATGGAAACCAACGTGACATCTTTGCAACTAATCAAAAAATGTATTTCATTCATAGAGTATTTACATTTCAGGGCTGTTAGTGGAGATGAACTGAGTTGGAGCGTGTAAAACCCTTAGCACAAGGAAAACACATAACACATGCTGGTGCTATTAATACGCAAATCCCTTTAAGTCACCAAGGATTTATCAATCACTTCTGTATTCTGCAGGGTGTTTTAGACAGTGTTAAAATAAAAAGCCAAACTATGAAATAGAGTCTCTGATGGGACTTGCTATCTTTGGTTAGATATCAGATTTATAGCATGAAAAGTAAGGTAACAAAACGTGACAGAATAACGTAAAGTGAGGGAGGAAATCGCCGGGAAATGGCAGCCACTCTGATGCCATGGCAGTTCGTATTTAATGAGGACTTACTCTGTTTCCACGACTGTGTGAAGCACATCGTGCAGTCTCCTTCCCTCCCTAGAACAGCCCTTCACAGAGAGCGGAACGGAGGGCGAAGGAGGAATTTGCTGCACCCGGAGCCCTAGGTGGCAGAGCAGGTGTTTACTCCCGGCCTGCACTTTGGTGCCTGGGCTCTCACACACTCACTGGTGGGTGGGGGAATGATAGGCAGGAACTGTTCTCACCATGGCTCAAAGCTTTTGATTAATCCTGCTGTGATATTGTGATTTATAATAAGAAATATATATTTGGTCTTCTCCCCCTTTATCTCCCTCACAGCTCCTAAACCCTTGGAATTTCTTAAGTGATGAGAGAGATGGAGATGATCTTTGCTATGTTTATGACGTGACTTCTGGGAAACTGCAATACAGCCAACCCCATGATTGTGATTGGAGGGTGTGAACTTTTGATCCACACCCCCAGCCTCCAGGGAGGGGAAAGGGGCTGGAAGTTGAACCAGCCACCAATAGCCAGTGATTTAATTAATCATGTCTATGTAATGAATCCTCCATTAAACCCCTCTAGATGGGAGAGAACATGGAAGATACCCACCCTATCCCATATACCTTGCCCTTTACATCTCTTCTACCTGGCTGTTCTTGAGTTATACCTCTTTATATAAGCTGGCAATCCAATAAGTAAACTATTGCTCTGAGTTATGTGAGTACTCTAGCAAATTAATGGAATCCAAGGATGGGGTGCTGGAACCTATGACCCATAGCCATCTGTCAAAAGCCCAGGTGACACTTGGACTTGTGATTGGTGTCTGAAGTGGGCGGGACAGTCATGTGGAATCTGATGCTATGTCCAAGTAGATAGTACCAGAGCTAATGGAATTGTAGGAAACGCCCAGCTGATGTCAGAGAATTGCTTGGTGGTCTGGGGAAAACACCTGTGAGCGCGCACACATGCACACACACACAGGCATTGGCTTTAGGGTGGTTGGTGCTGTCGTTTCAATGACCTGTGCATTGGGTACATGCCAAATGCATGAACCATCCACCTGCTGTGGCCGCTGAGCAGGGTTTTGTGCAGCAGTGGCAGCCCTGCTGGCAGTGAACTGACCGGCTCTGGTGTGAAGGTCACCTAAGTCCACCGAAGTAAATCATGACTGGTTTCCTCGTGATCCACGCTAATAATGTTAAATACATTTAGTGTGTAATTGATGTTATTCTCCTGTTACTGAAGTTAATTTGAACTAGATGCCCAGACTTAGAATATTCCCAGTGTCTGCCTTATTGGGTTTTTCCCTGACATATTCTCTCCCTGCCTTGAGAATTTTAGTTTAACAGACAGATTGCTTTAATATTTCATCAACATTGAAATTCCTCCTTGACAATGTTTGCCTTTTGATATCTGCATAGAAAGTGATGGAATTATTAAAACCTAAGGTTCACATGAACACTGTCTGCATCCTCATCACTAACTGCGTTACCCACACTCCATCCATCACTGCCCTTCCCACGCAGATGAGTCCTCATAATGACTCTGGTGAGTTTTGTCATGGTTTGTTTGCTCATATGAGCTATGCCTCAGTTTCTGGAATATGTTCTCATTTCTTAACATCTAATTTGAATAAGTATCAAATTTTCAATTTCCATCTTAAAGTATTAAATGTTGTTTCAAATTCTAGTTTATCTATTTATTGGATGACTTAAGCTTTCTGAGTCTGTTGGCATAAATGTGCAGAAAATGTAGCACCTGATTTTCAGGCTATTGTGAGGATTAGAAGATAGGCTATATATAACACCCCTATCACAGCGCCTGACATTACATGTAGTCTGGCTTTATAAATAATAACTCTGCTGCATGTGACTTAGGTTGTGACATCACCCTATTGATAAGAAAACACTAACCCCCTATCACGTCTTTCACTTACATCACTGGTTTGTGGGCAAGAGATGACTCAGCTTCACTAGCTAGAATTTAGGTATGTATGCCACATCTTCAAAATGGAAATTTTCCTCTTCCTGAACTATATTTAGGATATCTTTACTGTTAGCTTTGTTTCCAGTTATTTGTTCTTTTTGGTCTTCAGGCCCTGGAATGTTTCACTGTGATTACTACCAGAGCTTTGCAATGACATTTTATTACAATTAAACTAGAATGTCTCCTGCCATTTGCTTCAGTAAAATTAGATAATTTATTCTAAGATCAAACATGTGGAGTTTTTGTGCCTCTTTACCACCAATTCAATTTTATTCATTCAGAATTATTGTCTGAGCTCCCACTTTGGGTGGAACATTGTTCATGGAGTCTGTGTGTGAACAAATGAAAGGCATGTCCTTGACTTTCAAGCAGCCCCAGCCGTCGGAGCAATCAGTAGTATTGGCTGGGTACACTCCCTGTGCCAGGTAGTGGATCCAGCAATCAACAAGCATTAACTCCTTTACCGCTCAGAACAACTCTAGGACCTGCCGTGATGGAGAATGAGTGAACTATCTTGTAAATGCACTGCTCTGCTTTTGGATAAGCAATCTCATGTTTGGTCGTGCATCTGACCATTTTACCCACCACCCAGTCCCCACTACATACTTATGGGGCATCTGCGGACACAGAGTTCAACCTTAGACCCTGTGGAAAAAGATAAAAAATGTATTCCCCGCCTTTTGTGGCTTACAACTATTTGGTAACACTGGATGTGTACAGGCTTTTTTATAATTACCTGCTGCAGCCTGCGCTAAGTCCTTAATGAGGGCAGCAGGAGCAGAGATGGAAAGTCCTACTCTAATGGTTCAGAGGAGAGTGAGCCTGTGGGTGGGAGGAGTGAGACCCTGGAAAAGAGCTTCAGGGGGAGGTGGGATTTGGATTGCCCATGAGAGGAGATAACATTCAGGTTCTCTGACATCAGTCCACTTTTTAACCATATCTGAGCTTATGGACACATCCAGAATCTTCTACCCATGGCACTCTCATTTCCTTTAAGGTCCCCAAGGATACCACCCATCCCACATCAACTGATTTAGGAATTACAGAACAATCTTCGGAGTGCAGAATTTATTTAAAATTGCCTCTTGCATTACCTAGTATACTTTTACAGCTACAAATTAAGCTGTGGTTATGGCCAATTGTCTGTACTTAAAAGCACAAGGAAATTTCAGTTATTTAAATGACATAAGAAGAGGTTGGAGGGTGCTTCTTGAAACACAGATGCTAAATTTGCTTAGGTTTTGATGAAGGTCATTGTGCCTTAAACATATTAATAAGTGGTATTCCAGCAAGAAAGAGTAAAAGCATTTGGAATGCCGTATGTGTCATTAGTTGTGCACAGGAAAGCTTGAGAGAATTCTCAAGCCTGGGAAATACTGTGGTTGTGATGTGGCCGAGAACACAGCACTGGAAGTGTGGGTGTCAGGATGGGGAGGGGACGGGGTTTGATACAATGAAGACTTGGCATAGGGATCTGGCAAACGTTGCTAAGGGGAAGAAGTGGTGATCATTAAAGAGTGTGACAGAACAGAATTTCCAAAGTGGGAAAGAGCAGTAAGTCTCCCAAAATAACAGATTCATGGAGCATGTTAGCCTAGAACCCATTTCCTGCGCTCAGTGCTGGATCCTAAGTCCAAAAAAGGCAGGAAGATTGAAGAATGCCTTAGTAACAGCACAGTGCTTGGAGGGTGACTCTGGGGGCAGAGCAAGTGAAAATGAGCAGGTTGAAGTTGTCACAGAAAGCATTTGGCTCAGAGATGAGACCGTGTTGTAAGGCACTGAGTGAGTCGCTGGGACTCGTGTCACCGCATCCAGTCCAGTCCACATCAGCATCCCTTGTTTTCTGAAACCCTGTGGCACTGTGTCTAGGCACTGCTCTTTGGACCACATACTCCTATATTAGATTCTGCCTGTCACTTAGGTGTTTTAGTTTCTTTCTTCCGCCTTCACATAAAACTGGCCCATGCCCTGGGAGAGTTATTCAATATTTTTGGACAGCTCTCAGAACCCAATCTTTTATTCTATGCTTACTAAACCTCTGTGAAGTTAGCAGAGCAGGTATTTTCATCCCTGACTCTCAGATGAAAGTATACATATGGAATGGAGCCAACTAGAGAGCAAACAGAAGGGGAGGGGGTCCAGGCAGGTCCTGAGGGAGGAAGCCCAAGACCAGTGTCTCCCTGGTCCACACTGCTCACCTCAGCATGCGCTCGCAGTGAACACTCGCTAGGACACGAGCAGACACATTTGCTTTTCATACACATTTTATGAATGAAGGCAGTCATTGTTTTGTTAACCTTATTGATCTCTAACATTTCATTAGTGATATGAGACCTAAAATGGTTAAAATCATGCATATTTTCTAGAGGATATCTGCCACTTCTTTTCCAATTTTTATCTCTCTTTAAAGTTCAGAAAGATGGCAGTTAAATACACACACACATATATAATAGAGAACAAAATGAGAACCTCATCTGGTCCTATAAAATTAGAACTGGAAGCATTTTGTCGAGTTGATATTGTTGCCAATGAATTATAGCTCCCAGTGGAATTTTTAAAAATTGCTTCTCCAGTGCAATTTTAAATAACTTAGTACATTTGATTGTACCTCTTCCCCAGAGCGATGTTATTTAATGTAATGGCGCCCACTCTCAGGACACTCTTGGGCACAGGACATAACTGTCCCCTTTACATTTAATTGCTGTACTTTCAGATGCATACTTTAATACTACCTTAACTATTTCTCCTCCTCCAGGTTTATTTTCTTTCGGACTCATGGTCATTTCTTCACTATTATGTCTTTGTGTCATTGTAATTTTTCATCTTTACCTCTCATTTCCCATAATCATTTTTAATGTCAGTTTCTTGATTCTCAACACTGTTGTCTACCTATTGTTGACATGTAGGCACTTAGAGATTAATTCAAAGTTTTAAGTATGTTATTTTCAGAGATAGGCAATTTCTATATTTACTCATCACACCCAACTTTACTCACAATTTTTTCATTGTGATATTTTTGTGAAAGTCTGTTCTAATTATTTTTTGTTGATGTTCCAATTAACAACAAATATAACTGAATTTACCACATTATTTTAAGGTGAATCTCTACATTGCTAGTGACAGAGAAAAGGAAAAAAACAAACTCAAGTTATACAGAAAAAACTTATCTGCAAAACTGATTTCTGGGTTTCAAATAGTATCATCCTTTGGGCAATATTAAATAAACCCCAATTGCTGTTTGCTAGTAGATCGTGACATGGGTGGGATCTAGTGAAATCAGGTTTAATTTGAATTTGAATTATTTCTAGGCATAATTTGAAGACAGTGCGGTTTGTCATCCTACAGTTTGACTCCAGTTCCACATATTTTCTGTTTTGTTTGGGTTTCCAGCTCATCTTCCCACCTCCATCATGTGCCCTTTATTCTCATCCTGAAATCTGCTTTTGATCTGTTAGGAGAAACCAGTTAACTAATCCACACTAACTTCAGCATAGCGCACGAGGTGCTCTGGATCATTCTTCTCAGGGCCATAAATCAGCAACATTCTTGGAGGGCTACTTTGGAAACAGAACAAATGAAAACAGATCAAAAATATAGAATGATGTTTTTAGGTTACAGAGAAAGGGAGGCCTCTGGGGTCTCATTTATAAAGACACTAATCCCATCATGGAGGCTTCCCTGCCCCCTTGATTTCATCACCTCCCTAAAGCCCCACCTCTTAACACCCTTGTGCTGGGGGATTAGGGCTTCAACATAAGAATTTGAGGGACACAAACATTCAGCTGAAAGCAGCATAATTATCTTATTCATGGTGGGGAACAAACTGTCCTGACTACAACTGTGGTGCTGGGTGCCTGGTGCTCACTCAGTTTTGTCCCACAGAGCTACACGCTGATGTCTACATGTCGGCTTGGTGCTCAGTGGCAGACATAGAAGGCGTGGCTCCTGTCCTCAGGGAGAATATGGTCCTGTGGGGAGAAACACAGCTCAGGTGGCTTCCATTCTGTGGTGCTGATAATTGATGCAAAGTGTGGATGGTTTGCTTTGTAGCATAGAAAGGGTCTCTCATTTAGGGACAGCATCCAGAGTCAGGGAGGCAATTTCAGGGAGTTGTTTTTCTCATTGAAGAAGCTGAATGGAAGGCACCTAGATGGTCTAGGGGTGGGATGGGATGAGGCAGGGTGGAGGGAGCAGGCCGACACAAGACACATTTAAGAAAGGGGAAGAACTGAGTGTCCAGAACCAGGACTCTGGGCATGGAAGTGAGAGGTGACTGTCTACCACTGTGTCAAGTATTGAGCTACTTGTCCCTCAACTCCAAGGTGGCCTTGGTCCAGTGCTCAGTGATGCTGGGCTGGACCTCTGCAAACCCCATTCCTACTTGGCTAGCTGGCCTTGGTAGACTGCACCTACAGGGAGTGTGAGAGGAGACACAGCTTGAATGGGATGAGGCCTTAATCCCTCTCTGCTTCCTGTGGGCGTCCGTTCCTTTCCTCTGACGGCACCACAGCACCGCTTCTTTGCCTGGCCGATGGCAGTTCTTTTCTGCAGGAAAGGCTGAATCCAGTCTGCAGTCTTCCAACACCATCAGGATTAGCCTCCTCAGTCTTCCTCAGAAACACCAGCACCTGCTGCCCTGGACCTCTCTTCAGATCCAGGGTATTGACCCTGCTGGGACCCCACCTTGAAGCTCAGAGACAGCAGCCAAATTTAAGCAGTGGACTGCATGCCCTACAAATCTGAGTGTCAACTCAGGGCCCATCCACTAAGCATCTGAGGTATTAATAATTTCCTTTTTTCTCCCTGCAGCCCAAGCTGTAGAGGCTGCCACTCTAGTTGCTACCTCCTGATTCTGTGGTCATCCTTTCCTTTCTGGTCACTTAGTTAATAACCTGATGCCTAGTCAACAGTTATTTGCACTATTTTTCTGTGTTAAATAACTGCCTTATTTCTCTCCTTTTTGATGCACTCAAGCATGTTATCAATGGTAATATTCTTTGAATTTTCCCCACATGTTATTTACTATTGCTTTACATGCTTGTGAACATGCATGTAAAAGGAAATGCATACATATTAATTTTGATATCATACTTATGGCTTGGATAAAACCTAGTTTATTTATTATTATTTTTTTAATTCTCACCTGAGAACATGCTTTTTAAAATTGATTTTAGAGAAAGAGGAAGAAAGGGAGAGAGAAAGAGAAAGGGAAAGGAACATGAGTGTGAGAGAGAAACATCCATCAGTTGCCTCCTGTACACTCCCTGACTGGGGACAAACCCACAACCCAGCTATGTGCCCTGACCAGGAATTGAACCTGTACCTCTTTGGTGCACAGGATGAAGCTTCAACCAACACAGCCACCCAGCCGGGGAAAAGCCTAGTATATTTAACCATCCTCCTGGTGATGACCCTGATGAAGTTTGTCTCAATCACTCTGGCAACATTTGCACATTTCCTGAGTAAACTTTCAGAGATCAGTGTGCACCATCCAGGTTTGGTCAAATTAGCAATGATTCCTGTATTTCTCTGTTTTGGAATGGACTGTTCTTTAAATCTAAATTCTGTATGTGAAGAATTGTTTTGGTGACTAATTTACAATCAGCCATCAATATAGGTCATAAAAAACCCAAAATGAATTGAAAAGATTTGTAATGTTTTTAGTGTTCCAGTTTTGACCACATATATTACCTGAGGTAGAGTGTTATTTTGTTTCATGGTTGTTTTCCTCATCAGAAGTAATATGTCAGCACTTTCCTTGAACACGAGATAAAGGAGAAATATGGGTAATTCTCAGTGTGCAAAAATGATTGTTCATCAGTTTGCCAATATGAAGTGCCCCACTTAAATAAATTTCACTAATCTATTTCACTTACATCCCCCTAAATCTATTATACTCATTATTCTATTCCATTTCATTTATTTCCATAAATCCATTTCCATTTCTGTTATTTCAGATTTGTAATTTGTTTTATAAATATTTTTAACCACACCTTTTCCCAAATTCTAACTTTATTCTTTATTTCATATTATAATCTGAAATGAGTTAGACATTATTGATTTTATTCTCCTGGTAAATAAAATATAAATTAAAATATGAGAACAAAGTGGTAAATTATCATAGATTATGAAAAGTAGATAAAATTGGCCTCAACCAAGAAATTTAATATAGTAGCACGATAGACTATAAGTTGAATAGATAAATAAAAATAAGGATGGTTTATTATACTCAGCATCATCTGCTTATAAAAAGAAAATATTGAACTTTATTTTTCTGCAAATTTTCTCTCCATCAGTTTCTCACTTAAGAATGTAAGTTGAGCAGAAAAAAGGAACAAAAGATTTGAAAAAGTATAAATAATTGCGTGAGAATTCCAAAATCAGAAGTTGTCCTTATCGTATTGAGTTATTGGCTCAGTTCTACTTTGTATTTTCACCCTATGATGTGGAACTCTGCAGTTCTCACAACAAAAGCTGGAGTGCACATCTCTGGCCTCTTTACATTGACCTTGACTATGTAATTTGCATTGTAAAATGGGCTCTTCCTGGACAGGACACAGCAGAACTTGAAATGTGGTTACATGGTGGATAGATGTTCTCTTGAACAGCTATCATCACCATCAGAAGAACATATTCTGACCATCTTCTGGGTCCAAAAACCTTGAGATAATTGTAATGAGGCCTCAGATCACACACCCACAGCCTGAAGGAGAGCCACCCCTGCAGTACTCAGATGAGTGAGACTAAGTGATTAGCTTTAGCCCATTGAGCTTTGAAGTCATTTGTTACACAGTATGATTGTGCCAATAGTTAATAGACACATGTAGGCATTAATTCTATAAAACAGAGCCACCCCAGCCAATGCTCATTGCTGTAAGTCTAAATGAGTTCTGGGGTCATTTTTATACAACATTATTGTGCCCATAGATCTGTACAGACGTTATGTACCACAGTGGGAATGATACGGAGTCATATTTATATTGGGAGAAAGTCTGCAAGGGGAGTGTGGATGAGCAAACTGCAGATCTGAGCGACTGTCTGCCCAACGTTGTGCAACAAATTTATTGATTCAAAACTGGAAAGTCAGACTAATTCTTTCTCTAAAAATAGAGGTCAATAAAGCAGGCACTTAATCTACCTTTCTCTTTCTTTTCTCTCTCTCCTTCAGAGAACATTACCCACAAGGACTTTTTGTGGTTACATTTTGTGAAAAGGTATTACACAGGCATAGTATGTGGAATAAAAATATGCAGTTCATTATTCATTTGGAGAAGGAGTTGACCTAGTCAAACACAACGTTTGCTCCTACTTAACCAAAAAAGAAAATGTGAGCCTAGCCACCCTTATTTAGGGCAAATTACCTTCTCCAAATGAGAAGTGACTAAATATTTTAAATTTGGGCCTACATTTATGAAACATATTATATAGATATTTTAGTTCTAATTGTTTTGGAGTGGCCATAACAGTAAATAACATTAGCTTTGCCTTCAAGAGGTTTTTGGTTCTCATGGAGTATGTTAGGTTTATATACATGAAAAAAGTAGGTATAACTTCATATAGTTTTGTGTTTATTAAAAAACAAAATAAAAGCACAACAACAATGAGTTCTGACACCTTGACAATATTATAAGATAATAAACCAGAAAACCTTTGTGTTTCCTTTTTGAAGATTTGTTCCTCTATTAAGGTATAACAAAAACAAAGACTTCCATTTTCTTTGAGATTAAGACATATTTGAAAGAGATGTGCATCATATTACATATGCTTTAAAAATAATAGACTTAAAACCACAGTGAAATATCATGATGCACTTGTTAGAATGCCCAAATCCAGGACCCTGACAACACTGAATGCTCCCGAGGGTGTGGAGGCGCAGGAACCCTCACTCGTGTCTGGTGAGGATGCATAATGGTGCAGCCACTCCGGAACACAGACACTTTGGTAGCTTATGACTAAAGTAAACACATTTCTACCATAGGGTCCACCATTTGAGCACCTTGGTGTTTATCCAGAGAAGTTAAAATGTGTGCACCCCCAAACCTTCACGTGGATATTTATGGCAGCTTTATTTATGATTACAAAATGAAAGCAACCAAGATGTCCTTCCCTTGGTGCCTTGATCCTTATTATAGCAGGAAACCACCTAGTGTTATTATATGTTTTTTTAAGTATAATATCTTTATTATTAAGAACAACCTATTGAGTAGTGCAGATAAGAAACATGTTGCCCTGTGAGACAGAGAACTTGTTTTCCTGGGAAGGGCTGAACAGAAACCTGAGGGTGCTTAGCAGGGAGCAGATTAGGGCCCACCTGACTCTAAATTTCAGACCCAAGTTTGGGGAATGATATTGGCCAATTCTTTCTTAGTCTAGCTGAGTCAGGTTTTAGAGAAGGAACAGAAGATCAGTAAGATAAATGGGACTAAGAGAGTGTTTCCAAGTGGAAGTAAGAGCTGCACGCAGGTGTTGTGTGTTTAAAATGAATTTGGATACTCTTGATGGAAAAGTTGGACTGGACAGAGAAGCAGGCCCCTAGCAACTTGTGACTTTAGACAAGTCACCAAATTGTTCTAAGCCACAGTCTTCTCCCTGGTAAAATGAAGAGACTAACTGAATTCAGTGGGTCTCAACCTTTTTTCTTCTTTTTTAAAACATTTTTATTTTTTAAAGTATATTTTATTGATTATGCTATTACAGTTGTCCAATTTTTTGCTCTCCTTTAACACCCTCTACTATGCACTCCCCTCCCAACACCATCCCCCCAACCTCAATTCATACCTATACCCATGGGTTGTACATATAAGTTCTTTGGCTTCTCCATTTCTTACACTATTCTTAACCTCCTCCTGTCTATTTTGTATCTACCACTTACGCTTCTTATTCCCTGTACCTTTTTCCTCATTCTTCCCTACTCCTCCCCACTGATAATCCTCCATGTGATCTCCATTTCTGTGATTCTGTTCCTCTTCTGGCTGCATAGTTTGTTTTTGTTTTTGTTTTTGTTTTCACCTGTTGATAGTTGTGTTTGTTCTCATTTTACTGTTGATATTTTTGATCTTCTTCTTTTTCTTAGATAAGTTCCTTTAACTTTTCCTATAAGGACTTGGTGATGATTGACTTTATCTGGGAAGCACTTTATCTGCCCTTCTATTCTAAATGATAGCTTTGCTGCATAGAGTAATCTTGGACATAGGTCCTTGCCTTTTATGACTTTGAATACTTCTTTCCAGCCCCTTCTTGCCTGCAAGGTTTCTTTTGAGAAGTCAGCTGATAATCTTATGGGAAATCCTTTGTAGGTAACTATCGCCTCTTCTCTTACTGCTTTTAAGATTCTGTCCTTTTCTTTTAATCTTGGATAATTTAATTATGATATGTGTCTTGGTGTATTCCTCCTTGGGTCTAATTTCTTTGGGACTATCTGAGCTTCCTGGACTTCTTGGAAGTCTATTTCATTTGGCAGATTGGGGAAGTTCTCCTTCACTATGTTTTCAAATAATTTTTCAATTTCTTGCTCTTCCTCTTTTCCTTCTGGAACCCTATGAGTCAGATATTGGAACATTTAAAGTTGTCCCAGAGGTTCCTAAGACTCTCCTAAGTTTTTCTGAATTTTTGTTTCTTCTTTCTGTTCCAGTTGAATGTTTATTTCTTCCTTTCATTCCAAATTGTTGATTTGAGTCCTGGCTTCCTTCCCTTCACTGTTGGTTCCCTATATATTTTGCTTTATTTCACTTTGTATAGCCTTCACTTATTCTTTTATTTTGTCTATACTCATTCATTTCTGTGGGCATCCTGATTGCCAGTGTTTGAACTCTTCATCGATAAATTGGCTATCTTCTTGTTGCTTAGTTCTTTTTTTTGGAGTTTTGATCTGTTCTTTCATTTGGGCCATATTTCTTTGTCTCAGTGCAGCTGTTATGTTGTAAGGGGCAGAGTCTTAGGTATTCACCAGGGTGGGGCAACCCACTTCACCGCATTGTGGCGCTGCATCTGGGGGAGAGGTCAGAGAGGGAACAATGCTGCTTGCTCAGCTCTTGCCCTGTTTTCAGTCACTTCCCCTGTTACCCACAAGAGAACTGGGCCCTTCTGATGCTGATTCCTGGGTGGGTGGGTTTGTGTACACTCTAGGACCCCATGATTCCCTCCAATGGACTCTCCTGTGAATCTGGGAGTTTCTCCCGCTGCTGCAGCTACCACAGGTTTTTATAGCCAGAGTTTTTGAGGCTTTATTTCCCTGCACTGGAACCCTGGTTTGCATAGTTTGTCTCACTCCCCAATTGTTTCTCCTGGATTATCTACACACAAATATGGGACTGCCCGCTCTGCCAGCCTCTGCATTACTGTGTGTCCTCTCCACTCCATCTGCCCATCTCTACCCCTCCTACCAGTCTGGATGGATGTTTCTTCTTTAACTCCTTGGTTGTCAGCCTTCCATTAAGTTCCATTATCTGGCAGTATTTTTTTCTGGTTATATTTTGTTTTTAAATTGGTTGTTGTTCTTTTGGTTGTGCGAGGAAGCAAAGCATAGCTACCTATGCCTCCCTTTTGGCCAGAAGTCCTGTTATATTTTTTTTAACGCATAAAATGAATTAATATTTTTTGTAAAATTAGACAGGTGCTAGGTACACTGGATAAAACACTCTTGTATCCTACTCTTAGAGAGTTTATGCTTTAGGAGTAAAAAAATATAAACATTAGAGAATATAACAACATATGTAATGATATACTGGGAAAAAATACTCTTTGCTAAAAGCCTACTACACTTCTGATGGCAGCACTTGCCAACATTTTCATTTCCTTAAGGATGCTTGCTCCCTCTGCCCTGTTCTCCTTTGTCTCATCACCCCAACCTCTCTATGATATTAACTCAATTCCTTCTGTACACAGAGTCAAGCTTATCCTGAGTGTTTCTGACTTTCTCATCTGTTTCAGATTTCCACTTTTCTGTATTCTCACCCTCTCATTTTCTTGTGACCTGTCTTAGAGGAAATAATCCTTCCTTTTTCCACCTATTTTTCCTCCACCAACTTTACATAATCCTAAGAATCTACCAATCAATTATTTTCTTTTATCTATTTTATTTTTTCTTCATTATATCTTCTCTCTTCTACACAAGAGAAAACTAAACCTTCTCTTGACCTTATTAACCATTCAACAGAACAAACTTTCTTCAATGTCAAACTCCAAACTTCAATAGGACTGGGTATCCTTTTCTTACTGTGACATTTTTCCTGTCCATGATTTGTCCCTTGATATCTGATGGTTTTCCCTGTGGTGCTGCTAAAACCATTTATCGAATCTTACTTTCTATTCCCCAAAGGAGGTCAGCCCCCTTGTCTTTGAACTTCTGCAGTATTTGACATTATCAGACATAATTTTATTTTTACATCCTTCTGGATAACCTTCCTTCCTAAGACTTTTATCAAAACACATTTTTGTTGTTTTTCCTTCATTTTTATTGCTTCCTAAGGCTCTATTTCTCTATACCTTTTATATAAGGTTTTGTAAAATTCTGCTTCAGTTGACTTTTGCCCTCTTTTATTCAAGTTTCTCTCTTGACCTTGGGATAGCTTACAAGTAGAAGACTTGAGTTATATCCTCTCCGTAGATAAATTTTTAGTCAAAAATTTCAACTTTGGGTTCTCTTGACTTCAGGCTGCATTTTCTAGTGGTGTTTCGGCATCTACTTTAGTGTGTAGATAGATGCCCTAAGATTCATTGGGATGCAACCAAACTTTTCCTCTAAGATCTATTCCTCAGGCCACTGATGCTCTAGTTCTAACGGTGGTCCTATGATTCCCCAGGGCATAGGCTGGGCACTTTTATTTATCTTTGAATGTGTCTCCCACAGTCAGTTGTTACATCAGACAGCTTCGTGGTCTAATATTCCCATCACCCGTTGAAGTAAATGTAATTCGTCTCTGATCTTGGGACCTTTATAATATTGGTACTGCAGTCTGTGTTCTTTTTATTTTTTTAGCAGTTTTGAAAAAGAAATCTCCACTTGTATGTTATAAGCAATTCTAATTAACGTACAGATTCTTAATTCTTTTTTATCGATGCAGTGTTCATCACAGTGAACATAGGGCAGGTACTCAAATAATATTTGCTAAGTTAAGTGGGAATGATCATCCCATGATTCCTTTAGTCATTCCTCCTTTGTAATTGGAGTCTCCTATTAAAAGATAGCAAAATTCCTGCATTGAATCTGATTTTATATTTTCTATTCCCTCTCTAAATTTTAAGTGGTGCATGATGTCTTCTGATCAATTAGAGTATTAACAAAAGTTGGGAACTTGCCACTGTATTTGACATTTTGAATTCTATGACAAAAATTTAAAAACCCTACTATTATTTTAATTTTTATTGAGTTCATTGGGGTGACATTAGTCAATAAAATTATATAGGTTTCAGTTGTATAATTCTATAATACATCATCTGTGTATGTAATAGTGGGAAATTGTAACTATAGGGAATCATAACAGTGGGGAGTTCCAATCCACCCCACCATTCTTTTGACGTTATTTCTGTAAACACTTACTCTGACTAACACGTAGCTTGTAGATAAACAGCATGTTTGTATAGGAATCTTAGGAACTAACTTCAAAAGATACAGACTTCAATCTTCAGGCATCCAAGCTTCAGGAGATTTGCTGACCTTCAGCCTTGGAGCCAGGATGACTAACCCAGGATGACGCACACCAGACCATCACTTGCCTTATTGGAATGGACTGTGCTCGTCAGCACATAGGGAACTTGTTAACCCCACCCTTGATCTCTTTGTTCTGATCCCCTCTCCCTCCTTATGAAAACCTCTGCCTCCACTGAGATGTAGAGATGGGCTTTGTGACAAAAGTCCCCCATCTTCCAGATGGCTGGCATCTGAGTAAAACCACTTTCCTTTACATCAGCACCTGCCTCTCACTTACTGGCTTTTGAAGTGTCAGGCAGGACTTGAATTTGGTTACATATATTGTGTTACATGTTCACTACCCCAAGTCAAGTCTTCTTGCATCACCATTTATCACCTCTGAACTCTCTTATACTCCTTCTACCCCTGTTTCCCTCTGGTAATCACCATACTGTTGTCTGTGTCTATGAGGGTTTTTTTTTTTTAATTTGTTTGTTTAATTCCTTCATTTTTTTTCACCCAGCATCCCCAAACCCCTCCCCTCTAGTAACTGTCAGTCTGTTTTCTGTATCTATAAGTCTGTTTCTATTTTGTTTATTTTGTTCATTAGATTCCACATATACGTGAAATCATGTGGTATTTGTCTTTTTCTGACTGGCTTATTTCACTTAGGGTAATAGTCTCCAGGTCCATCTATGCTATCACAAAATGTCAGATTTACTTTTTTTTTATGGTTGAGTAGTATTACATCATGCAAATGTACCACAACATTTTATCCACCCAATTACTGCTGGGCACTTGGGCTGCTTCTAAATTTTGGCTGTTGTAACTAACACTGCAACTAACCTAGGGGTGCATATATTCTTTCAAATCAGTGCCTTTGTGTTTCTTCGAATATATTCTCAGAAGTGGAATTTCTTGGTCAAAAATAAACTGAAAATGGATGAAGGACTTAAATGTAAGACTTGAAACCATAAAAATTCTGGAAGAAATCATAAGCAGTAATATGTTGGATGTATCTCATAGCAATATTTTTTCTGATATGTCTCCTCAGGCAAAAAAAAAAACAAAAGAAAAAATAAACTAGTGGGACTACATCAAACTAAAAAGTTTTTGCACAGCAATGGAAACCATGAACAAAATGAAAAGACAACACACTGAATGGGAGAACATATTCACCAACAATACATCTGGAAAGGGGTTAATATTCAAAATGCATAAAGACCTTACACAACTCAACACCAAAAAAATCAAACAATCCAATTAAAAAATGGAGAAAGGACTTGAATAGATACTTTTCCAAAGAGGAAAGACAGTTGGCCAATAGACATATGAAAAGATGCTCAATGTCACTAATCATCAGAGAAGTGCAAATTGAAACCACAATGAGTTATCACTTCATACCTGTTAGAATGGCCATCATCAATAAATCAACAAACAACAAAGTACTGGCAGGGATGTGGAGAAAGGGGAACCCTTGTACTTTGATGGGAATCCAGACTGATGCAGCCACTGTAGAAAACAGTATGGAGTTTCCTTAGCACTACCTTACAACCCTATTTTTATTAAAGCAAAAGCAATGTGTTATTGAATTAATTACTTGTGTATTAAAGTGTTGCTGTGATTGAGAAGGCATTTTCATTTAACTTTTCCTATGTTCATTTTCAACTTTCTGAGAAAATATGGAGAGTGGTCATCTGGTCACTGTGGAGGTAGGTAGGTGTGAATAAGTAATATGTTTTAACAATTACAGCATTTAATTTGTGGTCTATTTTGTTTTATTGTTGGAGAATGTAAAAAGGTCTGCAAAAGCATGGTCAGGGCCTTGTTTCTCACCAATGAATTCTGAAAGAAATAATGCCCAGGTACACAAGCTGTGAATTAGCTGCTCTGAAGGGAAGTAGCTGCATCTTTGTGGAAGCCATCAGCTCAGGCCTGGGTCACGTGCTCCCTTTCAATAGCTCAGAGAAGTTACCGATCATAAATGCAGATGCAGCTCCCAGGGTGCTGGGCTACTGACAAGAGAGTGATCCCAGGGAACAATAGACATAAGGTACCAGTGAGGAGCCCCTCCACACTCCCCATATCCAAGTCACAAGCTGGTGACCTGAAGGCCAGGCTCAGCAGTGTTTTTTGGCCTCATATTTTTGGCTCAAAAGGTGTTTTTCACATTGTTGGCCCAAACAGAGTTTTAAATCTAGGCTGGATACCAACATTTAAAAAATCATGAGATTTCACATACAACTATGGATTTCTGGTTTCTCAATATCTGGCCTCTTACACACATGGAACTACTTGGCTAGAGTGTAAAGAGGTTAAGTTTTTGCAGTGGGCTGGTGTTTCGTCTTTCACAACTATCCCTATAACAGAGCCAAACCAGCTCCATCTGTCATCTTGCATGTTAGCCATGTGGTCTGTCCAGCTCCTGCTGGCATGGAAGTTTGTGACCCTCACTTATATCAGATCCTAGGAATCACTTGGGAGTTACCACAATACCTTGAATAAAGTCTTGCTCATTAGAAAGGTTGGGTTTATTTTCAGGATGAGAAAAAAACTAATTTGAATAAAATAATTTCAGCTATTCTCTATGACTTGAGACTCAAGGAAATATTCTTATGCCACAATATCTGCGTACCACCAGTTGCCTTGGCTTGCTAGTCCTTATATTAAAAATCATTTCAAACAAAAAGTATGTCATCCTTGGGGATACAAAGATGAATTAAGTGGAGTTTCTGCCTTTACTGTTATCAGAATCAGAGGCAAAGAAGAAAGTACATGGTCTTAGAAATGCAATTTAACATTTTTTCCAGTTTCATTATTTGATTTATTCACTCTAAATATCCACCTGAATTCACTCTCAGCATCAAGATTATCTCCTATATAGCTAATATTACCTATAGTGTATTTTTCAATTATTTTAGACCATTTGCTCTTAAAGAGCTCTTACAAACAAAATTGGAACAAAATGATCTTAGAAGTCATTAAACTGATTGATGTTTTTCTGAAGTTCAATATCAAAAATTTATTTGAAAGATTAAATTTGGAATAGAAGGTCAATTTAGTGTTTCCCTAAGCCATTTCGACTAGAACACTAATGTTATATTCTTTAAAAAAGAAAAAGACAGTGTAGTTCCACCATATGTGGAGCCTAAAATTGTCAAACACATAGAAGCAGAGAGTAGAATGGTGGTTGTAAGGGGCTGGGGGTGGGGAGTGGAGAAAATGGAGAGATGTTGTCCAATGGGTATGAAGTTTCAGCTATGCAATAGGAGTAAGATCTGGAGATCTGCTATGCTACACAGCCTATAGTTAACGTACTATATTGTGCATTTACAAATTTGTTAAGAACGTAGATTTCATGTTGTTGTTCTTTCCTTATCCATAAAATGGAAATAGTGCTACTTGTCTTACCAAGTTGTGGTAAGGTTAAAAAGTCATACACTCACACATAATAGGCACTGAAAAAAAAAGTCATTCCTGCTCTCTTGGTTATTTTTGTTAAGATCATTATTAAAAAGCAGGTAAGGGAACTTAATGGGATGGGACATGAATAAATACATTTAGATGTCCTCAAATTCTTTGAGAATATATGAAAAGTGAGTGAAAGAAAGAACACATTTTTACAAACCCATATTTTAAAAATCCATGGATAAGTACAGTTTCACAGGGGGCTGTTTTTAGGAAGAGTATGGTCCAGAAGGGGAAAGCCAAGTGGGAGCAAGGCAAGCATGGAGTGAGAGCAGAATTGGTTACGGGTCCCTCATAGGCAGGAGTTGGGTTCCCTTCCCAGAGCCTGGTTCTCAGAAGGTGAAAGGTTGATAAATAAAAAAACTGAAGAGTGGCTGGGGTGTGGAGGACAAAGGAAGAATGGACATGACAATCCCAGATAAAAATGTCTTTATTCATAATTTCATAAGATAGACTTTAATTTTCTTGTAGAAAGTTTGAAAATCTCATGATGGAAAACTATGAAGTTCTCCTTAAACTGGTTGCTGAACTCTTACAAATATCCTTCAAGGTAACCCTTTCTATATTTTAACTCTCTGTGCTCTGACCTATACAAGTAGACAGTGATGGATGGAGAAGCTGAGCAGCTAAGACACCTCTAGTCTCACAGTGCTCTCATTTTCTAATAGAGTCGAAGGGTTGATATCAAGTCCCCCGATCTCTTTCCCTTTCTTCTGAGTGATGTACAGTGCATGAGAAAAACTCAGTTACAGTCTCTGGTGCTTCCTCTCTGTGAGTTCCAAATTTTAGGTGAAAGGGCTTGTATATAGTATATATTTTTTCATATATTTTTACATGGCTTGTTCTTTGAAAGCTGGCTACATGAAATATGACTTAATGATATTGTCTCTTTCTGAGCCCACTTCATAAGAGCAAAGGTTCTGGGTCTATATTATGACTCTCGTTTTCCAAAATGCTATAAGAAAACTGAAATCAAAGGCTTTTGGCTTTAGGCCCTCTGGAAGACACAGTCCCTGTATGGGAGGGCTGTTGGTAAGACCCGTGGGTCAAGGCCCCAGCAATTTGGGAAGAAAGAACATGGGCTTTGGCAACACACTGGTCTGGGTTCACGTGCCGGTTCAGCAGCTTTCAATGGTCTTGGCTCTTTTAACCTTTGTGAAATAGCTTTTCCTCTAGAAAGTGAACCCTCAAAAGGAAGACGCCCAGTTTTTTTATTCTTAAATCTTTAGACATTTAATAAACCCTTCATTTATGGAGAAGCAGTTCCTTCTCCTTGTCCAGGCAGACCTGGTACTTGGGGCAGCCAGATGCATGTCTGCCGCAGTGCACAAGGACTTTAACACAGGGTCTTACTTCACCTTCTCAACAATATCTCTAGGTAAGTATCAGCACATGGTTCAAAATAAGATTTTATTTTAGAATAAAGAAACTTCCCAGGTAGAGGAAATTATATTTAAGGCTGTCCATATCTTAGGAGGATTGGTATTTTAAAAGTGGTTGACCATGCCCATTGTTATGAATTGAAGTGTCTCCAGCAAACTCTGTTGAATCCTAACCAACCCCCCTCCCATGTGATGGTATTAGGAGGTGGAGCTTTTGTGAGGCGATCAGATTATGAGGGTGGTGCCCCCAAGAATAGGATAAGCACCTTCATAAAAGAGACTTCAGAGAGCTCCCTCTCCCCTTCTACCATGTGATGTCACGACAAACCTGCAGCCATCTATGAATCAGGAAGCAGCTCTCACCAGATACCATTCTTGGACTCTAGAAATTTAGAGAAATAAATAGTTGTTGATTCTAAGCCACACACTCTGGCATTTTGTTATAACAGCCCCAATGGACTAAGACACCACAATATGGAAGTTTTTATGAGTTTTCATATTAGAAGGTGTAGATGTCTGAACAGATCCCCAGGTTTTTGGAGGAGAATGGAAATGCTCACCAATTTGCCCTAAACTGAAGCCTACAAACAGAGGTAAGTTGAGGCACCTGGCCTGAGTAGGTGGATAAATTAGGAGAGAAAAGGTACAGACTGACTGGCTGATCATGAAATCAATAACTTACCTGCCTCCTGCACCATCCCCCCAGAAAGTGACATAAGACTTCAAGGCCTCATCCACAGGGAAGCTGTGCATCTTTTCATTTCATTTGTTATAACTTCTTTTCTCTTGTCTTGTAGCAGGAATCATATGTATAGGTCTGCAGAATATTTGCAATCAATTGCTCATGTTATTTGCAAATGCCTCAGCATCACAATGGCATGGAATCACCTACAAATGACATCTATTGCTTTATTGAGTCCAAAGTCACGCACCTCGCTCCTGGCTTACTCTATGGGCTTTCCAGTTTTCACTAAAGACTTCTGCTTTTTCTCTTCAATTGGGAAGTGTTAATTTTACTTCCAGAGGTGGCCGTGGGAGATCTTGCTCATGATCCCATTTTTAATTGCTTACTATTTCATCTTGTCTTCTGAACGTTGTCTCTTTCCCTCTCACCAGGCAAGTGCCCACCCAGCTCTTTAATTCTTTCATAGCAAATGAGGGCACTTGTGTTTTGGAACCAAAGCAGGTGCAGTAAGTTTGTTTTGCTCTTGTGGCAAGTTTCAATCTGAATTCATTAAGTCTCCCAGATGTTAAAAATGTGGTCATGGTCACTATGTCCAGAGAACTGTATGGAGTGCTTCAGACCACAATGGCCAATATTGGCTTTTATTTGCAAATTGTTGAAGCATTTGGAGTAGAGAATGAGTTTGTCCACCTGGCCTTGGGATTTGTGTCAATTAAGGTATTCTATGAGAGGGGAGAACTAACAGCTAAACTCTCTGCTAAATTACATATATAATTATAATTTAAAAAATTAACCTATATATATTTTTATTGTTGTTCTATTAGAGTTTTCCCAATTTTCCCCCCTTGCTCTCCCCTGCCCCACCCACCTCCCACTCCCACAGTCAAGTCCCACCCTGTTGTCCATGTCCATGGGTCATTTATACTTGTTCTTTAACTAGGACCTTCCCCTTCTTTCCTCTCTTATAGCCTCCCCCCTTCTCTCTGGTCCCTGTTGGTTTGTTCCTCATTTCCATGCCTCTGGTTCTATTTTCCTTATTTGTTTGTTCTCTTCATTAGGTTCCTGTTATGGGTGAGATCATATGGTATTTGTCTTTTGCTGCCTGGCTTATTTCACTTAGCATAACACTCTCCAGTTCCATCCATGCTGTCACAAAGGATAGGAGTTTCTTCTTTCTTTCTGCTGCATAGTATTCCATTGTGCAAATGTACCACAGTTTTTTATCCACTCATCTACTCATGAGCACTTAGGCTGTTTCCAGCACTTGGCTATTATAAATAATGCTGTTATGAACATTGGGGTGCATAGGTTCTTTTGAATTCATATTTCAGAATTCTTAAGATATAATCCCAGCAGTGAAATTGCTGGGTCAAAAGACAGTTCCATTTTTAGTTTTTTGAGGAAATTTCATACTGTTTCCCACAGTGGCTGCACTGTGATGTTTCCTTTAGCTGTGCAGAAGGTTTTTAATTTCATATAGTCCCATTTGTTTATTCTTTCCTTTATTGTCCTTGACCTAGAGGGTCTATTGATGAAAATATTGCTGCACGGAGTATCTGAAATTTTACTGCCTATGTTTTCCTCTAGGACTTTTATGGTGTTGTGGCTTATATTTAAGTCTTTGATCCATTTTGAGTTTATTCTGGTGTATGGTGTAAGTTGGTGGACTAGTTTCTCTTTTTTTGCATGTACCATTCCAGATCTCCCAGCACCATTTGTTGAAGAGGCAATTTTTACTCTGTTTTATGCTTCTGCCCCTTTTGTCAAATATTAATTGACCATAGAGAAACGGGTTTATTGCTGGTCTCTCTGTTCTGTTCCATTGATCTATATGTCTGTTTTAATGCCAGTGCCAGACTGTTTTGATTACAGTTGCCTTGTAGTATAGTTTAATATCAGGTGTTGTGATCCCTCCTATTTTGTTCTTCTTTCTCAAGATTGCTTAGACTATTTGGGGTTGTTCTTGGTTACATATAAATTTGTGAAATATTTGTTCTAAATCTGTGAAATATGTCATTGGTACTTTAACAGGGATTGCATTGAATCAATAGATTGCTTTGGGTAGTATGGCTATTTTAATGATGTTGATTCTTCCAATCTATGCTTCTATTTGTTTTTATCTTCCTCAACTTCTTTCTTCAGCATTCTGTAGTTTTACAAGCACAGTTCTTTTACTTCCTTGGCTAAGTTTACTCCTGGGTAAATGGGATTTCCCCCCCTACTTTCTCTTTCTGATATTTCATTGTTGGTGTACAAAAATATCTTCAATTTCTGAATATTGACTTTGTTTCCCACTATTTTGCCCAATTCACTTATTAGGTCATGTCATGTTTTGGTGGAGCCTATAGGGTTTTCTATGTACACTATTGTGTTGTATGCAAACAATGACAGTTTTACTTCCTCTTTTCCAATTTGGATGTCTTTTATTTCTTTTTCCTGTCTGATCCTTGTGGCAAGAATATCCAATACTGTGTTGAATAAAAGTGGCGAAAGCAGACATCCTTGTCTTGTTCCTGATCTTGGTGGGAAAACTTCTAGTTTTTGCCCACTGAGTATGATGTTGGCTATAAGTTTCTCATATATGATCTTTATTGTGTTGATGTATGCTCCCCCTATTCCCACTTCGCTGAGTGTTTTAATCATAAGTGGGTGCTGTACTTTATCAAATGCTTTTCAGTGTCTATTGAAATGATCATGTGATTTTTATCTTTCATTTTGTTTATGTGGTGTATTATATTTAATGACTTGCGAATATTATACCATCCTTGCATCCCTGGGATGAATCCCACTTGATCATGGTGTATGATCTTTTTAATGTATTGCTGGATCCAGTTTGCCAATATTTTGTTGAAGATTTTAGAATCTATATTCCTCAGCGATATTGGCCTGTACCTTTCTTTCTTTGTTGTGTCTTTACCTGGTTTTGGAATTAGGGTAATCCTGGCCTCATAAAGAGAGTTTGAGAGTCTTCCCTTCTCTTTAATTTTTTGGAATAGTTTGAGAAGGATAGGAGTTAGCTCTTCCCTAAATGTTTGGTGAAATTTCCCTGTGAAGCTGTCTGGTCCAGGGCTTTTGTGTGCCGGGAGTTCTTTGATCACTGCTTCAATTTCACTAGCTGTTATCTGTCTGTTTAGGCTTTCTGCTTCTTCTTGATTTAGTTTTTGGAGACTTTATGTTTCTAGAAATTTGTCCATTTTGCCCAGGTTGTCAAATTTCTTGGCATATAGTTGCTGGTCATAATTTCTTACAATCATTTGTATTTCTGTGGTATCAGTTGCAAATTTCTCCTCTTTTGTTTATGATTTTATTTATTTTGGTCCTCTTTCTTTCTTGATGAGTCTGGTTAAAGAATTGTGATTTTGTTTATCTTTTCAAAGAACCAGCTCCTGAATTTATTGATCCTTTAAATTGTTATTTTAGTCTTTGTGTCATTTAATTCTGCTCTGATCTTGGTTATTTCCTTCCTTCTACTTCCTCTGGGCTTGTTTGGTGTTGTTCCTCTAGTTCTTATAGATGTAGGGTTAGGTTGTTTATTTGAAATGTTTATATCTTTTTTGGTAGGCCTGTATTGCTATGAACTTCCCTCACAGGACTGCCTCCTCTGTGTCCCACAGGTTTTGGGCTGTTGTGTGTTCATTTTCATTTGTTAACAGAAACTTTTTGATTTCTTCTTTGATCTCATTATTAACCCATTAATTGTTTTATAGCATACTATTCAGTCGTGATGAATTTGAATGATTTTAAGTTTTTTCCTTGAGGTTTGTTTCTTGGTTCAAGCCATCATGATACAAGAAGATGCTTGATATGATTTTAATTTTCTTGAGTTTGTTGAGGCTTGTTTTGTGACCTACCATGTGGTCTGTTTTTGAAAATGTTCCATGTGCATTTGAAAACAATGTATATTTTGCTTCTTTTGAATGAAAGTTTCTGTGTGTCAATTAAGTTCATTTGTTTAGAGTGTTGTTCAATGCCACAATATCCTTCTTGAGTCTTTTCTTAGAAAGTCTATCCATTGTTGACGATGGGTTGTTAAAATACTTAACTATGAGTATATTGCTGTTGATACCTTTCTTGAAGTCCTGCAAGATTTTCCTTATATATTTGGGGACTCCTATGATGGGTGCAGACATATTTATAATGTTTATGTTTTCTTGATGGATTCTTCCCTTGAATATTTTGAAGTGTCTTTCTGTGTCTCTTTTTATGGCCTTTGTTTTGAAGTCTATTTTGTCTGATATAAATATTGTTAACCTGGCTTTTTATCCCTGTCCATTTGCTTGGAATATTTTTTTTCTATTCCTTCATTTCTAGTCTGTGTAGATCTTTTGTTCAGAGGTGGGTCTCTTGTAGGCAGCATATATGTGGGTCATATTTTCTTATCCATTCAGCTACTTTATATCTTTTGATTGGAACATGTAATCCATTTATATTTAAGGTTATTATTGATAGATACTTATTCATTGCCTTTGTTCTTGTGTTTCTCTCTCTCTCTTTCTTTTTCTTCATGTTCTTAAAGTAGTCCTTTTAGCATCTCTTGTAATGATGGTTTGGTAGAGATGTGTTCTTTTAGACTTTTTTGCTGTTTGTTTGGGAAGCTCCTTATTTTGCCTTCTATTTTAAATGAGAGTTTTGCTAGGTAGGGTAGTCTTGGTTGCAGGCCTTTGTTTTTCACTACTTAGCATGTTTCTTGCCATTCTTTCCTGGCCTGGACTGTTTCTGTTGAGAAATCAGCTGAGAGCCTTATCAGGGATCCCTTGTACGTTACTTGCTATTTCTCCCTTGCAGTCTTTAAGAGTCTCTCTTTGTGTTTAAATTTTGTCATTTTTATTATGATGTGTCTTAGAGTGGGCCTCTTTGGATTTATCTTGATTAGGACCCTCTTTGTTTCTTGAACTTGCATGACTTTTTTTCTCATCAAATTAGGGAAGTTTTCTGTCATTACTTTTCAAACAGGTTTTCTAGGCCTTGCTCCTCGTCTTCACTTTCTGGTATTTTATGATATGGATATTATTACATTTCATGCTGTCTTGCAGCTCCCTTAACCCTCTATACTTTTGAGTCTTTTTTCATTTTGTTGCTCTGTCTGGAAATTTTTTTCTACCTTGTCCTCCATATCACTGATCCAATCCTCTGTTTAATCTAGCCTGTTTTTGATGCCTCTGCTGTGTTCTTCAATTCAGACATTGTATTCTTCATTTCCTTTTGGCTCTTATTGATAGTTTCTATGTGCTTTCTCAGGCTGATGTAGTTCGTAGGTTCCTTGTAGCTTCTCTGCAGTTCTTTGTAGTTCTCACTGAGCTCATTGAGCTTCCTTATAACCATTATTTTGAACTTAATGTCTTATAGTTTAATTGTCTCTATTTCATTTAGCATTCTTTCTGGGGATTCCTCCTTTTCCTTTTGATTGGAGGTTGTTTCTTTGTCTCCCTGTTTTAGGTACTCTTCTTGTTTGTTTCTGCTTCTTAGATTGATTTGCTTTGACTCCCTGTCTTCGTGGCGTGGCCTACTATGGTAGAAGACCTGTGGGATTCAGTGTTGCAGTCTCCTTCATCTCCTGAACTTGATGCTCTTGGGATGTCTTTTATGCCATTTATGTTGGCTCTCTAGTTGTAATTGGGTTTGTATTATTGTTGGGTGTTCATTGGTGGGTCCTTCCATCTGCTTGGCTGACTGAGAGTCACTCTGCCTACCATGTCTTGTATGGTGTTGTGCATGTGCCACTAGAACAAAACCACACAGCCCAGGAAACAAACCCACACCCACAAAAATAACCCCCACCCACAATCACACTATCAACAGCAAATGAGCCAGTATCAATAAGGGTGTAAAGAGATTAAGACTGTTATAAGAAAGGAGAAATGAATATGAGATGATTAATTGAAAGAAAAATGATTTTGAGTGGGTGGAGGGTAGAGGAGGAACAATAATAAGAGTAGGGAATTAAGGCAAGGCAAAGAGAGAAAGAAAGTAAAATTTACATCATAAATTAAAAAAAGAATTAAGAAGGCTGAATGGAGAAACAGAAGGGAAGTGGATAGTATTAGATTTAAACAGGACTAAAAAATATGGTGAGAGAAAGAAAAAGGAAAAATAATAGTAAATAAATAAATAAATAGGAACTACATTGGAGAAAAAGATTCACCACAGTACTATCTACAATAAATGAGCTAAGATTAATATAGATTGAATTGGAATAAGAGGGAACAAAGAAAGAATAAAAGCTTAAGAGATGTCTAGAGGAAAGGGAAGTCATTTTGAGATGATAGAGGGAGAAGGAATATTAAGAGTGAGGAAAAAAACAGACTAAGACAGGGAAAAATTAAAATTTGAGACAAAAAATAGAAAGGGCAAGAGAAAGGCAGAAGAGAGTAGGAGGGAGGAAAGGTAAACGTTGAGATTTGAAATACCAAAATAGTGAAGATCTAGAGATAAAATTGAAGAAATACAACAATCACCCTAACCATAACCAGTGTGCAAAGGTTGATAAAGGTGGAGAGAGTACAAGGATATTTTAAGAGCAGGAAAAAGAATGTTAGATGACCAATGACAAGAAAAATAGTTTTGAGAGGTTGGAGGGGGGAAAAATAGTAGGAGTGTGGAGTGGAAACAATTCACAGCAAGAGTGAAAACGAAATTTAAAACAAAAATAAGAAGAGGAAAGAAGAAGGTAAAATGTAGTAAGAAGGTGCAAAATATGAGATTTGAAATAAACTGTAATATAAATCTAGTGACTTAATATACACAAACTTGAAGACAAGAAATGAAATTTAAAAAGCTATGCAGGAAAGAAAGTACCATAAATCATGAAGAAGACTGCGTTGGAATTCATTGGGGTAGGATCCAGTATTTACCACTGTTCTTTTCTTTCTGGACCCGCCTCTGTTATATCAGATGGTGCCCCAGTCTGGCCTAACACAGCCTGTTGGAGACTACCAGGCATTCATATTCTTTGGCTGACTCCTTCAGTTGTCAATCTAGTCATTCTGTAATCAGCAATCAGCTTAAGCACCACAGCATGGGGCAGAGTAATTCCTGCAAGCAGGACTATTGCTTCCCCTCAGGCTAATGCCACTCAGAAGAAAATGGTCTGCCTGAGCACAATGGCTTCTGCAGCATGAGGGATGACTCAGCACCAGGATCCAGGTGGCCACTCTCTCAGTTCTCTCCCCAAAGCCACAGTCCCCAGTCTTTCCTCAAGCATCTCTAGTCCACTCTACCCCCCACCCCCATCCTTTCCTGGAGCCCAGGGTAAGTGGCTACAAATGAAATTTTATGCATTGGCCCTTTAAAAGGCTCTCTGTGACTCCAGCTCTCTGTTCCTGGCAGAGAGAAACCCTGAAACTTTTTGCAGCTGGATGTTGTCTGGGTTCTTTTTGGGCTCTGGCACTGTAAGCTGGGGAGCCCAGCTTGGTGTTTAGACCCCACACTTCTCAGTGGGAACCCCCTGGTTGCTGAAATATTCCTCTGGCACTTCAGCTGCCATCTGTGGGAGTCCAGCCAGCCCTCTCACAACTCTGTATCAGCCACATTGTGGTGAAGCTGTTTCTTCTGTCTGTCCATGATTATAAGGCTTCTCTCCCACTATTGTTCAGTTGTTTAGTCCAGATGATTTCTCTGGAATTTAGTTGTAATTCCAGATTTGTCCTGGGAAGAAGTTAGTGTACCTTCTACTTACTCCTCTGCCATCTTGGAATGCACTAATTACTATATATATATAAAATTATATATATATATAATTAATATATATAATTATAGATAATAATTTTATCTTTTATATATACATATAAAAGATATATATATCTGGTACTGTAAGCTGGGGAGCCCAGCTTGGTGTTTAGACCCCACACTTCTCAGTGGGAACCCCCTGGTTGCTGAAATATTCCTCTGGCACTTCAGCTGCCATCTGTGGCACTCTTATATATATATATATATAAAATCTGGTTTAATCCTTAAAACAATGTAGTAAGAATTACTATATCCCTTGCAGAGGGGTAAATGGAGGGTTGTATAATTAGCCCAGTATAGCCCAGTCAATACACAGGAAAGTCAGGAGGCAAACACAAGTCTAACTCTGAATTTGGTGCTCTTGACCACCATACTTCACATACAGCAGCAGTTGAGATAGGTTTGAGAATGGCAGCTATTCAAGAAAGAGAGAGAGTGGTCTTGAAAGTAGGCTTGCCATATAGTCAACTTATAAAACTTGAGTGTTGGTCCTTAAAGTCAACTGGCTTTTTGAAATACATACTCTTGTTATTCCCTATAGATAAATAAATTCAGTAAATTGATGGATCAGAATCATTGTGGGAGAGCCTTGTGCACTGTCCAATATGGAAACACTGGGGACATGAGGATATTAAAGTTTGTTTAACATTAATTAATATTAAATAAGTAAACTCTCAGTTTCTCACTCACAGTGGACACTTTTTAAGTGATCGATGACCACATGAAGCTTGGAGCAAATGAACTGATCTAGACCATTTCCATCATCCCAGAAAATTCTTATGGACAGTGTGTTAGGCGGTTACCAAGTCTACCTCCTCCTCTGTCTGGGCATATGGCTGTCTTCCCAGAACCTTACACAGTTTGATATGCAGTAGGGCTAAGATCCAGCCCCTGGGAGGTAGGTGGAATTAACGGATACCATTTACAAGTCTGGACCATATGAACTCCCAGGAGGGATACTACCTATATTTCCTGCCCTTTTCAGGTACTGTAGCTGAGTTGGTGAGTTGGTGGCCACAAGTTGGAGATGATGGAAACAAAGGTGAAAGGAATCTCGGTCCCTCAATCACTGCTTGGAGCAAAGCAGCGTGTTGATTAGGACCTCTTGTTTGGACATAAGGTGAACAAGACAGATTTCAACTGTGTGGATCTGCTGGGATTTTGAGTTTGTCATTGCAGCCACCAGTCAAGAGGCTTTGGAGCTGTAATTTGAACTTAAGAAATCTAGATACAGAACTTTGCTTTCCACCCCCTTATGGAAATCAGCAAAATAGAACAGCACAGACATTAGTTGGACCAAGAAAAAATAGTGCAACTACTCCACAATCAAAGAAGTTTCTTTCCCTTCAGGATTAGAAAACTTGTGAATAATAATAATAACAATTGTCCACTTTTTAAATTCCATTTTCTGGCAAACTGCATTATTGCATTTGGTCCCTGTGACAACCCTATATTTTCACTAAGTTTCAGTGTATCCTCATTTTACAAACTGATATTCATCAAGGTTAAGTAACTTATCTATGATAATGACTCCTATAGAACAGGGAAAGCCATTATTCAGGTAATGAGCCAGCACACAGAGGATTGGAGGGACATTTTGACAACAGCTGCTACCAGTGCGGGCCCATGAAGAGGTGGTGCACATGAAATAGGTCAGAACAGATCTACGAGGAAGCAGGACGCACTGGAGACCCAGGGCTCCATACGGAACTTGCAGTCTCTAGTGAAAGAGCCTCGTTCATTTATGATTGTGTGTGTGAGTGTGTGTACATGTGTGTACAGTTACACTTATTGGGTAAATCTGCATAAACTCTATCTGTATTACTATTTTTAGTCTTTTTAACTAATTTATTTCCTGAAGCTCTCATGAAAAAAAAATACTTCTTCCTATATTGAAAGCCATGCATTCCCCAGCTATGCCTCTGGAAAACACTAGGTTATATTTTTAGAGTCTGCTTCACAATTGTCATTGTGATAGAAGCAGAAACTAAAATACCAACTGAAGAAGGAAGGTATTTTCTTGCTTTAGATATTTCAGAAACAAGCACATATTTAGTGCTCTGGGTGGGAGACTCAAACTGTGTGCTGAGAATTGGTGAACCTAAGCAAAATGGCCCTGCCCTTGTCTGTCAGCGCTCACAGGTCAGTGGGCACACAGGCTCTGTACCAACCACAGTCTGACACAGGGAAAAGATGCCCTGACCACACCCTACAAGTCAAGGACTACATTTGTCTCATCAGATTAATGTGTTGCTGTTTTAATAACATGGTAGATATTTTAGGGATGAAAGGAAGCAGAAATATATAGTTTAATTATCTTTTTTTGTGAGTGGAGAAAGGCCTGGAGACCAGTTAAGTTCATCTTATCTTGCAGACAGAAATCATGAATGAAAGCTCAAATACACCCTCACACACACTCACATATACTTGCACACTCTCACGCACACGTTACTCAATTAATGCTAATACAAAGAAAGTTGGAACCAAATCCATCAAACTCAGTAGCACTAGAAGGGCTATAAATTGAGACAATTAAAAGAATAAATAAGATGTTATGAATTAATGATCAGAATCAATTTCTCTGTCTAGTCACACTGATAGTTCTTTGCAATTATAATTTCTCACACTTATTCAGTGAATGGAAGGGGTAGATAAAAACACCAGCAAACCAGAAAAGAGAGTTGCTTAGTGCTTGGCAATTCACAGCTTTCAAAGGCAATAACCAGAGCAGAATGTGTCCCAGATTGTCAGGAAAGGGCTTTGAATAATGTATGTAGCACTGCTCTGAAAGTTAAAAATAACTGTGATGCAGGCAGCAGAAGGTGGTACTTAAAATACATTATCTACTGGGCCTGACGAAAGGTAAGAAGGAACCCCTTACTTCACAAGAGTGACAATCATGTAAAATATTGCATATCGCAAATGCTTATCTGAAGGAATTATTTAAATCATAATAAAAGTCAGGAGTCACAGTCAATTCAACCCAATCTCATAGATTCTGGAATCTGCAATACCACTTCTGCAATTTGGAACATACCCTCAGGCTTTCAGAAAATAGTACCTATAAAAAGCAAGCAGGCTGGCAGGCTAAAACACCTGCAGATCAATAAACCAATAACAAACAAGAAGTCTGGGGGTGGGGGAGAAGAATGATTGGTGGGGAGAGTCAGGACCTTCTGGAATAGCAACCAACCCAGAAGTTCTACTCTATTCAGAAAAGGGGGAAGCTCTGATTACATCTTGATATCTTGCAGGGCTATATTTTTTCTTGTCCTAAAACAGCAAGATTTTAAGGTGAGACAAATTATTTGAAAAAAGACTATCTGTAAGAACAGGCTGTGCGACGTCAAATAGCAGCTGTGCTGTCTCGGGGGCCATGGGGGACCTGGATGGTCAGGATGTGTACCGGTGCTGTCTAGTGGAACCTTTGCAAAGGTGAAAATGTCTTTCTGCTCTGTCCAATAAGACAGCCAAGAGCCATTGGTTAACAACATTATATAAATTTTAAGTGTATTCCTTCATGTTACGACATCTGTGTACTCCATTATGTGCTCACCACCCATCAGACCTGTGCCTTCCTAATTCATTGTGCCACTTCTAACAGTGACACAGTGGACCAGAGTGCAGAAACCTGAAACCACTTGTTTTAGGAGAGTCTCCTTCTGTCACATAAATTTGCCCTCCTTTACCCTCTTCATTCGTCTCCCAACCCCCTTTTCTTCTGGTAACCACCATTCTGTTGTCTGTGTCTATGAGTTTTTGTTTTGTTTGTTCATTTGTTGCTTTTTGTTTTATAGCCCACATACAAATGAAACAATATGGTTGTTGCTCTTTTCCATCTGCCTTACTTCACTGAGCAATGTACTCTCAAGATCCAACCATGTTGTTGGAAATGGCAACATTTCATCATTTTTTATGGCCAAGTAGTATTCCATTGTATATATGTACCAAATCTTCTTTATCCATTTATCCATTGAAGGACATTTAGGTTGTTTCCACATGTTGGCTATTGTAAATAATGCTTCAGTGAACATAGGGGTGCATATATTTTACAAATAAATGTTTTTAAATTTTTCTGGCAGATACCGAGAAGAGGAATTGCTGAGTCATATGACAGCTCTATTCATAATTTTTTGAGGAACCTCCATACTGTTTTCCATAAGGGCTACATCACTTTACAATCTTACCAGCAGTGTGTGTTGGGTGGGCTGGGAGATTCCCTTGACTTTTACTTAATTTTTAAAATTTAAACAAACACATAAAGGTGGTGGCTACTGAATTAGATAGCTCAGATATAAATTCACCTATTTTTAAAATTTTAAACCCAAATGTCATAATTATTCACTTAATATTTATCATGAGTCTATGTAGTTTCACAAAGCACTTAACTTCCAATATTCCTACTGCTGGCACAGCACAGAACTTATACCATATAATCCACGTTTTTGCCCAGAGGAAAAACAGTCTTTTAACACGAGTGGGCCAAATGTTCTTCAAGTTTCTCCTGTGTATTTCTGCCTTCTGTGATCTGAGTCTCTAGAATCCCAGCTACTGAAAGATAAACACATGGTATTCTCATGGATTATTTTTGCACAGATTGTCAGGAAATAGCAAAAAAATGTTTGAAGAGCTGTCTTGACCTAAATTTAGGAAGAAATTTGTAGTGATCCAAACATTGTGCATATAAGCATTCAGAAATCATAACTATTTATACATGTCAGAATAAGAAAACGCAATGTCTGTTATACTTCTATCCTTCCTTATAGTCACTTTCATGTTTTCTGTTCATGTAGCACAGTTTATTGTCCTTTCTCTTCTTTTTTCCTCTCTTGTCCCTTCCTTCTTCTGTGTTTGGAGGAGGGGTGAGGGAATGTTGGGGGGACATTCAAGTGTTATACTGGGTTATGTTTTGGGGATATCAAAGGCATACCTGTGGTCATTGCTTCAACTCTTTGGACACACTAGAGAATTACTCTTTGTTTTCAGGAAAAAATATCGAAAAACAATCCCCAGAGGCAGACTTTCCTGAACCAAGTGTTTTCAGGTTTCTGCATTCTAGTACACTGTGCTTCACTGTTGGAAGTGACATGCTGAAGTAGGAAGGCACATGTCTGATGTGGCCATAGGCACAGCAATTGGGGAGCAATATCCGGTGGGACTTCCCCTTTGTTTCCCCACAGCTAAACTAGTTCTGCCTTGAGGTGCAAGGTCAGGAGCACTTTTTATGTATATGTGCCACTGGGAAATGAGGAGTGACTCATAACTCCCACCCCCAGTGGGCGCAGGGAACCACTTGGAGCATCGTCAGATTGAAACCATCGGTGTTTCCCGTTGGGGTCCTCTCAGGCAGGTTCTCCTCTGATTTCTGTCAGCTCAGCTTGTCGCTTTTTTTCCTGCGGCCACAGTTGAGTTTATAATGATCTGTGGATTTAGCAAACACTGGGGATTTGACAAAACCTTACTTATAGGTAGGGAAGTGACAGGAAAGACAGTTGAATGAGGGAATAGGTTGTGCTAGAGCAGAACTAGAATGGGTGTCTGAGTCAGTCTCAGGAGGAGCAGTGGGGGAGAGACCACATGACACTAGGCATGGCTGGCTCAGTTGTTTTATTTGCAGTGGTTTCAAGTAAATGAAACTCCTACAGAGCAAACACTTGTTGAAACCAGTAACGCAGAAACAGCAGTCAGAAATGAGGTCTATACCATTTAGAAAATATTCACTCAAACTCATTAGAAATTTCAAAAAACACGTCCACTCTGACCACTTAAAGATTGTGTGGCATATAAAATAATGCAATACATTAAAATCAATGATGTCTTTAAGGGATGAAATATATATAATCAATTAACAGCTGTACTTTAATTGATCTTATCTTTTATATGTAAATAAGTATATGACTGTGGTTTTGTGTTGTTCTGTGTCTGGCCCAAAGTGAGCATATAGATAATTGTGAATGAAATGTTCTAATTTATAAATGTACTCCCATGCAAATTGCCTATCTCAGTCACTGGCTTTCATTGACATATCTTTCTTCCTTTGGAACTTTGTTTCTTAATTCATAAAAATATTATTTCTGTAATATTTAACCCCTCTAATAAGTCCCCACCTATTTTGCTCTCAAAATAGGATTTATTTAAGACAAGTTTGTTTGCTATTTCTAGTACCAGTGACATACCATTGACATAGTCTTCGCACCACAATTATGTGAGATATACAGAAGTAGGCAAAAGTAGGTTTACAGTTGTGAGTATGCAAAACACAGAGTTTATTTTATATTATTACAGTCATAACCTGCATGTCCTTTTTCATATGAACAACTGTAAACCTACTCTTGCCCACCCTGTAGAGGTCAGGTGTAATTCTGTTCATTAGCCAGGGAGGGCAGAAAAAGGCTTAGTGATTTCCTAATCATAATCAGATTTCAGTACACAAACTGATTTCATATTTTCTAAAATTTATGAAATGGACCTGTCAGGAATAGGCTGGAGAACATTAGAGTTTCATCTGGATGCTGACATTGTTAGCTACCTGGGCTGATGAGTGCACTTCATTTCACCAGCCTGTGGCAGGAATCACAAGTTATTTCAGCTTCAAACATCAAACATTTTGGTCTTAGATGAAAGAAAGCAATGTATTTCCCATCAGTATTGCAGTTAGAGTAAAATTTACATTTTTATGGCATATATTTTTACAACATTAACTTTCCTGGAAAAAAAAGCCCATGTTCACTCTTTTAATAGGACACGATTCGATCCTGGTGCCATTTTCTCTATGTCCATACGCCATGGATTGCATCAACTCAGTGTTGGTATGCAGACTTTTGTACTCTGAACTGTCTTGTGGGCATTATAAACACTGTGTGCACACACGCTGACACACACACACACATGCAAGTCCCTATTTGATTTCAAGAAGAATGTAGTCTTCTCGAACATAGACTCTAACGAGGAAGCAAGGGGTATGTGTGTGTGTCCATAAATCTGGAGAGTAGAAATGAAGTAAGATGGACAGAGGAGTTGGACTTCAATGACATGAATTTTCAAAATTCTAAGTAAGTAATATTGTTCAGGATAAGCTTCTTGGAGAAGTAGAATTCACTGCATGTTTCAAAGAAATCATGAAATTTATATAGCTTTATGGCAAATGAAAAAATAGACACTCAATAAATAAGGTTTTGTCATTTTTTAGGAGGTGATTAGTTGGACTGAGTTACAGTTCACAAGAATCTCAATTCACCATCTGGGGATAAAAAAGGAAGAGATCTTGGAGTTGGAATCAAATGACACAGGTCTGGGATGGTCACCTTCTAGTAGGCAGCTGGGGTGGTTCACAGCCCTGCTCACCTGGGCTTTCTCATGGAATACCTGGGGCGGAGGATCCCAGAAGTCTCACTCAGATGGACAGATTCACCTGCAGATATGTTTTCCTTGGAGAATGGTAAAGAATTTTGAGTTAATACCTAAAATGGAGAAATCCCAATTTGGTCCCTTTTGAAGAGACAGCAGAGAGGAACTTGGGGAGCACTGTCATAGATTTGGCTTTTACCTGACAGACCACTATATTTATCATAAGCTCAGCCTGACACTGAACCTACCTTTTCCCTTGGCCACCAGACCCTGCAGCTGAGTGTCAAGTGCCCTGTGCAAAGGCCCAGCTTCTCCAAGTCCCACCGTGGGCACCTACCCTGAAGTCCCACGTGAGTTACTGTCATCCATCAAGCTGCCATGCTCATTTTTGTCATTATGAAACTACTTTCCTGAATGCCCATCAAGCTGGTAAATTGAAATATAGATTGACAGACATTTGATTTTTCTCATACTGACTTATGCTGTCTGGCAGGAGTTAGAGGGCATTTGAGTTTGTGGTAAGTATATAGCCATCTCTCAGGTAAAAAGACAAATCTATTACAATGCCCCCAATGTTCCCATCTGCTGCCTCCTGACCTTCACCTCGAGCTCACTTGGTAGTAACCACACAAGTCTCCAGTCTCCATGTGATCCTCAGACCCTCCCAGGGTGACCTACCTTCAGGCAACTGACACCAGTGACACCACGTGGCACGAAGCATGACCTTCCTCCCCTCCTTGGGTCATAGACTGTTTATCTCCTTGAACTTTATTTTGTTATCCACACCCTGCCTCTTTTCAGAATAAACATGGTGGTTTTCTTTTCCACCTACTTTGGCGAGAGTTACCTTTCAGAGCTTTGGAATTCCATGGCATTATTGATAAACAACCTGGGGTGTTGTGTTTGGTAGTTTTGTTCATTTTTAAAAACTCTAGTATATCAGTCTTGCTTAGGAGCCTTGAAAGTCATGGCCTTTTGAATAGCACTTAGTTATAAGACTGGGACAAAACATCGACTTTGTGAGAACTTGATTGTGTAGAAGCCCAAAGCCCGCTGACTGAGATTTTTTGTGACAGGGCTGGACCTTGATTGAGTAGACACAGGGAGCAGAAATTATTCTATGTGATGGAAATTAGCTTAACTTCATGGGGAGACCCTGTGCAGGCAGCAACTGAGCCACAGGGAGGGCCAATAATGGCCATTGGTGTCCAGAGGGGCCATGGGAGAAGGGTGGGCTGCTGTTTTTGTGACTCTCCCCTCTAAAAGGGGCTGCCCACTTGCAGGGACATGTGACAGTTCCCCTCACCACCCGGGGGCTTCTTCAGCTCTGCACACTCCATGTCTGCTAACTACAGGGAGTGGGAGCCACATGATAATATTTTAAAGATTAGTCACAAGTCTCTTGATTGAAATGATGTTTTCTGTTGCAATCTCAAGACATAAATGAAGTGGTACACTAATACACAGTCACAAGGCACTCATGTTTACTTGGTTAAGGTCCAAGAATAGTTGGAAGGAAATCTGAGGAGAAAACATAGAACAGTATTTCCTTTTTATATTGGAAGGTATTCATTTTGTTGAAATATGGATCACACAGTGATCTCAGAATTGTGAGATATAGTCAAAATGCCAGGTGGTTTGACTATGGTAACTATGGTGTAATGTGCTATATAAGAAATGGGATGACAAAGTAATTTTTAAATCTGCTATTACTTTGTTACTTCCCAACAGCTAATTCAGTGACAGAAATCAAATAAAATTTTCATTTATTTTTAGCAATACAAAGTACTTTTACATTTTATGTATATTTCTCTTTAAGAAAAGTATATATGAGTAGTTCTCAATCAAGCAGAGGAGATTTTGCTCCTGAGGAGATATGTGGCAATGTCTAGGGACATTTTTGGTTTTCAGAACTAGGTGGAGGCTAAGAGTGCTGCTAAACATCCAACAATGTATAGGACAGTCCCTCAGCAAAGAATCATGTGGCCCCAAATGATGTCAGAGTGTGGAGTCTGGAAAACCCTAAAATGTGTGTGTGTGATATTACATGTCTATATAGATGTATATATCTGCAAATATACAGATATAATTGTTTATATACAGATATACATATATATGATATATGCAGACATATATCATATATATACATCATATAAGTATAGATATTTATAAATGCATGTGTGTTGGAGGGTGAACCTTAATAGCTTGATTCAATTGTCTGGAGCCACAAGCAAATGCTAAATGTTTTCTGCATTACCAAAACATCCTAATGTTTAAAAAAGCAGGAATGAAGAAATACAAGAGTTTTTATTTTTAGTTTAAGGAAGACTCAGAAAAGGGTCCTAAAAAAGTAGAGAAGGGACTAAACCAAGCATCTGATTCCCCCTCTGGCTCTTCACCTGCTGGCTGTTTGGGAACATCTCACCTGAGAGCTTCAGGTGTTCCACTTTTAAAATGAGTGAGATAAGAAGCATTACATTGAGAAATACATATAAATATATGTGGAAGTCACCTTCTAAACCCAGGTGTGCTTTTTGAACAAGTACTAAGATAATAGAGAATGAGGAAAGCGCAAGGAAAGGGTTTAATAGGGAATTAGACTATAATCTAACTGAAGAGTAAAATTATGTCTTTTTTTCCCCAGAGCTGTTTTTAAAATGAGTCAAACTATCTCAGATAGTCTTTTCCCCACCCAGAACTGTTTTTAAAATGAACTTTACTGGAAGACTTCTGAACATCCTTCTCATTTTTCAGCAACAGTTTCAAAAAAATAAATTTATTTCCAGCAAAAAAATAAAAGTAATACCCTGCCTTGACTAGTGTGTTTGACTTTTGTTTCATAGGAACAATTTAAAAACAAAACCCTGCCTTTACTGCTGCGTTTGACTTCTGGTTCCGTTTAATTTCAGTCAGATGCCTTTCAGTCCAGCTTGGGGCGCGAGCTGCTTCCGGTTGGCTTCCTTCTGACTGGTGTCCATTCATGGATTCCAAAGCAAACAGCGTGATTTCAGAATGAGCTGGTGATTGAAAATAGCGTGGTGAGGAAACTTGACAGCTATAATTAAAATAGCCAGTCCTCCTTTTATGAGCAAATAAAATGTGTTTTTAAGAGTTTCAAATCATAAAATCCACCCCCACCCCATACACACATTTTTAAGATAAAATTGGAATTACATTCTAACCCAATACAAAAATTTCATCAATAAAATCACATGATTTTTACATGTGGGGTTGTATGCCATCTCTCAGACACTGTGGTTGTCTTCCGAACACCTTCTTAACACTAGTACCTAAGTCAGGTGAGGGGGAAGGCTCAGGGACCGGTTAAACTACAGCTCAACTCATCCACAGAGCCCACCAAATGAGGGAGAGGACCGATGGAAGCAGCAACCAAAGTGAAGCCAAAACCAAAGACCATGGAGCCAGTGTTAGAAGTAGGGTGGTTTCGGGGAAAGACGAAATGAGAAGGCTCTGAGAAACCAGAACCGGGTGCAGTTTTGGCCAGGACCAGTGGGGGCCAAGTCTGAGCGTTCAGCCACATTATCTATCTGCCGGTGGTTCCAAGACACTGAATTATGAGAACTTCCATTCTTCAATGTCCTGTGGCTGAAGAAAGGGCAGGGCAAGGAATGAAAAGGTGTGTTTTCTAATTGTGGATCATCAGAGACAAGCACATGGGCATGAACCCAAACTGGTTGGTCATTTATTCAAGCAGTCATTCATTTACATATTTTGGTATTTAACTTCTAGCTAAAAGCTCATAGTTAATAATCATGTAAAAGCTCTTCCCCCCTGAAATGGGATGGTCTTTACTTGAGAAGATTAAGCAGTTTGTTTTTTTAAGCAAAATGATTTTTCTCCCTAAGTTGGGTTCCTTTGCACAGGTCACAGAGGACTTTCCATGAGGGATGGAATATGGACTTGTCTGGACCACATCCACTGCTGTAGCAGCAGGAGGACTACCTGCTCTGAGTGTATCTTTGGCCTTTGGGAAGACAGTACTCTTGCTAAGGAGGTTTTATTCATGAGATTAAGATCCTGGAAAGAATTGACTCTACCTTATAATGTTGTTTCATCACTGATGCCTCAAAATCCATAGCTGGAAATACTCAGTTCAACAAAGAGTGAGGGAATAGTGTATGCTAAAACATTGGACGAACACACTACTTCTCCTTTTTCCTTAGCAACTGCCAGGACTAGAAAGGGCTCTTCCCCATTACAAATGTGGGAGAAATGTGACCTGAGGGTGCAAGGCTTTTGTCCCCATAACACATGACACTACTGGTTTTTTTAAAAATTAGGACTTTATATTTTGGAATAGTTTTAAGTTCATAGCAAAAATGAGGGGAAGGCACAGAGATTCTCCTATGGCTCCACCCCTAGGTATGCACAGTGTCCTCTGTTATCAACACTCCCCAACAGAATGTGATATTTGTTATAATCCATGAGCCTACATTGACCACCATCACCCAAAGCCTGTACTTTACCTTAGAGTTTACTCCTGGTGTTGTACGTTCTATGAGTTTGAATAAATTTATAATGACATGTACCCACCATTATAGTGTCATATAGAGTAGTTTCACTGCCCTAAAAATTCTCTATGCTCCACCTGTTCATCCCTCCCTCCAATCCTTAGCAACCACTGATTTTTTTTACTGTCTCCATAGTTTTGCCTTTTCCAGAATGTCCTATAGTTGAAGTCACACAGTAAGTAGCCTTTTCAGATGGGCTCATTTCACTTAGTAATGTGCACATAAGTTTCCTCCATGGCTTATCATGGCTTGACAGCTCATTTCTTTTTAGCACAGAACAATATTCCATTGTTTGGATGGACGACAGTTTATGTATCCATTCACCTACTCAAGGGCATCTTGATTGATTCCAGTTTTTGACAATTATAAATAAACTTCTGTTTTCATGAGCCGATCAGGCAGGACCTATTGGGCTTTTCTATCAAAATGGCTCTACTAACAAAAGGGGGGAGATTCCTACTGACAGAAATTTGGGGGAGGCCATGAAGTGCTTTGGGCTGTCTGTCACAAGAGATAATTTCTGAGAGTCTTTTATTTTATCCTAATATTTCTGGCAATCTTGCATCCTAGTCTATCTTTATTATTAAAAAGTAATAATTACACTTTTTATTATTAAACATTAAATATTCCCAAAGTCTCAAGTGAGTTCAATTCTCAGAGGAGAAAGGATATTTCTTCCTTCCCCAGAGTTACAGTTTTCAGATACAATCCTGTTACAACTTGATATTCCAAAATGATTAGGATTAAATCAAAGCATGTAAGCGTGCAGGTGCCAAATGAGTATGCATATACTGTCTCCAACAAACAAAACAAGATCCCTACATTCCTGAAGTAAGCAAATCGGGCTCTTAATTTCCTGCATGTTTTATCCTAAAAGGAAAGCCTCAGAACACTTATTTTATTATAAATTTTAGTAGATCAGACTTGCATGGACATTTTTCATCTGAATGAGGACTTTGGTAACCAATGAGTCAGTGTTTCATGCAATTAATTGAATGTCACAGACAGTGGGGTTCAGAATGACAGTGTGTGCCAACCCAAACTTAAAATCCTTTTCAGAGAGTGAGTCCTGCAGGATCCCGTGATCACCCCCACATCATCTGCTTCCCAATTACATCATAATTACGGCAGAGATAATCTCTTTGACTTCTGTTATTATTGTATAGAATTCCTTAGAATCTTAGAACCATGATGCTATCATGTAATTTAGAACTCATCACTTTTAACACCCTTATTCAGAGGAGGCAAGAGAAACAAGAGAATTTCAGTAACAGGTACAAAATAAGATAACACAGACAGCTATTAACACCATATAAATTAATCATATTATGAACTAATTAATAATCTTAATTAGGTACTGATATCTTGAGTATGGAATTAGCTACATATGCCTACATTTTGAGAAAGAATGCTAGTTTCTTTTTTATTTCTCTGGTATGCTGTGTTCTTGGGCACGCACCTTCCAATACTTCCTTGCCCTGTTATTTGTACACTGATTGTCTTCTAACCACTGCCCCACCACCATTCATTGTAAGCTCATATAAAGCAGTGTTTATTTCACCCGTCCTTCTCTGAAGTCTCTGCACACTGCCAAAACCCTAATGGGCACTCAGGAAATAGGTGTTGAATGAACCGTGTTTGTAAAGCTAGCTATGCCCCGGATTCAGTCATGCGCTTCTCTACCTTCTTTCATTAAATTACACCCGTCTACTTGGCTGGTCACTTATCCATAGCCTGTGCTGATATTCTGTAATCAGAGTCCCCTCACGGGCATATATGAGATACAGTCTGACTTTTCAAGCTTGTGGGCAATATTACTTTGAGGTCACAGTCCCTATTCCCAGGCAATGACATCAGCCATTCCTGGGGTTGTTTTGGTCACATCAGGTTGCTGTGTTGGCCCCTCCCATGGCCCATGGCCACTTTTCTATCAAAGATTAAAGGTTGCAAAGCCCAGGAAAACATAGGTATCGAGGAGTTGTGTTTCTCCTTTTTCCTACTTGATAAAGGTGTGTGAAGTGGTCAAAACACCATTCCCCTGGGAGCAGGGCAGGAGGGCAGGAATTCCAAGGTGCCAGCTTTCAAGAACTATGGGAAGCCATCAAGATAAGCCTGACAAGGAAAAGACAGAATTCAAGAATCAGGGGAAGAAGCCCAATGTCTCAGACTCAGGGAGAGAAACACAGTCATTAGATCATAAGCTAGAAGGCTTATCCTGTTGCTGGTGGCCTGCAGTCCCCGCCCTGGGCTGGCCCAGGGTCTCCTGACACAGGGGGATGCAAAAGGGAAATTGCACTCTCTAGCAGGGACACTGTTTTACTGGTCTGAGGCTTCATTTCAAAGGCAGTCCACGTTCTGTTTTTTCTGTCAGGGCCTCCCATGAATCTGACAAATAGAATAATTTTTGCAAGTATGTCAGTCACTCAGATGGAATTTTAACAGCCTATTAGGAGGTCAAATGAAGAGGGGAACTCCAGTTGTTATTGTTAGCTCTTCCTCTGAGACTCCTCTGGCTTGCCCAGAGCTCTCCTGAGCCCCTCTCCTCAGCTGGCTCCATCCAGAGCACAAAGGTTGAGAGGAGCACCTTTTGACATAATTGGCACTATTGCTCAAATAAGCTCAGTATCAAAAGTAAGCTTTCCTGGGCACATCTCTAAGAAAAATAAGAAATTTGAATCATAGGCTTAGATGCTTTAGGTAAGATTCTCTGTCCCTTTTGACAGAGAAAAGACTCACCCAAATGTTTTATTATAGGTAAAACCCTTTTACAGAAACAAAATACTGAGGTGGGGGAGGGACGATATTGCCCTGGAGCTTGTTGCCTGCACGAAATAGGTTCGACAGTAAGCAACAGCAGATGGTCAGGGCGTGTACAGCTTTGGATCTTCCCACTGAGTCAGTTTTTAGGCTTATCACGTCACCCTTCTACTTTATATCTCATTCATTTTATTCAGATGTAAATATCCATCTTAGCCAGTAGGCAAACACAATTTGGTACAGTTTAGATATCGATTACTGAATATATATTAGTTTTTCAAATGTTGGGCTTTTCTAGGTTATTAGAACTCGATCTATTAAGCAGGAAGCCAGTTTGATAGTCTTTTTTGGATTGACTGGCTGAAAGTTGTCTGTGTGTATTGAGGTAGGAAAAGCAGAGATGTGAGGACTTTATTGAAAAGAGGTCCAACTGGTGATGATTTTAACAATTTAAACCCAATTTTCAACACTAAGTGAAAACTTGCTCTGGAACAATCCTATAGCCTCTGAGAGGATGCGAAGCCACAAGGCCAATCAGATACAGGGAGCCCATTGGCTGGATGGAACAGGGTGTGGCAGTGTGTCTATGGGTGAAGAGAAGGGATGGAAAGAGTAGGAGGAGCCACTGATAACCCTGGCAAGGAGAAGATCGCTCCCAGTGGAAGGATAGGTGACCAATGGCTTCCTATGGGTTACTGGGCACCCATGGGCCCTTGTGAAGTGACGTACACATAATATACATTATAACAGTGTAATATTGTTTTACCAAAATGTGATGCACATTGATTGTGATAGGGGTCTAGCAATTCACTAATGACTGCGTGACAAAAAGTGGACTCTTTTATTCCTCATTATCACTGCACGTGAAGGTCTTGCAATCCAATGCCCATTTTCTTCCTTGACTGCTAATAACTAAATCTCTTTGATCACTCTGTCACAGTGGATATGGACAGTGGTGACTGTTTCAGTGTTTTGCAGCTTGCTTGCTGGATAACCTTGGAAAAACTGTTCTTTGAAGCTAGACACTATTGAATTAGACACTTAGAGGTTGAGTAATTCATATTGTACAATATCTCTATGCATCAAAAATCAGGTCATAATTTAGGTGTCAAAGAGAGGACTTTCCCAGAAACATCCCTGTCCCCTCGCCCAATTCTCCATCCACCTGAGCCTTGAAGTCACTGCTTATTAGAAATAGTTGTGTCTCAGGAATGCACAAGGTGAAGTAGCCTTCTGAAGGAGTTTTCACTCAGGGCCATGTGTTTGAAGGATGAGCATGTAGGGGATGAAAAAATTCCTTCTGCCCTCTTAGGTTCTGTGGCTGGCCTAGGAATTTCACCAACATGAGCAGGTTAACAGGAGGAAAGCATACAAATGGATCTAATATTTTAATGTGCACACAGGAGTCCTCAGAAGGCAAATGAACCCCAGAGAAATCAGAGTCCCAAAAGCTTATCTACCTCTGCCACAAAGAATGATAATTTGTGGGATGTGACGTGACTCAGGCTGAGGGCAGTAAGTCGTGAGACGGGGACTAGGAGCTATATGGGTGACTAACAGAAGATTAGGGTTATGTTAGTAGCTGTGGGTACAAGTCCATTCTGGTGGGAGTAGGAATGTTCTGATCCTCCTGGTCCAGGGCGGACACCTTTCTCAGGGGAGACTGGTTAGCCTGCTGTTAGGTACAAAGAGGGAGGTCTGAGAGCCCTTCCCTGACTTGCTGAGCCTCACGTGATTTCTGCTGTAAATAATCAATGTGCCAGTTCTGCATATTTTGGGGTGGCAGGTCCTGAACCCCTTCCAGCTTTAGAAACTCGTCCATCAGTACTGACTGTCAAGGTAGCCGAGCCATCCAAGCTGAGAACGTCTCGCATAACTTGCTAAGGTTGATGAACTCCAGTGAGACACAGCCTCTGTCTTGGACATGAGCCTTATTTGCTGGTCTGACAGTCAAGAGCAGAGTGTCTGGTGTTAGTGAGAAAGGCAGGAATGCAGTTGGTGAAATCTGCCTCTCAGTGCATCAGGCTTGTGGGATTTACAGCCCCAGAACAGACCTCCATCCAGATGCTGGTAGGAAAGCCTGCTGTCTGTTTGTGGGAAAGTCCAAACTTAAATTTGCTGGCTAGCAGTTTTAGATAACCAGTTGTTTATATGAAGCTGTATCCCCAAGTCTGTACTCTGTTCTGGACCACAAATGTTTGGCCAGACAATGAAATACCATGCCTAAGTCATGCCTCAGTGCCAGGCAAACCTTATTTATGTTACTTTATTCCTTCATTCTGTAAACACAGTGGTACAATAGACAGATTTCTTCTTGAAAGTTAAAAAAAACTTGAATTAATTTTTTCACAACTTTAAATTAAATTGACTTCACTCTGGTAAGAAACAATGTGTTATTCAAAGCTATACAGTTATTTGTTACATATTCCAGTTACAATATATTCCCATCCTCATTTCTAACAAAATGGTGTCAGATACAAAGAGATCGCATGTCAAACTTTAATCCCAAGCAATGAGCTGTATGGTTATTAAAGTGATTTACCTTTTTACTATGTGCTTCTTTGCCTAAATTATAATCATGTCCAGTGGATAACAGAAGTTAGCCAAAAATAAGCAATAAACTTTTCAATTTAACCATTTAATTTTACATATCTACTGTAAATGAATAACATGTACTTTCTAATTTGAGGGAAAACTCTCTGATTTAATCCTGGTAGGCACCTGGGGACAGCATTCTGTGAGAAATCACAGAAGAAACAAGAATATTAAAGTCATTGAAAGTACATTGTTCTTAGTTGTTTTTAAAGGAACAACATTTACACCAATTGCCAGTTTTGTGATAATGGAGAGACAGACTTTCCTATGTCAATTGTTCACCTCTTCCAAAAAATTTAAAAGAAATATATAGGTATGTATTTCCAAGATTGTTCCTTACCTTGATACTTGATTTTTTTTTGTCTTTAAATCTTTATGTGATATTAATTCAAACACCCAAACCATAATGCCAGATGAGAATATGTCAGAAGCGAATGTATAACTTCTTTGGCTTCCTCTAATTTCTACATGAAAAAAAACCCTAATTTTTATAATTTCCTTATATATTCAGGGTAAAATCTCAGTGTATTCAAAAGGGGAATTTCAGCACGCCAAAGAATCAAGCTACAGAGCTTATCATTGTGTTGGGAATTACTACCTACTTTAGGTTGAAACACTGCCACCAAAATTTTGTCCCTTGGAGACTTCAGGTAAATTGCTGAAATTGTGCTCCTTGTGATTCCCTACCAGGAAACTGGTGACTTCACTGAAATAAGGATGCAGGGGGACGCTTTCCACTTGCTGGTTCCTGTTTTGAATCAGATGTTCAGTAGCAGGGAATCATATTCATCAATGTTCAGGAACCTGCGCTAAGCATGCTTGGGGAATCCCATTGATTTGTCCTTTAAAAGAGTTGCAAGTCCTCCAGCCCTCCTTCCCTGGGCTTCTGTCCCCTATCCCAAGGCTGGGCCCCTTTGTAAGCACTTTGCTCATTGGAAAGACACGTGGTTGGGCCTCCAACATTATCATTATCAATAGTGCTCCCCACTTTTCCACATGGCCCATCCTTTTACTCAAAGTGTGTCTTCAATGATTTGTCACAGGTTTTGCAAGAACAGAACTTTAAAACTATTTGGCAATGTTTATTTAAAGCATACTTCTTCAGACTGTAGAGTTTCAATTTCTTCTTCCTAACCTTACCTCCCCACCCCTAGCCACACAGACACTCACAGGGATGTCAGAAAGGGCAAGAAAATGTGTGCCCAACAGAGAAGCAACAGCCTGGCCAAACTGGGGGCAAATTATTTAAAATTTCTGATCCTCTGTATGAGTGAAGTCAATCATCTTTATGGGTTCTAAAACCCCATTAACTGAAAAACATTGAACCTGTATTTTCTTTTTTCTAGATTCCCATGTTTTCCCTTAAAATGTTCATCCAAAGGTGCCATCCCAGACCCCTGAGCCTTCAGCACACCTGGTCCCCAAAACCAACATGTCCAACTTCCATCCCTCAGCCTGAGAGGAATTCGCTCTTTCCTTTATATCATTCCTGTGGCAGGAGAAAGCCTTCATCGTACACACAGAGAGCGAATAGACAATGTTTCATGTAAAACAAATGGAAATCTTTGTGATAATTTTCTCTCCTGTGTCCTTCATTTCTCCCAATCTTACTGATTCCTCTCAAATTTGTGCTTTTAAATAATTTGGAGCAGTTCTTACAGATGAGATGCTAGGTAGCAATCACACTGAAACAGGAGGGAGTTAGTCACTGCAGGTTAAAGGGAGAGATGATGATATCTAAATGGCAGGGTCAGAATCGCTTAAGATCCCTGGGCAAGACCGGAATGGAATGTGTCTGCAACAGGAAGTGCTATCTGTAGGTTGCAGCTGAGGGGAAGAAAGGTAAAATGGGAAGGATTTTAGCATGGGTTACATGTCTTTCTGTGTAACTGCTAATGCACACACACGCACAAATTCCTCCCTTCACCTCGCTTTCTGGATTTGGGGAATTTTTTCTAACAGAAGTGTGAGCGTAGCAGCATTTACACATATTTACTGGGCACCTACCACCATAAGACAGTGTTCTAAAGGGTGTATTATGACCCACTTCCCTTAAAAAACACTTCTGACATTTCTGTCTTTATACCTTTATTGGTTTTAATGAATAGCAGTTTGTTGATGATAATTGTAATGCTGCCCCTAGAAATGGTGTGTTATTTTCAGATTCAGATCCTCCATGTGGGCTTGGAAACATCTGTTGAGAACAGAACATACCAGTTAAAGCTATATTTTGTTTCTCTCCATATGCGCCCAGATGGTTCCATCTATGCATTATATACTATACATTTCAACTATCTATGGTGATTTAATTTATTTCCATTTGTATGTCTTAAGAAAACAATTATTTAAGAACTAATAAATTTCTAAGGTTCTAAAAGCTAAAGTTCTTTAAGTGTGCGTACGCGTTTCTATTAAAATGTTGCAGGTTTCTGTTAAAACGTGTATAAAACACATTAAAGACAAGGTTGAACATTTACTGAGTGGATTTTTAAAATCAAAACAAAATAAACTTTATCAGAAATATAGCTTCAGGAAAGAAAATCATTTGAAATTATGATGAAATTATTAGTTAATTCAACAAAATAATATATGAGGGGTGACCCCCCACAATCCTGGAAGTATCTTCTGTAGCGTAGGCCCCTTGTAGTACAGGCTTCCCCCACTAGGTGAGTGTTCTAGGAGCCCATCTGTATCAGTGCATCAACCGGCCATGCTGTGAGAGGCTGTGTTCGGCTTCAGTTATTTTTTTTAAGACTCCCTCTTTCAAAGTATTTGTCCGTTTCATAATGGGTGATTTATGAGCCCACCTGTCCATACCGCCCTGAGTGTTCAGCAGTTTTTGACTAAAAAGCAGCATGACCCCCATGCCCCATCCTCCCTATTCATTTGTTCTTGCCCCGAGTGACTATTTCTTGTTTCCCTGGATGAAAAAATTCCTCAAAAGGAAACGTTGTGCTGATGTGGAAGAGGTGAAAGAAAAAATGGCAGAAGCTCTAAAAGGCATCAAAATCCACTACTTCAAAAACTGTTTTGAGCAGTGGAAAAAAGTCTCAATAGGTGTATTACATCAAATAGAGAGTATTTTGAAGGTGATGGAAGTTTAAACATGTAAGAGTAAATACACATTTTTCAATAAATTCCTCCTTTTTTTAGATCCCCACTTGATTACTCTATCACAGAAACATAAAATGTATTTAGCATTGATTGCTATTTTGAGAAAAATGACAAAGCTATTCAAATGAATATAAGAAAAAAGCGAATTTTCAGATAATTTTGCTTCAGAAAGGATGAGACTTTAAAACAGTGATCTTTAATTTTTTTCACTGTTTTACCCTGTTTTTTTTCAAACTGCAACCTCTCAATTATTATTAAACTGACATATAAATTTGAATGGTTACAAGTGATATAAATTTCAGTATACTATTATATGGACAGATAAAAATAAAGCCATGAAATTGCTTTTTTTAATGTGGCCAGTGACCTTTTAATAACAAAGTGATTTGTTAGTGACATCATCTATTTATTAAAAGAAAATACACAAACAAGCAATTCAACTGTAAGAAATTGGGCAGTATTCCCTTCTCTTTTTGAACTTGTATTCCAGTGTTATTCCTACATAGTATCTTACCTTAATTTTTATTTTTTCTTGAACATTTTTATTGATTGTTTCATAATTCCTTCTGTGAATAAAACATAAATAAAATATTTTAGGTTTTGCACATAGCTGTAAATGTTACATTTTTTACACTGAATTGCCACTATAATTAATATTTGTACAAGATTGATCAAAATAACAAATATATTATACAAGTTTATATTCAATAAATAAAAAATTAATGAGAAATTTATATCCTAATGAAATAGATGGAACTATTTTTTTATAGTTTACACATCCATGAGTATTATTGTTGAACTGACAGATGAGAAAGATATAGCATTAAATCTAAATCTATTCACAGGTTTTTGTCTTTGTGCAATATACTCATTTTTCTTTAACCTTTGCAGTCATCTTTGAGTAATTGTTGTGTAAACAATAGAAAGGACTAATATTGCATTAAATTTTATGCAAATGGCTCTAGAATACCTTAAGAATTATGGCAAGGCAATTATAAATAGCTTTGTTTTCTTAGTAATGTATATTTTCCTTTCAAAGTACCTTAAAGAGCTGCCATATCTAGAGTTAACAAAGAAACAGCCAATGGTGCCATCCCTGGAGCCCACCTTCCTGAAAATGTAGATTCCAATTATGAAAATCCTAAGGTTTACTATTCCATAGCATATTGTCACACAGAGGGTCACTTGAGTTGAAAGTATTTATTCTTGAAACTTAACAGTGTTTAACCTTTTAGTCATTGCACAACCCTCCTCCACCTCCCCCTTTTTAAATTTTACTCCACCTGAATATTCTGCAGAATTTCGAGTACAACTCACATTCCGATATTTTTAAGTTTATCACCTTTGGGACAACAAATTCTATCATTTAAGGAGAAGTCAAATCAGAGATTGGTACATGCTTCACAATCTAATAGAATGACAACATTTTACATAGCATTCTAAATGTTCCAATGAAGCAAAACTTACAGATGCCACTTTTGTAGAGGCAATTTTAGATCTGAGACTATTCCACAATAAAGCAGCCTCAGCACATTCTTAATATGAAAGTTTGCAAAGTACCTCCCTCTCCAAGAAACAATCAGATTGTGCACTGGTTTTTAGGCAAACAAAAGAAAAGAATAAGCACTCTAGTTCTTAATCTAGTCATTTCAAAAATCAGAAGTTATAAATATTCCAAAGATGGACCTGAAACTTTTTGTTTAGGTTTTTAAAAATAGATGTAGGCCCTGAGAAAATTTGGAATGACATAGAATTTCACTGAAATACTTAAAACATTTTCTAAATTGTATGAAAAATATTAGTGACTTGTAATATAAAAAAGTGTGACCCATCAGTTGACAAATCAATTACATTCTCTTTGAAAACACATGATCAGAAACCATATGTCTTTAAAAGAGCATATGTCATCCACCCACTGGCACCCTTTTGTGTCTCTAGTATTGGTTCTTTTTTAAAAAAAAAGATTTTATTTATTTCTCTTAGAAATATGGGAAGGGAGGGAGAGAGAGAGGGAGAGAAACAGTGATGTGCGAAAAATACATTGATTGGTTGCCTCTCGTATACCTCCAACTGAGGACCTGCCCTGCAATCCAGGCATGTGCCCGGATGGGAAATAAAACCTGTGATGTTTTGGTTCTCAGACTGGCACTCAATCCACTGAGCTACACCAGCCAGAGCTCTATTATTGGTTCTTGGTATGTCATTTGCATATGTGACTTTATGGAACTTCTATTTGTCTCAGTTTCCTGTAATGTCATAAAGTCATCACCTCACCTCCAATCTTCCAGTTATATTCACCTCCTCTTCCTCTTTTTCCTTTTCTCGTGTTCTAGTTCCACTTGATATTTTTCTAAAATGTCTCTGCTACTAAGACATTTAATAAAGTGTTGATTGTCTGAAACACACAGTAGGTGAACAAATCCATAAAAGAGAATTATTTACACTTTACCAGAAAAAAAGTCTTTCTAGAAAAATATACATTAGTTTCTCATTGATGAGTTCCAACCATGAAGTTAATAAAGTGTAATATTCACTTTTAAAATATTGTATTCTACTATTTAATGTGAAAATCCATTTGCTGACCTGGATCAAAGCAGAGATTTTTGTCACACTCACGTATGGAAGACCTTAATCACTATTAGAAATCCTGTCATGGGGAATCGACCACTTAGCTAAACTCCATTGGAAAATCCATGAAAAGCATTTTATTTCAACACATGAATCAGAGACTGAGAACTAACCCACACGTGAACATGTCAATGCCTCCTGTTAGTGTCCTGGCATGTTCTTCCATTGTGTTCCTGTGGGTTTGGACAGCGAATGGAAGGCCAATGCTCTCCAGGGTAGGATGGCTTGAAAGATGAGCCCTCACCCTGAAGGAAAGTTTCCCTATCACCCTTGCCTTTCCTCATCAGGCTGCCGTCCATACCCCACCCGTAAGGAAATACTCTTTCTCTCATTTTAGCAGCTCTTCAGTTTTTAAATGCTCATTAAGTTTGATATAAATAAATCATCATTTTCTCTTCCTATTTAAAAGGATATATACCTTAATAATTTTGTCTTTATTTACTTGTTTAATAGAATTAACATAATGTTATCTATTTGGGAGACTTATAATTACATCTTTAAAGCCATAACAGAGTAAAGTAAAAAATAAGAGATTAAAAATAACTCCATTTTTAATCTCTCCTCATTCCTTTTTTCCATCTCCCCTTGAATAATCTTGAAAGTGGTGTAATAACAACCACTTACAATTGCTAACCAAGCATGATGGATCGATCTCACATCATAGGGCCTGAAACATTATATCTTAGGGGGCCCTCTTTAAAAATTAAAAAAAATAACAACTAGAAAATTAATTATAAAGTGAATTTTTAATTTTAAGGATAAGAGGAATCACACAAATTGCAATTTTTATAAAAGCATTCAAGTGTTACAAAATTTAAAAAATTAACATAACTTGCACTTAATTAGCTGCCTAACGAAACATTTAAAATTTGGTAATGTACTCAATCAAGGGCTATTCACATGCAAATATTTGTCATATTATTTTTGATAGAATGAATAGGAAAATTTAGTTTAGCATGGTTAATAGAATATTATTATATTAATAGTTTAAAAATATCTTTCATCCTCACAATTTTTAATGGTAACGATGTATAAATCTATGAGGGTGTTGTAAAATTGGTGAAGACTTGTATTTTTTTTCCTTTGTAAACTATTAAATTCCAGAGCATTTCAAGATTTTTTTAGTTTATTTTACTTAGGATTAATTGAATTGATTGATAAGACTCAGTAACCAGTTTTTCAAAAATGTCCCATTTCTAGTTGTATAGTATATATTTAATGATAACTTAGTCAATACCAGAATTTTGTGTCGAATCAGCAGGGATTTAAAAACTTTTAAAAATGGGTTCAGATGTTGCATGCTTCTTTATTATTTGTATTATGAGATAATTCAAAAGCTTTTTCATGGCTTCAGTTTGAAATTTATTTCTTACCCTTGATGAATTACTGCTTTCGGTATGTTCTGAAAAAGTGTTTATTACATTTTCCTCTCAGTGTCAGAACAAGTATTTTATCTTCAATACACATCTTTTTTGTTTCATATTCCATTATTTTCTTGCCTGCATTTCATGTGTGTTCTATATAATAAATACATTTGAAATTCATTGAAACATACCCATAATGTGTGTATAAATAAGGAGCTTATCATTTCTTGTTTTACTGAAATTTCCAAAGCATCCTATCAGATTGCACTGAACTCCTTAAGCTTCATGTCTTTACTGCAAATCTACCTTCATTTCATCAAGTTCCAAGTTAAAGCTTGGAGGCTGCTGAAGCCATACAGTTTAGGAACAATGGACTCAAAACTAACAAAACAGGTGTGATCAGGCCAAGATCACCAATGCGCTTATCCCCAAAGATCTTAGTGTTTTAGATTAATGATACCATGTATATAGTTGGCTGGGGCTACCATAACAAAATACCATACACTGGGCACTTAAGCAGAAATTTGGCTAGTTCAGTTTCTTCCTGCTTCTAGATAGCCACCGTCTCACTGTGTTCTCCGAAAGCAGAAAGCGAGCCAACAGCTGCTCTGGTGTCTCCCATGAAGACATTAACCCTATAGGATTATGGTCCCACCCTTATAACCTCATTTAACCTTAATTACTTCCTTATTTCAAACAGCCATATTGGGGGACAGAATTTCATCATATGAATTTTGGAAAAATGTAATTCAGCCCACAGCACCATGTATATCATAAATGTCACTTAATAAAACACTCTGAAAGCTAAATTAAAGATTTGCTATTTTATGAAATTTGATTAAAATCTAGATAAATTTCTTGCCTTGGTTAGAAAAAATAATCTACCCCCCCACATGGAAAATACACTCAACTAATACCCTTCCCATCTCATTGGTGCTGTTAGTGGAGTTCAGAGTTTTGGATTATTCTCTCTTGAACTGTGAGCTAAACGAAGCACATAAATCCAGTGTATAATGGTGTGACATGCACAAGATAACCACCAGTAGGTAGTTCCATTCACAACATCGGCACACAGGAGCCGCTGCTGCACAGCAATTTTAAAATCCCCCAGGGCACATGCTGGAACTTTCTTGATTAGCACACTAGGTGTGTGAATAATTCTCCATGGCTTTTGACTCTGTCCTCTTGGTTCCTGTGTTTGCCCTGAATCATCTTTTTTTTTTTTTTTTTCTCTGAGGAATACGGCCTGTGCACCAAGCTGAGGAGTCTTCTCAGCTGCTTCTTGCCTGTAGAGGTTTGAGCTCCAAAGGCCTTGTTTCCTTTTGAACAGCCTCTGTCCTTTTCAGTCTAAGGTAGTGATTTTTCTGCTACTATAATTCTTGAAAATAGTGTGGGCCTCCCCTGAATTTTACTGAAACATATTTCATTCAACCAAAGTCACACCCAGAAATTTATTTACGATAAACCCAAGACCAAATTTCCCTTGAGCTCATGCTGGGATTTCTGAGGGACCATATCCTTAAGTTTCTAAAAGCCCTATTGTTTGACCAAGTGGGATTTTTTCTGAGGCCCCATTTTAGATCTTTCTGAGCCTTAATAAAGGATTTAGAAATCATACTTTGTCTTCAACTTTATATCATATCTCCTTGACAATACTCTGGGTTTTTTTTTCACCTGAGACATTTCTTTTTAATTCTCACCTGAAGATATTTTTTCATTGCTTTTGAGAGACAGAGGAAGGGAGAGGGAGAAACATCAGTGTGAGTGAGAAGCATCAACTGGTTGCCTCCCGTATGCACCCAGACTGGGGATTGTACAAGCCCAGACTGGGAATCGAACCTGAAACCTTTCAGTCATGGTATGATGCTCCAACCAACCCAGCCAGCACCGGCCAGTGTTGAGGGTTGTTTTTTTACTGCAGCATTGTTTACCATCATGAGAGATGGGGAATGTTTAATCATAACCCATTCTTGCTCCTTTTTGCTTATCCATCCTTCCTTTGGCTGATCTCTCTCATCTCACATTTTCCTATTTTTAGCAAGAAGCAGCACAGTGGCATCTCAAAAGCTCTTCCTGGAAAACTTCTTAGCTTATTACCAAGTACATGAGGTGTATTTTCTGTTTTTTATATCACTGCAATTGACACTATTGGTAAACTTTCAGCCATGGCATAGAAAGGATCCCTTTCTTCCTGTTTCAACAGCTTTTTCTTCACTTTATGTTAAGACTCCCTGCAGCCTCCTCCCAGCCCGCAGACATCCACTGACAGGGTCTTTGAGGTTCTTTCGTGTTTCACTCGCACTCTACTCAACATCTTCCTAGCTTCTTTCCACTTTCTGGTCTTACCTCTGGTTTTACCTCACCTCTACTACCAAAATCTGCAATAATTTTCTACCACTGCACAAAAATTGTCTTAAAGTTTAGTGGTTTAAAGTTACAGTAAACATTTATTTTCCTCTGAGTTTCTGAGAACCAGCTGAGTTGGAATGCCTTGGGAGGGTGCCGTCAGGATGCCAGCAGGGGCTGCATTCCCTGAAGGCTCAACTGGAGATGGAGGAACAGTAGCCTCTTCAAAGAGAGGGCAAACTTTTGCTGTTTGTTAGCAGGAGGCCTCAGTTCCTTTCCACATGCACCTGTCCACAGGCTGCTTGAGCATCTGTTCGCTCAAGAGTTCCCCAGAGTTAGCCATCCAAGAGAGAACAACGTGGAAGTAACAATGTTGTCATGGCCTCACTGTGGAAGTCACACACCATCACTTCTGCCACAATTTATTCATTAGAAATAAGTTACTGAGTCTGGTGCACTTTCAAGGAAGGAGAAAATTAAACATCAACTTTGCAGGGAAAGTGTCAAAGAATTTGTTTATTTTAAAAGCACTTCGTAGTACTTAAGCGAGTTGTGAAATCTATGGGCCCACATGACAAATAAGTCTGTAGTTAGGGCAAGACTCAAGTGTGGTTGGAATAGAGATCTAGTTCCAATCTTTTGTGATTCTCTTGGATTTACCTAACCCCATGGCTGATCTTTATCATGATGGTTTTCCTCACGGTGATGAAATGCTTGCAAAATTCTTACAATTGTCTCATCCCATTCTATCCCAGGGGAAAAGGCAGAATGTCTCTCCTAGAGGTTCCAGATGAGACTACAGAAAAAAAAACTTGTCCACGAGATGGGATAATGTGTAGTCATCTCTGGTCAGGTTGCCAGAGGGAAAATATATGCACACTATTTTCTCTATTGTTATTTAGGGGTTCTTATGAGGTCAAAACATAACGCAGATCTTAATTTTGAACCTTAAAATGCAGGAAACCTGATTATGAGGTCCCATTTCATAGGCTGAATGGTTTGATATACTTAGGGTAGATTTTAAGAACAGAGATGTTTGTTTGGTCACTGTTGCAATTCTCAAGTCTGAAACAGAACCTGACCTCTGGTAGATTCTGAGTAAAGAGTTATTAAAATAATCAATAAAGGAAAGAAAAACGACCTTAGATAATAAATGACACTGTATGAGAACAGAAGCAGCATGTCTGGTCCAAGCTGTTGATGGTTGATGGATGTCACTCTGTCAATAGCTCTTACCCAGGACATAGTAAGTGTTGGTCACTTCAATCTCTCATCCATGTTGATTCTGTTTACCACTATTCCCAGCCCTCGTCTCCACCTTCTTCCCCTACAAAGTCCTCTGTACATCTTATCTTTCTGGAGCAACTCTTATTGGCACTTCCTTTTCTGCAATAAAAGGAAGTGATTGGCTATGTTGAGACATGCCACCAATTGCCAAGAAATTCTATTTCTGTCTCCCTTCAGTCACCAGTAGGAAACACAAAGGCTGCAGCACCTTGTCAGCGTCTGCTGGACATCCACAGCCACTGGTGTCAGCTGATGAGCTCACGTTGATTTTTATTTTGTGAATAAATACTTGAACTATTTAAACTGATAGAAATACACTGAGAGTTTGTCAGCGATTGAGAAATATCTAGATTTTTGTTCACCATAACAATATGTTTCTTTTTCATCTTAATTTAAAACTGTGAGCCTTTGGTTTAAAATAAAATGAGGATATATGTAGAGTTTACAAAAACACAAAAGATACAGCAACCAATTGTTCATATGAGCAGAGAAAGGAAGGCAGAGACTAAACTTATCATCTTTTGATTATCACTGTGGAAGACTGTAAATAAGAGTATATTCGATTTCAGACATGAAACCCACTCCAGTGTTAAATATGACAGTTAAATTCTTTTTATAAAGATAAAAAACTAGCATATCATTTCCCAAGGTTTTTGTCTTTAAAAAAACAGAAATTTCTATGCTATTCCATAAATCAAACTCAGCCTTTCCTTTCAGTGCATGAATTCTGATCCATCAGTTTGATCCTAGTTTTTCCACATTGCAGTTTTTACAATCAGGCACTGAGCTTGGAGAAAAACCTCTCCCCAAGGCAGGATGTGTGTTTGTGAGGGAAGTGTTTGCTGAGTCTCTCCTTCCCTACCTCCCCCCTGCTCAGCCTCCTCTGCTTGCTTGTCTCTCAGAGCCTCACTGGCCCTGCACATTCTAGCCAGAAGTGGAGGAAGCTGAACTTCAGTGACTCAGCAAGTTTGGGTGTCTACACCTCTGCCAGATTTATGTAACACTATTGACACTTGTCAAACTTGGGATAATGAAAACTCTTTTGTAGGCAGGATAAGTGAGGTCTGAGTAGGCACTGAGTGGGCGCACACACACACTAGGAATGTTATTCAGCTCGGGTGGCTGTAACAAACACCACAGCCTGTGTGCCTTAAACAACAGACATTTATTCTGGATGCTAGAAGTCCAAGATCAAGGTGTTGTTGGTTTCTCCGGAAGCCTCTCTCCTTCACATGTATACGGCCATCTTTGTGTTCACACGGCATTGTTCTTCTCCTGGGTGTCTGCATCCTTGATCTCCTCTTCTTTATAAGGATACTGATCAGATTGGATTAGGACCTGGCCCACATCAATGGCCTCATTTGAACTTAATTACATCTTTAAAGAACCTATTTCCACATACAGTCACATTCGCAGGTACTGGGGAATGACTTCAATATTCAGAGTTAGCCTATAACACCAGGGATCTTAAACCCTTAAACTAGGGTTTTCTGAAAACGCCTATACTTCCAACTACTCTTACCGGGGTATGACTTTTCAGTAAGCATGCCATTACACATCTAAAGTGGATCAGGGGTGAACTGGCATTCTGCAAACAACGTTCTTCATTCACTAAGGAGTTCAAAAGTCTGGAGAGGTTATGGGAAAACATTACACCCCCGTGTGAGCTGGAACTTGTGTCACTTTGGATGATTATTTCCTATTTTTCTCACCTTCAAGACATGGACAATATTGTCCCAGAGGCTCCTTTCTTCCAGATGTTGAGCTCCTCAAATTTTAAATGTTTTTTTAACTTAGTCAATGAGATAAAGTTCATTTTAAAATAAAGAACCCTAATAACTTGACCTTAATTTTGCATTTTGAAAGAAAAAAAGATCTACTCCAGTGGATGGAACACATTCTTGTTTCCATTCCTCCTCCCCTTACAAATTATTCGATGTGATAAGCAAGCTGGGTGTTGGGACATCCAAGTGAGAGAAGAGATCCTGGCTCTGATAAGATTTCACGTATTGCAGTATCTCTGAGCTTGTGCAAACCCAGTCATAGGACCTGATTGTCTATGACAGCATGTTCTAAATATCAGATGACTAGTTGAGACTCCACTTTGCCTGAAACTTGTTTCTCTTCTTTTTCTTTGTAGAAAATGTCAAAATGTGGTGTTCTAACAAGTAGGAAGCATTTTGAAAGGTATGTCTATTTTCAATTTATTAACTGGCAATATTGAAACAGTCACATGTAGTTGTTATGTTCATGGTGTAGTGGTTCAGAGATAATAAGATCTAGCCATGGAAATGCAAAGCCACTCATTTACCTTGGGCTGGAATCTTTTCTTGTTGGGTGAGGGAAGGGGCCCTCCAAGTGCAGGAATGATTTCCAGACATCGCTGAACAAATAGAGAACCCTGCCCCTGTGATTCCAGATTTCCTTCTCCTGCCTCATCAGTGGTTTCTATTTAAGCTACACTGCCTTGACCCCTCACCACTGGAAGGAGGTAACTGCCAGGCTTGGGCTGGCCAAGAGGAGCAGTGCCTCACTGAAGCTGTAACCACAGGTCAATGTGGGGAGGACCAAGGGGGACCCAGAGAAGAGAGACTGGACAGCAGCAGGCCAGTGTCCGATGCTGCTTGGGTGTCACATGACAACGCACAGTCAGCTCAGAAAATTCCCAGAAGAACATTGCAGGGTTTTTAAGATTTCAAATTGGAGTCTAAATAATTCTAAGTAATATCGTTGTTACTTTGTTTCATTTGACAGATACCCTTTGTTTTTCTAAAGCATAGTCTTTAGAAAACAGTAGTTTATTTAAACTTGAACTCATATGTCAGATTTTTCAAAGCAGTTTATAAACATTTCAACTTAGAAAGGCCCATTTCTTTCACTGATATAACAGTCTTTCACTGTCATGGGTCATTCTACAATATCCAAATAAAGTGGCTCAAAAGAAGATGAAGGTTCAATGTAAACATTGTTTCTACAGGTTTTATAGTACATTTTAGAGTGTCCTTACTTTCTGTTTTCTAAGAGATAAATTGGTGTGTAGAGTCTCCTTTGGCATTTGGACTTGTTCCTGCAAACACTTATGTAAGAGTTCACTAAATCGAGGGTTTATAGGGAAAGCCATCAGCTTAGAAGCCTCTGTCATTTTAATTTACAAAATGATAATGGCCAGTAAACCATAATTACAAGCAAAACTGCTTTCCTTTTTTTGTTATTTCTTTTGGTCTCTACCTCCATTTTCATTTCTCCATTTTAATTAAGGCAGGTGTAGCTCTGAGGAATTTGTATTCAGTATAGGTACTATAGTAATCACCTCTTCAGTCTTTATAAGGCTTGAAAAAAAGTGTTATAGTGTTTGGTTTATGAGAGTTACCTGCATGGTCCAGGATTCACCCAATGGAAGCTGTATGGAAGATGGCCTTTCTAGAAACTCCACATTAGCTTGGGTCCTAAGAATAGGCTCAGCCAGGTGAATGCATGATAAATCCCCAGACTGCACCAGATCTAAAAGGTATCCAACCACAAACAAACATTGATTTTTTATTATTTTCATTAGAACGGCATTTTAGATATATGAGTAAACAAAGTTATGATAAGTACTTCCTATCCTTTAATGCCAAAAGTAGTAAAAAAGACTTTTTTTTCAATAGCTGGGAGATGATTTTAAAAGGAAATCTTTAAATGTGTGTATCTATAATGGGAGAGTGTGGATTCTATGCTCCTTGAAGGTAAAGACTGGTCTGTCTTGTCAACAGTTGGAACCAAGCTATAAGAGATGGGCTGGCACACAGCAGGATCTGCAAATGAAGGTGGCTGAAGGGCCATCATAAAGGGACCAGTGCTCTGAGTGGGTCCAGTGGGCCAGTCCTTCCGGCATTGGGGGTGGTACGAGAGTTGGCAGTTTTGGAGCAAGATCAAGGGGAGATGTGAATTACTTGTGGGGTGTTAGTGGCTTTTTGTTTAAGCTCATTCACAATAGTATACAAGTGTGTTTTATTTAAAATGGAATGGTAGGAAGATGGATGATGAGTGTTCTTAAAGGAACTGGTCGTTCCTTAGGAAGTCTGTGGGCAACCTCCTCTGTAGCCTCTGCTTCCTTCCCTCTTTAAGTGCAGTGGCCTAAGCTGGTTCTATGGAGATCATTGAAAACCCCATATTCCAAGCAAAAAAAAAAAAAAAAAAAAGATATCTTTACCATTACACAGGTTGCCATGTTCTGTTATTTTCCCTCAAAAAATTTTTAGGTGTGTCTTTATAGAAGAGTTTGCAACTGTCAGCCCCAAAGTATCGTAGTAGCCTCCCAGATGAACTAGATAACCTCTATTTCCCATTGTGTACACAACAGCCAAATTAACTGTCCTTAAAAGTTACTTTCATGGGTCTCCTTGCTCAGTCAAACACATTCAGTAACTCCATGCATCACAGTGTTCCCAACACCACCTCTGGTTGGTGCTTTAGAGAACAAGCACCTTGTCTATGTCACCAGCCCACAGGCAGCCTCCTTCATTCCCAGGCTCATGTGGAGGTGGCCCAGGCAGTTTTAATTGGCAGTGCGCTTTCCTGTCCCCCTTTTCACTCAGGAGGGTCTGTTCACCTTAAGAACCTATCCAAGAAACTCTCCCTGATCACACCAGCTATCAGGAATTTTCTTTCTCAAGTTCTTAATCCTGAAACACACCACCATGCAGTCTGGGATACCTCCCCTTCTCCCATGATTCCACTAGTGTTGATCACATAGTCGTGCTTCAGTGATAATAGAAATGAAAACAACAACCTGCCTTGTTTCCCAAAGAGAGGTTTTCTTTAAGGACTTGTTTTGAAATTTAGAAATGATATTTAATTAATCTTTGTCTAATATTCTTAGTACCCAAAACATTCCAAATTCAACTGGGAGACCCTCAAAAAATGGAAAATAAAACCACATCATTTCTTACAGTTTCGTTTAGGAATTTTTGTGGATATGTAAATAATAGGACATCACATCATAATAGAATAGATTTGAGAGGTAGAGATGAACTACCAAGTAGGCTGATGACAAGTTTTATTTCCTCATATCTATAAATAGCTGTCAGTAAGTCATAGGGACAGCTGTGACTTATCATTCATAGCAAACAGAATAAATGTTTTTTCTTCTTTTTCTTTTATTTTTACATTCCAGGATCTAATTATTAGAAGGATGGCATTGTACTCTGCAGAAATCCATTGATAGTCTTATTTTATTTTCTAGTGATGAGTAATGTTTAAAACTGGTATTAACAGAGTACAATGATCTGATATCCTGTTTGTACAGGGCAGGAGCTGCATCCTGTTCCAGGCATCTTTGCGGGGGCTGGGGAAGAACTGTATGTTCATTATGCGTTCATTTATTATCTACTATTTTATAAAGTTTCACTAAAAAAAAGTGAGTGTGGCTTTAGAGATGAACCTCTCATGCATTCATGCTTGAAAACTTTCCACATATGCATGCTAAGTGGGCTTTCCTGAGTGGTTCAGGGCAGAAAAGATGAGTGAGAAGCCTGGAAGAGGAAGTCTGGGAATGAGGAAGGATGGACCTTGCCCTTTAATTGGATCAGGTCTCCCTAGCAGGTCATTTGTCAGTTTGGTTAGATTTTATGCACCAGATCGGACTTCTGTGCACAGAATCAGCTTAGCTGGCTAATGAATACAGCAAATGATGAACACGGTGGCTAAGGGTCAGCAGATTTAGCTCCAGTGCTTCATTCATACTAATCCTGGGTTTGGGTGGAAGCACTTTGTGTTTGCCCTGAATTTGTGATAGGAAATCCATTATTATGGTCCTAATCCTTCTATGCTGGACGTGTGTGGTTTAACTAGCCCCCTAGCAGAGGCAGGTGTGTTCCTAGGGGTGTTCTAACTTTGGAAAGTTGAAAGGATTTTGTTCAGAGTCATGTGTCAGCTGGATTTAATGACATGGAAAGCAGGAACAGGCAGTTGACTACAAATAGCAATTTTTCCCTCAGCATCAATGAATATTTGTCAAAGTACAAAGTGAGTCATTGTCACAGTTAAGGGAAGTAGCACTTGCTGTGTAATATGGAAACCCACATATCATTTTTCTGTGGGGAAGACACTCTGCAGGGAACTTTATTATTAAAGTAACAGTTTGCCACTGAACAGACTTTATCATGGTGCAAGTCTGCATGCTTCTGTTCCCACTAAGCATCGTGCTCATCCTTTGAAGCGTCCCCCCGTTACAGGTGAAAACACAGACTGGAGTTGTTTATGAACACAGTAATAGCTCACACTTACAGAGGGTTTGCTGTGTTGGGTTTTGTTCTGCTCATTCATATGTGTCAATTAATTTTATCCTCAGACTAGACCAGTGTGAGGCAAGTTCCAGGTTTGTCTCCATTTATAGATGAGAAGGTGAGGCACAGAGAGTTTAAATAACTTGCTCGAGGCCACACAACTAATAACTGGAACCCAGTTATTCTTCAGAGCCTGTGATCTTAGCTGCTCTACTGAACTTTGTCATCAGAGTTCTGTACCTAATTCAATTACACTTGTTTGTTGACACATCTGCCATCTTTTTTTAATTTATTTTTTTACATTATTTTATTGTTGTTCAATTACAGTTGTCTGCATTTTCTCCCCACCCCTCCCCCACACCCCATCTGAACCCACCTCCCTCCCTTGCTTCCACTCTCCTCCTTGGTTTTGTCCATGTGTCCTTTATAGTAGTTCCTGAAAACCCTTCTCCCCACTGTCCCCTCCCTGCTCCCCTCTGGCTATTGTTACATTGTCCTTAACTTCAATGACTCTGGTTATATTTTGCTTGCTTTTTTCTTTTGTTGATTATGTTCCAGTTAAAGGTGAGATAATATGGTATTTGTCCCTCACTGCCTGGCTTATTTCACTTAGCATAATGTTCTCCAGTTCCATCCATGCTGTTGCAAAGGGTATAAGCTCCTTCTTTCTCTCTGCTGCGTAGAATTCCATTGTGTAAATGTACCATAGTTTTTGGATCCACTCATTTGCTGATGGGCACTTAGGTTGCTTCCAGTACTTGGCTATTATAAATTGTGCTGCTATGAACATTGGGGTGCATAGGCTCTTTTGGATTGGTGTTTCAGGGCTCTTAGGGTATAATTCCAGCAGCAGAATTGCTGGGTCAAAAGGCAGTTCCATTTTTAGTTTTCTGAGGAAATTCCATACTGTTTTCCACAGTGGCCTCCCCAGTCTGCATTCCCACCAACAATGTACTAGGGTTCCCTTTTCTCCACATCCTCTCCAACAGTTGTTTGTTGATTTATGTTTGGATATTTTGACTGGTGTGAGGTGGTATCTCATTGTTGTTTTAATTTGCATCTCTCTGATGGCTAGTGATGCTGAGCATCTTTTCATATGTCTCTGGGCCCTCTGTATGTCCTCCTTGGAGAAGTGTCTGTTCAAGTCCTTTGCCCATTTTTTAATTGGGTTGTTTGTCTTGAGAAATATATAAAGAACTCACACATTTGCCATCTCTTTACAGAATTTGAACTTCATGAAGAAGATCATTTGTTTCATTCACATTTTTAAAAATGCTGGTGCCCACTCAACATCCTGGCACAAAGCTGGCAATCAACACGTTTACTAAATTGTGCAAGGATATCAAGGTCGCTAATAGTTCTTGACTAGGAAGCGTCCATGCTGCAATTTGAAATCAGCCTTTTGACTTTCACTTCTTTTGAAATAGTGGTTTCAAGGTTTACTTTTTATATAAAATGGGTCAACTTATTCCTCGTTGTCTATACTTTAACTGTGAGTATGGATCAGAGTGCTGCATGTTCCAGGATAATTGACCACACACTGTAGTTGCTCCTTTTTCTGTGTCACACGCGGCCTTGTTGATACCCCCCTTTGTCTCTATTTGTTGTGTTCACGGGTCCCCCGATGTCCAGCTCATGTTCTGAAGCTTCTGAAAAAAAAAAAAAAACCCTTGGTAATTATTAACTCCTCTTAAGGATATATTAATCCCCTAAAAAGTTTCTAAAAATTTTTAGATTTTATTTATTTATTTTTAGAGAGAGGGGAAGGGAGGGAGAAAGAGAGGGAGAGAAACATCAATGTGTGGTTGTCTCTCACATGGCCCCTCCTGGGGACCTGACCTGCAACCCAGGCATGTGCCCTGACTGGGAATCGAACCAGTGACCCTTTACTTCTCAGCCTGCGCTCAATCCACTGAACTATACCAGCCAGGACAGTTTCTAAAATTTTTATAATGTTCTTACTGCTTTATCAGTTTAAAAATTTATTGGTAATGTTAGTGGTAGAAAAACGGCAACAGGCCTTAGTGAAGAGTTAGGCTGAAACTTGGTAGACACAAGAGGGAGGAGAGGCGCAGGTGTGCTCCTGACAAAAGAGAGAGCACATTAGGGGTCCCTGTACCAAGGATTTTTATCTGGAGGTCTTAGGGGAGAATCCTAATAGAACATTCATCAGCTTTCCAGTTGTGCCCCCTCGTGGTCTCCACTGACTGACTGCTTGGTGCCACGGGTCATTAGTCAATGCAGCTGGTCCTGATGTGTCAGCCATGGCATCATTCCATCTGATTTTGCAGCTTCTATGGGCCTGGACCTGAAACACAGCTGAAGCCTAGATGTCATCTTCCAGTGGTTAAGGCTTAAGGGAGTGGTTGTGCAAGGGCTTATAGTTTCATCTATTGCTAGGCACCCGGGACTCTCTGTGCTGGTAACCTGTGCACCTGGCCTATGGTTCCTACTATAGTAAGAATAGAAATAAATAAGGAACTTAAAAACCAGAAGTTGCCTCCCTTTGCATTTCAGGGTCTCTCCTCTAACTCTTTTCTTCACTAGTATTTCCAGCACACATCCCATCAGTCAACAACACTAATGCATGAACAGCTTGCTGTCACTGAGAAACACAGGAATGCCCAAGAAAAAAATGGTTAGATGATATAAATAGGATATTCTCAAAGTAAGAGTTCCAAAGTGCCAGAAAACATGTGAAGCTTTCTTTCAACAACACTAGTGAAACTGTTACATTTCACCAACTTGGTTTTTCTTTATTTCCCAGCAAATTGTTCAAACGTCAACATGCCCTCATGTCCAGAAACTATGGCATAGAATCACTGTCCTTCTGAAATCTCCCTTAATTATCCAGAGATTGGGGTCTCATATGGTCCAGAGCATCAGTACTGCTTCCAAATTCTGGCCAGGGGAGAAAGAACAGTGAATAGCAGTTAGTCACTATTGCACTGCTGTAATCACCTTAATGCTCTGTTAACTGATATGTTCTTGGGGTCAGGGATCCTTTCCTGTCGGGGTCCTAGGTTCTCTAACCCTTCTAGTTCATAGTCATGCTCAGACCCAGTTGCTTAAGGGGGAACCCTATGATGGCTACTCTGTAGGCACCAGCCCTCCCTATGCACCCAGCTCTGTATTGAGTTTCTCTCAGATTCTCTTTCCAGCTGGTGACTCCTCATTGACACTTTGGTATTCTTTCCTATCAGCAAACCCTCATCATAATCCATTTACCTCCATGGTCTGTTCCACCTCAAGTGAGTTTTCTTCTCTTCCACTTCTGGGTTGGAGATGTGTTCTTAGTACTTGCTCTTTCAGAATGTTTTGCCTTCCTCAAGCAAGCTGCTGTAAACCAGCTTCTGGGCTCTGTGTCCTCATGTGTTCATGGAACATGAGTCCCACTCAGTGTCTGTCACAGTGATCTGCTGCCTCCCACTCCACACAGAACCTGCAGGTGTACTTTCATGGGTGTTGCCCCACAGCACCATCTTATCCTGGCAAAAAGACTTCATGAATTATCACAGCAAAGACATCATTTCTTGCCATCAAATCAGCAAGGACTGAAAACTGTGGGGAGGTAGATGTGTTCGTGCATTGCTTATTAGTGTCAATTGTCACATTATTTCTGGCAGCACAGATGCAAAATCTGAGCACGGTGGACCATTTGATTGTTCAATTCTTGGAATTCATCCTATGGAAATAACAGGTTAATTAATTGAAAAGCAAGGATGATCATTACAGAAATGGCAAAATGGGAAATGAAAGCCTTTAAGGCCTATCAGTAGGAGGTTGATCAGGTAAATCCTGTTATGTATGCGCACTCTTATGCACCAATGAAAACAGTCACCTAGCCTAAGTCCATATTTATTGACTTATAATAAGAAGCATAGTGTAGCTTGATGAAAGTAGGTAAGAAATCTCATGTGGTACATTCGATTTTCACATGCAAAACTACACATACAAACATGAATGCCAGAGAAAGAGGTGTGTACGGGGAAGGCAAGGACCCAGTGTGCAGTTAGTTAGAGAGAAACCACTTCCAATTGTAAAATTATTGGTGGTTTCACTTGTTTATCTTTTTCTTTATCAATTTAATATTTTTACCAAAGAAAGTTTCTTTGTTTTTTGATTACCATTTGTGTGGTTGCAATTCCTAAATGCCAAGATACATGTAAAGTTTTACACACATTTTCAACTGAATTCTCCTGAAACCTCCTGAGGTTGGTGTTACTCAGGTTCCCATTGTATAAATGAAGCAAGCCAAATTGGAGTGATTTTCCAGGTTCAAAAAACTAGTGACTGGTGAAGCCAGGGCTGGGTCTGGCCATCTTACTGAACCACAAATTTTCTTCATAGTCAAAAAATGAACATTAACAATATATGTGTATATCTGTGTTAACATATAAATATTTTAAAAGAAAAACTTACTCTCAAATCTTCATGAGTGTTGGACAGTACTCATCCTTTTTACTCATAAAATGTTGAAAACCAAAGAGTACAAAATGAAACCAGGATTGCTGTGGTTTTTGCTTTATGTTTTTCCCTCTTATTCACAGTCAAGTATATTTCATAGTTAATTTTATAGTTACTAAAATGGTTTCAAAAGAAAATGGAAGAGTCTTTCTTGATAAGGAATAATCAGCTGATTTCTATATTTTTCTGCTTTATTGGAAAAATGCTCACAGAAACTGTCCTTTCTAAATCTACTGGTGAATGTATTAAAAGGGAGGCCTGTCACCCTTATGAGAGAATGCAGTAACAGGGCTGAGTCAGAGTTTGCCAGGTGTGCAGAACACCTTGGCTATGATGAAGGCTCACTGGCTCCCAGGTCATGTGGCCCATGCATAGCCCCTGCATAGATCGATAGTATGGATTAGCTGCATGGCATTTCTACATCAGAACTTTTACTGTGAAAACCAGGTATTTACCACATTTCCAAGGACACAGGAAACATTGTCAGGTGCAAGGAAAAAAATAAGTTTCCTGCCATTCATGAGCTATCCACCACTTCTGAAAGAAATACTACTAATGTGCACATAGACACGTACACACACACACAAATATTATCTCACCCTTCCCTCAGGAATCAAAGGTTCATAGCACCATCCCCATTTACAATCAGACTGCAAGTGCAGGTGACTTGTTCTGGCTCATGTTGTTAATTGATAATGGGGCTGGGACTTAAATTGAGACCTACCTCCTGCCAACTCACTAGGGCAAACCCCTGTCATGTAACCTGGACAAGATGACGTGACGACAGAGTTAATGTGTAGGCAACATGGACTGGATGAGCTCAGGGAAGTGAAATGTGACTTGTCTAGAAACTGGAGGGGATCACACATATAATCACATCCCTGCAGGACAATCAGAAAAGAAGAAAAGACCACCTGAGGGAAGAGATCTCCTGGCAGATCCCACCAGGTGTCCCTTTTTCATCCTGTGTGAGACTTGCCTAGAGATTGGCCATTTGAAACACTTGGTGTGTCATGTAGGAAAGTGCCCCAGGTTTATATTTGCTTCACACTAAATTGTAAGATTTGAGTTTAATGTAGACAGAACCAAGAACAAATGCACATAGCAGTGAAAACATGAGCTTCGATTCCTTTATCTAGAAGTAGACTAGTGATCCTAAATAATCTTCTGGCTCAAAACTGGATTTAAAAACATCTAGCTAATTGCTATTTATAAGAGACACATCCAAAGTATGAGAATTTATAAAATTGGGGTACTGAAAATTTTTCTTCTTATAAACTGATATATGTATATATATATATGGATTTATAGTTATAGCTATACATATATGTATAGGTATATATGTGTGTATACTTTTCTTTTGCATTTACAGTTGATCACTTAAAAAATACAATTGATGCAGCCACTGTGGAAAACAGTATGGAATTTCCTCAAAAAATTAAAGATGGAACTGCCTTTCAATTCACTGCTGGGATTATAGCCTAAGAATCCTGAAATATCAATTTGAAAGACCCTATGCCCCCCTATGTTCATAGCAGCGTTGTTTACAATAGCCAAGTGTTAAAAATGGCCTAAGTGCCTATCAGTAAATGAGTGGATCAAAAAACTGTGGTACATTTACACAACAGAATACTACACAGCAGAAAGAAGGAAGAAACTCCTACCCTTCATGACAGCATGGATGGAACTGGAGAGCATTATGCTAAGTGAAATAAGCCAGGTGGTCAAAGACAAACACCATATGATCTCATCTATAAGTGGAACCTAATCAACAAAACAAACAAGCAAGCAAAATAGAACCAGAGACTTGGAAATAAAGAACAAAGTGACAGTAACGACAGGGGAGGGGGAAGGGGGGTAACCAGGGAAAGAAGGGGAAGGGGTAAGCCACAGGGTACACGAATAGAGGACTCAGGGGCACAGACCATGCGGGGGATTGACTGTGGGAGTGGGGGGCGAGTAGAACAGAAGAGAGCAATGGGGAAAAAGGCCAGACAACAGTAACTGAATAAAAATTTAAAATACCATAAAAAAAGATAAATAAGAGTACACAAAGTGTAACCCAGTAGTAAAATTTAGCTGTCATGTACAGCTTACATTGAAAACTAATGCTGACTCTGTCTATTAACCTTCTCATGTGTAGAGCTAACTGGGATTTTAACTTCCTATCAATTCTCAATCCTTTACTCTAGAATTAAATTAACCCTAAATAAAATTCTTTTCCCAAACATAAAAAAATAAATAAAACACAAGGTTAGGAGTGCTGGTCCCCCAGTGCAAGGGGAACTTTGCATAAACTTTTGACTCTCTAAAAACTTAACTTCTAATAGCCTACTGTTGACGGGAAGCCTTATCAATAACATAAGCTTTTGATTAAAACATATTTTCTATGTTATATGTATTATATATTGTATTCTCACAATAAAGGAAGCTAGAGAAAAGAAAATGTTATTAACAAAATGATAAGGTTCATCTGCGAGTTCTTTCAAATTGTTTCAAATCTCCAAAAGATTTTCAATATATTTATTGAAAAAACTCGCACACAAGTGGACCCTGCACAGTTCAAACCCATGTTGTCCGAGAGCCAGCTGCGCTTTAAATCCCTGCACACACACAGTGGGTACTTAGTGAAAGAAAGCTGGTGTGATACTATTTTATCAGGCAAAAGAGACTTAAAAGCAGAAATTGTTATTGAGAATAAAGAGGGTCATTATATAATAGAAATGTTTTAATTTCCCACAGAAGGTATAACTGAGCTTAGGTGCACTTAACAGTAAAGTATTGAAAGCAAACATTGTCAAAGCTTCAGGAAGAAACTGACTGATTTCAACATTATGTTATGAGATTTTTTAATAGAATAGGCTGGGATCTACTTTCTGGCTATGTGATAATTGGCTGTTACTTAAACTGTCTGATTTTAAATGGTACAATAAAATAATAAATGCTTCCTAATGTATTAAATAAATGGCATGTATAATGGACTTAGTGAAGTATGTAGTATGCAGAAAATATAGTAAAATTAAATGTTATTACTATTATTTTCTTGAATAAGGTGGTGTCATGATAGAGTGCCGTTAGAGAAAAACAACTCTAATTGCATTGTATAATACTAGACAGGAGACAGGAAACTCTAGAGGAAGGGAAACTGGGGTGGGGGCATCTGGAAGCTATTTTGAGTCATCCCAAATGGGAAATAATAACCTTTTCATTTCAGGTTGCTGCTATGACCACACAAAAATAAAGAAGGCAGTGAAGAAATGTAGAAAGCAAGCAAAAAGCTATTTGATGGTGGAGTTTATGGCTCTATTTGCCTTGGAAGTGAAACATATTGCAAAAAATATACATATATCCTCAAAAGAATAGGAATCCTCCAAATTCAAGTTTTGTCTTTAAACCCTTAAATCTGTACTGATACGAAATCCAAAAAAACAAACAATTGTCCTGCCCGAGTAATATGCTGAATGCATGTCCCTCCTCAGCACTGGTGCATTACCCGGACAATTTTTATGTCTGTGTGATGGTGTATAGAAGAGATGTGAAAACCAGAAGCACAGCATAAAGTCAGCAAAAATAAACCTCGCTGTTGTATTAGAAAGCACTGGCTGTGGGATCAAAAATGTTTCCACTGAGCTCGTGTGCAAATGTCTGCTCTGGGCTCTGGCTTCCCAATTACTGTGTAAACAGGTAATTCTGCTCTGATCCCTGCAGGTACAGCCGTAGCACATTCGCTGCAGTCTTGCTGACTGTGCATTTGCCTGAGATGTCCGTCTGTGAAGGATGGGTTCCGAATGAGCTCAGTCTTTGATTCAGTACATGCGACGATTTGGCTTAGGAACTAGTGTTATTAATGTCACTTAATGCCAGATGGTTTCTAAGTGTCTTTAAGGCACACAGAAAACCACCACTTCGCCCTTGAGGTGTGTTGGCTAATAGTCCTACTGTTTTACAGAGAGAAGACGATTGAACAGGCCTTTTTCTAAAAGGCGTATTTGGTTGCTCTAAAACAGAACAATAAAAATTGCACAATCTAAAGGAAGGAACAGTTTGTTTCACCCTGTTTATTGCCAGTGAAATGCCAGAAGACTTTTAAAGTAACAGCAACTCGTGTAAAGCAGGGGGAAAAAATCAAATAAAAACTTTATGATCTTAAAATAAAGCTATTGCTCTCTGCCCTTCCATAGTTTTATAAAACTTCCTATATTTTTTGGCACTAGAAACTATATATAATGTTTTGCTCTGCAGAAGCCAGCCAGGCATCATGAAAAATTATAGTTACAGGGACAGAGGTGCTAGAAAATTGAGCAGGAAAACAGACAATTTCTTCATAGAGTCAGTTGATGTTATAGTCACTTGAATTAAGCAAAATTTATTTGAGAGAGAAAGAGTGGAATTGAATGTATGCTTCATTTTCCCTAGGTAAAACCTTTTGAAATAGCATTACAGGTGACACTTATTTTAAACAGAGCATTGCCTCCTCCATCTGCATCAGGTGTGACCCTTTCCGGAGACCTCAGCTGTGACTCCACACTGGAATCTGCAAAAGTTTAACATCTCCTCATCTCAGTGGCCCACGAGGCTTGGATGTATTTGGTGTGGGGTGCCTCTTAGAATTTTCTTCTGAGAGTTTCCAAAGCTCCCAGGTGATTCCAATGGGCAGCCGTGGTTGAGAAGTGAAGTTTGCAGAGCAAGACCAACCTCGAGGAGTCCACTTGGATGAGAAGGGGAGGAACAAAGGCATCAAGTCAGGCAGTAGTGGGATGCCTCCCAGAAGAAGCCATTGTCCTGGCTGCTAATGTCCAGCGTTCATCCCATTGCTCTGACTTTAAACTCTGACCACTGGGCCCTGAGTTCTGCTCTCCATTTGATCAACCCCACATTCACCTGGAAGGAGCGGAGGAATGGTGGTTTGGGAGTAATGTGAGAAGGATTGGAGAAAGGAACATTTTTGGTTTTTATCTTCCACGCTGTCTAAATGCTGACATACTCTTAAGATTTTGTGTTCATCTCTAGGTCCTGGTCAGTAAAGTTTACTTAGTTCATGTTGTCTTGAACTGTTGTCTGTGGTTTTTTCCTGGGCACCCATTGTATATTCCTTCCAGCCTCCACAGTTTCGCATTGCTTGTTGTTAGGTAAGGCTGAGCAGCAGACGGGATAGACTCGTGTGTGTACAGAGGCTAGGGGACTGAGGGGAGGTGAAGAAGAGGGGCAGGGGTTGGGCTGGGAAGGGTGAAGGAGCCCCGAAGGTGGTGAGCAGGAGGGGGTTGGGAAGGGCCGCACAAAGCATTCACCCTGCCTGGGCACAAAAATTGAAACCTAGCACATATTTATAATTTACTCTGAGCCTAATGTTAAACACAGTTCTTAGTATACAGTGTGCTGGGAAAACCAAACTGACTAGAGACTGAAAATATTCTGAGCTAAAACGTGACAGAATACAAACTGCCTCTGCATGTATCTAGAGAAATGTAGAGGCTAGAAATTAGCTTGAAATTAACTTCAGTCTAGAAATGTTGCTGATACATAAGACATGGTGCTGTTTGATGTTCAATTTAAAGAATATCACTTATAAGTTATTAATAAAAATGAACCCATAATTAGAATAGCGATAATAAAAGGAAAGACAGTAATGATCACAACAGTGTTTTCTGGGCTACTTGGGGTCATCTTGACTCTCTCACTCGTGTATTCATCCAAATTGGTTAGCTGGCTTCTGGGAGTAAGCACTGTGGCGTCTGTTAGATATATGGCAATAACAAACAGATATGGTTCTGTCCTCAGGGAATTCATACACTAGTGGAGAAGACAGGCATTACACAAGAAAAATCCCAAATGGATATATGATTATAAAGTGTGTTAAAGTTTGAAGGAAAAAGATGGGCATGATGAGTGTTTACCAAAAAGTCCAACTTTGATTTGAGTGTTGTGAGTACACTTATTAAGGAGCTGGCATTTAATCCAAGTCTCAAGTGATGAGTAGGAATGATTTTGGTTTCTGCTTTTGCTGGTTTGATCCCAGGGTTGATTTAGAGCCCCAGTTTTACTACAGAACTGGTACAGTTGCTAAACTTCCTTCACTTGAGAGTTGATCAGGTCCCTGGGCCAGTTCACATGGGATGAGCTCTATGGTGAGATCACATCTCATTCAAAGATGGAAATTGACTGGTATGGAAAAGCCTTCATTGTAACTGCCTTAGTGCAAACAAGTATTAGGCTAAGGCTCATCTGCAGACATTAAATAATATTCCCAGTCTTTGCTTAACAAGTGAATATGCCTGAAAAAAATGGGACCCAGAATTACTGTTGAATGTCTTTCAACATTTTTGGCCTCTAGACCAGCAGCCCTGGCATTACCTGGGGCTTATTACAAATGCAAACTCTCAGGCCCCACCCTCCCACTAAGTCAGAACCATTTTAACAAAATTTCTTAGTGATTTATATGCTCAATAAAAGTGGAGGCCTTGTGGCTTAATGGTATTAAGGAATCCTCTTTTCTCTCTGAATTCCTGATATTGAACAGAGTGGTTCTCCTTGACCAAGGTCATGGTTGGGTGAGGTGGGCTGCTCAAAGACTCGCAGGCCTGGAATTTATCATGTTTTTATTTTCTGGTGCTTTGACATCTGGTGCTTGTTGACCTGGAAGAGACTGCCACTCTGGGGTTGGCCAATTCCTCAAGGGGGCAAAAGGCTCCCCTTGAAGGGAGCCCCTTTCACATGCAAATCAACCAATCAGGAACCCACAGCTCTGTGGGGCTCTCACACTAAGGGTCAGAATCTCCTGCCTTGATCACACCAGCGCAAGTATCAGATAACTGGGGGCAGCCCCTGTGCCTCATAGTTCTCTGGAATTATTAAAACTAGACATGCCCATCCTGCCTGTTGCAGAGAGCACATAAAAGCTCTCATTCACGATCCCCCTCTCCCTCTGCCTCCTGGCCCACTCTGGGGCTTCCTCTCCATGTGGCCCCCATGGTGTGGCATGTTCTCTCCTCTTGGACTTGTGAGTAACCAGCTCTCTTTTCAATGACAGTCATCTCCCAATCTGGTGACCTCACCATCCCCAGATGATAAAATCTACATTTAAAAGAGGCATTCAGCTGGGTGCTCAGTCCCACAACAGGGGGATTCCTGTGGTGGGAAGTGAATAGGATGGGACAAGGTGACCCCACTCCCTGAGGGAGAAAGTTCTGTAGGAGCCACAGTGGTCACTGGGAATACATCTTATCCCTACATGTGTGGGGAGAATTAATTAGAGAACAACTGGATTAGTAAGGAAAACTGTAAGGGATTTGTGAAGGAAAAGGGAGTAATTGGGAAGTTATTTCAGAGTACGGGGTGATTCCATAAGGGGAGGCTCTAAGTTGGCCTCTCTTTGCTCAGCCAGAAGGCAACTCAAGGGCATGAGGATTCTGAGGGCAGTCTGCCTCTGTGCCTGTTGGGGTCTCCATTCAGGCCTCCCTGCCGGGGTCACATGAGCTTGTGGCGTAGGAACTATCTGAAGGCAGACACAGTCTTCAGAGGTTGGAAGAGCTTATTCCTGATATCTAACCAAATGCTTTCAATAGTTCAATGGCCCTTTGACATTTGTACATGTACTTGTGAATATACACATTTGACTTCAAAAATAAAAAGCCAAACGAAGAATAAAGAAGTTTTAAATTGAGACGTTTTACTTGAAAGACCTATCATCTGATCATGAAACAACGCTGCCTAAGATTGTAGGAATAAAGTCTGTTTCTGTTCCAGAGCCTGTGCTGGTTGCTGTCACATGATAAAACATCAGGCACTGGGAGTGCCCACCTCCACTCACCCATCAGCTCTTTTTGTCCATTTTCTGTGTCCTCCGGGGCAATTGGCTGATCTTGGAAGTCAGACTACAGACTGCGACATTTTTTTATCTTGTTATCATGTCCTGGGCAATCTTTACTTCTGGGTTAGAAAATAGTGTGTCCTTTCCCTTGAAAGTTCATATATATATGAACACACATATACTATGTGTGTATATATATAATAGATATAACATGACCCTCCTCCCTGTCCTCCATGCATATAACATATAAATATATGTTATATCTATTATATATATACACAAATTTTAAAGACTATTTTAAAAAACAAATACATGAGTCTGAGATATTCGTTTTACTAGAATGGTAATTCTGTCTGAACAGGACAAGAAGGTCATTTTTCTTAGATGTTTATATTCTATCTCCCCTGGTCAAACAGATTCCATCCTGCAGAGATTCTTCTTCAAAGCCACTTTATTGTTATTAGAGTCAAGGAGAAGAAACCAGAACGGGAACCTGTTTGTGCCCAGAAAACACCTCTCCAGGAAATGCAACTCAGTGGAGGATAAATAAGAGGCTGCCTTCAGTAAGGACCTGCATTCTATTGGGAATCCCTTTATTTTCACTTGAGAAGGACTATAGGTATGTGGTTATAAAAGCCTAAGGATTCATGCCCTACATTTCTTCCCTGCATGGAAACTGAGAGATGTGGGCAACTTACATTTCTTGTGTCTTCTATTAAGTGGTGATAAATATGTCCCATGTAGACATAGGCTATACCTTCATCAAATAATTCTCCTTTTCTCATTCTCAGCAACCACTCCTCTCCTCTACATCTGCTGCTTTCTCTCCCGATAACCTATGACTTAAGTAGCATTTTCTGTCCAGATGAGGTCAGATCAGTATTCCTTACCTTCCTCCTCACTCTCTGACCATCCCCTGAGGCCCAACTCCTCAGGGTTTTGAGGATGCACCCCAGAGAGAGCCCTCCTCCCTGTCCTCCATGCATATCTAGTCAAAGTCTCACACGCAGCCCCTGGACAGGCTGGTGCCCGAGCACACACCAAGGTCGCGGGGCATGCTCCTGTGTGCAGCATGGACTGTGGGTACCATGAGCATCAGAGTGAAGCTACCACATAAATCCTCAGTTATATCTACTTATAAACACTCCTTCAGTAGATGAAAGAGAATATTATAATGGAGAAGAAGCATGCCCAGCCTGAATTTGTGGATCCTTAATGGAAACTTCCATATTTGACTGCGAGTCATTAGATATGGGTCTGAGTTAGGCTGGTTTAGTGAACAATTATCAAGAACAGTTTTCAGCTAACAGTACAGGATGATAATTTTTATTAAGCATAAGGCATTATATTCTTTAATATCCCCACTAATTTGGCCTTTGGAAGCCTTGATGATTGCATCTGGTATTTCTGGCTTGCAGGAACACAACACAACTGTTTTCTCCCCCTAAATTTTTTGGTGTCCTGACTGCTTATACTTATATGACCAGATTGAGTAATGGAGCGCGGCTTAAAGATAGTGGACCACAATTAAGAGAAGCAATGCTGTCTGGTCAAAAGTCCATGGATTTTGGATTGGGACAGAGCCAGCCAGTTTCTAATTCTGCCATTAACTATCAACATGAAGTTCAATGGATCATTTTTTCTTTCATGGTGCCTGAAACCAGGACTAATCAAAAGACCCACTTCACAGCTGGCTGTGATGTTGACTGAGGTGATGGAAATGAAAATACAGAATGATGAGGAAAACATTATAATCAAATGTTGACTCATGTGAAACACTACATGTCAGAAAAAAAGAGAACATTTGGGGATTGTGAGCAAAACAAACACACTCCTTCTGAGATAATAGATCAACAGTGCTTTGTACTATCCTATTACGGCTGTGACAAAATGACCACAACTCAGCAGAGTCTTATACACAGGGACATCTTGAACATCTTCTTGTCTTTTGTTTTAATACTACTCAGAAATTTAAGTAGGAGTCGGACCCCTGAATATTCACATTTCCAGCCATGGTGATCAGCTTTCTGCTTCTGGGCAGTCATCCCCCTGAGTCCTCCACTGCCCCTGCCTGGTGGTGCCGGGGCTCTGAGAGCTACACATGCAAGTGTCTGCCCTGCAAAGAAAGGTCCAGTTAACAAGGATTTGGCAGGAAAGGGGTCTGGACACAGGTGGTGGGGCAGGGACATCTTTACTCTAGTGCCACTCACATAGCTCATAGAAAACAAAGTCAGAGCCCTTCAAGAAAAGAGGGCTACCTGCCCTGTTCCATCCTACCCTGAACAGTCTCTAGGTTTGTGGCAGTAGGTCTGGGCAGGTTGTGGCCTGAGCACCGGGTCCAGGCACTTGGAGAAAGTGCCATGGTGTCTGAAGAGTGACTCCCATTTCTGAATGGGGTTCCTGACTCCTCTGGACTATTTCACTGCAGAATTGGCGTAGTGGTAAAGACCTCAGGACACAGTGACTTCTAGGAGAGAGTAGCCTCCAGTGCTGAGGTTTTACACAATATTAGTTTGCACAGCTTCTCTGAGCTTTTGTTTCTCACCAGCAAACTGGAGATGGGGACACTTGTCACAGGTTTCCATGAAGAATAAGCACCACCACGTGCTGGTGACCAGCCCAATTTGGGGTGCAGTAGTTGCTTAACAGCTTAGATTTCTTTTCTGCCTTAGCTACCTTCCTCCTACAAATTCTTTTCTTTCTACTCTTAAGCTCACTGCCTTCTTCCCATTCTTATCACTACATTTGGGGTCACTCTGCTGTGGCCTTGAGGTCTTCGAGAACTTCCATGGCTTTCCTGCAATGTTCCCTGCCATTATCTGCCACAGTGATGGTAGATGCCCTCTCAACACCCTACATTCAAAGTTTGTGATTTCCTCCACTCCCACAACCTTAACCTTTGCTCACTTCTAGATTCCACTCAAGTGACACACCCTGGATCTGGGCATTACCAGGAACTGCTCTGTCACAAATGCTCCTCTCCTATGACACGCCTATCCCCACCTTCCATCTACCCCACCCTCCCTGAGCAGGTCAGTCCACTGCATGGCACCACCCAGCCCTTTCATCACCCCTAGTTCTTCTAGTTCACACCCCTCTCCCCCACTTATAATCCTGAGCACAGGATTATAGGTAAAAATTCACTCCTGTCAATGTTCTTACCTGACTCACTCACCAAATACTTACTAAATGGCAATGCTGCTCAAAGTTTTCCATTTCCTTCTCTTGCATCCTTGCTTCCACTTATCTTGTTTCCTTTCCTTGGCTTACTCACTCAGGATATGCCCACATTTTATGAAATCTGAGCAATAGCAATCATAAAATGAACTATTCCACTATGTACCACATCGAATGAGAAAATGCTGCCAATTATCGTTGAGAAATGCCATCCCCTGTAAGATGCATTCTGCTTTCAGAGCTGGTAAAATATGGAAAAATATGCATCTTATAGTATAAAAAGTAATGGTATTTGTGAGATCAATGCCAAGACATTTCCTAATCTTCCTTTCTCCTAGATATTAAATTTCTTGAAATAGACCCAGCTGTCGATTTCCTCTTTCCAACTTCTCTGATATTGCTTATCCCACTACAGTTTGGCTCCCTCCTCAATAAAGCCTCTCTTAAAAATCATGACTCCTGTTGTTATCGCCAAATCCAAGGATGGTGTTTTACTTAGGACACAGCTCGTGAGGCCCCAGCACAGGGTGACCCCGCTGACCTTTCCTTCCTAACACAGTCTTCTGAGGCCTTCATTCTGAGGCCACAGTCTTCTGGTTCTTATGAAAATCAACCTTCCTCAGTTTTTCAAACTATGTAACTTTTTTTTTTTTTTACTGGCTATTTGTCAGATTTTGTTTGAGGTTCCATCTGCTATCCTTGCCAAATGCAATTTTTCTCCTATCAAACCCTCTGAAAACAGGCTTCCACAACAGCTCTTGCTGTGGTCACCTTTAACATCTGTGCTGCTAATCCAGCCATCGATTCCTCATCTCCACCTTAACTGACCATCAGTGGCGTTGAGCACAGATGGTTATTTCTTTCTTCACAAGACTTGCTCTTTTCATGCCACTTGGACAGTTTCCTCCTTGTACCTCTGCTTCTTATTCATATCACTCCTTCCTCCCCATCTCCTAACTCTTGGTGACCTTACCTAGACCTATGGCGTTAAGAGGTGCCTCCCTCTCATCAAAAGCCTATGTTTGTATCACTAGCCAAGACCTCTTCGCTAATTCCAGACTGTCATGACTCTTTGCCTGCTTGGCCTTAGCATTGGCTACAGAATCAGCATCTCAAACATAGAGTGTTCAAACGTAACATTCTTGATTGTCCCCAAGCCTTTTTCTTTCACAGTCTTGTCCATTTTAGGAAATGACAATTCTGTCCTTCCTTTTCCTCAAAAGCAGGGGGTTATTCATGATTCCTCTCATTCTCTCCCTCCCAGGGGCTCTAACGATTAAAATATATCCAGAATCCCATCTCTCCGCTTCTTCAACTGCTCATGGGATTGAAGCATCCTCATCCAGCACTGGAATTGTTGCAATGGACTCCTTCCTTCCTTCTTGCTTCATTCCCTCTCCACACTGCTTCTCTTCTGAAGAAGGTACCAAGAATGAGGTCTTTGAAAGATAACAGAATGACTTTGTTTCTAGGCTTAAACTTCTTTAATCACTTCTGTTCTCACTCAAGGGGAAACCAGGGTCCAGTTCAGACCTCTGGCTCATCTCCTACCTTCCCATGTCCTGGTTCCCATAGCCACTTGCCTCTCCACATCCCCCAGGTCTCCAGAACCTGCCTCTCCAGGGTCTTTGCTGGCACTGCTCCCTCTGCCCAGATCCCTTGTCCAGATTTCCTCCAAGCCCATCTCTTCACGTTACATCTTGGTTCCTCTTATGTGTCATATCATCACATTTCCTGATGACTATAACTGTTTTTTTTTAAATAATTTCTTCATTCTTGTTTTAATTCTTGGCTATCTCTTCATTTTTTAAAAGGTGGGGGTAGAAATTCTAAGTGAAAATCTTTGAATAAGGATTCCAAACTGTTCCAGTCATTGGACAAAGGAAGCATATGGCCAAGATCTAAAATTTGAGAGTATATACATTTTTCCCAAACTAAAATTCCATAAAGAATTCTCCCTTTTAATGTGCAAGATTTCACACCTGGACCTTACCCAAGGTTCTAAGTAATGAGTTTAGGAAAACTGCCATTGAGCTTTTTTCTCTAATAGCTAAAAATGTCTCATTTATTCTATGCAGAACTATCTTAACATTTCTATTAAAGCAAAGGATTTGTGAATAATAACTTATACATATTTAAAGGGTGAGAAACTTGAAATCATAAACACTGACAAACCAAAACCTGCTAAGTGGAAATGTTAAATCCTCCTCAGGTGCTCTGCCAGTCAGAATAGGGAAACCTACCCATTAGGAAAATTCTCCCTGTAGAATTCTCCCTGCCTTCTGTGTTCCACTTATTTGAGTTGATTTTAAAACTTTTTTTTCTCCCAGTTTACCTGCACTTGATGTAGAGTGGACTGGGACATAGGCAGTTTCTGTGGTGAACAAACAGCCATACTGACCCAGCAGCCATGCAGAGTGGCCCCGGTGGTGTTGCTCCAGTGAAGCGCTTCTGTGGTCTCAGGGTCAAGGACCACACAGGCCTCACACAGGCTCTGATGACCGCGAACAGCTTTCAAAGACCAAGTGAGTGAAACTCTAGCATTAGTAAGATCTATAATCAGAGTCAACAAGATGGCCTCCAAGCATTTAGCACGACTATGAGCAAGACAGTGAGACATAATCCATTTGAGGGACTCCTGAAACTGCTGGGGGCAGGTGACTAACCACCCCACCTGCAGCCCCAGAGTGGATGGTAGGAGGGACCTGACTCCCTCGCAACATTCCCTTTGCCTGTGTATTACTGACCAAGTGAGAAATTAAGGGATCTGTCCAAAGACTATATAGGATTGGAAGAGTTATGTAAAGCAACCACGTATGCATTTTTGATTTTTTCTGTACATAAAGCAGAGCACAAAAGTATTCTAGTTGTCAGCATTGGGAATTCCTATGGTCTTAGTAGAAACTTAATACAAAAGCATCCAGTTATGTTCACTTTGGCGGCACACATACTAAAAGCACCCTATTGAGAATCTCCAGAGGCATGAATTTCTTTTCCCACATTTCACTTCAGAGACTCTCTTCAGGTCTACCATGTGTGTCCGTGTGTGCATGTGTGCGTGAATGCATCTCTCATGTGGGTGCATAAGCATATTTAACGCAGGGCAAGGGAACTTTAAGCTTTTTGAATTACTCTATTTTGTGTGCCGTGATGGAGTGGTTCAATGGAATGTCAGTCACTCATTTACAGTGTTTCCCTCTGCTCTTCGAAGAACAGGAGCATGGCAAAATGGGGAAACTTTCCACTCATGAGAAGGTTTTGCTGTTACGATGTCTGGATTCCTAAAAGCTGCATATGGTCTTTGTCATCCGTTCAATGGAACAAGTCACAAAGCTTGTGTCGGTCTCTTTATGATATTTAAAATTCTACAATACAAATCCTTAGCTTTTTGTAGAATTAGAAATAGAAATCTGACTGTGAAGACACCATGTTTGAAGTTCTTAATTTTTGTTTTGTATTTTGAAACACTGTCATCCAAGTTCACAATTGTTCTTCGCATTTGAAATAGTTTTCTTCCCCAACAATCCCACTCTTCACTATGACTAACAGAGTCAAAAGCAGCCGGGTCACAGGCATCCAAATCAACCAGAATAGATCTCACACACTAAAAAAGGGCTGGAAATAATAAAGCAAACTGCCCCACTTCCTTGAAATCATAGGAATGTACCCCATACATGTAGAACACATACCCCTGTACCCCTACACATCAGAAAGAATCATCAAAGTTATTCAGGATCATCTTATCTCACTTTCTTTCTCCTCTCCTTCAAAAGGGTGCCTAGTACATGAGCCCAACGTATGTTACTCTGTGTCTTGATTTTCTGATTAGCTGCTTACCCACTTACTGTCAGTTATATCCATTCCAAAATTTAGAGGGCCCTTCTGGTTTAACAAATCATAGAATAATAAATTATCTCATTAATTTCATAATTTCAATCTAAAAAGACTGCAGAGAGCAGTAGAGAGCATGCATGTCCTTGTGAAGATATTTTAAGGTACAAAATAATATGAATAACAGAAATCACTTAATTTTCACTCAAAAACATTAAAATAATTCTTATATGTTTTTATAAGTACCTAGCAATAGTTTTCCCACCAGCTTTCTGAATTCTAACAAGTAACTGTGGTTCCAATCGTCTATTATTTTTGTCAGGGACAGGTGAGAGTTTAGAATTCTGAGCTTTATTACCTCTCTGGTATCAGTCAGAGTGGCATTATCTCTAAGTGTCCAGGTCAGAAGAGGATCTCCTGCCACAGCTGGAAAGGGTTTCCTATTCTCACCCCAGCATAGGAGGAATATAAATATTAATATTTGGTCTTACATTAGGTTTCCTAGGAAACAGACCTTAGAGATGGAGTTCTGCATGCAGTGCCCCCACACCACAATGGCTTCCAGAGCAAAGCCTGCGGGGGCTCAGGAAACAAGGAGATAGGAAGGAAATGGGATTCCTACAGAAGGAACACCATCATGACAAAGCACTAGCTGGACCCACCCTGGGAACACAGGCTGGGATGCCCTTCAGAGTTCCGACTTGGAGCTTTCTTATTGTAGCATTGACCAGTTATTAGACTTAGCTGAGGGTAATTATCAAAAAGGGAGAAGAGGGACCACTGTCCCCTAGCAGGTGTCTGGTTAACGGGGGTTCTGAAGGGTGGGCACCACAGTAGCACCCCTTGCATTTGTTACACATATACATGGGAATGCTCTGTGTATCTGTGTATGGATACATGTGTATGTGTACGCACATGTATGTATAAGTCCATCCTCCTTTGAATTATTTATGCTATTGTGTAATATGAATGTTTTCTAGAAAAGAAGAGGAAGTAGAAATGATCAAATATGCACATGGATTTCTTTCCCTGTCGCAAGGGTGCCAGTCAGCCTGCATCTATACAGCCCCACCAAAGCCTGCTGCACTTGGCTGCTCTGCCCCCACAGTGCAATGTGGTCACAAGCAGACTTCCCTGGGAATGAGAGAGAGGGTTGAAAGGTTTTAGGAAGAACATTTTTGTCATTGCCTGAAGAATATTAATAATAACTCAGAGAGCAGTGTTTCCCCACCATGAAACTTGCTCTCTGGAGTGTGGATTTGATCTACCTTGGCTTCTCTCTGCATTCTGCCAGCGTCCTGAGCCACTGGTGCATCCGACTGTCTCATGCATTCAGTTCACAATGACTCATATCTTGCAGTGTGATCATTTCTCTAACTTTTATTCTAGAAGCGTGGGCTTGACTCAGCGAATGACAATGGGTAATTTCGTCCTATTCCATCACTGACAGACAATTTAATTTGCTCTACCCAAACCCTTTTGTTTTGTCTCTATCTTCTTCCAGATGACCTCTTCAGTAATAATTGTATCTATAGTCCCCAGACAGGCTTTGTTACCGTCACAAAGACCGTGAAAAAAATGTTGTTAGAGGATTCTTCCTGTCCCATGGAAGGTCAGCTTCAACTCCCTTATTAGGACCATGGATAGTTTTATAATCAGTAGAACTTCATCAGTGACACACAGAAATACAAATGCCTTACAAGGAAATTAGCTACTCTAATGGAATTAGAATTTATAAAGCACCAGAAGCAATTTTGATACAGTCGTGATTTTTTAAAGATAAAAACAATTTGAAATAAACAAAATAGTTGGTCTGAAGGCAGCATAAATGGTGTTGAGGAACTTGGACTCTAAAGCCAGATTGTCTGATTTTGAATCCCAGCCCTACCCCTGCGGGCTCTGTGACGTGGGCACGTTACTTTACCTCTCTGGGCTTCATTTTCATCAGGTGCAAAAGAGAGATGATAAGAGTACCGACCTTATAGAATTTTTGTGAGGCTTAAATGAATTAGTATTTGAAATGAAGTAAAGTGTTTAGAGTATTAACTGGCAAATAGCAGGTCTTACAGAATATTAGCTAATTTGTATGAACTATTCTAAAGAAAAAATTAACTATCCCCTTTTATACTCAAAATTATTTTCCAAATGCAATTTAATAGAAAGTGGAATCATTTTCTTGGATGGCACTGTAATTTACTGTCCCCCAAAAGTATGGTGAAAATAAAGCTGAGTTAACCAGCAGGCAATTCTAATGCTATTTGAGTCAGTACATGTCTTGGTCAACTTGAGCTGCTATAACAAGTACAATAACCTTGGGTGCCCCAAACAACCACATTCATTTCTCAAAGTTTGCAGGCTGGAAGTCCAAAGTCTGGGTGCCAGCAGATTCAGTGTCTGGTAAGAACCTGCTTCCTGGGACATAGACTGTATCTTCTCCCTGTCTCCTCACATGGTGGAATGCATGAGGGGGCTCGTGGGGGTCTCTTTTATAAGGACACTAATCTCATTCAAGAGGGTTTCACCCTCATGACCTCATCACCCTCCAAGGCCTTCATCACCTCCTAACACCATCACTGTGGGTTAGGTTTCAACATGAATTTTGGGGACACAAATATTGAGTTCATAGCAATACAAATCAGCTTGGGAATCCTGATAGTTGATGTCAGGATGTTGTCAGTCCAGGAGCTGCCACCAGAAGTCACTACCATGGGAGCAGTTGAGTAGTACACATGGTCAGTAGTACACATGCTGCTGGTCACAGCTAGAGCTACAGATGAGAAGCCTCCACTGAGAGCAAATGCATCACAAGGCTGGGGGTATATGCATGGCCAAACACAAGTATAGTAAAAATCAATATTAAGTCCTTTTTGCTCTTCCATGTCCAACTAGATGAGTTTTGATCACTGCCTTCATTCAAGTAAACAAAGCCCAAATAAGGTAAAAGACAGTCTTATTCCTCCCAGAAATTTCCTTCATGCACCCTTCATTCAACCTCTACCAACCCCCTTCACACAGATTTTGTCACCTCAGTTTCACCTGCCTTTGGATTTCATAGACACAGAATCACAGTATATTGTGTACTTTTTTTTTGTCTAGCTTCTTTCTTTAAAATTATAAACTTGATGTGCATCAAGGTGGTTGTGTATGCATGTAATTCCTTTTTCATGCTGAGTCATATGTCAGTACATGGCTGTAGCATGAACTGCTTATCTGCTAAGTAATGAGTTAATGGACATGGGGTTGTTTCAGTTTGGAGTGATGGTGCCTGAGCTTACATCTCCTCTTACCTGGAGAACATCCAAGGCTGTCACTGTTCACCAGAGAGGTACCTAGCCCAGACCGCAGGTGGGTGGAGGGGGATCATGAAGGATCTCTTTTGGTAGAAAAGTTTAAGCTACAACCAACAGGAAGAGTAAGCATGTTTCAGGTACACAGTGGGTGGGGGAAGAAAGCATGTTTCTGGCCGAGGCACCAACTGCTAAGTCCTGAGGCCAGACAGGTCCAGGCATGTTTGAGAAACTGAAATAGTCAGTAAGATGGAGCTTTGGAGGGGTCCTGGGAAGAGATGCGGAGGGAGAAATCAGCTGGAGAGGTATGGAGGGACAGGCAGCAGAAAGGATGTTTGGACTTTGGAACTTCATTCTGAGGGAAACGGGAAGTACCAAAGTGTTTCAAGCAAGCAAATTGGATTGCTTGATTGATTGGATTTTCCATCATACAATAAAAAGCTCTCTTAATTGTAGTGTTACCTTTTGTGTTTATTTTCCTTCTACTTTCTCTGGTTGTATAAGGGTGTTTTATGTGTTTAGCTCTCCTCTCTCCTCTTCTCCCCCTCCCTTTCCCCTCTTTTATTTAAGATGACTTAGGAAGAACTTCCTCTCAGAAAACACAAATTCTCTGAAATGATGGCCCTTTACCAACAATTATTTCCTGAGCTCTCACTGAGTTCCTGGGACCAGACTAGCTCCTTGAGCAATTTTATCTATTAAAAAATAATTATTTATGCTTTTAGGACTTGAGCTTCATTAAAGAAAACAGGTAACATTTCAGAGGTGTGAATAGGTTTAATACTTAGACATAGCAAATGTTCTTCCAGAAGATATAGACCCACGTGCCCTCAGACCTGGAAGTAATATCCGTATTCTTAATCTTGATAGAGACAAGGCTGAGGCTTAAATCTCTTCTACAATATTCTTAACAAATGACTGTCCATCTCAACTGAAGTGTTCTAAGAAGATCCTGAAGTCTTCCTGAAGAGTTTAATTTTATTTTCAGATAATTCTAGTCATTGTAGAAAGTCCTTCCTCGCATTAGCCAGAAACGGTTTTTGTAGAGCTAGGGCCAATACTCCCAGCTCTGTTCTGTGACCCCCCTGAACAAGTCTGACACACTGTTGTCATGACTACGTCTGCTATCTGAGGTCATGTATCATGTGCCTCTAAACATCTGTTTCCTGGATCAAATACTTAGACTCCTCTAGCTATCCTTGGTGACACAGTTTCTTATCCCTTACTTTTTCTGCTTTTCTCTGGACACACTTCAGAGTCAGGGTCCTGATTAGACTGTGCTGTTCAGAAGCAGAAGTAATACTTCACTGGCGGCTGAGGGGCCAGTATGGAGCAGTAATATCACCTCCCATATTCTAGCCTTTATATGTCCATAAAGGTGGCTCTGGCTTGTAGTGAGTATTCTGGTATACACATTCAAATGTTGACTTGATCCAAATTTGAAATAATTGTAGTACAACCCAGTACAAAAATCTGTAGTTATAACACTTGGGCTAGAATCCAAGAAGCAAGCCTCAGAGTTCAGGGAATCAGAGTTCAGTTCAGCTGTGTGTGTGCAGTAAAGGCCAGACCAGGCTGGAACAGGGCTGATTGACAGAACTTTCTGCTTGAGTGGAAATTTTCCATATCTGCTTTCTCCAGTTCGGTAGCCACTAGCCAGCCACATGTGTCTATAGAACACTGGAAATGAGACTAACGCTACTGACAAACTGAATTTTTAAATTGTACTTAATTTAATAAATTTAAACAGCCCCATGAAGCTAGTGGTTACAGTATTAGATAGTGAAGGTATGTAAAATCACTCTATCACCAACAGGGAAGGAGAGGTGGGGGCGAAGAATATTGGAGAAAGAGTTAGAAAGAGAAAGAAAAAGTGTTTCTGAGATAATAGGCTCTGAGCCAATTTTTATAGAGCAAGCATTGTAGAGGAAAGAAGTTTTTACACTCCAGTATTCAATAGATCTTATAGGCAAATTAAGAAAAACATTACTATAGTTATAAATATAAAGTATTTGAGTTAAGTAGTATTATTTTCTTCATATGAAGATAAGCACATAGAAGCAAATTGTCTAATTAACAAAATGTACACATTAAGTAGGAAGCCTAGATTTTAGTCCAGATTTATTCAACTATAAAATGTGTGCGTACGTGCATGTATACATTAGTATATAGAATTTATTTCAGCATCATAACTATGATGTCTATAATACTGATCTCAATATATTATATATGTATACATAGAACTATACATATGTCATATGTGTGCATTTATACACATATGTATAAATGTATACATTTCTATGTAAATTATGTTATTCAACAAGAAAAGTTCATTGGTTGGGAATAACATTTTCTAAGTGGGTAGCTATCTCCTGTATAAAAAAGTGATTGTGAGTAAAGTCATAAAAACAGGTTCAAGGACAGCTATAGAAACTATAATATTATACAATTTTTAATTTCAGAAATCGTTTATCCATCAACACAGTTTTTTAAGAGAAGGGTGTTTCACATCTGTCCATATCTCATCTTCCCACGTTTCACTCTTTATCTGGTCTTTGAATTTCCTCTCCAAGCAATGTCACCACCACAGTATCAGAAATATTGGTTAATATTTTTATTTTGCTACTTTAAGTAAAGTCTTAAACACTAAATCATAAACTCAGGGATCGAAGGGATTTTAGAGATTAAACCTAACTCCATAATTTAGAGATGAGGCAGCCAAAGTTCACCTTGGTGAATGATTTACTAAGGTATGGAAAGAGTTTGAAATTGCTCCAAGTAATATCACAATTGCTCATATGCTGAGTTTATGCTTTTATGATATAGTTGATTTGTTTATCTTTTGGCTCAGATTCTTACATAATTTTTTAATGATATTTGTCTTCCTTGTTCATTTTTATTTCCTTCCTTTCTAAAAGAGAAAAATAAAATTGAAGAAAAGTACCTCTGTAGTTAATAATAATAAAATTTCTGCAAAAACAGGAAATTTTTAACTCGGCAAAGATGAAATAAACAGGAAGTGAATAAAATAAATTATGATTTGAGTTGCATAGATCTTTCATCAATGATCACTAAACATATAATTCAGAGCTGAAGCTCTTCTACACCAAAGAAGAGTTAGTAATAATTACTAAGATAATATCTGTGGTTTGTTGAACACTTAAACTCCGTTTAAGGCTATGTATGTGGTTGCTAGGGTGCTAGGGCTGCCATAACAAAACACCAGAAACTGGGTGGCTTTAAAAATAGGCATTTATTTTCTAAGAGTTCTAGTGAACAGAAGTCTGAAGTCAAGATGTCGTCAGGGTCGATTCCTCCTGAGGCCTCTCTCTATTGTTTTCAGCCAGCCATCTTCTCCTTGTGCTTCATGTGGTTGTACCTTTGTGTGTTTCTGTTGCCTTATAAGAAGAGGACTCTTCTTATAAGGGCGCAGTCCTAATGGATTGGGATCCACCATAATGACTTCATTTTAACTCCAAATATGCTTTTATTCTGAGTTGTTGGGAGTTAGGTCTTCAACATTTGAATTTCGGGAGGACACTACTTTTGTATAGTTTCGACATAAAGCCCTAAGTTACATTTGACAGAGACATGTTCAAAGAGGGGACATGTTCAAGAACAGGCTTGGATATCATCTTTGTCCAGATTCTAAATAATTCCTTTCTTTACCATATCAGCTGGACCACCAGGAGATTAATGTGTAATTAATATCTAACTGGGCAGAAGAGAAGCAGAGGGCAAATCTTAGGACTGGTCCACTGGACTTTATCCAATCTTCTGTAGTGACAACCCGTATTGAGAGACAACTCCATGCTCTCTACAACTTTAGCAAAATTACATCTCTGGAAAGTTTGTACCTATCTGCATTTCCAAATATATGTGTAGTCTTAATAATGAATTATTGAAGTGTGTTTGGTGAGAGTGTTTGTATGTATTGTGGGTGTGTAGTTGTGTCTGTGTGGGCCCATGTGCCAATTATTCAGTGTTTTAATGGGCACATGTCCTGTCCCCAAGCTTTTAGGATCTTATTTGGCGACTACTGCATAGAAAGGAGCCTTGAGATTTGGAGCCAGAAGAGGAGCATGACTTGTATCAAGAAACATGAAGAAAACTATGCTCCCCTTATTGCTAAATTATGCACCTCTCTGGTCCTCTGCATTCTCATTTTCACATTAAGAAAATTGTATGATGCAATTTCTATCTTTAAGACCTAATGTATTTTCATTTTTATTATTAACATTTTATTTCTATTTAAGTAGTAAATGTAAAAAGTCAGAAATCTTGCTTTAAAATTAAACATACAACAAAATTAAGACTAGAGAGATTGTATCTTAGGAGTAATATTTAGCTACGTACTTTAAAAGATTTTATTTATTTATTTTTAGAGAGAAGGTAAGGGAGGGAAAACGAGAGGAAAAGCAACATTGATCGGTTGCCTCTCATACACCTCAGGAATGGAACGGGCCACCTTTTGCCTTTGGTCAGGGCTATTTGAACATTTGTTTATGCATTAGAAGTTTCATTATCCAAATTAATAGATGTCTTACACTCTTTTTAGAAAATAGATTAGAGTAAATCAGTGACTCTACTTTTTACTTCAGATTTTGTTTCCACTCAAGTACAGTTTAGGTGGGACCTCTTTAAATATCTTTAACATAAAAATATATATTTTCAAAATAAGAATTTGAAGTGCTTTTTTCTTATTAAGAATTTGGAAAATACAAAATATATACAGAACAAAGCAAAATCCACTCGACTCCTAATGCACACAGATAAATACCAGGCACATTATAATGTACATAATTTATATTAAAAGATAAAGTTTGGTTATTTTGCTTTGTAATTTAGCTTATGTTGTTCTTTGCAAGTTCTTCACTCTAATGGTTTTCTCATTGTAGACCCTTAGTCACATAGGCTATGACTATATAATAACCGGGCCAACATTAACATGCCCTCTCACCTACTTTTTAAACATCTTTGATTATTTACTATTACTTTACATGGAGGAGAATAAAAGTGGACCTTTCAGAATCAATGGACCTTTCAGTGGACCTTTCCCATCAGTGGATCAAATGCTTGACCAAGAAGAAAAAGCAAGGATGATGTGGTTGACATTCGACAGTCTGGACAAACATATTCAAAACACCTCTTCCGCTATGACTTTTCCTGAGGCTCCTGTAGTTTTCTAAACATATTTGACAGCTTTAGTGAGAAGGAAATTGCAGCTACAACAGACAGGGCAAATGATGGTAAGCAGCAATACTAATACTTGTATGTACATTGTCATTATTATAACTATTTAGGAAAAACATGAAGAATTTCAACAACTGTGATTGGGCTTGAAAATCAATGTGTGAACCCAATACAAGCATATGATTTAAAGTAGAAGAAACTTTAAAGTTATGCTATTTCAAGGAGGCATTAAGCAAAGCACAGACATGTGACACTGACCAGCAGCTCTGATTTTGTCACTGTCCTTGGAATCTTGGTTTTAGACGCTGCCAGTGTCATTTGCCATTGACATCCAGATGAGAAACTAGCATGGAATGGTAGCTGAGAAATGGCAGATGCCTTCAGAGTAGCAAATTCTGGTATCTTGTGTTAATATGTCTTTACGGGACTTTACAACCTTCTCTAGGCAATGGGCCAAGAGATAAACACCAGGGATTCGGGTAGAAATGGGCAGGATGCTGTTTTTGAAGTGCATTTTCCTGGCAAACTGAAGGGGGCCCACGTCACTCCACCAATGAGAATTTTAAGAGCTGAATGTGTGTAGGAGGACTGTGTCTTGGATTGTTTTGGGATGTTGGTTAAGGTAAGCTCAGCTCTGGTCCCAGAACCTGAGGTGACTGCCTTGCTTTGTGCACTGTCAGCTTTCTGCAGCTCTTGGTGCATTGTGGCATCATTAGCAGAGTAGGAGAAAACTAGCTTAGATAAAGATTTCCTCACGCATGTGGATGTGCAACCATCATCAATTACTCCCTCTCAGCTCTTCCCTGGTTACAGGGATCATTTCAGGAGCTTTCATGAGTGCAGCGGGCCAGGCTGACATTCTGCAATGTCTATGGGCAATTACAAGACGTTATGGTAACAAAAGAAGATTCTCCTGGGGCTACTAAATTTCTCACCAATTGCTTACAATGTGACAGTTTGATACTTTACCATCACCAAATATTTAGTTGCTTGAAAACTCTTTTTATTTAACAAAACAACAAAAATGTACTCTTGAATTCCTTTAGCTTCCCTATATGTTGATTTACCTTCCCTAAGTAATTGGGCAGTCACTTAGCTCATTTGTTGAATATTTAATGAAATAAGGAGAGATTTGGACAATTGAGTGAACTTATGGCTTATGTTTTTCAAAGTCAATCACTTTTCTATTATATATATATTCATTATTCTACTAACCCCATGTTATGAAGAAAGGGGAGGACAGAAAAAATCCATTGGCTTAAAGAAGAAATTATGTTAATTAAAATATGTCTTTGTCCATGGGCCCTTTATATATGTCGATTGATGACCCTTCCCCTTCTTTCCCCGGTAACACCCCTCCCCTCTGGTTACTGTTGGTTTGTTCTTTATTTCACTGTCTCTGGTTCTATTTTGCTAGCTTGTTTGTTTTGTTGATTAGGTTCCACTTATAGGTGAGACCATATGGTATTTGTCTTTCACCGCCTCACTTATTCCACTTAGCATAATGCTCTCCAGTTCCATCCATGGTGGGAAAATGGGGACAACTATTCTTGAACAAAAATAAAATAAAATAAAGTAAAATTAAATTAAATTAAATAATAAAATAAAATAATAAATTAAATTAAACTGAAAACAAAATGTGTCTTATTGACCCAACACCCTTGAAGGGGATGCTGGCTTTGGATGTGTCTTAGGAACTAATACAGTTTCTTCTAGTACCTAGCGCAGAAGAGATCTTTATATATTCCTGTGTGGAAGACCCAAGCTATATATTGACTAGAATTTCACATGCAAAGTTATGTTCAGAAGGGTAAAACAGTCTTAAATAGGTAATCCAGCACTCAAAGTTTTATCAGTCTTATCCACCACATAAATTTACTAGTGAATATAATGTTTGTAACTTAAAGAAGGCATCATTCAAGTGAAATGTTAGGAACATGCATGACGATAAATGACCTAAACAAGAGCCTGCTAGATGCTGCCTTAACTAGGACCCTATCATTAACTCATGGTTGTTTTTGTTGTACCAGAATTGTTAAAGCTGTGAAATTTCTCTTCACACTGGTCCAACAGAAATCAAAGGGGAAAGAATACTCATATCAGGATAGCCTTCTTTCCTGGGCAGTTTCTCTCATGAACTTATGAGATCATACATATCATCATTCTTGGGCACGGACAGCAAGAGAGTCTGAATTTGGAGGTGTCTTTTCATCTCCATGGGGTTAAGTGCCCTTTAGTACAAGATCCAAATAAGCATAAGGCTCGTAGGGACCTATTATTATGTAGGCCTAATAAGTTAAGTTCCTGTGGGCCCCTAGGCTCTCGAAGGGTCCCTCTCCTCCCCCACTGCCTCTAGGTCTCACCTGGTGTCACTATCACTTTGCTCCTGGTTTATATTCCATAGGAAGCATAGTAGAGACATCATTAAAATTTTGTTCTGCAGTCTAGGTAACTAAACCTTCCAATTAAACAAAACTTTTAGTGTAGCAGTTTTTCTTATAACAGAATTTTAAAAACAAACTGATTAAAGATGAACTATTGGAACATAAGTCAAGGCTAAGTGGGGACTACGTGCTATACATTAATCATAGAACTGTTCACTGAATAGATCATTTCACTGGGGTGACCTACACTAAACATTTGCAGCTACAGCACTCATTCAAGGTGATCAATCAGAAGCTCTTCTAACACAGTCACTTGTATATAGAGGTTAAGTTTCTCGCAAAACTGAACTCGGGGACAACTGGATAGCATACAATAGAATATTCCCAGCACATGTACACACATAGTGTGATTAGAGGACAGAACATTATATCTTATTATTCTTTCATACCCCAAATTTATGCTGACTAGAAAACAGGAACAATTTTAAAAGACATCTATCAAGACTCGAACAGCATGACTCTTTATGTTCCAGTTTGGTTCACTTACTGTTACCATAATGGCTTATGTCAAAAATTCACTAGCCTGATGGGTATTCAGACACATTCAGAAGTCTTTGCCTGAAATTCTTTTAAGCCATATAGTTGCAAAAAAAGATGTAATAGCCATATATTTGTAAAAAAAAATTTTTTTAAATACAACCAGCCTGTTATATCTTTGTCTTTTAAAAAAGCAATCTTATTACAGTAGAATATTATGTTTGGGAGAAATTTAGGCAGGAAAAATTGAGTTCTGTTGCTAACTATGGGCAGAGGAAGGTTCCCACTTGAGCAGTGTTCTGCCAGACCAGAGATAGGTTTATCAGATCCTAAAGGTTTTGAAGGGAAATCACTCTTAGAGTGGTACTCTTTTTGGAAGGAAGAAATTGTCTAATTCATCTCCAGCACCAGAAGAAATGCTAAGCATTTAATATGCACTCCAAAAATTCTTCTTGAATGGATGAAAAATGCAGTGTCATTTATGTTCATGGTGCTCTCAGGTCCTGTGCTCAACTCAGGCTGTATCTGCATCGGTCCCATGAAGTTGCCTTTGATGATAGATATTAACAAACTGCAATGTAAAAATGATCTCAGAAACCAGTCATAGGAGATGCGGCTCAGAGTACCATGATTATACGGTCTGGAAAAGAGTAGGCTATTAGAATGAGAGCATTCTTTATATAACAGAAACATGGCTTTGCCATATATGCAGTTCTAGACACTAAACTGAACCAACTGGTAAGATTATGAGGAAACCTAATTCAACTACAAATAAGCACTTTCTGATATGTAGGATTTCCAACAATGGAAGATACTTCCTTATGAAGTGGAGAAAGTCACTGGAAACATTCAAACAGAAGTTCAGTAAAAACTTGACTACTTCTGGTCAAGATGGGGGTGGAGGTAGATACACTGTGCCTCCTCGTACAACCAAAAGAAGGACTACAAATTTAAAAACGAAAAACAACCAGAACTAACAGAAAATTGAACTGTGTGGAAGTCTGACAACCTAGGAGTTAAAGAAGAAACATTCATCCAGACCACTAGGAGGGGCAGCAGCCAGGGCTAAGAGGACTCACTGCAAGGCAGCCGCTGGATGACTGGTCAAGGCAGTGGCTGGTGGAGTGGACAGTCCCACAGTCAAGTGCAGATAAACTGGGAGTAACAGCTGGGAGGCGAGACTGTGCAACCCAGGGTTCCAGCAGGGGGAAATAAAGCCTCAAAACTTCTGACTGAAAAAACCTGTGGGTGTTGTAGCAGCGGGAGAAACTCCCAGCCTCATAAGAGAGTTCATTGGAGATACCCGTAGGGACCTAGAATATACACAAAACCACCCACCTGGGAATCAGCACCAGAAGGGCCCAATTTGCTTGTGGGTAGCGGGGGAAGTGACTGAAAGCCAGAAGATAGCTGCACCAGCAGTATTGTTCCTTCTCAGACCCATCCCCACAGCAGTACCACAAGGTAGAAACTTGGGTTGCCCCAACCTATCAAATACCTGAGGCTTCTCCTCTTACTGTGTACCAAGCACACCAAGACAAAAAAAAATGGCCCAAATGAAAGAGCAGGTCAAAGCTCCAGAAAAAAATACAACTAAGTAATGAAGAGATAGCCAACCTATCAGATGCACAGTTCAAAACACTGGTATCAGAATGCTCACAAAAATGGTTGAGTATGGTCACAAAATACAAGAAAAAGCGAGGGGTATGAAAAGTGAAATAAAGGAAAATGTACAGGGAACCAACAGTGACAGGGAAGAAACCATGATTAAATCAAAAGTTTAGAACAGAAGGAAGAAATAAACATTCATCCAAAACAGAATGAAGAAACAAGAATTCAAAAAAATGAGAGGCTTAGGAACCTCCAGGACAACTTTAAATGTTCCAACATCCAAATCATAGGGGTACCAGAAGGAGATGAGGAAGAGCAAGAAATTGAAACCTTATTTGAAAAAATAATTAAAGAGAACTTCCCCAATCTGCCAAAGGAGATAGACTTCTAGGAGGTCCAGGAAGCTCAGAGAGTCCCAAAGAAGTTGGACCCAAGGAAGCACACACCAAGGCACATTATAATTACATTACCCAAGATTAAAGATAAGGAGAGAATCTTAAAAGCATCAAGAGAAAAGGAGAGAGTTACCTATAAAGGAGTTCTCATAACACTATCAACTGATTTCTCAAAAGAAAGCTTGCAGGCAAGAAGGGGATGGAAAGAAGTATTCAAACTCATGAAAGGCAAGGACCTACATCCAAGATTACTCTATCCAGCAAAGGTGTCATTTAGAATGGAAGGGCAGATAAAGTGCTTCCCAGATAAGGTCAAGTTAAAGGAGTTTATCATCACCGAGCCCTTATTATATGAAATGTTAAAGGGACTTATCTAACAAAAAGAAGATAGAAAATGCGAGCAGTAAATTGATGACAAACTCACAACTATCAACAAATGAACCTAAAAAAGCAAAAACAAAAACAAAAAGGAACTAAGCAGACAACTAGAACAGGAAGAGAATCACAGAAATGGAGATCACATGGAGGGTTATCAGTGGGGAAGGGGAGGGGAAGAATGAGGGAAAAGGCACAGAGAATAAGTAGCTTAAATGGTAGGTAGAAAATAGACAGGGGGAGGTTAAGAACAGTATAGGAAATGTAGAAGCCAAAGGACTTATATGTGTGACCCATGGACATGAACTAAATGGGAGGAATAATGCGGGTGAGAGGGGGTGTGCAGGGCAGAAAGGAATAATGGTGGGGGGTGGGGGAATGAAACTACTATAATAGCAAAATCAGTAAGATATATTAAAAAAAAAAGTAGAAAAGTAGACAATTCTCCAAAGAAGACATACAGATAGCCCATAGACATGACAGGATGCTCAACATTACTGTCACTAATCATCAGAGAAATGCAAATTAAAATCACAATAAGATATTACCTTGCACCTGTCAGAATAGCTATCATCAACAAATCAATAAACAACATGTGCTGGCAAAGATGTGGAGAAAAGGGAACCTTCGTGTGTTGTTGGTGGGATTGCAAATTGGTGCAGCCACTATGAAAAACAGTATGGGATTTCCTCAAAAAAATAAAAATAGAACTACCTTGAAAAAAAAAAAAAAACCCAAAACTTGTCTATAGTTTCCTATAACTCCTGTATTCAGTGAGAAGTAGACCCCTACAACCACAGAGAAACCTTAGACAGAGTTTATTATAAAAGAGCTCCTTTCTCAATTTCATAACCATGTTGGGGTCAGTGGTGGTCTCAGTGTGAGGTTCTTCTCCATTAATTCACAGAAGGATGCCTATTCTTTTGATCTTTTTGCTTCAACACATCCTGTCAAATCTGAGTCACTGCATGTGGCAGTTCCAGGGTGCATTAAGCAAAAGCAGCAGAATTCAAACAAGTGGCTTGTCTTCAAGTCAGAGATGACCTCAACATTTACAGATCTCATCCACCTATGTTCCACTGTCCCAGACATTTCCACATAGGCAGTTTCATTCAAAGGAGGTTGGCACATTTAGTCTCTAGATGGGAAGTCCTTTGTCTCAGTAAATCCCATTATTATGGGAAAGAGGAAGACAGGCTTTGAGGCAAACCTTGGAAGCTGTCTGCCACAGTAGAGGCAAGGAGCCCTCTACTCTGTTGGCTTTATTTGCTCATTCTTTGGATACACATTTATGGATTATCTATTATGTACCAAGTATTGTGTTAGATACTGAAATATAAATACAGATAAAATATGGGTCCTGCTTTCAATACGCCCATAATCTAAGAAAGAAAATGAACCTTTAAAAATAGTTATAATTCATAAACATGCAATCTAGAAGCAAGTTTAAGGTATGATAAGCACAAAGAACATAATTTCAAAAGGGGTTTGGGAAGAGTCAAGAACAATGACATCTAAAATGTCTTGAAGAGTAAGAGAAAAAACTCACCAGTCTTTTAAGGAGAAAACAGAAATACTCTGGACAGAGGAAAGTATTTGCAAAGCCCAAAGGAAAAGCATCACACTCCATTTCCAGAACTGGAGAAGTGAGTGGGAATAGGGGAAGGGAAGAAACTCGGGAAAGTATGGGTGGAGAGAGGCTGAGTGGCATAGTTTGTTATGTCACGTGAAGAAGTTTTCACTTTATTCTAAAAATGATGGGTAGACACTTAAGATATTTCTAAGCATTAAATAAAAGTAGTGGGTAAAATAACATTCCCTGGGCAAGAAATGTTTAAGGTTAAAAAAAAAAAGGCAGATTTCTGTGAGGCTTTTGAGGCATCATCAACTTATGTTACAATCTGTTGTTTTACTTTCCTCACTGCCTTTATGTCTGTATATAAACACCAACAAGCAAAGGTTTTGATGACTTCATGTGATTTATAATGTACTTAGTGCATTGTAAACTCTTAATAAATATTTACGGAATGAGTGTGAGACTGGGTTTTTAGATCTTGCCTTCCTCAAAGCCAGCCTAAACGTTTGATATCAGTGATCATTATATAAGTGGGTTAAAATAATCCATATGAACTTGTGAAATATGGGCAAAGTTCTATTTCATGAAAACTTTGTGTATAAATAAGTAAAATAAATTTAAAAATATTCATACCTCCCTTTCACAAAGTAAAATGCCAGTTTGGTTTAACAAACATTCTTGAGCACTTTTTATATTCACCTGAACTTCTACAACTTTTTTAACCCTGTTGATTGTGCTAAATGCTGCATAAAATGAACCAAGTACATTTGGCCACAATCTGGTGGGTCAGATTGATTAGAATGGCTGAGAGAATGGGAACATCTGCCAGAAGTCTAGAGAGGTAGGATCCAGGTAGGTTTGTTGAGAGATACTTATGGATTAATCTCACACATGTCTTCACATTAATAGCAATTTGCTTAGAGTTATTCATATTTCATATAGCAAAGATAAAGATCTCCTCCTCCTTTTCCCAGAAAATATTCACTTCCATTCCCAGCTACTAAATGTTTCTCTCTGGAGGGGAGAATAGGCAGGTTTGGCATCAGCCCAGTATAAGATTGAGGGGTTTCTAAGCTCAGGGTTCTTCAGCACCAATTCAGACTCCTGTGGGTGTGGCATCCATCCAAACACACCTTGTATCTCCCTCATGGGAAGTGAAGTCAGAAAGAACCAGTGTGAGCATGAGGCTCCCAGCTGCCCACAGTGTACTGAGTACTTGACTGGGCAATCCATGCCAACTCACGCCCTTCATCGGCTGACTGGATGGATGCATGCAGAGGCAGCCCAGCTAACTGTGCCCCAGACCTCAGGACCTATTGTGCTGGACCACTTGACAGCTCTCACATTTACTCAATCTGTGACTTTGCACAGCCCAACCTTGAGCAGCCACGGAGGGACTCAGTTTTGTCAGATGTCAAATAGGGGAGTAGTTCTTCATTTTGACACGAGCAATTCTGATGCCCCTGGTAGTGTCCTTGCCCTGTCACTAACTAAATCCTTCACTTCCTGGTCAAGCGCACCCCAAAGCCATCTCTGCTACAGGATCTTTTACTCCAAAGGCTGATATTTATTTATTTCAAGTATAAAAATTGTGTCTTATTCTTATAGACCGAATATCTGTGTCCTCCAAATTTATATGTTGAAACCTAAACTCCAATGTGGTGGTATTAGGAGGTGGTAGCTTTGAGAGGTGGTAAGGCCATTAGCGGGATTGGTGTCCTTTTAAAGAGACCCCAAAGAGCTCCCTCACCCCTTCTTCCATGTGAGAAGATGCTGTCTATGAACCAGAAAGTAGGCTCTCAACAGGCACTGAATCTGCCAGCACCTTGATCTTGGACTTCCAGCCTCCAGAACAGTGAGAAATAAATGCCTGTTTTTCATAAGCCACCCAGGCTGTGGCATATTTTTATAGTAGCCTGAACGAACTAAGATACCTATAATTATACTCTTGCTACCCACTCCACATGAACTTACTGAAATTTCTCTTTTTTTCATGCAATTTTAGTTGCTCTACATTTAAATATATATTTAATGAATTTGTGCAAGATTCTTCACTGTGAAGGAAACAGATGAATTTTATTTTTTTTAAATACAAAGAATATCCCTTTACTTGGAAGCACAATCTGAAAATTCAGCCTTATTAGAAACATAAAAACCCCGTCTGTGTCTGACTTTCATGTGGAATCCCTCCTGCTGTCACCTAATTTTTCCTCAAAGGGCAGTTATTATCTCTGTGGTTGTTCCTTTGTGTATTGTCTGAATTCTTATTCTATTCACATGACATAAAGCTAAAGTTGCCTCATAAAAACTATATTAAAACTGCAGAGCAGATGCCTGTTGGGAGGGAACAGAATCCCACCTTCTTTGCTGTGGATGCAACAGTAATGAAATCAGACTTCCCTGGGGTGGGGTGGGGAGGCTGTGAACAGGGGTGGAGAGTAGAGGACCTAAGTGTCATTTTGCACCACATTGTATTTAAAACCTACGGTTTGCTGTAGATTGTGGTTTTTTTTAATTTCATTTCTTGTTTTACAAACATGAGCTCTGCTTAAACCTTCCTACTTCCCCAAGTGCTCATAGTTCTAAACATTTTTCTGTTCTAGTTTTTACTTTTTATCTGAGTATTTATCACCTTCTAACACACAGTATAATTTGCTTGCTTATTATATTTTTTGATTATCATCTGTCTCTCTTACCAAGAAGTAAGGCTGACAATATTAGGGATCTTTTCTACCCTGTTCATGATATATCCCAAGTATCTAGGGCACTGCATGGCATTTAGTAAGTGCTTCATAAATACATGCTGAATAAATAATGGACTCCTGCTTTTATTCTAGAAGGCATGTAAAGTCATGTGTAAGCAATAAAATCAATTATTTGCATTACATAATTGTCTGCAAGTGGTATCAGTATTAAACAGCAACAGCGTTGGTTATTTCTCTCAGAGGGCTTCACCAATGGCTATTGGGATGGCATTTTTATGTGATGGACTTTGTCACCTACAGATAGGATTACAACTCACCAGTTTACAGGAAATGGGAATACACAGGAAGTCCCTGGTGGTGCCCCATGCATTCGGTGGTGAATAACCCGCTGCTCCAGGCATACCACACGGTCAGAAAACCCCTCTGTGACATCAGCCACAGCAGCTGGAACTCCAAGTCCCATCTTTGCCTCCAGCTTTGCTGGGTGGGTATTTCAAGCCTGCGTTTGTCAGTGTTCTTTTTCTCAGCATACCTCTTATTCAGTGATCCCAGGTGAGCCTGGAGCCATCAACTGATTTCCAAGGTAGGTTGCTGATAGTGTGGTCTTGATGAGAAGCAGACCCAGTGGACACTGAGAAGAAGGACAAAGAGGAGAATGTGAGCAGAAAATTCCAGCTCTAGGAAACCTTTCATGGCATCATGGTTAGAGTTAGTGGTGTAGCAAAAATGACTATTTTAATGCATTTTTTAAGGTTATGTGGATGCTCTAGTTGTGGTGATGCCAAAGTTCTACATGAAGTTGCAGATGTATAATCACTGTAGTAATTCCCAATTGTGGCAACTAATCAGGGTTGGAAAGAGGCAATCTTGCCAACAATCTTGGATCAGGTTTGCAATGACTGACTAGCACGTGGATAAAATGGTAGAAATATTTGCCTTTCCCACAAACCCCTCAAGTTACCATAGCCACGGCTTATTAGATTACTGATTTAGTAGTGTTTTTGTTTTACATTGTTCTCCTTTCAAACCCGGTCCAGTAAACATGTGATTCAACAATCCACATTTTGAGAATGGACTCCACTCAAGGAATTAAATGTAGAAAACCAATAATGCCAACATCAAGGTTTTAACAACATTTCTCATTCAAACTAGAAAAAAAAGGCCAGGCCTAATTTAACTTAAGAGGACTTTTAAAAAACGATCACTTTATTAGTTTACTATGTTTTGATATTTGTGCCTTATCTTGACTTAAAAACTTACTTTTCACTGACTATACCTTAAGGTATTGTTTTGGTGCCTGGTTGAATTTAGCTATGGGGATTGGAGAAGGATAAACAAATTAAGATCATTTTTACAGCTGTAATTGGAATCCTTCTGAATTTAACATTGGGAAAATGTAAAAGTTCCTCATAGGTTGATTCTGGTTTATCATCTTGAAAGTGAGAACTCCCAGCCCCTGTGTCTTCAGAAAGTCAAGTTCTGTCAATATTCTATGTGATCCAAGAGACAGTTTCCTGCTTTTGTGGTGTTGATATTGACTGTGAAATTCAAAGTTTGGCAACCATACCCAGGTAGACACAATTTTGAGCACATTTTCCTGCTTTCTGTTAAATGTCTCTGTTTTTTCTCAAAATAAGATCGTTGGCAAGTTCTTGCTCTGTGCCAATGGGAGAAACCTTTGTTTACACCCTGCACCTCAAAAAAACTCTAATTCCTGAGTGGGCCAAGTAAAAATAGACAAAATCAAATAATCACATTATTCTTTCTTTTCAACATTTGCTATAAATATTTTATATAACACATTTTTATGAGCTTATATCTAAAGTAAGAAGCGGAAATAGATTTCAGGTTTCAAAGAAGAACATGTTACATTCTTCAAAGTCACATTAATATGCCAATCCTCTGTAGAGTCCCACCCATACTTTTTAACTCAAGTTTAAAAGAAATTGTATTTGTCTGAGTTTTCCAAATTAGGTTATTGTGTCTATTTATGACCGTCAGTTCCTGTCATATAATATGATTACATGGGCTTTATCAGAAATGACACATTGGATGATTTATATGGCATGTCAGCCAGCAAGATACAAAGGCCGATAATTTCCTGTAATTACTTTCAGGAGAATTTTGAAAATGGATTTTAAATAAATAGTATGGGGCTTCTATTTGAAGTAATTTTTAAATATTATTCTAAGACATTGCAATGACTGAACAAATCAAAGATGAAGAACATTATCAAGAGTTTCGTAACTGATTAAAAAAACAAAGAATACACACTATCCCTTCTGACGTCTGATGGTATGAAATTAGCAAATGTTACCTTGGAATTGCCCTACAGTTCTTTCTTTTCTCTTCCATTGTTTGGTCATGTCATGTTCATTCTGATCCTTGAATTTTTTGTGACCTCTCTGCTTGTTTTGCACCCAAATCTTTCACACCTTTACAATCAAGAAAAAAAATGTTACTGCCAAGAAAACTTCCCTGACGTCAGTCACTTTCACTGGTGCCTGTTGAATTAATAAATTCCTAGCCCCAGGGACCACACCAGTCTGCCTCTAGGTCTCTGAGTCATTGTGACTCCCCTGGTACCACACAGCTAGCCCCACCTAATAGCAGGTGTCCCATACTCAGATATAACTGACTCCCTGACATAACATGGAATAACTTTCTCCAACCTGTTTTATGGTCTGTTTCTTGACATTTTCTCAGTTTTTCTACCTTTTGACCTGGTGAATTATTTCATGTTTAGCTTATTTCTCATGGATCTGATCTAAAGTCAGCACAGTGAGGGAGAAAACAACAGGGCATCCAAATGTCTCACAAACAGGCCAGGGTTTAAATCTCAAATCAGCCATCTGTTTTTTGAAGAATTTTGTACAAGCTACTTACCCTATCTGATGATCATTTTCTTAATCTTTCAAATGGCATTCATAGTAGTTACCACACTGAGCAACTATTTGCTGGCCAAGACCCACTCTCTTTTTTCTCAATGCTATAATGCATTTACTACATTTCCAGTTGCATTTGGTGATCAAAATACCTGTTGATTAAAATATTGGCTGGGATATGATTTTTTTTACTTCCTTCCTTGACTGCAATTCAGATTTATCACCTGACCACATTGCCTCCAGATAACTTGTATTAACATTTTGCCCAGTTTTACTCACAGCCAAAATTCTTCTTATTTTATTTCTGAATCCTCACCTGAGGGTATGTGTTTCTTCCATTGATTTTAGAGAGAGAGGAAGAGAGAAAGAGAAATGTAGATGTTAGAGAAACATCAATTGGTTGCCTCCTGAATGCACTCCAACCAGGCTCAAAGCCACAGCTCAGGCATGTGCCCTGACCAGGGATCGAACCCATGACCTTCTGATGCACAAGACGATATTCCAACCAGCTGAGCCATCCAGCCAGGACTCATTGCCCAAATTCTTTACCAACAATCAGCTTCCTTGTTGATCTTATTGCTTCATAGCAGAATCAATTTATCATTATTCAGTGTATTTTCCTTTTCTCCCAATTAGATGATAATTTCTTGGTGGTCAACATTATCTTTTATTCCTTAAACACTGACACTGGCTTACTGCATAGTAGATATTCATTGTGTATTGACAAAAAAGAGTGCCATACTGGTGTATTTCAAAAAATTCCCTTCCTGTTGATCATAAAGATGTTGAAGAAAGAAAGAAAATTGCTGAAATTTCAGTGTTGTATGTTTTATAAGTCTCAGCTTCATGAGGAAAGGGCCTGGGTCTTTTTCATCATTGTGCCTCAGGTCCCAAAGTCTCAGGGGAATGCACACTGTGTGCCATAAATGATGAATGAAGGAGTGATTTTTGAAAAAATTGAAGGCAATTATTCACCCTTTTGATACATAATATTTTTCCTGATCTCAAAATATCTTTCAACAAATGTTTTGTCAGAAATTGTCCTGCTCTCAGATGGGCATAATGTCTTCAAAAGTAGTTTTCGGTAAGTTGAGGTCCTGGCTGCTGAGAGCCCACAGTGTATGTCCATCAAGTAGTTTATGGACCTGTTCTAATTCTCAATGTTGTGGAGGTGAGTGAGCCATACACGGCAGTGTTTTCTAAGTTAGTTTCAATACTAGAAAAATTCTTTGAAACTAAAGGCAATTTATATCTATATCTTTTCTCCTCAATCCACACACCATGAGTTTTGATAAATCTCACCAGGTAACTGATACATGCAACAAAGCAGGAACTTTTAAAGACAATGCTAAGCTAAACAAACTTTAATATTTGAAAGTTTCTCTTAAATATGGAGCCATCCTAGGTGATGAGCTGATGACAGACTTGGGACTGTACGTGTGCAAATGTTCAAGAATGCCTGGACGTTCTTGACTTAGAGTAAACATATAGCCAAACTATTTTTTAAGAGAAAGAAAAGTTCTTCTAAAAAGGTTAATTTCTGCATTATATCAAGAAACATCTGTTTTTAATAATCAACCAGTTTGTTTATCCTAACTAACTAAAAACTCAGAGGTTCAATGTTGAATAATAATATTTAGGTGAGATAAGGTGTTGAAATATGTTATTCTATTGACATTTGACATGCTTACATAGCAAGAAGGATCCATGGTGGAACATGAAGAACGAGTGTTTCATCTGTGGAAGGTGAGAAGTCTGCCATGGCTGGTGTTTTTGCTACAGGATGTGATGGAATGCCTTTGTTCAGCTTTAAGAAAGCGTAAGAGCATGCATTCTGAAAATATCATGAATGACCTTGCTCAAAGAGCCCTGCATCTAATACACGGGAAATGTTTATTTTATTTAGTTAACATTCAAGATTGTTATAAGCAGTTGTAGAAAAGTAAAGATTTAGCCATCAATAAAACCAAAGACTCCATTTACTAAATTTCCATTCTTTACTTAATGAAATTTGTCTGTAGAGCTGTTAAAGTTCATTTATAAAGTTAGAAATATATTCATATCTGCTGTCTTGGAGATGGATGACCACATTATTACTTGTCTGTCAAGTATAAGTAGGGCTGTTAATAATGTAGAGACAGCTACTAAAGATTCCAAACATGGTGTTTCCTTTAGAGGAAATTGCAATTCTAACCTCCAAATTCCCTTTGGAATCAATTACCTGACTTTGCAAGTCTTATGAAATACACTACTTTTTTAATTAGGAGAACAGATATAAGTTAATATTCTTCAAAATATTTATTCAAAGAAGGAAGATGAAGCTTAAAAATATTAACTCTAAGCAAATAATGAATATGACATGTCCCAAACTGGGCCTAGCCCATCTTACGTAATGCACAGAGCGTAGCCTCAGTTCCCTCTCGACTGGCACTGGGATTTCCATGTGATGCTGCAGGTGGGGCAGGAGTCAAAAGAGTCAAAATTATAAGCTGTTGTTAGGAGATAAGACTCCTTCTTACCCTACACTTAACGTATCAATATATATTTGGATATGTTTTCCTTTTTTCTCATCCCTCCAATGACTCCAGAAAGAGAATGTAATAAGGGAACAAGGGTTAGAGTTATTTAAAAAATTGATTTTCTGGATTGAGAGTCCAATTTTTAAAATATCCATATATAGGTGTGACTAAGTCTGTATTTCAGATATCTTCACTCCTCTTAGTATGAACCAATGTGGTAATACAACCTACACTTCCCCCAATATAAGTCATAGATGTTATCCTACCCAGCAATTAGTTCTTTCACTAAAATATGTGCATACATTTCATCAGCTAATATGCATTTATTATGTACCATTCTTGCTATAATATATACAACAGTAATGCAATGCTATTTTTTAAATAAAGCTTAACGCCAATGTGAAAACATGGGAATGTGATCCAAGACATATTTAGTGCTATGAAGCATATGTGGATTTCTGAGAAAAAGAGGTCATGGATTCACTGGCACAGCAGAAGCTTCATGCAAAAGTGGAACTGGAGTTATACCCAGAAGATGGAGTTTACTTTAGATACATTGAAAGGAGGGTGGAGAATTTAGTAATAAATTAGTAATACTTAAGTCATATAATCTTTCTTAAAGCGTTGACTCACCAACATCTGAATAAACATTTTATTCATTTAACTGTCAAAAGAATAGAGTTGGCTTGTTTCCTTTCAGAACTCTTTCATCTGCATAATTTTCAGATCCTGGGTGATTCAATACATTGCTGGTGAGAAAGTAAACAATGAAATGTACATTCATTTTCATAAATTTCAAAAGATAACATTGAATGATACCTTAAAACTTTGCTTTTCTAGTTGAGGAAAACATTGTTAAAATGTTGAACCATGTGAACATGGACATGATTCCATAGTGTGGCTGACACACGATCCATGTTGATAGTTTTATGAGATTTCAGCCTGTAGCATCTATGTGATGACAGTTCCACTCATCTAGTGTACAGTTGGGAACTGGGTGATCCACAACTGATCTCGTCATTCAGTACATCTCTGGGATTGAGAAACTGCTTCACTAAGGAGCAATTGTCAGCTGGACCACAAAGAATTCTGCAGAAGAAGCAGAGCCTTACTTCCCTTTAATATTTTCTATTCCTCAGGGTTTACTGTTCTGTCTGGGGCAGAGGAGGAAACGTTATGACAAAAGAATAATTGCAGATTTTCATGTACTTCTTAAATGTACAATATCTGTGTTTGGTGAAAGGGACAAACCCTCCTGTTAGCATATGCCCCTGAGAAGTCTTAAATTGAACAAGCTTTCACTAGCGTGCCAAAAAACAGGCTGAGGGTGTCAAAGTCTCCTCTGGCATAAAATCTCTTTTGTCCTTGGAAAATATAAAGGATATTTATTTTTTACTGATTTTTATTTATTGGTTTTTATCAATTATTGAGTTGGCAACAAGAGTTCACTTGGCTGGCCAATGTGGACACTTTCAAACACATTAGGGAAACAATACAGCTTAATAGTTAAGGACATTGCCTTTGAAATTTATACATGGTTGAAATACACTCTCATTTACCAAGTGTGTAACCTTGAAAAAATCACTTAAACTCTCTGGATCCCATTTTCCTCATCTGAAAAATGGGGTATTAATAGTACCTGCCTTACAAGATTGTCTTGGAAATCACGTATAATATTGGCATCTCGTGCCCAAAAGAACTTTTTTAACCAATTGTTTGTTTTTCTCTAATAACACAAGAAAGAAGTTTACTAGAAAATAAGCCTGATGGGAAGCATGCCTGTCACTATTTTAAGAAGAGGACAACTGGCATGGGGGAAAGGGTGCAGCAGCTGTGGGAACCCACTGGCAGCTATGCTCCTCCTCATTAACATGTAATAGTGCATCATGCAAATAAATATCTATTTTACTCACTGATTCTATTTCTGGGATTTGATCCAAAGAAAATAATTTAAATGAAGGCAAAAACTACATGAAGAGATAATGTAACTGAGCAAACTGGGGCTTGTCCACATGGTGCCTTGATGCATGACCCAACAATTAGTGTTAAAGGAAACAGGTTTTTATTTACAGGATTCCAACCCTGGGTGGGGTGGGCACTGAGAGCACCTCTGCTCACAGTCCTGTTCCCCCATGAGGCCAGCACTTGCCTTGCTCCTCACCAGGCTATAAGACAAAACCATACCCAGAAGTGCCCCATATCCTTATCTGTTCTTAATTGGCTGCACAAACAGGTCTCTACCCCCTCTGGGATGTACATTTGTGGGTTTCAAAGTTGCCATCCTCTTGCAGCAGCTCTCTCCTTCAGGATCTGGGTACATTGTCCTTAGCCTCCATGTAGTGGTTCAGGGAAATATGTGCCATATTACACTGGATCATGGTGGAGGCCAGGGGGGCACAGGTCAAGACAGTGACTTCTCCATACATCCTTCAGAGAGGCAGAAGTCTGCATTCCTGTTCACAGTTCATCCCCAAGCACCTCTTACGAATCCATGCGTGGTTAGGCAGGTCTCGGCACAGCTCCATCAGCTCTCTCCTTACACCCTTTCCTCCTACATGGATTTTTCCTCCTCCTTTTCAGCCTTCATGGCAGAATCCGTTTTTCTTCCAGCCTGCTGTCATTTAAATGCTCAGCCAGGAACTTCCAATTTCACTTCATATCCAGCCCCTCCTATGATGTCCTACTTTTTGCCAATTCCCCCATACTTTTTACCTTTTTTTGGCTGCTTTAGTCAGGGCAAGAGTTCCCAGTGACAGAGGGGTATCTGGGCTGGACATCCACTTCCTCTGGCAATGCCACAAGTCATGATATGCCCTTAAAGGCATGTACATCTTTTGCCTGAGTGGTGGCACAACTATTAACTTGCCATTGTTATGCAAAAGGTTTTAACCACCTTGTGGCCCATTTCCCCCTTCCCCCCAATCAAGGTTTGTGGGGAATATCTCAGGGGACCCCTGCTCTGCACCCTGTTACAATAATAATCATTGTATCATGTTTCTAAGCATAAAAACTAAAAAGATGGTATACAAAATCAGAAAATAGGTAAAGACATGATGGAGTAGGTACTGAATGGAATATTTTGCTTTCATAAAAAATAGTAGAAGATCTTTAATACAAATGCTTGTGCAAAAGTTGTGTTTTCTTTAAGTTCAAGTTAGCAGACAAAGAACATGTGATTGTTCCCTCTCCTTCCTAAAATCTCACTAAAGTAACATTAAAGAACAGGAAGTATATTCATTAAAGGAAAAAGAAGGGAGAGCCAAAAGTCAGTTAGAAATATTGATAAGTATCTAGGACATGAAAAACATTTAGAATAATTTATAAATAATTCAGAGCTAACCCTAGCCTGGAATGTGCATAGGAAATATCATTAGAGAAGGGACAAGTCCCACTCTTCTGAACCGTCCTCCAGAAACCCCAATCAGGTTGTGCAAAGGCATGAGAAGTGAGAACGGGAAGTGAGGCAAAGATCAATGTCATTAACTGCAGAACTGTTGATGAAAGAGCTGTGCAATTCATTACAGACAGACATAAACACACACATACACATTCATGCCTTTCTGGAGTCTGGAGCAGCACTTATCTCAAGGTTACAACTGATGCACACCCACTGAATGGAAGGGTTGGAGTTGCCCTAGGTGTTGATGCCACAGTAAGGCCTTCTTCATTCTATCAAGGATGGAGATGAGAGGGCCCAGGTTTCCTGCCTGCTCCCCACATGTGCCTCCTAGGTTGAAACTTTCAGTCATCAAAGCTCACCGAAGGTGAGCAGACATTATGTTCATCCTACGAATTCGAGGTGAAGACTGGTATAGAAATAGACTACCATAGTGCAGAAGAAACTCTCACCTGGCTTTTATAATTACTCTAGTCCTTCCTTCATAAACATAAGCAAACAATCAAGGGCCCTCAGACTCTAGAAGAACACCAGTAGTGCCCCTTCCCCAATAAAAGGATGAACAAATAGTGTTATAAGTAGTGGAAGTAATATAAAAAAAATTAGGGAAGAGAAGACATTTAAAATAATCTCCAAGTAGTAGTATAAGAAAGATTCAAGATGATAGTACTTCTGTGAAATAAGAGCAAACTAGAAATAAAAGGGATTTTAAAACTCCAACATAATTTTTGTCTTTTTTAAATTTAAAAGCGGTAGTTGGTATGGTTGCCAAGGAACTTCCTGCTGGTGGGTTTCTGATCTTATGAGCTGTGACTCTCTGTATCTGACTGCCTCTTCATTTGTTAGGTCATCAATTTACCCTGTGACCTCCGTGACGTGATGGTGTAAGAAGAGCTGCTGATTTTCTGTTTGTTTAGCTTGCATTCTTGTTGTATGGCTGAGAATGATAATTTCTAAGCTGCTTACATGCTAGTCCAAGAACCATTTCTGTTCAAATTTTTGGAACTTTTAATAGAATATATTTCAGAAATAAAAAATAAAATTTCATTGAGGGGACTGAAGAAATAAACAGAGATAAAGAAGTAGGAAATATGAGAAAAGAGGTTAGAAGGTGAATCAATGAGTCAATAAAGATCTAGTTCAAAAAAGAAGAGAACCTTGGAAATGGAGGGGGAAAGCTAACCAAATAGAGTACAATTTGATAGAACTGAAGAAAGGCATGTGTTTTAGATTAAGTGTGCTGACTGGACAATGAAAAAGCAATGACACACAGACAGAGCTTCTTGAATTTTGAGACATCAAGGATAAAGGACATATCTTAAAGCTTCCAGAACAGGTAGAGGGTGAATATGCATTATTTGGAAAAGAAAACAGACTGGCATGGGTAACTGGTTTCTCATCTGGAGTCAGTGGGAACTTGTATCAAAGCCCTGAGGGTAATCGTTTTGAACCCAGAATCCTGTCATCACAATGTCAACCAGTTGAAAGGGCAGAAACAATGAATTTCACCTGGGATTATAAATGGAAAGACCTACAGCAACAATATTAAGAAATGAACTTGATCTGGAGTAAGTCAATAAGAATGGTTGGGACCTGGAAGAAATTGGAGAATGTATAGGCCCCACCTAAGCATAGAGGAAGTTGAGAAGACACCATGAGAGCAAATCAAACCAACCAGAATGCCTGCCAGCCCTCAGCAGCTGACTTCTGCTTTCTACCACCCTGAAATAACTGCCTGCAAAACCAGCCAGAATATCTGAAAATAAAGAGCAAATGAGATTAAAAAATGGAACTGGAGGGCACTATGCTAAGTGAAATAAGCCAGGCAGTGAAAAACAAATACCGTATGATCTCACCATAAGTGGAACCTAATCAACAAAACAAGCAAGCAAGCAAGCAAAATATAACCAGAGACATTGAAATTAAGAACAAACTGACAGTAACTGGATGGGAGGTGGGAGGGGCTAATGGGGAGGAAGGGAAAGGGTTGTCAAAGAACATGTATAAAGGACACATGGACAAAGCCAAAGGAGGGTAGGATCGAGGGTGGGAGGTGGGGATGTCTGGGGTGAGGGGAGTGGTGGGGGGGAAATGGACACAACTGTACTTGAACAACAATAAACAAAAAAAGAGAAATCATGGGTCTAACTAAGAATGAAAGGGGGAGAAAAAAACCTTAGGATTCAATTTTATAGTAAATTTAAAAATCAGTTGGGTCACGTTGGGTCACATCACAGAAAATCAAAAAGCTCCCAAGAAATATTTTGAAGTGAAACTCCTGAAATAATTAATGTGTGCTTGCATATAAAATAAAGGTATATATATATATATATATTACTTTTGTTAAAAGAGAAGGAAGGAGAGGGGGAAGAAGGAAGAGAAAGGGAGGAAGGAAGGGAGGGAAAGAAATTAATGTACTAGAAATTCCACGTACAATGAAACCCACACAGGAAACTCATATCCAAATATCAAAGTAAGATGTGGCATGGTATTGTGAAACATAAAGACTTCTTGATTTTGTGGTTTTCGTATTCTCCTGAAAGTGTCATAGATTTGGTACTTTACAAAATTGAGTAATCCTAGAGCATTCGATGTCTGAGGGTAGGTGTGTTCGTACTCAGTGGTGCTGGCAGGGATGGGCAAGAGAGAAAGAAAATAGTTGGTAGAAAGTTGAGTTTTTACCTGGGTTGACAAAGGGTAAAATAGGGGCATTATGCATTGGGGCAGGATTTGGAAGCAGAAAAGTTCACGAAGACCTTAGGCCTTGGGTGCTCAGTAGAACTGGCAGTGCTGAGAGAAATTACACAGGGCAGGAGGCTCCCAATGACATTTGTATTATCCCAATTCATATGCATTTATATTATACCCAATGTATGCAGATGAAGTTTTTCCAGATTAGTATATAATTTGTCTTGGTAGGGTTGTGGAATTATGAGGTGTTTTTCTATTTTTCTAACTTTCTATTCTGTGGTTATATAATTTCATATTTAAAGTGACCTTATAATTAAAAATGGAACAGATTTTTCTAGACTTTAAAATCATTGACCAATGTTAATTATCACATTTACAACAGCCACACCTGTTGTGTCATGTGGTTGCCAAGCAGCATCTTAGAAATATAAAAATGCACCCACTATCCTAATTTGGGTGCCTCTGACAGTCCACAGGATAATGACGCACTCAGTTTTATTATGATCAGTTGGGGTTTGGCTGGAGGTGGGCTGATTCCAGGAAGGTCTTTGGTACTGACCTGACTAAGCCCCTCTCCCTACAAGCACTACCCAGCAAGTCCTTCCACAAATCATATAATCCTTTTGTTAATACTGAAAGTGTTTTAGAGCATAATTTCAATAAAATCCACTCCTGGTCTCCAGTAAGATGAGGAGAGGATCCTGACCCGTGCTTTGGTAGGTTTTCAAGAGAAGATTTTTAAAATATGGTATTTTAAACACATGGTATAAAAAATGGGAAGGTATACTGAAGCTAGTGATCAAATTCTGTGTGTCCTGTTACACTCGATTCAGAAATTCTAGTCAATATTCTACTAGTCTATCAATTATCCCACAGAATGATGTTTCCCTGTGTTGAAAGAAGAATAAAATCTATAGGAAGTGGAATAAGTACTCCATAGGTATTTTCATCTATTCTGGCAGAGTTACAGAAGCAACAGGATTAAACTTATTTTAAAGGTGGCATTAAATTAGTCTCCAGCATTCTGTGTTAATTTGCATCACCTGGTGTCGGGGTTGATCACTGATCACTGCCAGTGTTTCAGTTTGTTCCTTTCCTCCTCCAACAGTCCTCGCCACCCCATCTCTTTCTTTTATTTGCATTTAATGTTGCTGCTAAACTTGGTTTCCCATAAGCTTAATGGCTATGAATAAAAAAGGAACTGAATATTTGCATTAGCGTAGGAACTTTGTAGAAGAACTAGTTGCAGAGAGGTCAGGTCTTGAAGCCCCTGTGTTTAAAATGCATGAAGGGAGCCCATGCAGTATTTGAAAAGGGATTACATTTTTGTCATGAGTCCTATGCTTAAGGTCATTTCAGACAAAGACAGCTAAAAATAGACTTAAAGGACAATATCTTTCATCTTTTTTAATAAGTCATTTCAGACAAAAACCTATTCATTGTGTGGGGAGAACCCTTTGACATTGCTTTCTGAGTTTGGAAGCCCAACCTCCTCAAACTTTCCTGAGAAAGCCTAGCCACACACACACAAATTTTTGGCTTATTCACATTAATGCTCGTGTTAATATAAAGTCCCAACACCAAGGAAAACTCCATTTTCTCTGGATTACTACTTGGAGGATATTAATAGCAAAAATAGCACCTCATGTTAAAAATGTTTAAAAGAGAAATTTATCAAGGGATAATGGATTGAGTGCATTAATCTCCAAATATATCTGAATTACTAATGAGTTCAAAATTTCTGGAGAAATAATAAACTAAGAGAAATAGTAAATGAATATAGGTATGTCTCAAATCAAGTAATGAAATTCCTGAAAGCATATTTTTTTAAAATTTTGTTTCTTTTATGTGTTACTTATTAAATCAACTAACATCACAAGGGTGCCTAAAAGCCAGAGCCCTCTGTGCATGTCAAGCATCCTCCCGCAGAGTTCCTGGTTTGCTTTCCTGAGGTTATCTTGGGTCATCTAAAGGACCTCATGAAGCAGCAAAACTGCCTGATACACACGAACTATTATTTCCTATTCTTTATTTCTCAGGTGCACTTTTGTGAAGGGACCTCAGTATAAATGCCAGAAATCTTCCACTGTTTTCCTCTCTCATTTTTCAGTAAGAATAGTCAGTTATGGTTTATATGTTGAGGTTTATTTTTATTCAGTATTAAGTGTGTCATTATTTTCTAACACATAGTACTCGGTAAAGAGATGTAGAACATAAATACAAGTCTATTTATGAAACATCTTTCCTTGTAAACAGCCATTTTCCAAACAAGGTCAAAGCCTGTATTTTCATGGGTAATACCATCCCAAATCTGATGGACTCAAGATGCTTTATTCTAACTTCATTGATTGTGCAACACATCCCAAATCAGCATGTTCTCTGAATTCAACTCAGTTTTTACAAGACCTTATGTACTAAATATCTATTAGCAGGTACCTAATGAATGAAAGAGGTGATAATTCATTGATAGATAAGAAAAAGAAATGAGAACATCGCAGTTTCATGTAACTATATCAACATTAGGCTTTATACTAAAAGGAAAGCTAAATTTAGGACCATTACTACCTGCCAGCATTGGTGAGTCATTCACCCTGCATTAAATCAACCCAAACCATAACTTCCTGTCTTAGGGTACAATCTGTACAGACCAGCAGATTTCAGATCTCAGTTCTGCCAGTTTGGGTTCCTCAATTTAAAACAAATCTCCATTTAAGTTAGTATTTTCAGTGGAATTATAAATAATTTCAAGAATGAGCATGGCTTACACCAAGCATCAGATATTAGTGGAACAGTTTCACTTTCAACAATAAATTACAGCTCAGGTAAAATTGCAGATACTGTGAAAGGAAAAGTGAAGAAGTATCTGCATCTTAACAAAATAAAATGGCCTGCACTGAACTAAGGACACACACGTATAGACACACACCCAGGCTCACCCATGGATAGACACAGGCACACACACAGAACCACACAGACACACACACAGCAACACAGAAACAGACGTACAGAGACAGAAACACACAGACACACACAAGCTAACTCTGTAATGACAAATACTGTTCCACTGAATTTTATGGTAACAATAATAACCTAGTACTTTCTTCAACACAATAGCCCATGTTATGTTCAAAAGTGAAAGGAAAAAATTGTCCTCTAGTTCACTGCTTTTAAAATTCTAGCATCTTTTTAAATTTAATCTTTATTGCATTTTCCATTACCATTTAGTTCCCTTATACTCCCCTCATCCCCCAGTAATCACCACACTGCTATCCTTGTCCATGAGCCCTTTTCCTTTTTGCTCAGTCCCTCCACCCTCTAATGTCCCCCTTCCCAGCTGCCATCCTCTCTCTGAGTCTGTCCCCATTTTCCTAAATTCCAGCATCTTTTCACTTGAGTCTTAATTACATTCCTTGCTCTACCATCTTTTCTTTTCCTGGAGAAGGCCTCCATCATATTTAGGTGTATGTAACCCCAACCGGATCTTCTGTTGCCTGCACTTTTGGAATGTTGCCTTGTTGGCTCTTGGATGGAGCAAATGGACGACGGGCTAGGCTATGTGACAACACCAACTTTGTCAAGGCCATTTTCAAGGAGATTTCCCGGAGAATGGCTTTGGAAATCAACCATAAGTGATCTCAGTTAGTCTGTGGACCAATATTAGCTAAGTACTAGTTCTAACAGTTTAATCAATTTGGGAGCCAGGTGGATAGAAGTGAGTTTGATATTTTTAACTAATTAAAAAAGACACATATATTTCTTGAGCATCTATAAGAGCCTCTAGGAAAGGAAGAATACAAAGATAATGGTCTGTATCCCTTCTTGGAGAATCCTTAATGATTAATTAGACAGAAAAGACATATAAATCTTTTAAAATAATTATTTAAATTTGGTGTGTGAACACTATATAGAAAAGTTCAGGAAAGACATATCAATCTTTTTAAGTAGTGTTTTCAATTTGGTGTGTGAACACATATTATATGTGTGTGATTTCCACCAAAAGGATTTGATGGAAAAATATAATGATTCTTATTTTGTCAACTGAAGTATGTAGGACTTGCAAGGAGAATATACACTATTAAAATATAATCCTTTAAGGGTCATGCATACTCTAAAAGCTAAAATCTTTACTTAGCCATCACATGGGATCAATCTAAGATGTCTATTACTATATTGAATCTTTAGAAACATTTTTAAACTTGAGAATTTTTAAATTGAATAAAAATAGTTTTCATACATAGTTTATGAATATTCATAAACTATTCATACATAGTTTAATGTGTATACCACATACTACATGTACTTTACATATATTTAATATATAGGATACTATAGTAAAATATATATTGGGTCCTGACATTAACTTTTCAATAAAACTATTGGTACTTAAAATGTGTGGACAACAGAATATTCTCTATTGTGGTAGAACTTGCACCTCTTTTCTGTGTCCCAGCTTACCTGCCCTGGAATATACATTCAACTCAGCAAATATTACTGGGTATCTACTGGTCTGGTCTTTATTACAAAAACTTCTGAAAAAATAGAGAAAAATAGACAAAAATGTATTCCCTCATAGAGTTCATATTGTATACAATTAGTTATAAACATAACTGATGCATAAATTTTATGGTTTGCTAGATGGTGAAAAGAGCAAAAAAATGTAACAGAGTAAAAGACATCTGGAATGTTGGGTACTGAGAGACTAGGTTGCAATTTTGGATTAACTATTCATAGTAGACCTCAAAGCTGAAGGTATATTTTGCAAAATCTAAAAAGAGGTGAATTGGTGTGCTTCACATGTGGAGAAGGAGAATTTTGGAGAGTGGAAATGGGTATTGTCCCCAGTATAGTAGCAAGCCTGGAACAGCATGAGGAAGCTCAAGGGACAGTATGGGGTGGAGCAGAGGGAACCAAGGAGGGGCAAGTATGAGATAAAGCCAGAGAAGTGAAGGCAATCCAATTATTTACTTCCTTGTGGGCCACTGTAAGAGGATGCTTTTCCTTAGAATGAGGTACAAGCCATCTGAAGGTTGGGAATCCCATGATTTGACTTTCATTTTAGAGATTCATCTGTTTACTATATTGAGATAGAGTGTTGGGTCAAAGGTAAAGCTGGGAGACCACATAACATGGTTCACGTGGAAGGCAATGGAATCTCGGACAATAGCAAAGACAATTAGAATATGGGAAGTGGGCCTGAACACACCTTGAAGGAAAAGACAACAGAGTTTCCCAAAAAGCTTGAATTATGCAAAAATGGGAGAAAGGAAATAAGAATGACACCAAGGTTTTTAACCTTACAATGGGAAGACCTGAACAGAATTTTCATCCATTGAGAGTGAGTAGTGAGGGCTACAAAAGGAGCAGGTAGAAGGGAGAGATCAGAAGTTCAGTTGTAGATATGTCAAGTTGAGTGTCTGTTAAAGTTCAGATAGAAAGTCAATCAGAGTGTTGTATGTAAAAGTCCAGCTTCAGGAAAGTGGTCTGAGTGAGAGATAAATTATGAGAGTCACTGCTATATGGATGTTCTTCAAAGTATGAGACTGCATGAGATCTTGAAGGGAGAAGGTATAGATAGAAAGGGGCAGAGGAAGAAGGTAACGCTTTGAGACACAAGCACCTAAGAGACTGGAATATTATGCTAAGTGAAATAAGCCAGTCTGAGAAAAACAAATACCATGTAATTTCACTCACATGTGGAATCTAAAGGACAAACTGAACTAATAAAAAAAATAGAGACAGACTCATAGATAGAGAGCAGGATGACAGCAAAGGGGGTAGGTGTGGAGAGATGGAGCAACAAGGGAAAAGGACTCATGGACATGGAGACATGGACAACAGTTGGTGATTGCGATGGGGGAGAGGTGTATAATGGGACTAAATGGTAATGGAAAAAAGTACAGCTAAAAAATGAAAGAAAAAAAAGAGAGAGAGAAACTGGAAAGAAGAGCAAGAACAAGCCAAGAAGGCTGAGAAGACAAGATCCACGAACTTGCAAGAAATGCCAGGACTGGGTGGTGCCCTAGGAGCTCAATAAGAGAAGAGTTGTAGGTAAGAAGGTGTGAGCCACTCTTTTAAGTGAAGACCAAGACTGAGAAATGCCCATTGCATGAGGTCTGTCCAGAAGGTATCCAGCCATGTAATATGAAAATTAGAAGATACAAGATATAAGAAACATTGTACATAGGACAATGAAGCCTCAGTCCCCTTCAAAGTAGGCACCTTGGGACCTCACACAGTTCTCCCAATCTCCATCAGGTGCCCTATTGTATTTTCCTGAATCTCATTGATGGTGTGAAACCTCTTCCCTTTCAAAGGTGATTTTAGTTTGGGAAAAGCCAGAAGTTTCAGGGTGCCAAATCTGGGCTGTAGGAGGGCTGAGTCACCTAGGTGATTTGATGTTTTGCCAAAAACTCTGCATGAGACATGATGCATGAGTGAGCATGTTGTTGTGATGAAGCTGCAATCACCAATTGCCCATAGTTGTGGCCTTCTGAATCATCTGAATAGATTCCACGGAGGAACGTTCAAGCTTAATGCAAAAGTTGATGCAGATTTCATTGATCTGCTTCCTCAGTCATTTTGAATGCAATGGCCATTTAGTACACACACTCACTCAATGGGTTTATCACCCCCACTACTAGTACCATGAAGTCATCATTGTTTATGCATGCAAATTCCAGTCCACTCTCCTTGGCTGCCAGATTACATCACTGTTATGCAAACCGATCTCACATTAACAATGGCTGGACTTTTTCTGGACTGACTTCATAGTCCACAGTAAGGGAATGAGGGTGATCTGAACAAGAGCATTTTGGTGGAATGTGAGATGGAGTGAGATGAAAGCCAGGTTGGAGTAGGTTCAATAAAGAACGGAGCGAGAGGAATTGGACACAAAACATGAGGCCACCTTTTTAACTAATTCTGCTGCAAAGGAGAGTCCTGTTCAATCAAGCGTGGTAGGAAAAGTAGGGAAAAGAATTAGAGGACCTGTGCTTTTCAAGAAGAAATAAATTAGAGCATGATTGCATGCTGGTGGGAACGATTGGCTAGATACAGAAAACACAATGAAGTGGAAGGGAAAATGGAGAATTCCTGCAGCCATACCCTTGAATAGGCAACAGTGGAGGAGATCAAGTAGACTGAATGACTTAGGGCAGGAGCATGGGTCATTTGTCCATGATAATAGATAGGAACTAGCATGTGTAGCTACAGGTGGGGCTAAGTGGGTGTTTATGAAGTTATGGAAATCTGCTTCTGAATCTTTCAATTATCTCAATCAAGGAGAAAACACAGCCATCAGCTGAGAATGAGAACTAGGACCTGGGGATTGGTGAGTATTTGAATGGAAGGGAAAGGTGTACAATGGAAGTTAAGGTGTGTGGGAGGAGGCGAGATGAGGGAAACATGGTGTATGATCATAACGTTATTACAGTGATGGCCAGGCAGCCTTCGGGCTGCATCATGTTTACGATAGTCAGTTAAAAGTGACAACACTCAGTGTGGCTGTGTGTGTGTTTCTGGTGTCACAGACATAGGTGGAGCTGTATTTCACATGGTTGTGGCTTTCCCGAGTGAGTGTCTCAAAATGTGGGCAGAGGACAGGTATGGAGGTTTTAGACAGGCATAGATCACTAGATATGTAAATCCTCTTAATAAGAGACCGGTCGAAGCAAACACAAAAACCAACATTGAAGAAAGAGATTATGAAGTAGAAGAACACAGATGAACAAATGCAACTTCTGGGCTTTTGAGTATAAAAGCATGCCCTTAATGCCTTAGGCATAACTGGAGGTGATTACATCACTACCCATAACAGGAAACACTGAAAGGAGAATATTCAACAACAGAATCCCCAAATTCCCGTGTCTATCTCGCTGCAGGCAGTTCCTCAGTGGGCAGCCTCCTCAGGCGTGGCTGCCATCTTGCTCAGGAACATTTTTGGCTGAAACAGCCTCATTCTACTGTTTCAGGTTGTCTCAGTACCTATATTTACCTCAGGGGGAAGACTGGATAGCCTTATTATTATGCAGAGCAATACAGCTCTCGTTTCTCTGAATGACCAAAGCCCAAAATGACCTAAGCCAGGAAACCTTACCTCTCCTTATCAGACAGACCAATTAAGATATTTTCCTCAGGCCTATGAATGCAAACTCAAGGCAGTTTTAAAATAACTATTTCCCTTTCTCATTACAGTATCTCTCAGAAGTATCTATCATGTTGTAATTAATTGTTTAATCATCATTTTCCCCCATTAGAAAGCAAGGTCTTTGAGGTCAGGTACTGTGTTTTATTCACTATTGTTTCCCTGAAATAAAACCCATTTTGACTGTACCTCATGTAGTTCATAAAAATTAATTCCAGATGGATTATAGATCTAAATGTGAAAGGAAAACAGTAAACATTTAAAAGGAAATACAAGGATATTTTCATGACCTTGGTGTGAGCAGAGTTCAAAAAAAACCAAAAGCATTGAGTATATAGGAAAAATTAATAAAGTGACCTTTATTATAATTAAGAACTTTCATCAAAACGTACCTTAACATGGTGAAAGAGTGAAGTCACAGACTAGGAGAAGAGATTTGTAATTCATATGGTACCAAGGACTATATCCAAAATATATAAAGAAGTTTTACAAATGAACAAAAAAGACAGATCATGCCACTAAAATAGAGCCTAGAGAATTTAACAGCCACTTCAGAGGCTATACAAACAACCAAAAACCATAAGAAAAAGTGCTCGCGTCATTAGTCACAGGGAAATACAACTTAAAATCAAATGCATCTACTAACCAAAACTGCTACAATGCAGATTGGTCAACAATGGTGGGAAGTAGGTAGGACAAGGGGCATCTTGAACTCTCAGCCACCAGTGTAGAAATACGCACATGTGTAATGCTCAGGGTTCCATTGTAAAATAAGCATACACATGCAGTGACACCCAGCAATTCTACCCTAGGAATATATCCAACCAAAATGAGGACAAATGTTCACCAAGAGGTACACACCAGGAACTCTACAGTGACATTCTTCACAGCAACTCCAAAGGCCAAACAAGTAATAAGTCTAAAGACTAGAAGTATTAAAATAAAGCGGGGCGGGGGGGGGGGGGAAGTAAGGGAGGGAAGAGGGTTTGGCTGGGGTGGTGGCAAGTGGTGGGGAGTAAACGCAGACAACTGTAATTGAACAACAATGAAATAATTAAAAAAATAAAGACTAGAATGATTAAATAAATTGTGGCATACTAAAAATACTGGTATTGCTTTCTAATAACTTTAAAATGAAAAGACTCATTTCATGTGTTAAAGTCAGGGTAGTGGATGCCATTGATGAGGGCAGTCACTGAGGGGACACGGGAAGATCTGGAGTGTTACTGGTATTTTATTTCTTGATGTGGGTGGTGTGTTTGCTTGTGTGCAAATCCTTCAGTACAAACACTTCAATTGTGCGCATTCTTATGATTTGTGCATTTTTCAGTGTGTGAGTAGTACTACAGTAAAAGTCCCTAAATGCATCTTCTTATATTTAATGGTCATTAGAATTCTAGAATTATTTTCTAAATAAAGAAATGACAATACCATGAGCAATCAAGTTGGAGGTTAGGAACTTGGTGACGTCTGTCTGTAAACGAGAATATCCCACACATTCTCCACCACTGTGGAGGGAGGGAGGAAGGCTTCCAGTGTGATTAGATGTCTGAATATTTCCTCATTGTCATAGCTTAATTTCTTAATGAGGTGTTCCTTTTACGCCATCCATGGCCATTATAAATGATGACATTAAAAGACTATCGCAATAGTGAAGTTCTAATATCTGGGGCTGGCTGTGAATTACAATGGGTCCTTGACCTTATAATATTTACTAGTCACCACACACCTTACTCATTAATTTGCCAAGCACTTGGAGCTATCTCGACTATGAAAAGTGCTATGCGAGCCAAAATTCTATTCTATTCTCTATTAATCATATTTGATTAATATCATTTGAAATGTCATTAAATAATTTTAATGCAGGTGTGTGGTTTAAAGCTACTCTAGAGCTTTCCTGACATAAACAATGACAAATTACGTGCAAGTTTAAGTTTGCACAAGTGATTAATTTGCTATTTTGCAGTTGAAATTAATTATTACCTCATATTTACATGACTGGTTCAGATATGCCCAACCATTAACACACTGCCATTTGCTCAAAATCATTTTTAACTCTAAAGTTATATAGTTAATGTACAGCAAGGATAGAGCACAAGAAAGAATCAGATCAGAACTCTAATTTTACATGAATTAGCTTCAAATTTAGCTGGTTAGTTTTTTATTAGGTTATTAAACTATTTTATTTATTCTGTCCTCACAGAAGCTTAGTAGGACAGAATCATTCCTATAATTAAGTAGGTCAGTATATATTTTCCCAAATTTTAGCTGTAAATTTTAGCCTGATTAACTTATACAAATATATTTGGATGTTCCCATCTTCCCTTAGAAGCTCTCTTACAGGAGTGAATAGATGAGGTTTTCAGAAGGTCATATACACTTAGTGAGAAAATCCAAGGACCAGAGTGATGGTCTGTCTCCTTGCTGCAGGGAGGGTTCACCTGGACCATTTCAGACAGATGGGTATTTATCATGCTATCCGGGGAAAGAGATTTGATAACTTGCAAGCAGTGTGTGATGTTTAGCAGGCCTAATTGTTTGAGAATATTAGTGCATGATAAAAATAACTTCATAGCCAGAGCAATAAGAACTTCCATTTATTAGGTGCCTATTTGGTTTTGAGCATTGTTTCAGGTCCTTTACTTATGTTTTCTTATAAAGACATTTATTATAATTTTATTATTATAGTTAATAAAACACAAGCCTAAATTGTCTGAAGCCAGGAATATTGTAACAATCAGACAGATATTTTTAAATAACAATGATTAATATGTAAAGGCTCTAGTGGAGAAGGTGGACAGAGCACATGGAGAGATGGAAAATTTCAGAAGAGAGATGGAAGTGGTAAGAGTTAAATATTGAATAGAATGCCAAATAAATAAATAAAAATTTATGATAACATAGATGAAGAGTACACTTAGACTTGTCAATTGACTCAATACAGCTATTTTTTATTTATTTCATTCATAATATATTTATCATTCAAGTATTTTATTTTTATGAAATAGCATATCCCTATCTTCTCTTCATAGCTTCTGAAATTTCAATCTTTATTTAATGACTTTGTCCAATCCTTAGATTATACCTGTGGGTCACCTAGAATTATGCAAAGTACACAGAGACACAGACGGCTGTAATGACACAGCACAGCATAGGAAAAAATATACAAAGCTTACTTCACCATCTATAACTCAAAGGTGCCGTCCTGCAGAGTTGTGGTCGGGGAGAGTGTATACGGACTCCACTCCACATCTATGCGGAGATGGTCAGTTCAGATATGTAAATATGTCAGTTCAGTTCAGTCATGTAAATATGAGGTACTAATTAATTTTATCTGCAATCCTTGTTGTCATAGGAGCCAAGGAAGCCCAGCCCCTAGTTAGTCCTAATAAACTGCTGAAAGTGGGGAGCCGAACTGAATTGTCTCTTCTCACTTAGGTTTTCTTCAAAACCATGTTATCTCATTGTTTTAATTCAAGTTTTCATCACTTGGAATTTATTTTTATATGAAGCAAAATCATGTTCCCCTTTTATTTTTTCTAGATATGTAGCTATTTTTTGCCAGCTCCATATATTAAAGAATAATCCTTTTTACTAAATAGAAATACTATCTATATTATACATTAGTCTGACATACTTTTTATTTCTCTATTTGAATATCTCTATGCTAGTTAGATATTGTAGGGGGGCTCCTCCCACAGGGCTCCCCTGGCCACCACAGATGAAAATAAGTCCACCAAGACATGATCTGCTTGGGGAGGAAAGGTAGCTGATCTCTCAAAGGAGAAGGGCCAAGAGCCTGTTCCTCAATGGGCTTTTATTGGGATTAATTTGCATAGGAATACAGGGTGTATAAGTAAATCTCAATCATTGTCACGTAGTAATGATCAAACAATAGATAACATTCAAACAACTATGAGGGCTTATTCAGAGTCAGGGTCAGATAGCTAAAGGGCTATAAAACTTTGGGGACAAACTCATTTTGTGCTTGGACCCTTATCATTTAAATTGAGGGTATTAGCAAAGTAGGTTTCACAGGATTTTATGCATTCTTTCTTAGGCCTGATCACCCCGGGGAATCTGCCCTTTCCAGCACAGGGCTGCACCCACCTCCAGCATTGTTTCAGGCTTAAGGCAGGCAGGGAAAGTAAGGCAGCCAAGAGATTAGGAGACTTCTTGCAGACAGAATGAGGACTCAGGCTAGGTCAAAGCTAAGGGGTGAGGGTCCATCACCCCCTTTTTCTATAGCCCCCCAAGTCCTTCCCTGAGGGCCTCTTTGTGACCGTGCCTATCTTAGGTCGTCTTACCTTTGAGGAATCTTACCAGTCATTGGCTAACCGGTCATGCACTGGGGGCCAAGCAGGGTGAAGTAAAGTGGGCAGAGGTGGTGCTCCTGCCAGGGAGATAAGCTTTGTCTCCTTAGTGGCTTAGGGTCCCAAGGTCTCTCACTCAGCCTTAACCACGAGGGGTTACAGTTTCTGAAACCAGGCAGGGTGGTTCCCAACAAGATATTAATTTTACTTTCATGGCTTTATGGTTTTTTCTGATATCTAGTAAGTCAAGTCACTCTCTTCCTAGTCTTCATATTCAAAATTATTCTTGGCTATTTTTGTTTGACATTTATTTTCTCATAAACTTTAGAGTCACAATTCAAATTGAGATTGTATATTATATTTAAAAATTCAACATTTTATATATCAAAGACATCTAATTTCAGAATATTGTATATCTTTCCATTTGTTCATTTAATAGGTTATAATACTCATAAGATATCATATTTTTTCTATTATAGGTTCTTTTACATTCTTATTAATTTATACTTAACACCCATACATTTCTCGTTATTATGAGAATTTTTTTTCATTTCTAAGTTCTCATTAAACTAGAAAAAAATCTAATGGCTTTTATATATTTATCTTCTGTCCATTCACCTTACCAAATTATTCTCTTAATTTCAATTGTTTAGAAAGAGTCTTTTGGGTTTTGTAGTTATAAAATAATACCACAAAAAAGGAGATATTTTTATCTTTGAAAAACTTTATACCACTTATTGAACTCTTTATTTAATTACAATTAGTAGATCCTTGAAGATGGTTCTAATTTTAATTAAAATAGATTTTACATTTTACCATTTAGAATAATAATTCCAGTTGTTTTGTAGAAATAGTTATTTTATTTAAGCAGTTCACATCCACTCTTTTTTTTAACTTAAAGTTTTAAAGAGGAGTGGCTAAAGAGAACTTTTATTAAGCATCTTTTTAACATTCTTTTTTTTTTATTTTGTAAGTTTGCATAATACACCTGCCATGACCAGGCAGTGATTCACATTTTGCCTACTCCACATCCACACCCACCCAGCAGAATGTAGGTGCAGGAAAATAAACACACCTGAGGTAAATACACTCTGTCCTCTTCCCAGAAGCTCCTCTACCCCAATTCTCACGCCTGGTTAAGGGCAACCCTTTCCTTCTGAGGAAAAGGAAGCAATCTGGAGAGATTGTCCACAGACTCCCCCAACACACACATATACACACATATACCTCACATAACCTACCAGCCTCTCCACAGTCTCTCCTGCTGCTCTTAGCCAAGCTGCCTCCCCTCTGATTTGTGTGTTAGATCTCTCTGCTCCAACCTATTCAGGGACATAGCTCCAGGAATGCTCCCTCTTCCTTCTGATTAATTAATCTTCCCCATCAATATGTAAACATGCTCTTATTTTTCTAATCATTTCTTTAAAAACCTCTCCTTATCTTATTTTCCTGTCCCATTATTGCCTCCTTTTCTCCTTTCCTTACAGTAAAAATCCTTGGAGTTTTCTGTATTTCCTTTCTCCACATCACCCTCCGATTAGGTTTCTGACCTCTTGCACTCCACTGAAACAACTCTGAATTTTGGAATGCCTCCTTGCAGTTCCCCCTTATCTATTTAAACTGTCTGGGAAACCTCATCCAATGTCACAGCCTTAAGTAATAAGCACAGCTCAAGACTCCCACTTTTATTTCCAACTAGACACTCTCCCTGCCAACTCAAGTCTCATGCATCCATCCTTCTGTTTGACACCTTTGGATGTCTAATAGGCATCTGAAACTTGACATCTTTGAATGTAGCTTGTGTCCTCTCCCCACCATCACCCAGCCTACTGATCCCACAGCTTTTTAAGTTCACTTTATGGTGATTTCTGTACCTAGGCACTTCCTAAGCTAAAATACTTGGTGCCATTACATCCCTTCTTTTTTTCCCTCATATCAAAAATTCAATCCATCAAAACAGTCTTTTGATTTTATGTGAAAATATATCCGGGGTCACATGATTTCTCATCATGTTTACTGTTACTACCCTGGTCTACATCACCATGAGTTCTTGCCTGGATTATTGAAAAAGCTTCCAACTTGTCTCCTGACTTCAAGCCTTGTTCCCCTTCAACTCAATCTCAGTGCAGCAGACAGTGATGTTACTAAAAGGAAGGTCAGAAGATGCCAGCTCTGGGTTGAAAGCCCACCAGTGGCTTTAAAGACGTACTGGTTATTGCCTGTGATGGCCTAGAGGACCTGGGCCCCATTACCTCCTGGCCACATCTTTAGCATTCTCTTCTGGGTTTCTTGTTATCCAGGTACATCTTTTTGTTTTGTTCCTTGGGATTTAGCACTACTTTTCCCTCTGCCTGGAATGGTCTCTCGTCAACTGTGCAGAGATGATGCTCTCTCATCTGTTTCTAGTCTTGCTAATAACCTGAGAAATGCCTTCTCTGACATCCAAATAGATCACTCTTAACAGCCAATTCTCCCAACAGAACTTTCAGTTTACATTCTCTATGTAATTTTTCTCCATTTCACTTGTTACCATCTAACATGTTAGGTATATATAATCTATTTATTTTCTTTGTTCTTATGGAACATAGTAGGTACTCAAAAATTTTTTCAATAAATATGAAAAACAATCGTTAGATATAACTCCTAATATTTTAATACTTTTTATCTGTATTTATAAATCAAACTCATCTACATTTTCCCTTTATTGTTCTATCTTTATTGGATCTTTAAAAGAGTTATGTTGCCTTTGTAAAGTGAATTGGGAGGCCTTTCATCTTTTTTCTGAGGCCTGGAATAATTTAACTTTGAAAAGCCCTCTTTCTTTAAGGTTATATAAAATTCATGTTACATAAACCTCAGCTGGGAATCCATCTGTTCTCAGTGCCTTTTTCAATGGCAGATCTTTAAGTGTCTTTTTCTAAACTCTCTTATGGTAACTGATGTATTTAAGTTTCCCCTTCCTAGCTTTTGGCAATACATATTTTGCTGGGAAATCATCCATTTCCTCTAAATTTTCAAATGTCTTGTCAGAGAGTTTTATATATATATATATATATATATATATATATATATATATATGACTGCTTTAATCATTTCTATATCTATGGTTAGTCTGTGTTTCTCTCCCCTACTTCAGTATATTTCTGCCTTCTCTCTTTTTTTCCTTTAAACAAGCTCATGAGACATTAATATAATTCAATTCACTTAAATTAGATTTGAATTTTAAAGTTTCTGCTACTTTTTTATTTTTCATTAATTTTAGCTTTTGTTATGAATTTCCATTTCCTACTTGCTTTTTGTTTAAAATATTTTCTACATGCTTAGGATGAGCACAAACTCTCTTTATTCTTTTACTTTCTTTGAAAATAATGATGCTATTTCACATCAATTTTTTTCCTCTTCTGAGTTCTGTTTTCACTTTGTCTCAGAGGTTTGAAGAGTGTTCTACTTCATTACTTTGTACATAAATGTAATTTTCCTTTTGATTTTCTCTTTGATCCAAGAGTTATCTGTCTAGAAATGTACTCCTTAATTCCCAAGGACTCTGATTTTTGGTCGCTTTATATTATTAATTATGTCCGATTCTATTAGTTTGTGTTCACAAATGAATTCAATGGAAATTTTATTTTTAAAAAATATACTCAGGCATTTCTTCCAGCCAAGAAAGTGATTGATTATGTTATTTTTTCATAAACATGTGAATAAAAAATAATTCTCTATTCCAGGACCATAAGATTCAATGTATATCATTTAAATTACATTTGTTGATTTTATTCTTTAATTTTAAATTATATTTAGTTATTTTATTAGGTATTTCTTTTATGAAATACTTTTCTCTATCTTTTAAATCTGTCCAAATCACAGAGACAGATTGAAATATCCCATTGAATTAATAACAACACTTTAGTTTTTGCTTTCTTTACTTAAGCCTGCATGTTTGGTACCCATGAATAACAGAATGTCTTTCTGCTTTGTTGCTTTGTGCTATTAATTTCAAAGTTGACATTCTCCTAGATTGCCATTGGTTGTTTTCATTTTTGTTTGCATTTGCACTATACTTATTTGTTGTCCACCCTGAGCTCTCTACTATGAAGTATTTTCTATCCAATGTCAGTTCTTCCCCAAGAGTTCTTTCAGAGGGAGAGTACGACTAATACATTTTCCAAATGACTGCATGTTGACATCATCCTCTTTTATTCCAAGGGATGATTGACATCTCTAGTATATTATCTCAAGATGTGTTTCTAGTAACTTCTAAAGAAGTCCCTTTGATCTGTGGACTTCAATGCTTAAGTGTCTCCTCATATTTATTTCTCCACTTGCTTTTTTATTTCTCAAAACTTATAATGTTGTTTTTTCTTTATCTGGGGCATACCAGTAACTCAGAAATTTTTCAGAAATCCATTAATTTCTTTATTTTCCTTCTGGAATTCCTGTTATTCTCATAGTCTTCTCTTGGCCTTACTTTTCTGGTCTCTTATCTTCTGTCCATGATCTCCAACGCTAAATGATCTCTCTGTTTGCATATATATATTTTAGTGTTGGTTTTCCAGGTTCCTTATTTGCTATTCAAAAATAACCATCTGTTTCAACTCACCTAGAAAATATTTTAGATTTAGCTCTAAAGAATCTTTTTTGTGCAGCGCTAGGGTCTTTTCTATCCATCCGTGGCTCTGTTTCACTAAGAAGGCATGTTCTTTGTTGCGTCTGTTCTTGCTTTCTCAGACTATGGGGACATCCTAAACATGTCGTATTTCACTTTGCTTATTCACTGCACCTGAGATCTGGTTGTTGGAATACCCAGTAAATGCTGGCAGCGCTCAAACTGGAGAAAGGCAAAATGACCCATCCTTCCATGGGCCACTAGACCAGGAGCAGGCAGTCTGGAAGCCACCTCCTGGGACATCTGGTGGAGGCCTCCTTCCTACTCACCTGTCCTCATGTCTCTGACATTGGGGAACAGCTGTATCCTTACCCTGAGGAGGCCAGGGTGACTAGGCATGCTCAGGCAGAGCCCTCTCAGACCTCCTCACCCAGGGTCTCCATATTGATCCCAGGAATCACTGCTGTATGTTCTTGTTTACTGAGGTCTCAGTGTTGATGACATCCAGATTATTGTCCAGCCTACAGAGGCAAGAACTCATGTCAACTTCTCTGCAATTCTTCCCCAGAACATAAGGCCTCACTGTACCTCATTCAGAGGGAGCAGGCCGCTGCTGCCATTTAACTCAGGAGAGCAGACCCATGGTCGCTGAGGTAATGGAGGGGAAGGGAGAAATGTTTCTATTGCATCTTCCTGGAATCCTCCCCTCAGTTCTTCCCTGATTGTCTCCTGTGAATGCCTTATGAGCTCTTTTAAAATTTTGCTCTAGCACTGACTGATATTGCTCAGTTGGTTGAGCATCGTCCTGAAAAGTGAATGGACTCTAATTTGACTCCAGGTCAGGTACATGGCTGGGTTGTGGGTTCAATCCCCAGTTGGGGAGCATACAAGAGGCAACCAATCAGTGTTTCTCACCCTTTCTTTCTCCCTTCTTTCCCATCTCTCTAAAAAATAAGGAGTAAATAAAATCTTTAAAAAATGACTCTTCTGTCTTCAATGGAAATGGTTTTTCATTGTCTTCATCTACTTCCAAGATATCAAAACATTAGTTTAAATTAATCTTCAAACTTCTCAGTATTTAAAAATCCCCATCCACTGTATATTTTCACTCTTTACATATGTAATAAAAAGTATTAGATGAAATTGTTTAGGTAAAACAACAAAAAGGAGGCTTCCAAAAATGAATTCTTCTCATGGACAAGAACTTCTAGCCAGCACTTGGTCATTATTCCATTGGGGCTCCTATGATGTGTGGACGGGCTCTTACCACATGATGATGCCTTGTTGACACACTATCGATGCAGACCGTTCCCATGCACAACAACATACAGCTCTAACTCAGAGGACCCTTTGCCACGACCATGTGGGTAAGCAAATGCAACTGAGCATCTACTATTTTCTAAGATTATTTCTGCATGGTCCTAAGGCAGTGAGCTTGTGTGAGGTGAGGAGCAGCTTCAGGAACCGAGATACTGGAAGAGAGCAGGGCCTCTGTGTGGTAGTTGATCAGAACCTGCTTTCTTAATGAGTGCTGAGAACACAGGGTGGGTGGGTCGGCTCTCCACCTGGTGTCGGGGCTGTGGACTCCAGCGGGGCAGTCCCTTTCCTCAGGGGAGCAGCTGTCCCTCAGCTTTCTCTCTGCCTGCCTCAGCCAGGCACTGGCTGTGCTATTGCAATTTGCACTTGGACAAACCTGTGCAAAGCTGTGGTCCTTAATATTTTTTCACCATCTTGGCTCTTTTCAGTAAAAGAAATTTTCTTCATTATTGAAAACACACATGCGGAAACCAATCCACCTACCAATTTTAGTATAAAATATTTTCATCACCTGGTTCCTCTGTTTTCTAAGCATGTTAGGTAATGTTGCTTATATTACCTTTACTTGTTCTCTAAATGTTATACTTAAACTGAACATGTAAGTGTCTATATTTGCATTTTGGTTTTCTTCTTTAAAATTTTATATTACATGTTTTAGAATTACCAATGTTTCACTTACGGATGAAGTGGACCTGTTGATCTGATCTGCCCTGATGGAGGCAGCATGGCACACCGCCATCGTGGGCAAAGGACGGCCGTGTAGTCACAGTCTGCTGACCTACCATTCTTCTCAGGTTCAGCTGTACTAGGTGACAACCAAGTCCCTAAATGTTCTTTGAATGTGCTGTTATTTCAATATTTCATACTTCTCCAGGACTTTGTCTAGCAGATTCGTAAACAGAACAAGAGAAGTGATATGCCTCACCCAAAGGGCAAGCTGACAACACCAGGAGAGCTGACACCCACTCTCCTACTTGCCCTCACACACTGCTTTTGTCTGGGCTGTCACCTCAGGCTGCCCAGTTTTAAGATGTCGTTAAACAAAATTTAAAAAATATTGTGCTAAGGAATTCTCTTAAAAATGATTCCATTTCAGTAGAATAAATTAAGTACTTTAATAGCTATAATTTCATAAAAATTAACTTTATTTAGGAAAAATCATGCTGCTTACTGTTGACTGTATTCCAATACCTGGACTGGCTGGGGAGAAACCATGTGTTGTCATGAACAGAGCAGAGGCCCGTTCCATTCCCCTGTGGGAACTAGTCTTAAAACAGAGAATTATGGTTGCCAAAGTGTTGAAAGGGGGTCTCAGTGAACTAAGTAAATTAAAGGTAGAAAAACTCATTAAGAGTAAACACATGTGGAGACCCCAAGGGTCATGCTGAGCACATCCCCAGTCTATCTGGAAGAAGAGTGACAGTGTGGATTCCAGCTGCGTGACGGGATGCACAGGTAGCTGGTACTTCCCCTGCCGAGTGGAACTCCCTGGCTGCCCAACAGCTCCTCTTCCTCCCCCAAAAGCCTTCACGGAAGCCCTACTGCTCAGAGGGCATTTAATGGTTCATTGTTGGTACTGGAAGGGGCACTCCTCTTGACTCCCAGAAGCATGTTATGTGGGAGGCCTCAGGCTGGTAAGACAGTCACCTCCATGGCAGAGAGGACAATAAAAGCATTTAGGAGAATTTCTCTGTAGCAAAAGGACACTTTTAAAAAGCTTATTTAGGTTTGTTTTCATTTGTTTTACACCTGGAATTTTCTTTTAGTGGCAATAACATATTTTCTGAATACACTGGTGCATCCAGACTTCACTTGATTGCAATTAGTTGACATTTCTGTCCTCCCCAAACAGCAGGCGGAATGAATTAAGTGGGAGCAGCCAGGCTGGGATCACTTCAGGGCTTCGTAGGTGCTGGCTCACTACTGCTAGTACTTTCCCTAAGAAACAAATATCCAAAAGTGGTAGGTTATACGGTTGTTATCAGAGAATAAGGAGTTCACTCTTTCAATAAAATATGGCAGAGGAGACGTTCTATGGAGAAAATATGAAACATGGGTTAAAATGTTCTGTTGGGAAGGCCATGAGTTTATGAGGAGCTAGAAATGACAGAGGGTAAAGAAATTTAAGGCACGCATACATCAGCACACTTTGATGTGGTGGGGCAGAAATGAAATAGCAGAGATAAACCTTATGTGAATTCATCCCTGGCAGGAACAAAATCATGTTTTGAAGATGAGAAGCTGCACTATTAACAGCAGGTCAGAGAACAAGACAGGCCCTGGAAAGGGCCCTCCAGGACTAAGACTGCAAGCTCAGCGTATGAATGCAATGTGAGGAGAACAGATTTTGCTAACCGCTTGATTGTTTGCATTATTTTATTCTGCACAAAGCAGGCTCACAAAACATCAGTGCAATTCTTTTTTGTGTTGATGTAAACATTTTTAAGCATAGCATTTTTTAACTGTGAAAGACACATGTAGAAACGCTAATAAGTAAAGATAATAAAAAAGGAAAAGTGTATTGGTTAGCCATGCCTTTGCCCAGAGATGATTGTCATGACCACTTTTCTGCCGATCCTCTCAGACAACTTCCTGTACATTGTGCACACACAGAAAGCAGGAGCAAATCAGTGCAGGGTGACTTTTATGTTGTACGCTGAAAATAGAGAATGTTACAGTGGTTTCAGCTTATCTGACATCAAGATTGTGTTGTACATAATCAGAACTAAATGAAACCTGGACAATCTGAATAAAACTCCAGTTAAACTTGTGGGTCTTGGGTGAAATTCACATTTAAATTAACCATTTTAAACTATACAACCAGTGGCCATTGGGACACCCCCAATGCTGTGCAACTACCATTTATTTCTATCAAGTTATAACATATTTTTGTCTCTCCAGAAGGAAATCTGTACCCTGTGAGCAGGCAGTCCCCACCTCACCTCTCTCCCAGCCCTTGGCAACCTCCAACCTCCCCTCTGTCCCTACAGATTTGCCTGTCCCGGATATGTCATATAAATGGAGTTGTGTGCTGCATTGCCTTCCATGTCTGCTTGACCTCGTATCCCATGCTCTTTCTTCCACAACAGCCTACTCAGAATATTTGCTTGCTCACAAACTTTTAAAAAATGTATTACTTTAAAAAATAATCAATAACTTTCTAACAATACTTATAAAATAATAGGTTAATAATAAAGAATAGTGGTATAAGCAAGGCCTGTGTTCCCAGGCCTTGGTTCAAGAACATGGTAGTGTGCACACATTCACACAGGTCCCCTTTGAACCTCTGAAAGCTGCTCCAACCTGCCCCATCTCACCCACACAACTTTCTCCTGAATGCTAATCTATTCACTTTTGTAACCCAAACCATGTATTATTTACTCTGAATTTGTTGAAATTTGTGTAAATCAATTGTTCTGTGTGAGGTTCATCGACATTGTGTGTGTCTCTACACTTCAGTTCTTTCCACTAATGAATAATATACCATTAAATGGTTTTTCCAAAACATTTAACCATTTGGTGGTGGTGGGCATTTGGGTTGCTTCTAGCTGTGTTGCTATAATAGATGTTGCATGATGAATATACATCATGCTTGTAGTTTTGCTTGTATTAGCTTTTGCATAATGTGTATCATTGCTTAATGCAAATATTTTTTAAAATTTAAGTGAATAGTATCATGTTTTACAACTTTCTATTTCTTGCTCTCTTTTTCCACTAAGCACTGTATTTTAAGACCCATCCATGTAGCTATGTGTATCCACAATCTGTTGGTCCTAGTTTATATGATATTCTCAGGTGCCACTACATTTTACCCATCTACCCTCTTAGAAATGTATGGGCACCTCCAACTCCTCACCCACAAACAACACTGGCATGAGTAGCCATGTACATATATCCTTAGGGACCTGTGTCAGAATTTCTTCCACTAAGCATCCGGGATGGGAATTGTTGAGTCCCAGCATTGAAACATAATTAGTTTGACTAGGAAGTGCCAGATTGCTCTCCAGACTGGCTTCCCCAGTCCACAGTCCTGCCCATGGTGCACGGGCTCCCACACCTCCGCATCCTGATGACATTGCCATTGCCAAGCTCTCTCTGTTTAGCAAGTCTGTAGGCATGATGTGGCATCGTGTCATCTTCATCGGCTCTGTTTGCTAAGGCTTGGAACATCTCTTCATCGTCTTTCAATTTCCTTTTCTATCTTCCTTACATACATATGTACATGTAAAGTGGTAATATATATACATGTGTGTGTAGGTATAGACATACACACACATACACGTTATTTCCTATTAGAGGTTGCTGCTTTTTTCTGTTTATTTGCAGAAATTCCTTCTGAATACTATAATCTAGATATTATTTTTATGAGTTTGGTCATTAATAATATGTTCTCTCATTTTGGTATTTAGCTATTAAATTTCTTCATTGTTGTTCCTTTTAAAGTAATAAAATATATCAAAATTTGGCTTTTCCAAGGTATTTATTTGATTTTTAAAGAAATCCTTTCCTGACCCTAAGTCATATAATAACCCGACATAATTCTTAAAAGTTTTTGTGTGGTATTCTGGATAATATCTTCAGATTAGTTTCCAGTTCAGTATTTGATCTTCAGCTTTGTCCAATTAATGATAAATCTGTTGCTTTTAATTTCAATTAGCATATGTTTTATGTCTAGAAATTCAATTTAGTTTTTCTAAATTCACCTGACCATTTTAAAATCTCTTATTATATGTTCCCATTTAATTAGATATAGTAGATATACTTATTTTTGATCTATGTCTAATATTTCCATACTAAAAATTCTTTGTTAATCAGTTTCTTCAGTTTCTACATTCTTTTTTTCCTGCCTGCACCTTATATTTTTAAAACTCTTACCCTTGTGTGATAAAAGAGCTTTGTGACTTTATCTGTAAATACTCTTTGAGACTCAGCTTGAGGGCCAAATGCCTGGGTTCACTCAAGCACTGGGCCACTTCTACCAAGTGAGCTGCCCATTTCGTCATGTTCCCAGTTAACAGGCTGCAAAGTCAGACTGCAAAACCCATGCAGATCAGTCTAAGGTTCTAGTTTTTCAGGACAGATTGCTTTTGTTCCTCCACTCAGAACCAAGTTTCCTCAGACACCCTGGATCCTGGGGAAATTTACAGAGAGTTTGCTCCTATTGTGAGAGCTCCGATTTTAGGTAAACAGTTGTCATTGTAGACTTCTTCTCTTCGTGCTGTCACCAGCTCCATGGGAACCTGTCCTCAGGTTCCCTAGATGTAGCATGGCCTCACAGCAGTGCCAATCATGTGCTCTACTTCCAGTCCTAAAATGACCTCAGATTGGATCTTTCTAAGTTGCTACCTTTTATAAATTTAAAAATAAATTTTAAGTATTTTACTCCAAATTTTACTCATATTTAACAGCAGGATTAGTAAGGACCTCATCTGTTTTCACTTGTGTAAGTTACCAACTAGCCTAAAAACTTCCTTGACATGACAGCACCCTCCCTCTCTGAACTTGTCTTCTTATTAACATTTGGCGTGAATGCTCATGTCAACACGCTTGATTCCCCTGGCTTTCTTCAGTGCTTTCTATCTGTCACTCCAGTGGGCTCTTTGCCTCACGCTGTCATTCAGATTTTGATTCCACTTGATCCTGCAGACAATGTATGTGCATTAGTCAGCTCTTCCAACACGACTGTAAAAAGCTTCCTGGCCTGACCAAGCCCTCCATGTTCCACCCATCCTTCTCTGCCCGCTGAAGCCACACTGAACCTGCAGCTCTGAAAGCCTCTCGAGTAGTCATATCAGAGATTCGAAGTACTAAACTCCTTATCCAGTTTTCCCATCAGATTATATATAACCTGAGAGCCACCATCACAACTGGCTTCATTTGCAGTTTCTCTGCTGCCTCCTCGGTCCCCCTAACCTTAACCCTATTTGTTGAACACATTCCTAATGTGAAACAATACTCCCTTTGACTTGAAATAACATGTTCTTTTCCATTTCATTTCACTTCATGAGCAGGTCACATATTTTCTTAAGGGCTCTACACAGAAAAGTGGTAACCCATTTGTCCTTGATTTGCACCACCTCCTATTGGGGACTGCCACCGTGATTCTACTACTTTCATGAATTTGTTCAATGACTAAAAATAATCAAGTCTCTCAATTCCCACAAGAGTTAACTAGAAAATTAGTCCTCAAGTTGAAAATTCAATTATATACATAAAATCTACATAACTTCCTAATTAATAACTATTTTAGTCAGCTGAAGTTAGTCTTAAATTTACTAATTTTATTAGTATTTTAAAATTACAGCATCAAAGATTAATTGTGTTAATAATTAGAAAATTGAGCATTAACTTGTTTCCACAGAGTGGCCTTCATACTATTATATTTCACTTTATGTTAGCAAAGTAGTGTGTGTACAAATACAAAGTGATTATTTCATGGTTTAACTTACAATCTAAAAAAATGTAAAGGTTTTGTGAAAACACCTAAATTACATTTTTTATTGACCCACTTCAATGTAGTTCTAGCTAACATTGCAGAAACATCAATTATTTCTTGTCACAGTTTTTCTATTGACTGGTATAAAGCCTATATAAAGCCACCAGAATTCAAGATAAGTGGTTAAGGAAGTATATCTTTCCTGTTAGAGATCTCTCTGTGCGCAGACAAGTGTCTGTCCTCCATGCCCAGCCAGTTTAGCCATTTACCTGACAGCCTCAGTGTCCATGCGGCCACGTCTCCTGAGTTGGTACAGAGACAGCTAGCCCTGACGTCCCCCATCTTCCTCCAGTACACCCCCACTCATCATGGGTCCTCATGGGGTCTCTTGACCCCACTGGCTCATTCCTCCCTATCAGGATAGCAATGGTGAACTGATAGATAGGAATGCTGGGATATCTGGGACATAGGATTCTATGTAGAACATTCTTAGGCTTGGTTTTGCCCAATTTGCATGGTCACTGTGAGTCAACATTTGAAAGTATATGCCTCACAGGTGAAGGGGACTTGCAATTCAGATGAAGGAGACTTGCAATTCAGGTTAAGCTGTCTGTTGCCTGTGAATTGTCATTTGGGATTCACACTAAGGTGAGTCATTTGGCAGAAGCAGCAAAAACACAGGAGTAAGGAATGTAAAATAAAGATCCAAGGTCAATTGAAATATCAACTAACATTCTGCATAGAGAGAGTGAAAATAGAGCTTGTTGTGACATCAGGAACATATGTCTATAATTGAATCACTCACTCTGTGCAGGAAAGGGGAGTGTGGACAGAAGCAGTGTCTGAGGGCCAGAGAGAGTTCAAGAAACAGTAGAGGAGGTCGTCAGTATCAGGAAAGCTGTGAGGATTTTCCTTCTGAGCTGGTGAGGTTCCTACCTTTTTGCTCTCATTACTAGACAAGCTTGGATGAACCCTGACTACTGAATCCCAAAACCTTTTCCATGAAAGTTTCTGCATCCTGATCTTCTTGAGGAGTCAGAATGCAAGTTGAGTTTTTGTATGTTTAATCTGTAGTGTAGAAACATTATAGTCACACTTAATTAGCCCATTTGGAAAATATTGATCAGAATGTCCCATTTTCTAAAAAGTATTTTCAATTAGTGTTCCAATCACTGTATTATTAATGAACATGGTCTCCATAAAATTAATCAGCCTCTGTTAGGCTTTAATGATGTCAGTTTGATTACATTAGAAACAATTAAAATGAGTTGCAATTTTATATCAGTTTTTGAGCCATATATGGATTGATGAATGTTCTCAATTCATCATACTTTCAAATGCAACCAAACAGGTAATTATCATATACCATCAAATATAATTATAGGTGCTAATCTCCATAAAATCCTACAAGTTAATACCACATATTAGCAGTTAATCATATAGTTTAAATGGGTCTATGATGCATTTTTATGAACTCTCTCATCTTCAGTGAGGAATGCACAGAACAAGGGAGGAAGGAATGCAAATGAACACTCATGGGAAAGAGGTTAGATTTGCAAACACATACTACTCCAACAAGAGAGCAAGCCCAACTGGGGCTGGGAGGCACCACCCAGAAGTGTACTCGGGAGGTAAAGCCAAGGCATGAGGGGAGTTTCTTTGTCGGTGTCCTTAGACTGGAGAGTCCTGGCAATCAATCACTGATCCCAAGCTCCATGACAAAACGCTCCATTGATTTCCTAGGAACTATAAATCAGTCTATCTGAAAATTCTCTGGAAGAATTCCTGTGTCTGTTTTGCACTAATTTTCTTGTGTCACTTCTGTTGAACTGTGAGGTTCTGGATGACAACTTGTTGAATCTCCCGCTCCTCCTATTCTTAGACTCAGTATGAAGTCTATCCCCAAGTAATAATTTTTAAGTGTCCAAAGGAAAGTTTACTACCTAAAAATAAGAAGAGAAATAGCATTGATAGGTAAGAAGACCAAAGCTGAAGTTATGGATTCCAAGGAATGGAGATTCTGTCCTCAAAGTAGGAGGAAAGTGACAGCTGGTGACTGAAAAAAAGCCACTCTTCAACGACAAAGATAAAAACTCCTGTTCTGATTGTGAAGTTCGGTCAGGCTTTGGTTGTGGGTCAGAGAGCAGTGTGGCCCTCATCCATGATTCTGCTCAAACTAGATGCAGAGGCTGAATACACACTCCAAGTGACTGGGAGGCAGTAGCATGGGATGTCTCCATCATATTAGGGGTAAGAGATTATGAAAGACCAATTGCAGAAGGAGCAGACAGAATGGTGAGGCAACAGGACTCCCCTTAAGTTTTCAAGATTCCAGAATCAAAGGCTCAGGGGTCATTTCTCAACACAGCTGTAGGGGGTTAAAGGAAACAATATGGACCCCAGAGTCCAGGAGAAAGAATAGCATAAGAGCAAGTTCAGCTCCAAGTGTGGAACTGCTGCCCATCCCAGGGTCTCTATCTACAGATGAATCAGGAGCCTGGGGAAGCAGTCAGGCAGCGAACCAGAGGTCTGGCCAGAGATGAACTTGCCAGTGATGACTGCAAAGGCCCTGTTTTGGGGGGGGGAATTGCTCTGAGTGAAATACCTATTTTAACACCTATTAAAAACTAATTGTGATTACTCATTTTAATTATAAAATTAGAGGTTTTTTAAATAAACAATTTAATTTACTTCTAATGATTGGTGGTGCTGCTCAGTTCTCCAAATGGCTGTCACTCATCTCTACTCAAGGAAAACCGAGCGACTGAAATCACTGTTGTAATGTTGAAATAATGATTTACAAACAGAAGTATGAAAGCATAAGGGAAGGGGGAGAAGGACAGCAGGTTGAAAGCAGGCAGTCTAACATCTGTGAGTCCCTGAGTCGCACACAAGCACCTCACTGAAGATACACCTGCATGACACTTCATGTAATTTTCATGTAATTTTCACCACAGACAAGAGAGTTGTGTTTTGATGATTTGCAGATGAGCATCTCAGGCATAGGTATGCTAGTTGGTTTTCTTAAAAGCAGACAATGAGAAGCCACAATTTAGAGTCACATCCTTAAGATTCTCAAGGCCACCTTCATTCCTCAAGAAAGGAAAGAGGTAGCACCTGATTGCTAATTGTGACAAGTGTTTACATTGCATTGTGCTAATCAAATTCTGGAAGCTTCAGTTTGAGTGGGGGTGTGGGTGGAACAAGGAGACGGGAGGAGAGGGGGCAGTCAGAGGGGAAATTTTCAGGTAGGAAGTTCCATTCCATTCTGGCTTGGACTGGAGAATGTTAAGAGTAGAATTTTAATAGTAAGTGAAGGAATCATTGTGATTCCAGAACAGCATGCCTATGGGATGACATTCAATGCACCATTGGGGAGAGGCTTCTCCTGTTGTTTCCTACAATACTAACTTTATTGTTACATAAAGGTAACTCGGTCAATACGTTTGGATGATTCCATTGTTCTGCTTTTGGAGAATTATCACTGGAGCTCATAGGTAAGAGATTCAGAAAACTGTGCCTGCTGGACTGGACAACGTGTCTCTATATAACAGCAAAGAGCATTCTACATGCCGCACTCCCTTCCCCCTGGAGTATTTATGGTCTTTGTGACTGCAGTAAATAACTCAGGGGGGATCTGCCTAACTCACAGTCCCTTCTTAGGGAGTGGCCCTTCCCATTCCAGCAACAGGAGTCAGGGAAGTCTCACTGGCCTGGCTAGACTTGGCCAACACATTCCCACTCCCTGAGCCTGCCAGTTGAATCTAAGAGGATTCAGTCAGTCTTCCCTAAAGGTTAGAACTGTAGCAGGCAACCAAGTAGGAACCAGGAGGCAGCCAGGTTTTATTATGTGGAATAGTAGAATATCACAGGAGAAAGAAGAGGAAGAAATTAGGGGAGACAGAGAGAGATAAAGACAGAGAGGGAGAGAGACAGAAACAAGCAGAGAGACAGAGACAGAAAGAAACAGATTGAGAGAGAGACAGAGCCAGAAGACAGAAAGAGACAGGTACAGAGGGCAAGACAGGGAAAAAAAACAGAGCGGGAGAGAAAGAGACAGAGCAAGAGAGCAAGAGGGTGACAGAGAGACAGACGGATCAGACTGGTTTGGTTTGATGTGTGCTTTATGACTGTGCTGGGCACAGAGTCATAGGGGCTGAATGTTTCTTCCTCAAGCTTTTCTACATTCATAATGTTGGTTCCATGAGATATCCCATGTCCCATAACAAATTGGCACTTTAAGCAGTGTTTGTTTCTGATGCCCGCATCTGAAGACAGCCAGCAAAACCGTGACGCACTGCGACTGACCTCTGTGTAATGCTAATCAGAGAACAGATTTTAGGATCGATTAGACTAGGAAAAATAAAAGCAAAACACTTTTTTTATCCTCACCAGAGAACATGCTTATTCATTTTAGAGAGGGAAAAGAGGGATAGAAACATCGATGTGAAAGAAACGTCAATTGTATGTCTCTTGTATGTGCCATGGCTGGGGACCGAACTGGCAAGTGGGCATGTGCCCTGAATGGGAATCAAACCCACTACCTTTCAGTAGGTGGGTCAATGCTCCAACTAGGTGAGCCCCAGTAGCCGGGACAAAAGCAAAACACTTCCATGTAGCACAATATAGTCACTCATTTTCTCCTGACTGAGAATCCATAATAATTAGGAAGTGCCTGCAGGCATTCACCCTCGCTCCACAGGTCACACGTGCGAGGGGGTAGCAGGCAGGGCCACTTGGCCCAGATCCCCAGAGCACTCACTAACACACAGCTGATAGCACATCCCAGACACTCATGTGCTGCTTCCTAATACTTGTGGTGTTGTGGTAATTTAGGCCTTTTAACCAATTCAGATTGACCTAGCTTCTTGTGTGCCTTTCTCTGTTCCAGGCATGTGAAACAAATTTCATCCATTTGTCATATATGCATTTAAAGATTTGACAAGAACCCTCAGAGATCAACAGGAGAAATAAACAAGCCACTATTTCAAGGCCCCTGAAGGGCCTGGCTGTAGTCAGCCAATTAGTGAAGGTCTGTTTAAGCCTTAAATATCCACGGGCTTCCTAACACTCCCCAGACCTCTTGCCTTTAGGTGGGGACAGGTGACTGTTTCTGACCAATGTACCAGGAATGAAATTAACATTGGTTACGTGTCGACTGAAGCAAAGAAAGGTACTAACAATGATGTTTTAGGGGACTCATGCTCCAGCAGGTGGAACTGACAGCTTCCATCAAACCTGGTTCTTGAGTGACAGTCCCAGTGAGGGGCAAAGCCCTTCTCTGGCCCCCATTGGCCAGGAGAGGTGGGGGACAGATAAGCCCTGATTAAGTTAGGTCTCTACACTCCTGGGTGTGTCTGATAGAACCGAAAATCTTTCTCATCAAGAATTAGCATAGGATCTCATGACTCTTGCATTCTTTCTACCAAACTGAGGCAGGGTAAAGATTTCACTAAGAAACAGAATAATAAAGAGTCATCTACAAATCCTGTAGCTTTGTTCATACTCCTTTCAAATGGAATTCTCCACCTTCCTTCCCCACCGACATCCTTAACCACAGAGTGAACACACGAGTGAGGGGTGGGCTGTCCTAAAGAATGATTCAGCTCCCACTTTTCTGGGTGGCTCCATCTTGCTGTATGCTGTTGGGCCTGAGATAGCCTATTTAAACTATGTAAGCTTCAAGACCCTCACGTGCACACAGAGATTAGGAAAATATCTACCACACATGTTATAAAGATCAAGCAATAGACAAGGAGACACCACAGTTACTGGTATGTCCCATTGGTCTTAGCTATACCAGTTAGTAAGTGGTTCTGCTGAAGGTGCCTGTGACTAGGCTGATGTGAGACCCCAGTGCAGTGACTGGGGCCTGGGTGCCATATGGCCTCTGAACATCCACCGTTACCTGGGGATATTCCTGAATGGACATTTTTCAAAGTGCTGCTAGCATTCACATGGGTTTTGGCCATAGAACTTTTCATGTACTTGCAGGCGTTCATGTCTTTGCGAACCTCTAGTAGGGGTGTCCAATCCGTACGCATGCAGCCCAGGATGGCTATGGATGCAGTCCAACACAAAATCGCAAGTTTACTTAAAACATTATGAGATGTTTTGTTTTTGTTAGTGTTTGTGTATTTAATGTGTGGCCCAGGACAACTCTTCTTTTTCCAGTGTGGCCGAGGGATGCCAAGAGTTTGGACACCCCTGCAGAGGGAAGTCCAGTGAAAGCAAAGACTAGTGTAATTATCTCCTCTGCAATTCTCCAGGGGCACTAACATAGCCTGCCTGAGGAAAGTTTTAAGACTTCTTTCAGCAGCAAAGGCAGAATGGGTTCATAAACAAAGGGATTTTTGGTTAAATACTGAATTTGTGATTTTCCTGTATGGCTTGATTTAAACCACTGGCTCATCTCATAGGGGCGAGGTCTCGCTCCCTTCGCCTGGGTCTGGAAGCACCTGAGGTCTGGCTCCTTACAGAGAGCACGCCAAGCTGTGTGGGCATGCTGAGAAGAATGGCAGGAATCTGCCTGCGGGGAAGCAAGAATTCAGCACAATGTCAAGTGACCTAATGGAGGGCACCTAAGCCAAATGTCCTTGGCAAGGAAAAGCTTGGGGCTAACTCAGAAACCTAATCTTAGTGTTCAGTTTGCTAATTTGTAAGAAAAAAAAGGGTTTGAACTTCTTGCTATAATAAAGACCATCTTTTTAATGAAGGCTTTTTGCTTTGTTTTGTTTTGTTTTGGGCTCCTGAAGAGTGATAGGGCGCGACAGTGATCCAACTAGTTGCTGGGTTAAGTAGGTGACTTACAAAGTCAAAATGTATGTCAGATAGGTGTGGACATGGAGTGAGACAGAAGTGTAGGCCTTTACTTGGAGTGAGTTTGTATTTGGAAAACAATTTAAAACCACTAAATAAACAATTTATTTATTTCTTAAATTCCAGGAGCCACTGAAGTCAGTGGTGAAAGTGCGTTCCCATCACTGAGCAAGAAGCAGGGAAACTGAGGCAAAGCCTTCCTTCCTCTTTGCTGCACCCAGACACAGAACCCTCATTATCAGTTCCATCTATTCTAGATGACTCTAGTGAAATTTTATTTCTATTTATTTCACTCTTTTATTATTATTATTGGTGAAATATAGAATATGCTTACAGACTAACTCAAAATTTGATTTTTAGGAACACACCCTCTCTTCTCTTACTCCAAAGATTTGAAAATAATGTCCTGTCCTGTCTACCTTTCGGGATTCTTTCATCTTTAATCTCAGATTCATTTATTCACTCCGATTCTACCAAAAGGCGATTTTGCATATTCCTTATTTAAGTATATCGCAGGGAACACTGAACCTGCTTTGCCCTCCCTGGAAATAGCTTTCCAAGTGCCAAAGCTTTCCTCAGAAGTTAAAACATTAAATTTCTTTTCTCTATGTGCCTCATCAGTAAAATCAATCAAGCATCTTAATATTTATGCCATTATTTCCAGAAAGGTAATTGCCCCACTGGGTGCATTGTGCAGATACGTCAGCTACATTGTGATGTCTGCCCTGGGTTTCATCAAGTCCTGCTGCCAACTTTCAACCACAGAAGTCTGACGGAATGAATTGTACAGACAGGAAACAGGATTTTCAAGGGACTTCAACCATGTGGACATCTGTTAGAAATCTCATTTTACTAAAAATAGCGCTCCTGGTTTCCTTCCATGCTTGTCCTGGCTTGGATGGTGGAGAGAACAGTGCAGTGTGACCCTATCATGTGCATTAGTTCCCGCCTCATAGCAACTATGGAATGCTCTGTCATTGGCGTAGCGTCCCGCGGGTCCAGCTCACTCAGGCCCTGTGAGCTACATGAGGCTAAACTTTTTCCAAGAGAAGCATTACTGTGGAGTACTCAAGAGCAAGTCCATGCAATCAGATCTGCCTTGATCTGCATTCCCTGGTCTTTCTCTTACTAGTTCTGTGACTTTAAGAAAGTTGCATAACATCTAGGAGCCTAGGTTTCTGTAAATGGTGACAGTCCTAATTCTCACCTCTCAGGATTCTGTAAAATTTAATGACACAAGAAGAAAAGTAATGATGGCATCACCTTATTGTTCAACTAAAAAAACCACTTTATCTTCATCTTTCCCTCGTTCCTTCTCTAAATCGAAGTATATGTTCACTGCTGTTCACCTGCTTTCCTGCTACTAAACTCTGGCAAAGGTGACTTCCTCTCTGGTCCCCCCAGACCTCATCCCTCCTGCCTTCTCAATGACCTCATTACTCCAGTGACTGATCGCTCCTGAAATGCCAGCCTCAACCACCAGCAGAAGCCAGAGACACACACAGGAACCAACGTTCAGTGCTTTTTCAAACAAAAGAAAGGCAATCAACTCCAAACTCTCTCTTGACCTACATCCCCCAAGTCTTGTTTCCTTTCTCTGTTTCCCTTTTAAGAAAAATCTCAGAATTTTCTCTATACCTTTTCTCTCCATTCTCTCACTGTCTGTCATTCCCCGTTGTAGTTAATGATTTTTCTGAAACTAGTGTGGTACTGTGCTGCTTAGTTTTCTAAAATCTCATCATCAGTCCATTTCAAATCCTTCACCAAGGTTGGACTTCTCCTCCCAATGTATTCAGGTAGTCTGCTTTGCCTCTTGGGCGATTGTCTCCTGGACCTCGTGGATCCACTCGGTCTGGACTGGTTGCCTCTCTCTGTGGCCCACAGCCCTATCCTGGGACCCCCCCTTCACACTTAGTGATTTCCTTCATATTTCTCCTAGGGGGGATCATGTTTTGTCATTTCCATAGCTGCCTCTTTCCCTGTTTCCTTGTTTATCTTTTGGATAGAATAGGTTTTCTAAGTACTACCCAAAAACAAATGCCTGGAAAAATCAATTTTTTGAGATTTTTAGCATTTGCAATTAATAGTTGAGTACAGGATCCATCTTAGAAATGTTTTTTGTTGTTGTTGGTGTTGTTCCTTTGTTTTGCTTTTAGGGTTATGAGGAATTTATCCATTGTTTTATAGCTTTCAGAGCTGTTGTTTAAAAGTCCAAAGTTTTTCTGGTCTGTGATCCTCCATATATGACCTATTTTTAGTTTTTGGGTTTTTTTTCCCTTGAAGTTTGGTGCATCCTGTCTTTACTGAAATCTCACAACAGAATTCTTTGGTTGAAGTCTGTTTTCATCTCTCATTGCAGGCTTCCATTGGGTCCTTTTGGTCCAGAAATCCTTTTGTTCTCAAAAATATTATTAAAGTATTTCTTTGATATTTTCCTACTTTGCAGTTTCTCTTTTGTCTAGTATTCTTATGAACTTCAGTTTGGTACCCTAAACTGCTTTTCCAGCTTTTTAAAAATCTTCTCTCATCTTGCCCCTTTCTTCAGTTCCTTTTGGTGGATTTCCTCAACATAACTTCCAAACATTCTCTTAATTATTTTATATCATGTTTTTAATTTCTAAGTGCTCTTTTTTGGTCTCTGAACATTTCACATATATGTAATATATAGATACACATATCATATGTTCTTGCTTTACAGTGGTAAAGTTTCTTTAATCCCTGAAGATATTAATGATTTGTTTCTGTTTGTTCACATGTTTGGAAATATTTTCTCCTTTTGTAATCTCTGTTTCTTCCAAGTGGCTTTCCTTTTTTTTTTTTTTCTTGTTGTTGATTTTTTGATTTTTCTTTTTTTCCAATTCATTTTTGCTTGGGTCTCTATTATTTTCATGTTGGACACGTTTCTCAGATATGTGATAATTTCTCTCATCTGATCATAATTAAAGAAATAATTAGCTAAAGAACTTACCTGTGGCCAAATTTATATTCTATTTTTGGGGGACCAGAGTTACTACCACATTTTTGCTCTGAAGCTCCTGAGAGTGTGCTGCTGTTTTTGCTTTTCACATTATCTTTTGAGTTATGGATTTGTGTCTAAGAAACATCCCTTTACAGTAGTTTGATTGTTTCAGATTGGAGAAAAAGTAGAAGTCTGTGCTCATCACAACATTATTACTGGGAGTCTCTTCGTTCGATATAGTGGCATCTCCCTGCAACCCTCCTGGATTGGCTTTTGACAAATTTCCCAATAGTTTCCATATCACCATTTTCAATGGGCACCTTCCTTTTATCACTCCCTCCTTCTCGAAAGACTTTTCTCTAAAGATGGCTTAACTGAAATTGCCCGGTCATTGCTCTCCTAGAAACTCCACCCAACTCTCCCACTTGCCAAATTGGAGTGCTTTAACACAAGGTGGCTTCCCAGCCTTAGGGTCAGCCTCAAACTGTAGACAGCAGTGCCACTGTAACAGAGCCCTCTCCTTCCCATCCCTAGCAGTCCCTGTCATTGCTTGGTGGTCATATTCAGCATGCAGAGGGGGAAGACCCAGTGTCCTAAGTCCATTTTGGGGGTCAGTCCATACAATGGAGCAGGACCAGGAGCCCCACCCATATTCCCTGGCTCTGAGCTAAGCACCAAAACCAAATCCAAACACAATATTCTTAGCAGATTACTGTTGTGTTTCTGGCACAGCTATGCAAAAGTAATGACAGCTTGGCATGTATTTTTAGCAAAACCTGCTGGTTTGGTTTGGTTTTGTTTTTTTACAAACTCCAATAAATTGTTTTATGTGCCCTAATAAACTGCTATAAAGTTTTATCAGGGATGAACGTCATAGTTACCCCCTGAAAGTCAGGCAAACATCCAGTGTGTGGCATGTCTCACATTCATGAAGAGTCCTCAGCGGTTTTCTGTCACATCTGGAGGTTCTTAACGTAAGCCATCAGTCATAAAAACCCCATGCTTATTTAAACCTAAAAACTACACACCCGACCCACCCATCCTAACAGGAGCACTTGTGCTTTTTCTCTGTCACATGTTACCCTCACTCATCTTTCCCAAAGTGACCTTGCCACAAACCTTGTAAAAGTAAAATCTGTTTATTACGGTAACTTTTATAACAGGCCCCAAGTTCACTGCTCTTAAGTCTTCCTACTAATATTCTTCTAGGCCCATGCTGCCCTATGGTCAGATTACATTTAACAAAAACTCTCTGTACATACACTGGTCTTTTCAAATATGTCCTCCTATCCACTCTCCCTCATTTTGGATTTTTCACATTTTGGATTTTATCTTATTTGGGATATTTTTTTAAGCTTCTTATTGATCCCATGAGGTTATTAACCCCATTTTCAAGGATGAAAAACCATTGTCATAGAGAATAATCACATGGTAACAAAAGCGACAATGCTCAGAAATGGCAGGGCAAGAATTCAAATCCAGGTGTGTCTAACCATGGCATGTGCGAGATGGTAAGAGTGAGATAAGGATGCATTTGTTCTGGGAATTTCTTCAGTCCTCATTCTCAGTGTGGCCTTGGATGGTGGTGTTCCAATATGCTGTTTGTATTGAAGCTTCTGCCTTAAAGCTTCTCAGTCCATCCGGGTGCAGTGGGTCCAATTTAGGGGCAGGGAACCACAGTCATCCACGGAAGGAAGGATGGGGGATGAGGGCTTCTTGAAAGGCCCAAGTAGCAGCATCTTCAGCTGACCTCTGATCAGCATCCTCTGTGGCCGCAGACCTGGCTTGGGCATCAGAAATGCATGTCCATTTGGACTCCAGCCCATCAGGAATGACTAAGGGTGACATGGAACAGGATAATGCAAAGGCAACATTGAGGGTGGTGGCTAGGTCTGAGAACACAGGGTCCTGATTGTCATTTTGAAGATCCAGAAGCAGAAGTCTCAAAGTAGGAGGGAAATGAAAGCAACGTGCAGCCAATCAGATGCTATAATGCTCACATTCAGAGAACCCCTGTTGAATAGGAGCACTGGTGCATTTTCATTATTTGCCTCCCACATGTTTTCAAAAGCTGCAGGACCACGCAAATGCCAGGGAGCCTGGAGTTTTCTCTCTAAGAGGAGGACCACATTACTGGCACGGCTAGCTCTCTGTTGTTCAGATGAAGGATTCCAAGAGCCATGGGCAGAAGGAGATGCAGGATGGCTAATTTTGTTCGTTTCGGAAGAACCATCAGGTTAAAGTCTATGGGGAACTAAAATTCTGAAAAATGAAGCTTAAAGAAAAGATATAGCATGTATTTTCTGTTAAAAACATTTTGATGAAGAAGCTAAATTGGGTAAGAAAAAGAAAAAGAACTGTCCATAGTGATCTGGGAGTGGAATAAAAGGGCCTGCCTTTGAGTCTGTGTGCGCATGTGCATGAGTGTGTGAGTATGTATTTGTGTGTAGCTGTGTGTGCATGCCCCTGAGTGCCACTTGAACCAATTGAGCCTGCTGCAGAGCATTATCTCCCATGGAGCCACATAATGTTTAGGTCACCCCACCATGGTGTGAGGCATGGTAGGCAGATGGAAAGACCTTCAGTAAGGAGAGAAGCTAATCCAGGCTGGAGCGAAAGCAAGCCAAGTGCCAAGAGATTAAATGCATTTGGCAATGTAGGCCAAGTACAATTAATCTGGTTTTCAAAAAACCTTCAGCACTGGCTGGTGTGGCTCAGTGGATTGAGTGCTGGCCTGAGAACCAAAGGGTCACAGGCTCACTTCCCTGGTAGTGGGCCAGGTCCCCAGAAGGGGGCGCACAAGAGGCAACCACACATTGATGTTTCTCTCCCTCTCTTTCTCTCTCCCTTCCCCTCTCTCTAAAAATAAATAAACAAAATCTTTAAAAAACCCTTCGAATTATTGCGTATTAACTGTGTGGTTATACTTGTCTCTGTAGGTATGTTATTTCTTTTCTAGGGAGAATTTGCCCCAGATCTATGGCAAATTGTACTACTTTTTGACATTTAAAACCTAGTATTTCCAGATCTACCATGTAAACAGCTATCCTGAAATATTAAGCAGAGCTGAGCTTGAAATAAAGGAATTTTTTAAAAAGATGTTACGAAGTACACCCCACTTTTCTTTGAAGATGCTGTTTCTGAAACAACCCTTATTTAATCCTGTTTGATGTCCCTCACTTGTTTAATGTTGTAGAGCGAATACAATTTCACACAGGACAAGCCCACAAGAGAGATTCTATTATCGTTCTCTGCAGCAGTGCAGTAGAACCTGAGCTAACGCAAGTGAGGAATATCCATCCACGTCACATGGAGGTGAGGACCTGAGCGGCCAGGGCTCCGGGCCGCCACGTCTGAGCCGCGTGGAGCGTCTCACACAATTGCAAAAGCACTTTAACCCCCTGGGCTTTATCAACTGCTTTCAAATATCTGACTGATTTTTTTACAGAAAATTAGAAATTCTTTATGCACTGCTTTTTTAAGGTTAAAAATGGTTTTTCCTAGATTTTTAAAACGCAGTAAAATAATTTGGTGATTCTAATGAACTAAAATTCAAATATTTAGAAGATGAGTACTACTTTACTGATGAAAAATGTACAGTTTGTTTTGGAAATAAGATTATGCGTTACTTAAACTTTAGAGAGAAAAAAGTGAGATGTGGGATTGAGCAATATTTCACATAAATATCAAAAAATGCAGGAAATTGGTATCACACATTGCCAGTTTAAGAACTCTTAGACTAGGAATGCTACTGGAGATGACATTATTAGTGCTGTAAAAACATGTTCGTGTTACACAGAAGATAAAACTCTATAGTTTTTTCATGTTTCATGCTAAATGTACACAATGCACTCTGCATTATAAAATTTAAAATGGAAATAGAGTAAATATTGATTCAGAAGTATTAAATGTTTTGTGTAAATTTAAAAATAATTTAGAAAAAAACAAAAAGTAAATTCATTCTGCAAAAACTAAAACAAAACAACATACAATGACACACTGCCATTTTACAGTAGACATGAGTTTCAACATCAGAGATTTAATGTACAATTATTCTTGAAGAAATTTGGAGTGTGTTTAAATTACACATTATAAATTCAAAAGTGTCACTGATTTAAGTTACGTGAGCAGGAAAAAGACCCACTGTAGTAATATCTTGCCTCTTCATTATTTCTCACACATGTGTAGGTGATTCTAACCCCTATATTAATTTCTGAAACATGATCACTGATATTTCATTTTATTGTCAAAAAACATTCAGACAAAAAGCTAACTGTGCTGACATGGCCACCCAAGCAACAAATGGGTCTGAAGTAACGCAGGAGTGGGGCCAGAGCACAATCAGACAACAAACTGCTTTCTTCATTCTCAACTGTTCTTCAGCTATTTTTCATTTAAAATCAAACCCTAACTACAAATGGGCACATCACTCAAATTATATTAAATTTGTAATACTTTCTCCTAGTTCATTTTTACTAACTTCTCTTTTTGACATTTAGAGCAAATATATCTGGATCAGCCACATACCTATACCCATATCAATATCTATACGCAGATCTATCTGTCATCTATCCATCTGTCTATCTATCTATTAACTATCTACCCATCATCTATGTACAAACGTGTCTACGTATGTAGGTGTCTGTACCTATACCTACTTTTATTACTATACCTTTATTTTAAAAGATTTTCATTATAGTATAATTTATACTGACAAAAATGAAATACTGTATTTTAAAACAGTGGCTTTATAAAGAATTTATAGTGTAATAATCAAACAGTGTATGTTACATAGTAATTGCTTTTTAAGGAAAGTAACATGGAAATCTGATGATATAGTATTAAGTAAGAACAAAAATAAAGTAGAAAACCAAACTGTAACATAGCATAGATAGAATTTTCATTAAAATGGGTCTATGTGTATAGCTGTATGTTTTTAAAAATAGATATAAAAATTGGAAAAACTATATCTGAATATGAACAGTAGTTTGTCCCATGGTAAAAAATATATATGGATAACTTTCATTTTTATCTTAAAACTATTTTATTTTTTCCCACATTTTTCTGCAATAAATCTATTTTTCCTACTATCAGAAAAATATTAGAATATTATCTTAAATTAGAAAACTCAGCATGCTGGCAGTGAGAAAGTAGGACTAGCTCTGGTTTTAACTGTGCCTTGTTGTATCAGGATCTTCAAAGATGTAGCTCTGTTTAGGACCCTATGTCCTGGACCATGGCATTTGGACCTTTATCAGTGATGACCCATGTTACAACTGAGCCTTCCCAATACCATTGTATAGGAAATGATGTCAAATGAACTTGTCTAACTTATCAAATGAACCAGTTTATACTAAGTTTTGTTCGTGATCGCCTTGGCCCTTTCACACACATTTATGCTCTTTTAAAGTGTATTCACTTCCCCACTCTAACTGAAATCATAACTTACTCTTCAATTGCCTGAAGAACTTCAAGTCCTTTTACTACTTCAATCCCTTACTTTGCCCATTCAGATACAGAATCTAAAAAAATTCAGTACTGTTATGCTAGTGAAACTTAAGTTTTGTCTTGTTTTCTTTTTTTAATTTTCTTGTTTTCTTGCTTACCTTAAACCTTGACTGTTTTCTCTGTTTCTGTACAGTCAATGAGATATTCACTAGAATACTTGTATTAAAATATGTATTACACATACATACATAGATGTAATCTGAATGTTATGCTGGGATGCATGTCTTTTGAAATCCCACACACTTGCTGAAAACACACTACTGATTAGGCTGGGCTTAAAAACCTACAAATTGTCGATTAGAAACACATCTTTCCCCTCACCGTGTGCACGGTGGAGCTCCGCATAAACGCAAATGTCTGAGAGAGTAAGAGCAAAGCAGTAGTTTAATCTTCTGTGAAGTTTCTGAGTTAACCTTGTTTTCCTCCCAACCCAGCAAAATTAGGCAACCACTCAGGTACAAGAGCAGCCCAGACAAACTTTAGACACTCGGAAGAGCTCCTGGACTGGGGAGTGATGGCCATGGTGAGGGCAGGTCCACAAACGGCTTCCAGTGAGGGCCTCTGAAAAGTGGGCCTTATGAGGTGCTTAGCACAATTTAATGGAGCCAAGAGCCCCACGTGCAATGCCCAATGTCTAGTCCCTTTATTCAAGGTTTGATATAAGGTTGGCAAGATCTTATGAATAATGTATCTCTCCAGTAAACTGGAATGTTTAATTTAAAAACAGTCTCATGTCCCCCAGATTGCCACCTTACCAGACACATCACAACCAGATGTCCATAAAGACAAGAAGGCCGGGTTCTTAGCTCTTAGAGCCATTTGGCTGGTTCCCTCAAATTAGTAACATTTCAATTTGGCTTTCTTTCCCTCTCTTTTCTCTCTCATTCTCTCTCTCTCTCTCTCTCTCTCTCTCTCTCTCTCTCTCTCTCTGTCTCTCTCTCTCAGTGGGTCATAAGAGTTTATTGGGAAAGTTGAATTAGAACCAGATGGTATTTTCAGTTCAAATCTCCTCCCTTTTCCTGTTATTCTGAGGAAACAATTCCAGATCATGGGAGCGCCGTGGGGAGACTGTGCCGGTGCTCAGCGAGGACGCATTGTCTGATTCCAATAACGGCAGAAGACTCACTGGCCCCGAGATCCTTGCCTGAGTAACTTGTAATTACTTTTGTTTTAAGTAATGCCACCTAAAGAAGTCCAGTTGCTTCCAATTTATCGCTCACCTCTTGCTTTAAATTTTCCAGAATTTACAAAAGTTACAATGTTATCTTCTGGGCATGTTGAACAAATCATTTCTTAAATGGGATGTAAGAAGCTTTCATCAGGCTAAAAAGGTGTTGCAGGTTACTGATTAATGAAAATATTATGGAATCACTATGGACATTTCTAAAATATAATTTTGTTGAGAGAATTTTTACAATTATAGTCACTTGTATTTTGTTTCTGAGGTTTTCATTAATCTTTAAAACCCACCATTCTGTTCCTATTTCCCTTCAATAACATTTTAATGAATCAAATATTTTATTTTACACTTTTTATTAATAGGGAGCAACTAATAATATTGAGATTTTTTTATAATCATGGTATTCACTTCTATGCATACATAGATTTATCTTTTTACTAGGCAATTAATATATCATATATAAAATATATAATAAGCTAGAAAGTAATATATTAATATATTTGTTTGGCTTCTTTCTCATTCTTGCTCTCTGTTACTCACTAAATAGATGAATTATGACATGCCATCTCTCTATTCATCAATGTGTAAAGAGGAAATTACTGTTCAAGTTAACTGGAGAATTAGAGGAAATTATACAGCATCCAAGACACTGCTCTCACCAGCTCTCCGCCAATCACAGCAGATTGGTTTCTCTAGATCACACAGTTAGAGAAAGGCACGATGATTGTAAATTCATGAATATACTGTGAAAATTTCCAAATCAAATGTCACTGAAAACTTCTGACAGTGTTGACCATGACCACAGAGCTGAACCCGAGTTTGGAGCTTGGCGTTTTGCAATTAAAACCATTTCTCTCCTGTTATCTGAGTATATACTGTATGTATCCAGGAAATATCTATTGGCTGAAGTTATCCACTCTAGTTAGCCTAGAAAGTCTTATGATTTTTAAGAAGTGAGGCTGGAGAAGTGATTATGCTCTGCTTCACAGAAGGAGACAATGGGGCGATTATATTGCATGGGAGCGAGGAAGCTGCTGGTGGGCCGTTCACGATGATCCTGGGTTTGGCTTCTCCCGTGGCAGGTGACCCTGGAACTCAGCAAATGGTCTCTAATTCTGAGTCCCGGGTTCTTTCCAGGTGGCACTTTGCCTCATAAGGGCACAAGCTTGAAGGTCTGTTTGCAAACACCCATGTTCATGCACTTAAGTAAACCCAGGAACGTGTCGTGGCCTGCACAGAGTCTCAATAATTTAGGGAGTTGGCTGGACACAGACATTTTACTTTGTTTAGTTTTGCAGTCTAATCAATTAATGAACAGGCTAGAACTTTCAGACTCTTAGCTTAAGCCACAATCAATAGATGACACTCACATTGACCCCTTAAAAAAATAATAAAGTGTTTGCCTCCAGCTTAGCAAAAAAAGGTGTGTTTTGTTACCTTTGGACTGCATTATCTGGCAAAAGCTACACCACAGTTACACTGTTAATAAAGAGGCCAAAACGCTGGTGAGGCCAAATACCACACACAGTAATCCATAAGAAGACTCATTTATTTATCTTTCCTAATAGTTCCTCATTTCTCAATCCAGTACTGCTGGAAAGAAGTCCTAATGCTACAACCAAATCTCTCTGAATCCCAACTTCCCTTTCTCCCCAGGGAGGGAAGATGGACTCTCCACTGATGTCTGTTTGGTTTAGAATGTGTGCAGGTGTGTACAGCAACGAGTCATTAAGGCTACCTTCTGGAGACTGCGTGGCTTCAAGCCCAAATGGATAGAATGTGGGACTCTTGAGAAAAACAGGATTGAATTTCTCATTAATTGTCCTTGCCTAATTTTTAATACAGCTTTAAGCAAAGAAAAAAAGTCTGAAATTGTTTAAGCTCCCAGCATCTGACTATCTCAGTAAACAGAAGGGCATTTGTTTACGACGTATCTCTGGGGAATCCCCCCACCCCGGGATCTTTCCCAGTTCCAAAGCACCCTGATGCTCACCTGCCCATTTCACTTTGCTGTCAACATTTCTTTCAAAAATAGACCTTACATTTTAGTTCTCTTAGAACTTCTTTAATACAGAGAATAGAATTTCATCCTTCATGATGGCACCGTAGGACTCTAACTCTAGAAAGCTGCACAAATAAGCTTTGAAGCTCTTTCTGTGGTGGCCACATGCTGTCCCTGCCTCCACTGCACCCCCAGCCCCAGCACCACGTGCATCTCTTCATTTTAGAGACACAGCGTGTGACTGGAGATGAAAACTCATCTCTGCTAAGTCAGAGGAAACCAAAAATGTCTGGTTGCAATGGCATGTTCCCAGTGTTTGCTTTGCGGGAAATTATGGTTCCATTTAACCAAATGCCCGTTAGCAGATGTGATCTGGCCATGCCCTCAAGAGCCACTGTGGTGTGAAAGGACCAGACGAAAGATGGAAACAGACTGTGCGATACTCTCATAGATCTCAGAAGCAAAGCAAGGAGACTTCTGAGCTGCAAGACAGTCAACTATCAGCTTTTCAGACAGTGAAATGTCACCAAGCAAATGCAAATTTGTTTAACAAACCATGGGTTCAACTTGCAGTTTAAAATTAGATTTTCTACATTTAACACACCCAGGATGCACTAGAGAGGACTGAGTTTAATCAGTAATGGTCTTCAATTCCAGCCCACACCTGCTATGTTAATTCAGTTATTTAAGAACTGGTCTTTTTGAAAACAACGTTTTAGTTCAACTACAGCATAGCAAAATAGGTTTCTTTATTTCATCATTCCATTGATCCTAATGGTCTAGTAGAAAGTTTTCTTTCAAATAGGAATTTTCCCTTCCGTGTCTTACTTTGCTTCTGAAATCGGGCATTCATTAATATGCCTGTATGTCCAGACACCTATGGCTGTTAAGGGATCGCATCCTTGTTGATTATCTTGTTTTCTCTGTTTATACTGAATCCTTGCAGCATCACTGTAATTACTTGATTAAATAAACCTTGCTTCTAACTCTGGATGGTCCAATGAATTGAGTATAAATAGCCACTGACTTCCTCGAGCAGGCAGGAGAAAGGGCTTCTTCTACTGCAAGGACACCCTCCTCCCACGGGTATTTTGATGAAATGAAAAAGGTTGCCTGGAAGAGGGCTTATGGGAGAAGCAGAAAAACGTAAGTCAGTATGGGGTATGTCTGCAATGGAATTTTAACTGTGAGTGTCTTCGAGTACATTTATTCTGTGATGATTTTTAAGTTTGTGTCATATTCATACGAAGTTAATGTTTTCCTTCATAGCATTACGTGAAGATGTCCCCGGAGTACTCAAATTCACTGCAGAACAAGCCTTCTCAATCAATGTTCTTCAGTCTAATTTGGGAAATAATCTGAGGAATAAGTCTATACAAAACATTCCAATTGGCACTGCAAGGTTATAAAAACAACTCAAACTTTTCTGGAAGATCATCATTTGATTCTAATAGATTTAAATAATTATAAATCAAGTTCACTGTGGTAAGTGCATCCTGACAGCAAGCAATTTTGGTAAAAGCATGGGGAATGAAGGCATTTATTCTGTCTTGCTGCTTAGGGAGAAAGTTTTGGGGTGAAGGGAGATGAAAACCATGCGTATGTAGAAGGAAACGTAAGACTGGGACAGATGTATGCGGCGAGGAAACAGAGCCCAAAGGAGAAAGACTTCATGCAAAGGCACAAAGCCTGGAGATACAGGGCACGTTTGCAAAAAGTCAACTGCTGCACCTGTGCCTCTGAAATATACTGCGAATGGGACAAGGGGTGTAAGAGGAGCAAGTGGCAGGAAAAGTAGCTTGGTGTCTAATTGGAGGCTGTTATTTAAAGCTAAGAGGTTACATTTTAATTTTGCAGTCAGAAACTACCAAGAGATCTACCCAGGAGTGGAATGCTTCTCCCTAAGAGTGGTTCATTTGAATTAGAAGCACCTTTATTGCATTGGGCAGTCTTTGCCTTTTACCAGGGATCCTGAAGACTATGAGGCATCTCTCTGCAGCTCCTGTGGTTATCCTCCATCTCTGGTGGGTTCGCTTTACCTTATTCCATCGTTACTTATCATTCGCTGGATTGTATTAAGTTCATTTCTATTTGACAGTGGTCTGGTTAGCACAATCAGTGCTTTTATTTGTATACAGTTGTCATTGTAAGTACTGCTATCCACTCACTATTAATCATTGTCCGACTTTCATTCCCTAAAATATATTGTAGGGCTCCTTGTAAGGTCTTGAGAAATTAGTTGGCTGATAGTGTCAACATGCCCATTTCATCTACTGAAATTCATATACAGAGTAAAACTCACAAAATAAACACGATTGCTCGATTGCTATAACATCAGCTAGAAAAAAGGTAGGGGCAAAATATAATGAACATGCTTTAGGCCTTTAAATATGCTATTCAATTCCTAATGTGTGGCTAAAATATTAGGGGCATTGTATAACTGAGGTGCATTTTGGGGTTTTGTAGACATTTTATCCCTACCCTGAGCCCATCACCAGATGCCTTTATTATCTCATGTCTGAATATGGCGCACTTTTAACTTCAGCAGTGCTGGCAGGTTTTACAATGGCTGCAGGTTCCAGATTAAAGACTGAAAATTCATTTGAGTTTTACTATTGGAATGGGTTCAACCAAATTTGGTTTACCTTTTTGTGTGATAGAGGAGTAGCTATTTGTCATTATTACTTGTCTTGGTTGTCGTGTTTGGGGTACTTAAAGATATACTTTAATTAGCAAATTCAGAAATGAATGGGTCAGAATGTAGAGGATAATTGGCTAGGTGGAAGCAAATCAGAAAGCTTGTTAGCTGCCGAAATTGATGTGCCGAGTGAAGAGGTCGTTATAGTGAATGAAAGCATGCCATTCTTTCCCTGAGATATCAGATTCTGAGCCTCATCTAAACCTAATTTAATGATTAACCTACCTTCAGGCAATGCCCATGCCTTTTAAGTATCCTTTATCATGTCAGATGCTTCAATTTTTACAAAATTAACTTTCTACCTGCATCTACTTAATAACAGGTAATTTGAAATGCTAGTGCACTCTTGTGTCGTGTTGAAATCAGAAGAGATACTTTTTTTATCCAACTGGTGAGGACACGGGTGATGTGAAAATTTATAAAATTTACTTGAGGTTATATACCAGGTGCCTGGGTAGAAGTAGATTCCAGAACCATTTTGACATTTTCTAGAAATATTTTTGTCTTGTACTGCTCTGTCCCTGTGGGAGACACCCACTGGCATTTACGACTGTAAGGTGGGTTGTCCTTCCTGGGGGAAAGTGAAGGAAGAGCCATGGTTCACTGAACCGTTTGCTGCCTGACGCCTGACCTCCTCCCAGCGCAGAATGACAGTCCGCAGGCATGGACACCCCCTCCTCAGTTGGCTGGACTGTCTGTCACTCCATCCCTGTGGAAATGGGCCTATTCCTCAACAGTCCAACTCTGCCCCAGCCTACGGGCCACCGATCATATGTATCAGCCAGCACTTCTTAGGACGACCTTTTCTCGAATATAGTTCAAGCCTGTCTGTACAGGGCAGATTTCTTGCCCTGTATTAGAGAACAAAGAAGTGTAGCAAATCCCACTAATGCAAATGCTGGCGCACTCTCACATCCGTTTTCACTGCCAATCTGAAACGTTGCCCTTTAAAAGTGGAAAATGGAATAAAGTCATTCTCATTTAGGGGTTAATTTTAATGTCTTAATAAAAAAAAATAAAGCCATCAGTGAAAACCAATAAAAAGAACCCAAACTTATAAAGCTGCTGAAATGATGGCCACACAGAGCTCTTGCAAGTCTTCAAACACATTAGAATTAATGCCCAGTTGATGGTCATCACATTTGTGCAAGGGAGGCTTAGGAAGACGCAATGCAGAGACTGAGCAGCATGCCAAAGGCTACCCAGGGCGCTGCCATCCAAGCCTCAGCCCTTCTCAGTCCTCGGCATAGGTGTGCATGTTCTTGCCAGCACGGGAGAAACCAAGGCCCATAAAAGGTGATTACAACATGAATACCTGATGTTTCAGATATTTGCCATAAACTCACAAATAAAATCTATCACCCATAAAGAGGTTTTATTGGAGTAAGCCTTCTGACAGTGATTCATTTGCCTGGGGGTGCTGCTATGAAGCATGACTTTGACGTTCTGGGTTTTTAACAGCATGTGAAATACAATAACCTTCCTCAAGTGAATGGATGGGAGTGTGGTTATTTATACACATGGAAATTTACGTACCAAAGTAGGAAGGCGGCCAAATGGGCCCATTTGCTTTCAGAGGCAGCTGGGTATCCCTGACTGCCAGCCATAAAATGCTTGTCGGCCAGCCTGTTAAGGGTACCGAAGGTAGCAATGTTACACACTCTTAAAAATGGATTATAAGGCAGAAAACAGTGTCATTTCTTTGTTGGCATTTGCCAGTTCCATAACTCAGAGAAAGCAGCATATTTTATGAAACCACAAAGAAGAGACCATGACTGGAATGAGATAGTTTACAAGGAGGGAAGTAGGAGGGGGTCTTTAAGGGTTATGAGGAAAGGCTGTCCACGCCCACTCCGCACAGTCCCCATACCCCCAGCTTGTGACAGGAAGGTGTAAGGTACCTGTTGCTGGTTCTGGCCCACAGCCAGAACAAAAGCCCTAAAGCCAAACCTTTTAGGATATGACATTTCTCACTTGTGTGCCAGCCATTTTATTGCATGCATTTCTAAAAGAGGGAATTCTAATAAAACCAGTTGATGAATCCCCCACCCTCCTTTTATACCCAGCTGACTAGAGAATGTAATTTTGAAGCAGTCACAGACTGTTCTGCCTCACTTCTCCTGCCAAAACATTCCACCTTCTAAATCGGCACAGCCCCCAACCACCACAGAGGATACCACTCCTGGGCCTTGGGGACAAAGTGGGCACCGTGCCCATGTGGTCAGAATTCTGACCACACCAGTAGAAGAAATAAGTAAGTGTTGTCTTAGTCTGTGCAGGCTGCTAGAGCAAGATATCACAGACTGGGAAGCTTATAAAAAATGGGCATACATTTCTTACAGCTCTGGGGGCTGGAAGTTCAAGATCAAGGTGCCAGCAGATTCAGTGTCTGCTCAGGTCTCACTTCCTGGTTCTTAAAAGGCATCTTCTCACTGTGTCCTCCTTGGTAGGAGGAGTGAAGCGGACTCTGGGGTCCCTTTTGTAAGGACACTAATCCCATCATGGGGACTCTACCCTCATGACCTCGTCACCTCCCAAAGGCCCCAACACCTAATCCATCCCTTTGGTGTTAGGATTCAACACGAGAATTTTCAGGGAACACAAACGTTCAGTCTATAACAAGTTTTCTGTAGGTCATGTAGATGCCATTGGTAATAGGTTGGATGTAAGCCATCACTAAGGCCCTGAGTAGGTGAGTGGACCACACCTGCTGGGTTGATTGGGGGGGGTGGGAAAGGTTCTAGAGAACCTCACAGGGTAGGCATTCAAAGAGCCTCCAAAATGAGACAGAAATGCACATTGAGAGGAGGGAGGGAGAGAGAGGGAGAGAGGAGAGCCAGCATTTGTACCTGTGTTTTAAGAATAAAATAAGCTTAATGACTGCATGTAACTAATTTGAGGCTTCTCAGTCAAACTTGCAGCAAACACCATTTTGCTCATAATGACTAAGATTTAGAAGACTGCCACATACTCCTCTGGGATCAGCTGGATTATCAAAGTATTGGGTTGGCCAAAAAGTTCATTTAGTTTTTTTCCATATGATGTCTGTAGTAGGGTTTAGTTGTCTTTAACTTCATTCAAAACAATTTTGTTAGATTCATATCAGCCTGCATTTAAAAAACGTATCAAAACGAATGAATTTATGTGCAGCCATTTTAATATTGAAGATGGAATAAAATATGCAACATCTTTGATAAATTATTCTTTATTATTTCAATAAAGGTAAAAACACAACTGACATGCAAAAAACATTCGTGCGGTGTATAGAGAAGGTGCTGTGACTAATCGAACGTGTTGAAAGCAATGTGGGTCATTTCTTGGTACTATTGACATTTCAACCAAATAATTCTTTGCTGGGGGCTGTCTTGTGCATTGGAAGATGTTTACCAGCACCGCTGGCCTCTACCCTCTAGGAGCTAATAGTGGCCAATAGCTGACATACTGAAAATATCCAAATCAATAACGTTAATGGTGAAAATGAAAAATGTCTCTTTTATTTTATGGAGAAACCCGTACAGACTTTTTGGCCAACCCAATATTAAGCAGCTTTGAAAAGTCAAGCCCTTTGCTGGAAGTTGGGGTATAAGATGAGTTTGTGCCTTTGAGATGCTCCCAGGGGAGGGAGTGGCATAGGAGAAATAACAACCCGGAATTGAATGGGAGGAAGTTAGGAGATCACATCCCTTCCTCTGACCCCAGTACCTAACATTCCCACATCTCTGCCTCTAGCCCTGCCTTTCACTTAAACTGGAGTCACTCTCACAGTCAATTCTCACATGTTGTGAGCTCTCACACAACATGTGTATCCAAAAAATCACTGCATTGTGGGAAATAGGGCAAACTACAGGGCTTACAAGGGAATGGGGTGATGTGCAAAACTTAGTGACATAAAATTAAACTAATAAAACATTAGCAGTTATACATGGGATAACTGGTTGAGAATACATAATGTTGCAATAAATCTGGAGCATTATTTTGAAAAAGGCCTGCTATTTGCTTTTGGAAGTGGGTGTCCCCAGGGTTGTAGCCCATGAGTTATGGTGAAATGGTGGCAGGTGGCTCGTTTCCTGTCAGATGGAAGTGGGATGCCAGGTGAGGGTGAACTCATGCTGTAGTCTGAGCTGTGTGTCTTCCTGGGCAGTTGGGTTAGCTGGGTACGGTTTCCTGTGTTCACATGGTATTCTTTGCAGACAAAACTGTACATAAGAAAACATGAACTCTGGAAATTCCTGTTATGTCCCAATTATTCCCTAATATACCCACTGCACTGGACCAAGTCTGTGTTCCCCAGACAAGCACTGTTACTCATTTCTGCCCACTCAAACCCTCCTTTGGTTGTTTAATGACCATGTAGGATGTTCAAGCTCCTAAACAGAACTCTGGATTCTCCTGGCCCCTCCCTTACTCCACCTGCGAGTGTGCTCATCCTTGTCTATCCTAGGAGTAAAAATGATGATTGTCATTCCTCAGCCTCAAAGCTACTGTTAGTCCATAGCTTTCCTCTCTCTCATTCCCTATGCCCTCATTTCATGTCATCAAATTGGCCCCTCATTCAAAGTACATTTTGAGTACATTCCTCCAACATATATTATTAAGTAGTACCTATACAATACATGCAATATCGATATAGTCTCTCCTATCTCACTTCCTTGCTACCTTTGGCCACATTCTTCACACAGCCATCAGAACTCTGAACCAGATGATTCTACTCCAATGTAAAGTTCTGTCATGGTTAACAAATGCTAAGAATAAAATCCCAATTCCTTCCTTTGGCCCAGGCACCCTGTGGGACCTGGCTCCCACCTCCTCTCTGATCCCACCTTCTCTTGTGCTTTATTGTTGAGAGAGGACATCAAACTAACTCCCTCCTCTGGATCTTGGGATTTTTCTTCTTGGCATTGGCTGGTATTTCACCTTATTTTCACATGTCTAGCTTTTCTCTTATTGCTCAGGGTTTGCTCAAAAAGAATTTCAGAGAAGACTTCACTAACTACGACTGTGCAAGTGAGGATGCTAATGCCAAGCATACTTGAAAGCTGTTTTGTTCAAAGGTGAAAGGTTATGTGATTTAAACATAGAGGTTTCCAAAAAGAGAAGCTTTTAGAAAATTGTCCCATCATCACTTGCACTCCCAATTCCATGGCTGCAGTACCTTCCTTCTCATATTCCATCCTTATCTGCCCAGTTCCCAGTGGGCTACCTATTTATTGTATTGCAGTGTGACAGCCAACTAACTTGAGAATCCTTACTAAAAATTCATGTTAATATCTCTCATGGAATGGCAACAGCTTCCCATATCATGGCGCTTTCACGGAAAGATATGCTTGGTCAACCGTGGGTCTGAGCATCCCTCCCACAGCTATAAATATCTGGCTGACCACAAGCTTCCTAAACACAGAGATGATCTTGCTGACTGGACAGGACAACCCACAGACAAGAAATGTTCTCTATTACCTGTCATGTAGCCCAGGCTGACTGGTGCAGGTGCAAACGGCAGGGCAGCCTGACACCTCCATCATTGGGTCAACAATACTGTGTCCTGTGCTGAGAGCCTAGAAACTGTAGGATGTTTGAGTGGCCAGAAGTAAAACTGTCCGTAAAGGGCACCTTTATGGAAAATTAAACCAAAGTCTGAAGAATGTTCTTAGAGGTATTGCTATACATTGACTATTTGTGTTCCTCATAATTTGTATGTTGACACTTAACCCCCAGTGTGATGTTCTTAGAAGGTGGGGGCCTCTGGGAGATGATTGGGTCATGAGAGTGGAGGCCCCATGAGTGGTTTCATGTCCTTACAAAGGGAGTCCAGAGAGCTCCCTTGCTCCTCTCATCGTGTGTGGACACAGTGAGAAGGTACCATCTATGGGCCAGGAAGCCCTCACCAGACACTGAATCTGCCAGCACCTTGGCCTTAGACTGCCAGCCTCCAGAACTGTGAGAAACACACATCTGCTGTTTGTAAGCCATGCAGCCTGCGGTACTTTGTTACAGCAGCCCGAGCAGCCCCAGCCATTTATGTAAAGGCCTTATGTGTATCAAAAGGCCCCTTACACACTCAGCACTGCAAGTGCACGGCTGGGCCAAGAACGGACCACAGCCTGCACTGGAGAGCTGTATGCACAGTCGTGCATGGACCTAAACAGGCCTGGGCATGTTTGGTCAGAGTGTGTGTGTCCAGTTGGAAGCCAATGCTTCCTGTTTGGAAGTCATCCCAGTCACTTAAGATCTGTTGACTGTGCTGTTACCTTCTGGAGTCTCCCTACCACAGCATCCAAACACAGCAGCAGAACATTAGAGTCAGAGCCTGTTGTGTGTATATTGTGCAATAAAAGCAAGTGGGTAAGAAATAAAAAGAAGAATGAAATACTTGCATTTCTTGGAAATCAGAACTAACTGCTAATTGAAGGAGTTACTGGTAGCCAAAAAATTTCAAGAGCTAATATCATTATCACAGTTTTCCTCTCATGTAGTCTGTGGATGCATTTTATTATGGCCAATGCTATGAGCAGTAGATTTGCTAGCCGATGGAATGTGCACAGAGCTTGTACTGATCTTAAAGTGGTCCATCTCGGTTTATCCCCAGTGTTTGCATCAAACAAATTCAGCCCACCTGGCTTAAGTAAATGAGCACAAAACAAAGCCACATGCTGATTTCCTAAAACTTTTCCCCCTGGAAATTTGTCAAACCAGTTGTGCATAAAGACTTATATTAGTCACAATTATTGACTTTTCCTTTAGACTCACTAATCAATTCCTTGCACTTAAAAGGCATTTGGCAAACAGGTTTGTTTTTCTGCTTCTTCTCCCCAGTCTGATTGTTTCCACATCTATTAATATTTACAGATGGATACTTGCTGGACTCATGCAAAAAAAGTGTGTTTATTCTATTTCTGAATTTAGCTAGCTGTGTGGCAATAAATAGGCAACGTGACTTTCCTGGCTGTAATTCCTTCAACTGTGACATAGAAAAAGAAAATGTGGGATAAGGTTATTTCTGATTTCACTTGTAGCTTTAACATTTAGGATATTAAATTCTGCCTCCATGCCTAGTACTTTGCTATTTTAAAATTTTAATCATGATCATAGTTCTCTTCTGAGACATTCCCAACTTTTTCTCATTCTCAAACCTTCAGGTGGATGAGCCCAAGCAATAATGCAGTCCCCCTCTAATAACTGAAAAGGGTTAACTACAAATGAGTGCTACCTGGTGCTTCTGAGGATGCTGCTTCCTCTTAGATATCCTGTGTTAGGACTGTTGGTCTGACTGCACTGGTGTAATAGAGCAGTCATCCCTGAATTGACTTAAACCTAGAGGGACCTATTTTCTATTTCAGCCTTTTTTTTTTGGTGAACTAAGTGCATACTAATCATGATACATTTTTTCCCAGACCTATTCTTTCACCAGAACAGAGTATGTCAGCTTTTAGCCATTTCCAAAGGAAACATCGCCATGGATGGATAATGTTTTTACTGTGTACAAATGCTCAAGGACGTATTTTCTAAATATTTGTTGGCCATCTGGGTTCAAGTGATTGTTTTAATAAAAGTTCAGGATATGCTCACATAAGAAGTACTGTGAAGGTTGTATAAGTGATAGACCATTTAATACAGAATGGAACATGGCCTTAATTTCACTACTATGAAAATGCTTTCCTATAATGAATCACAGTGCCGAAATTCTTGGTGAAATATAAAGTGGCTTTCACTCAGCAGATGTCAGGGTTTTACTCCTTTAAGGAAAGTGTTCAGTGCACATAATATTTGGCACCATGTAGCCCATCAATAAAGCCAATATGTGATAGATGACAAGCAATAGACCAAGTACCAAGCCATTATTAACAACTAATATCTGTGTAACTGTATTCTGTGAATTTGCAGGGTAGCCTTCTTTTCATTTTAAAAAATGACTTATTTCTTCAGTACCTCTTGAGCTGCCTTGCTAAACTTTCATTTAAAATTTTGAATTCTAGCTGGAGGACACTCAAGGAAATGAACCTTCAGGATAACTACAATTGAAACATGAAGAGACTGAATTATGCTATAAATTGTTGAATATTGCCATGCTGTCTGACTATGCAAAAATTATGGCACAAAGAAGTATAAGTTACCAAAAGACAGGATGAACATACTTTTCTTGAATTTGCATTGTTGCTTGTACTTAAAATGTCCACATTTAGACTTAGAGAACTTGACATTATCTTGATATAAAGTGATGAGCTTGCAGTCCTAATTTAGGATTGTTTTTATTGTACTGAGAAAATATAATTTGATTTAGATTTGACAATAACTGAAACAGTACAGTCTGGTATAATTATAATCAGAGATGCTCTTGTGCTAAATAGGAGAACTCCTTGCTACAAGAAATATACTGATTATTCAGTTAAGAATATTAAAGAGATCATTTCAAATTTTTGCTTAGAACAGAGAATACTTCCCCAGAGTGTGGAGATAGGATGAGAAAAGCATTTTCAGAACAGGAGGTGTCTGCATGTGACTTGAAGCAAGGGTGGTGGGCTTGCTAGGTGGCCAAGAAGAGGTGGGGCATCCAGCAAGAGGGACGGCTTGTGCGAGGACACAGCGGCATGAGGGGGCATGCTGAGTTCTGGAGACTAAAAGGAATCTGATGTTAGCAGAGCACAAATATAAGGGAGGCTGGAGGCGAAGCTGTAGATATAGAATGGTGGCCAGTCAGATCACACTTTTAATGAATTTAAGTAAAGACAAGATAGATCATACCCACAGTCATCTATTTCTGTGTATATCTGCTGCTCGATGCCATGGGGCAAACCAGAATCGATGTCCATACAGATGGTCACTGATCGGATAACAATTTCTAGGGGGTTAAAAATAAGTGCTCGATCCTCTACCTTTTTGTGAATGTTTCCTAATATTAGCGTGTACTCTGGTGACTAGAAATTACTTGGGGGTGAAGAGAGCTTCATCTGCTCTCTTGGGTTAGGTTATTCGTCTATATAGACCAAGTGGTTGTATTGTCATGACTGGTTCGTAGACTATTGGCTCTGAAATTGTAATCATTATTCTAAGTACCCTGATCAAGTTTAGCCAATGTTCCCCAACATTTAACCAAATGAGCTGAGCGAGCAGTTTTCTATAGGAACATAGTCACTCAGATATTTTGACATGCATTTTGCAACCAGTTGATCCTGGAAGGTAGGAGTTCTTAAAATAAAGTGTCTATGATGCACTTCTGTTGTCTATATTGTTGCTTTTTGTTTGTTTCATAAAACTGAGGATGATTCTCAGTCGTACAAAAATTATTGCCACTTCACTCGACTACGGAATAGAACTCTGCATCCTTACAGGCCCATAAATCTCTAAGCAAGAGGAGTCCCACGTTTCTCCTCCGGGAGAACTCGGGCCCTCCTTCCCACTCCCCTCTGTGTGTGCTAGGCATTCAGCTGTGGACGTAGCTTTGTATTCTTGTCAGATGATGCCTCATTTTCATGATAGAATGTAAATCCTGTTAAATAAAGCACACCCTTCCACATTAAGCCAGGAGGACAGAATTTCCAGGGCCTCTATCTTATAACTGACAGGTGTGTATTTATTATTAAAAGGTTCACTCTGAGAAAGATTCACTGAGGGGATGTAGTCCATCCTGAGCCCTAGGATGCTCTGGGTCAGACCTGGAGATGGCTGACTGCGGGACAGTACACTCTAGCCTGCCCATTGCTACCACCCTCCTGAGCCCTTCCCAGGCTTTTCCTATAAATGATTCTGTGCATCAAGCCCTTGCCTTGCCTGTGGGGGCAATGGAAGCCCCTGCTGGTTTCTGGGGAGGGTTCCTGTAACGAGGCCTCCTGCATTGCTGGTTACCCTCTATGAGGAAACCCACAGGGAGAGTGTTCCAAGGAACTAGAAATAGATGTGTCTTTGCTAAGTGAGTCATTTTCCTTTCCCTCATGTAATCTCTGAATGCTTTCTTGCTTGCCTTCGCTAGGAATTTCTAGTCAAATTCATGGTTCTCCAATACCAAAGTCTCACATTATGCCTTTATGGCAAACATTTTGTCTGCTGCCTTCAATTCTTTTTCCAGACCTTATTTTCCATTGTCCAAATATCTCTGCCCACTTCAAAAATAATAATCTTGTAAAATGAAAAGTTTTATATTAAATTTGTTATAAAATATTGTAGTTGATTTAATTAATAAATGCCAGTGATATGATATATAATAGAGTAATATAAAATAACATTTATTTTACATTAATATAAATATACTTATAAATATTATTGTATTATTTATATTATATTACTTCTGTTATTCACATATAATAATATAATATATTTAGTGATATAAGAAATAAAATGCCAGTGATATTTGCTAGGTAGAATAATGTTACTATTGAAATTAAATTCAAATAATTCTGAGCCCATTTTTTGTTACTATGTAAATAATTAAGTTTAAGTAAAATGGAGAAATTTAATCAGACACTTGGTCATAATGGCTATTTCTTTGGAGTCATTACATACACACCATATGTAATTCCCCAAATTCCAAAATAGTAGAAGGTAAGCAAAATGATACAAGCCTTAACATTTGAAAACAGAGATAATGGGAAAGGCCCTCTGGTCTTTAAAACATTTTTCAGAAAAAAAAGAAATAAATAAAAAAGAAAAGGAAGGAAGGAAGGGAAGAAGAAAATAGGTGATAGATTATGTATATAAAAAGATACAGTTAGTAGATAGATTTATTATAATTACATATTTTTTCTTTCATGTCTGCTTCTCCAATCAGAGTAAAGAAATTCTCCACAATTTTATGGTCTTACACGTATGTTTGCACTATGGTCAAATAACAGTACAATTTTGGGGAAGACAAAATCAAAAGTTTGAGAGGCTTGACCCAACAATGAAAGAACTAGAGGGACAACAGATGTGTCAGACTGTGTTATAGATGACCTCAAAGCCTGATGCAAGAAAATTGATACATATTTTCATCCTAAATTTAGTTTAGACACCTAGCAAACAACAGGGTATGGTATTTTGAGGTTCCATATCTGGGTTACTTCTGTGGTTCCCCACTCGTCATAAAAGAAAGATTCCATTCTGAATAGGGAGCGTGATGCGAACTCTAGTAGAATCCTTTTTCCTCTGCTGGCAGTGAAATGACGGTGCAGTAAAGACACAGAAGACTGCCCGTGCCCTTTCAGGCACTACAGATGGGGAAATGATGCCGTCGGGCCCTCCAGCGACGGGCAGAGGTGACCTCAAAACCCATTTGAACAGCCAAACTAACATATAAAATGTACCAAAAGACCATGAAGAAAGTGCAAAACAATGGAAAGTGTATTGTCAAATGCTGGCTAAGTTTGCAAGTTCAAAGATAGAATATTTGAACCTGAAGCAGTGAAAAATCATCAAGTGATCATTATTACATCTCTTTGTCAGCAGCACCAAGACCGCCAAGTCTAGCCCAAAAGAAGTCTCTCAGCATGGACCCCCTAAGCCCAAAGACCATATCTCCATTAGAACTAAATTACTATGGACCAAGTAGAGGAAATATGACTAAGTGAATACCCGTATCTTTGGATCTTTTAATCTTATGTGTTTCAATCACTTGTTTCATATTATGAAACAAAACAAAGGTTTCATCCCAATTTTGGGAAATATGTTTCACGAAACATTCTTTTGAATGCGTACTACTTAAAATCAATACACTTTAAAAAATGTTTTATTGTTAATTACTTAGGAAATTCTCACTGAAACAAATTTCAACCATTTTCTTAGAGCGTGTTTTCTCAGAATTCATCACACGTTAACTTGCATCGTGGCTCTTTTAAAGGGAGGGAAATATTCATTGTTATGTGACCAAGCAATTCTGGTTTTCAAATTATATTAACATCTCTTGGGAATAGTGATTCATACAAGCTTTGGTAAATAACCGCTTTAAAATTATGATCATAACTCATATCATCATACACCTTTTGAGATGGAGAAAATTATAGAGGTGCTTTACTCCAAGCTTCTTATTTTAAAGCTCAAGATGATGAGATACATGATTTGTAATCCTGGATTTTCCACAGAACTGTGGTCTTTGGCAAATTACTTAACTTCTGCTCACCCAAGTTTTCCCCTGCACCGCTTTGAGAGCCGTGTTGTGTTGGTGCCATGAAAATTGAACAAAGGAAAGTATAACAGGCCCAGAGCAGATCCAGGAGTGCACACGTGGCTGTCAGATGCTGGTTCCTTCCTCTCCATGTCGTCTCCACCATGGCAGAGCCGAGGAGGACACCCTCACTGTGTTCTCTCTCTGCTGGATTTTAATTCTGCTTGGAGTATGCTTACAGTGTAGATTGAAAAATATGCTGTTGTTTGGTTTTTCTTTGGTAGCTATTGCCCCTCACTCTATTGTCCCAAGTACACCTGCGATCGTTTTACACAGACGATGAGAGATGGGCTCTTTTTCTGTGTCCCTTGAGAACAGAGCTCCCGGGCCAGTGGCATCTTACAAGGAGGCTGGCATGTGGTGCCATGAGTGTCAGTCCTTTGGAGAGAAATATATCTTTCTTACTAGTTGGCTGCAATTTCTTTAAGTGCCAAGATTAATATGCCTCTTAAAGGGTGTAATGAACCTTCCCCTCCCCTGAATTCAAACATTGTAGGACCTGGGGAAAGTTTCAGACGTTAGTTATTAACACCCGATGGAGAGAATAAAGGTCCTTCTACCCTCTCAGGTTCTCTGGCTGGCCTAAGAATTTCACCAACATAACAGGGGAAAAGCATACAAATGGATCTAATATTTTAATGTGCACACAGGAGTCCTCAGAAGGCAAATAAACCCCAAAGAAATCAGAGGCCCAAAAGCTTATCTACCTCTGCCACAAAGAATGATAATTTGTGGGATGTGACATGACTCAGGCTGAGGGCAGTAAGTTGTGAGACAGGGACTAGGAGCTATATGGGTGACTAACGGAAGATTAGGGTTATGTTAGTAGCTGTGGGTGCAGGTCCATTCTGGCGGGGGTAGGAATGTTCTGATCCTCCTGGTCCAGGGTGGACACCTTTCTCAGGGGAGACTGGTTAGCCTGCTGTTAGGTACAAAGAGGGAGGTCTGAGAGCTCTTCCCTGACTTGCTGAGCCTCAGGTGCCTTCACCATAAAGTAATCAACACACTAAAGTGATATATTTGGGGGTGGAACAACCTGAACCCCTTTTTACCTACTGTCAGCTCATAATGAAAGGAGAGAGTTAAGGAGCCTTGACCTATTTGGGGGGCTGCAACTACCCTCCAGGGATGGGGTGTGGAACGTTCCCAGGCAGCTGAATGGCTCTTCCAGAGACTGTGCTGGTAGCTGGAGAGCTTAAAGAAACAGTGGTTTGAACCTAAAAAGATCACAAAGTGATCCAATGGAATAAAGACCTGGATATATTTTATTAACCATAGCATGTTATATACTTTCAAAAAGCATGAAATACATTTGCAGAAGGAGCCTGATTAAATGATGAATAGGTAAAGAGAAAGTCTAAAAGCACTCCCAAAAGCCATATTATTTATGAGCTTTTGGTTAAGAGATGATGTAACGATGTCTTGAGAGAGCCACAGATGTTTGCAGGATGTAGCTGAAGTCAGATGAGCTCATGATTTCTGATGAAGGAATAGTCTGGACCACAGTCTGTGCTTTTATAGTCTAATGATAAAGCCTCGAATCTGCTGTGCTGCAGTAAAAACAAACAATAAAAACAACAACAACAAAAACAAAAGCCCAAAGATTGACTTCTCACATGCTCTACATACTGGTTGAGGTTTGGCTATGGGTTATGGGATGCTGTCTTAGTCAGCTCAGGCTGCTAAAGTAAAACATCAAGAACTGGGGTTCAGCTCTGAATCCACTGAAGACAGCTGGGGATTTACAGCCAACAAGCAGACTGAGGGCTTCTGGATGAAACATTACTAAGGGGTGACACCAGGGGCAGGGGATTCTTGCCGAAGGCAGAGGGGTGATCAGGAATCAGGGTGTGGAGGAGGAACTTGATCAGATATCAGGGTGATCAGATGTCAGGGTAGAGGGTTCTTGCTAAACTGACTTAGCAGGACTCTTGCTGAAAGTGGGCTATGTGAGTTCAGCAACAACAGGGCCAAGGTCAAGCAACGCCTGGTTGAGAAGTGGGCTAAGCAGAGCCTGACTCTGCTCTCCTTTGGTCAAGAAGAGAGTCTCTTTCATGGACAAGCTTGGGATAGAGACAACCCTGAGGTCCTAGCTGCCTTTTGATGCTGGCAGAGCTGATAGGTCCCCCAAACCTGAGTCCTTGAGAATGCTACCGGGCCAAGTGACTCCCCATCCCAGGAGCTCTCAGACAGTCCCCTAACTGCTTTAGGGACTTACATGTTTTTTTTCTGACTTCTAATCTTTTACCTAAAGTAAATTTCAAATACCCTGGAATGGGCTCAGTTGTCCCTTGGCCTCCCTACTCTTCCTCCAGCTTTCGAGCCTGAATTAAGACCTCTATCTCTGGGGTCTCTTATCTGACCAGAAAGTCTTGTCAATTTTACAAGTTATGACCTTTTCACAGCCTTTTTTGCTCTCTTCTGCACACTTTCTAATTTCTCATCTGCTCACCCTGGAAATCTGATGCTTGATTTGGGCACTATTTAATCCTCACTCCTTCTAAACACAGCTGCTGAATCAATGCTTCACATTTAAATCTGCCCTAAGCTTAGATTTCTCTTGCTTTCTTAAAAACATTCTAGAAAGCATGTATAATGTATGCTGCTTTGGACTAATATTTTTTCTTTAATCCTTTTACTTATAGTAGCAAAAATCCTTGCACGTAAAAAATTTTCAAAATGGTTACATTTTCAAATAAAAGTTTTTAAATACATTTGTTGTACAAAATGAAAAAAAAAAAGGCACTGGCAAATCCAAAATCATCAGGAGAAACAGTTCCTCTGGTTTAAATCTGCTGGTGACTAAAGCAACTTGGCTGAAGGGATTTTTAAAAGTAGATTTTGTGCAACATAATGTCCCTTGATCGGTCAGATTGGAAAGTCAATGAGCCCTCTGCTCGTTTCTGGTCCCTCCCAGTCCATGTGCTGAGCGGCTAACACACTATCTCATCAAATCCTGACCACTCTGCAAATTCCCATTTTACAGAAGAGGGAATGGAGGCGAGGAACGGGGCCGAAGGTACTCCTGGTGACCCAGCCAACAAGGTGAGGTGCCGATACTGTCCACTCTGTTATTGGGAGATACAGTGGGTTCTGGAAACTTGGGTGTGGGGAATGAGTGGATTTCAGAAACCACCCGGTCTTCAGATTTTCAAACAATGCCTCGTAGACCCTCAGGCCTCGGCTCTATGTGACAGAGGGGCTCCACATACAAATGGAACAAAAGGCATCTGCAGCACAAATTCTTGTGAAAACTATTGACTTCTCCCCAGACTGACACTTGCCGAATGGGAAAACGGAAGTTCAGAAAGGCCACTTGAATCGTTTCTGGTCACACGGCCAATCGGCTGTGGAGGGAGATTTTCTGTTCAGCGCTCTTGCTGCCACACTGGGATGGTGCGCAGTTCATTAAAATAACATATTTGAAATCAGCGTAGGTTCTATCAGTTAGTCTTTCAGGTTTTTGAGTTTCCATTAAAAAGAAATAGTAAAGCTTAGTGTGTGTGAAGCACGCCTCCAGCCGCAAAATCCCTGGGGTCAGGCATGACCCTTGCAGATGAAAAGGCCCACGTGAGTCTCAGGTCCACTCAACAGAAAGGAGGGATGGGGCTCCCAGGAGGGCAGCTGGGAGACCTGCCACCACAGGAAGTGCACAGTGCCATTCGTTACTGGGCTCCGGTAGCTAGTGGGCAAAACTCAAATCCAAAATTCACCGATAAAATAATTGGAACCAAAGGCAACGTAAAATCCTGTTCTGATCTATTTAGAGAAAAACACCATTTCTTAAAGAAAAGCAGGGAATCATGATGAGGAACTAGGGAGAGGTAAACTCCAGGATAGTCAGAAACTCAATTTTGTGGAAGAACTTTAGAATAAAAGCAACCGCTTTAATGGACCCCAGATGTTAATAGGTAGCTGGGGGCATATTGTGGAGACCAGACGATGAGAGCTCCATGTTCAGTAAAAGAAATATTTTGCTTCAAGTGTTGAACTGCTGTAAGCACAGCTGCAGACGTGTGATGCCTAGTCGGCTCCCTCTTCTTTTCCTAACACTGCTCCTTCCAGTTCTGTCTGCTACAGAGGGCTCCATATCATTTTGAATATAGGAGGGAATAAGTCCCATTTTCAAGACGTTTCCTTGGGTCGACGTAGAGACAAGTAAAGAAGGTGGGGCTGGGGAGTCCTGCCTGGGCCATGGCCTTTCTCCATGTCCAGCACAGGAAGGCGTGGGCAAGCGAAGTCGCTCCTGTAGATCTGTGGGGCCCTTCTGCCTGCCCTATCAGCTAACCATTTTCTCAGCCCCTCATAGCTGATCCTGCCCTACTGCAGATACATGGTCTTCACTCAATTCCAAATCTAACTCAGGCTCACGTTGGAAATCAATTCTTATCAAAGGGATAGTTGAGAAATGTTTAAGGAGTTACTCCTCTCAAAACAATTTTCATTCTCTTAAGTTTTCCCCAATCCAACCATTCAGACCTTCAGAAGAATAAATCTATAATGCTAAAATTTCACTCAGTGAGGCAATCTAGAAGCAAGGGGGAATACAGATTTGGAGACCAGCCACCTCCCACAGGGTCTTCTTTCAAGTTCAGCCCATGGTCACCGGTGGCCCCTGTCCATTCCTGACCCTGAGTGCAACCTCCTTTGCTCACTCAAGAGGTGGTCCATGGAGGGCATTCTTGCTGCAAGTTGCTGGAGACCAGCCACAGTTTCCAGGTATAAATGCACTTAGAGGATTGTTCTGCCCATGGCAGCAGGTGCCAGTGCATGGCTCCTGTGGGTGCCTTTTCAAGCACAGTGTCGCTCACACCACATAAGAAAGAGCTGTATTCTGTAGTCACGGTAAACAACAACCTTTTCCCCACCTCCCTTCTCTTCAGATGGAACCAGATCTCTGTCATGGGAATTCCTAAGCAACATGTAAGGCCTGCTTCTCCACAAGCTGGGTCCTAAGCAAGCATCATGGAATGCAAAGGATTCAGAACACATCAGTCCAAACAAAATATACCAAGTTGGTTTATTTCATTCACTAGATTTCACGTATAAGTGAAATCTTATGGTGTTTGTCTTTCTCTGACTTACTCCACTTAGTATCATATTCTGCAGGTCCATCCATGTTGTCGCAAAGGGTAAGATTTCCTTCTTTTTATAGCTGAGTAGTATCCATTGTGTAAATGTACCACAGCTTTTTTTTTATCCATTTCTCTACCGATGAGCACTTGGGCTGCTTCCAAATCTTGGCTATTGTAACTAACGCTGCAATGAACATAGGGGTACATATATTCTTTTGAATTAGTGTTTCAAGTTTCTTTGGATATATTCCCAGAAGTGGAAGCACTGTATTCCAGTTCATTTTTAATTTTTTGAGTTAGCTTCATGTTGCTTTCCACAGCGGCTACACCAATCTGTATTCCATAACAGTGAACTAGGGTTCCCTGTTTCTCCACATTCTTGCTAGCATTTGTTTGTTGATTTACTGGTGATAGCCATTCTGAGAGGTGCTATTCCATTGTGGTTTTAACTTGCATTTCTCTGATGATTAGTGACATTGAGCATCTTTTCATATGTCTATTGGCTATCTGTATGTCCTCTTTGGAGAAGTGTCTATTCAGGTCCTTTGCCTATTTTTTAAAAATATTCTCACCCAAGGATGGTTTTCTTTATTGGTTTTAGAGAGAGAATAAGGGACAAAGAGAGAAATATTGATATGAGAAACATTGATCTGTTGCCTCCAGTACTTGCCCCAACAGGCAATCAAAATTGCAACCTAGGTGTGTCCTGTCTGGGGATCAAGCCTGCAACTTTTGGTGCAGTGGACTGTGCACCAGCCAACTCACCCACCCGGCCAGGGCTCTTTGCCCATTTTTAAACTGGACTGTTGAGGGGGGTGGGTTTTGGTGTTGAGTTGTATAAGTTGTACATAAATTTTGGATATTAACTCCATATCAGATATATCATTGGTGAACGTGTTCTCTCATTCAGTGGGTTCTCTTTTCATTTTGTTGATGATTTCCTTTGCTGTGAAAAACTTTTTAGTTTGTTGTAGTCCCATTTGTTTATTTGTTCTTTTCTTCCCCTTGCCCAAGGAGACACATCAGAAAAAATATTGCTATGAGAAAAGTCTGAGATTTTACTGCCTATGTTTTTTTCTAGGATTTTTATGGTTTTGAGTCTACCATTTAAGTCTTTACTCCATTTTGGGTTTATTCTTATGTGGGGTGTAAGAAATCAGCCAGTCAGTGAAAGACAAATACCACATAATCTCACTTATATGTGAAATCTAATAAACAAAATGAACTAACAAACACAATAAAAACAGAAGCATGGACACATGGAGCAGACTGACAGCTGCCGAGGGCAGTTGAGGAGGGTTAGAGAACGGATGAATGAAGGTGAAGGGATTAGCCAAAGAACATATATGCATGACCCGTTGACACAGTCAATGGGGAGGCTGGTGTGCTGATGGCCTGGGTATAGAGGTGGCCTTGAATGGAGATGGACAAAAGGAGGAAATGTGGAGACAGCTGTAATGGTGTAAACAATGAAAAATGTTTAAAAGGTGGTATAGTTTCATTTTTTACACGTATTTGTACAATTTTTCCAACACCAATTATTGAATAGGCTATCTTTACCCCATTGTATGTTCATGCCTTCTTTATCAAAGATTATTTGATCATCAAGATGTGGGTTTATTTTGGGTGAAAAGATTTAAAAAAACCCATGAACACAGACAACAGTGTGGTCATTCTCAGAAGGAAAGGGAGATGGGGAAGGAAGAAAAGGGAAAATGGGCAATGAATGATGATAGAAGGAGACTTGACCTGGGGTGGTGAACACACAACGCAATGTATAGATGATGTGTTATAGAATTGTACACCTGATACCTAGATAATTTTATTAGTTAGTGTCACCCCAATAAGTTAAAAAAATATAAAGTTGACATATTTTAAGTTAAAGGCACTTGAGGGCCACCAGGTGCATGAAGAAAAACCTTGTCTTCCTCCTTCTTCCTAAAAAGCAGGAGATAAAACTGACATGAAAGGAGCCTCCCTGGACTAGGAGGAAGAAAGTCCCAAACAAACCTTAGGAAATTAACCCTTTCTTCTTAGTTACTTTTCCACCACTAAGTGCCTGGTCCAAACTCTTTCTCTTGTGCCATTTTCACAATCCACTACTCTTTGTCCAACCCAGTATCTAAATGCTCAGGTCTAACTGCTTCTTTGTTCTTCTTTTCCTCTGGAAGGCTCCTATGTCACATTAAACTTATATAATAAATCGGTATGCTTTTCACTTGCTAATGTGTCTCTTGTTACACAGCCCCATCCAAGGACCTAGAAGCACAAAAGGAAAAATGTATCTTTCCTACCCCACCAATGGTTGAACCCTGCTCTACCCCAAAGGAAGTCGGTGCTTCCAAATCATAGCAGCTTCTTCTCCTGATTTTGTATCAACTAGGATTGTAAGGGAGAGAAACTTTTTGGTGTCACTCGAGGCAGGATTTCTGCAGAAGTGAGCGCCCGCTGGGAGTGTTGAACTCACTTACAATCACCCTGCATGTCCTCTTCAAACTTGTTAGGACCTTAGTCCCCGTTCCAACCCTTCAACCACTCAGACAACACATGTTGGAGCTGTTCCTCATGTCTCACTCTCACACCCATATTTAATCCATACGCAAATTCTGTCTTACTCTATGTTCACCACTTATATAAGTGGTGATATGACCACTTATCACTATCTCTGTTGTTACTAATCTAGTCCAAGCTACACTATATCTTGCCAAGATGATTGTGTTGCCCACTAGCTGGGCTCCAGTGAAGCCATTTGTCTCTGCAGTCTAACAAGTGTGCTCAGATTGTGGCAATTCTATACCTGAATAGCCCTGGCTCTCCTCCCCACAGAGGGCCCACAGAATGGCCACAGAGCCAGGTGCCCACCAACACCCTCCCTTCATATTTGCTATTCTCTTTGTCCATCTGAATGTTTTCTCTTTGGATTCACTTTGTGTAAGACTTTGCTCAGATGTTATTTCCTCTTTGAGTCCTTCTCTTGTCCCTTATTTAAAATCAACCCCTCTGCCAAGCAGCAGCCTTCCCCCCTCTTCCTGCTTTTTACCCTATAGCACTTACCTTCACCTAACATACTATATGTTCTATTTAGCTACACCATTTCTAACTTTATCAAAATGTAAACTCTAGAATGGCAAGGATTTCTGGGTACTTTGCATTGTTTTTTCCCCGCTGCCCAGGAAAACACATAGTAGACATTCAATGACTATCAACTTACTGGTTGAGTGAAAGGAACAGATAAGCCCTCTGTCCATTTCCCTGCATCCCAGCTCTCCAGCACCTGCCCTGTTCACCTGAGGCTCCATCAGTGCAAAGCCCCCACATGAATGCAGCCTGGTCTTGTGGCCTCGGCAGTGGCAGGCCTGCTCTGTCACCCGAAGGAAACTCACACACTTCCCCAGCCCTTCAGTGATTGAGAGCAGCCATCAGGAATGCTTCATCTTTCATGGAAGCAATTTTATCATCATAACTCTCCATCATTATCAGAAAAAGACATTAGGAGGAGGACATTTTCTTTCCTGAATTACTCAGGATTGGATTAACAAGTTCATTTATTATTAAACCAAGGCTCTATGAGGATACACTGCCATAAGAAAGGACTGGGTTAGGGAATACTAAATGATTCAAAGTGATTATTACCCCCTGAAGCCCTTCAAAAGTCAAAATTGAAAACACTGGGAATCTGATTTCAAAGAAATAAAACAAGGGTATATGTTTAAAATATTAAAATTAATTTGTAACTTTTAAAAGTAAATGTCTGCTGTAAAAGGTATAATAAATTAGAGGAAACCTGCAGAAAGCTTCTGATAGTGCACTGTTGAATGCAGCTGTGTTCATTAACCTTCAAGGGTTAAGCATGCTGGATGCTTACCCACAAGAAAAGGGAACAACCAATCATGCATTCCCTCTGCCGGTCAGGATTACAGCTCACTCTTCAGTGTATGGCTGCATTTTAGAAGATGGGGTTCCACTGGCTTCAATGCATAAAACATTAATGTGTTCAACAAGGCCACCCCTGTCACAGGACATTTGTGGCATCCTTTTATAATGAGAGGAAGCTTAGTTGTTCTGGAGAGAGAGAAAGAGATAGAATATTATTAGACTATAAAAGGAAAAGGCCCTTTAGCGGTGACCCTGCCTGGCACACACACACCACTGAAGGATTGGTAATGGTGATGCCACTGAGCAAAGACCTGGTCGCTGCACAAAGTCACAATGAAGAAATTTGATCAGCACAGAGAAAGATACATCTTACACCAGGCCTGTGCCTCCGTGGAGGTTGTTCTGGTGGAAGCAGCATCCAAAGCACTCTTTTTGCCCTCCCCGCCTCTGACTCACATGACTTGGGGTCACATCACCTGCACTAACCTGCACCAGCATGAGCCAAGCCTCCAGAAACATAAACAAGCCTCAGAAAGCAAAGTCTCAAGCCCACTTTCATTTAAATATGAAGTAGCAAGTCTAATCTTTTCATTGAGTTCACCTGTGAAAAATCCCATAAAGGTTTAATTTGGTCAGATCTGTGTGTATAGCCATACCCTTAGATTGAGAGAAAATGGCAGTGACCCAGGACAGCAGCACAAAATTAATTAAATGTATCCAATACACTATTTGGATCCAAAAGAAGGTGAACTAATTCTGAAATGACTGATATTTAGAAATGCTCTAAAATATTTCCTTCATATCATTTAGGATTTAATATTTTCAAATGGCTACTAGTTCATTGGGGAACTGAGTCTTTAAGAGATGATGCAAATCTGGAGAGGCTTTCAGAAAATGTGAACCAATTAAAAAAAATCTTGACCCTTTTCCCACAAATATCCAAAGGACCTTAGGGAAAGGTAAACCAGAATGTTCTTCATTCATCTCTCTCCAGGCTTCAGCACGTGGTTTTCTTTGCCTCAGTTCAATTATATTGAAAGGGAATTCCACTTTAGTCTATGGTGGAGTAGCTAGACCAACACTAACAACAAAAAGCTAGAAAAGATGGACAAGACTAAAAAACAAATGAGTAAACAGAACAAAAATTAATTTACAAATAAATAAAATCTGTTTGAAGGCATCAGAAATTTCCAAAGCAGCCAAGATTTGAGAGAACAAGATTCTGTTAAGAGAGAAGGAGGAGGGGTCAGAGGGAAAGAGAGAGAAAGCTCGTGGAAATAAGTGATTTATTCTGCGAACTTCTATTCCCTGAAAGAATTTGTTGACTTTTAAATGACTCAGGACTAGAATCTAAGAGACCAAGCAAAACCAAGAAGAAATCCAAATGCAGAACTTTTTGACATTTCACAGGGCTTAGGAGAAAGCAAACAAACAAAAGTAAAACCAAGGTTTTATGAACTAAGGTGGTCAGAACTTGAAGGATTGTGTTTCTGTACCAGTATTTTTCCTCAAGGTATCTGCCAATCTTTGTACATGATAGATGCTAGGAATCTGCACAGAAAGTGTCTATAAGCTCACCAGACCTTGGGCATGCCATTGGTGCTGAGACCCATGAAGACAGAGTGGTCTTGACATGCCCTGTCTCTCAATGGGACCCCCACGGACACTACCATAGAAGGGGGTGTAGTAATCAAATAAAAATTGAAACTGAACTCAGGTCAGAGAGACCCATCATTGGAATTAGGTGCTGGGCTCTTATTCTGGCTCTTTCAGAAAACAGGTGTGTGCATCTCTTCTAGAGAAAGGTAACGCCTTCCAGAGTCTCCATGACTTTCTTTCATACAAAATACCCACTCTTTAATAAAAAATTAGTAGGCTTATCAAAAAATGGTACCAACAGAGAAAAGAGACAACAAAAATAGAACCACAAATTATCAGACAGCAATGTTAAGAGTCCAGAGTAAAAAGCAAGACCAACTTCTGCAAACAGCAAGCAGGCCTGTGATTACCACCGAAGCAGGGGGAGGTTCCAGAGCCCCACTTCCAATCGTTAGCTGTCTAGAATTCCAATGTCGTTGCCTTGTACTTGTGGTAAGGTAAACGTGATACAATGTCTAATTAGGCAATGAAACCATTTGCCAATATCTTATCAAATGTTAAACTTATTCTTATACCCAAGACTTTGTAGTCAATTAATCTCATCCTAATATGGTGATTGGAAAGACAAGTTGGGCAGAAAGCAACTAACTGTAATTGTTCCTTCTATTTTTTTACTTTCCAACCCCACCACATTACTGCCTATGTACACTAAATACAAACATCCCTGAAAAAACCCTCAAATTTCCTGTGTCTGTATAACTTGCTTTAAATTCATTTGGTAACCATTCATGAAATAGTCATTACCTTGTGATGTATTTTCGATAGTTTAGATTAGCCAGAAAGGCACAGGCCACTTGATTTATTTTTTATCTTTAAAAAGTCTGGCACATCATGAGTAGCCATACATGTTTGATGTGGACCACAAAAACCCAAAGGACATTTGTGTATCTAAGAACTGAACGAGCTATTTAAAGAAGAAAACTGCTTGGGAAAGTATTTTTGGTTGTCCATGTTAGTGTGTTTAAAAATTTTTTAAAAAGGTATTTTAGAATTTTGGAAGTTAGACTCTTCTTCCAAGCGCCACAAATGACCCTTCAGGAAGACTGGGCACCGACTCAGCTGCTCTCCCAGCCTCAGTAGGAGTTGCCGTTCTGACATTTGTCTGGGTGGGGGCTAGGGAGGCCTTGCTGTGCAGAATTCCTCCCTGGCTTCCCTGACACTTAGCTTCCACACACTTCTATGGAAGACAGCTGTGAGCTGTGGAGAGTTCATCTGCAATTTAAAATCTGGGAGAGGTGAGAAAAGAGAATCCCAAAGACAAAACAATTCGACCCCAGATTTTGAGAAAAGTATCTGGCATGTAAGATATGCACAGCTGAGTATTCAGAAGTTGCTCAGAGATAATGGCCTGTGTCCATTAATAAAAGGTGTGAACCCTAATGGAGGCAGGAAGTCACAGGATATTTCAGAACTCAACTCCAAGTAGAGATGTGCCACTGGGACCAGGATGCATGGAACGGCCTTTCCAAAGGGCTCTCCGTCCTTGGGCAAGTCTAGAAATGGACTTTTCCATTCATGCTATGCAGTTAAGAGTGAAAGCCATTGGCCCAGATCATCTGTGTTAGACCTGGAATTGCACAGTCTCTGTTTAGTGAGGGCACAGAAGCTGCTTTTCTCTTCTGCTCTATTTTGTCTCCCCATTTGCTCTTATTTCCTGGAAAAGGAGGAGAGTGCAGTGGCTTAATCTGAGCAGCGTACACACTTGTGCAAGTGTCTGCCTGTGTGTGTAAGAGAATCACCTCTGTGGTGTCACTGTGTGCCAGGTGATAGGGACTCCTGGACTCCAGTGGGTGGAAGGCAGCATCTGTCCTGACTAGGAATGTCTCTCCAAATGGCTCTGTGAATATTTTCCCAGTGAGTCTGCCGGCCACTGTGTCCAACTGTCAATCAAACAGATGGATAAGGGGTTATCTAAGATGTCAGTTGACTCGGGTATCTATGTTAAACATCAAAAGTATTTCACTAAAATTTAAAATGAGCCAAGTCATAGCACCAATAATCACAATGATCCTAGCTCTTTTTAATTGATATTTATCTTCTTCTGGCCTGTTTCCAAGATTTGTACGTTTACCAAATCATCAATTTCTCAATAACCTTATATTAGTTCCTTAGGGTTGCTATAACAAGTACCACAGATTGGATGACAGAAATGTTTTCCCTCACGGTTCTGGGGCCAGAAGTAGAGACCAAGGTTTTGGCAAGGTTGGTTTTGGCAAGGTTGGCTGTGGGGTACTCTGTTCATGTCTCGCCCCCAGCTTCTGGTGTTATTGGCAGTCTGTGGATTTCCTTGACTTATAGACCCATCAGCCCAAGCTTTGCTTCCATTATTACATGGTGTTCTTTGTGTGTGTGTGTCCAAATTTCCCATTTTTATAAGGACACAGTCATATTAGGTCAGGTCTACCCTGCTGACCTCATTTTTACTTGATCATTTCTATAGGGACTTGGTACTCAAATAAGGTCACATTCTGAGGAATTCAACATATGAACTGGGAAGAGGGGATAATTCAACCTACAACAAACCTTGTGCGGTAAGTTTTAAAATTGTTCCCAATTTGCATATGTGGAAACTGAGGCACAGAAAAGTTATGCATTTCACTCAAGGTGACAGATTAATGAAGTGTCTACAATCCAGCAAACTGGGTTGAATTTATACACTTAATACTATCCTCTTATAACTCCTTGTACGGTTTAGTGCTTAGGATTTTAGGAAATTGGCTAAAAGATGTAAGAGTAATCCCGGCTTAATTTCTGATCATTTGATATTAAAGTTAGAGAAAATAAATTGAGATTGTTTGAAGATTTTGAGCTTAATGAGAAATTTGGTCTCATTTAATTAGTTTTTATGTTCTCCCATTGTACCCCATAGTAACTACATTAAAGTAGTTACACTTCAGTATAGATTCATTCCTATTCTGCATTTCTGTGTGACTTGCTATGTCTTATATAATTGAATACTATCTTAATAATAATGCTATGGCCTCTCTGTGTGTCTCTCTCTCTTTCTTCTTCCCCCCTCCCTCTCTCCCTCCCCCTTTCTTTCTTTCTTTGTTTCTTTCTAGATTATCATAAAATGCAAGAGTTTGGCCAATTTCATATAATTAACAGATGCACAAATTTGAAGTGTTTCACTAATTCATTTGTGCCAAAATGCAGTAAACACAAGGCAAAATGAAATGATGAGAAATACTAGAGATTTTTTTTAAGTACTTGTGTATGAGAAGCTGTAGCTCTGTGTGCCTTTCAAGCAATTTATGTCAGGAATATTTAGCAAAATTCTCCTTCCTTGCCTATAATTCCCAAGGAAATGAAAGGGCATGCTGGTTATTCCTGGGTTTTTTATTGTTTTGAATGTTGTTCTGAGTATCATTCAGCAATCCGCAGTTGATCCCCAGGGTCAAGAAGAAACAGACTTTCTGCCATTCCTGGGAGTGATTTCCATTTGTCCCCTTTCCTGTGACCTCCTTATCTATTATTTCATTTTAAGCACATCTTACCCACTTTGAGCTCTCCTTTGAAATGACGCAGAGCTCTGTCTGAGGTAGCAAGCCAGCTTTGCTTTGTAAATAAACCAGGATACCTTTCACTTGCCTTCTTTTTTATTCCCTCTGAAATGGGAGATTCTATTTTTAGGCTGTGTCTGAGATCCACCCACTCAGTCTCTTCCAGATGCCAGAGACAAATGACAGAGTTATTCTGAGGGACGAAAAAGGTGGTCCCAGAGGTCAGCATGAGAGGCTTTCAGAGCTCCTTGCTGGAAAAAAAGCTTCCGATTTCACATCTCAGTATGATATTCAAGGTACTGGTTTCAAAAACCTTCATTTTTCTCAGCCTCTGAGCAGAAATGAAATCTTTCCACCATCAACTGTGTTTCTCATTCATAATTCTCAAAATCAGATGCAGACACTGAGATGATAGTTTCAAGCAAATAAGCCATCCTGGCCATGAGTCTCTGTTTCCAGGTTCCCTGCTGAGAATCTATTAATAAATTTCACATAAGCGAACCTAACTGAAAAGAAGACAGGACAGTCTCAGCACTCCCTTCTAGTTGGTTGTAATTTTGGCTTTTATCCTGCCCCCTCCACGTGTTCATATCTCATGCTCACTAGGGTAAGTCACGTTCCTAATCTCCTTGCCTTCTTTTCTCCATCATTTCTTATCTGATTCTGTACAATTCACAACGGGATCTACTGTATTCATGAATGTCTTTGTCGCTAGCACAGAGTGGAACCGGTACTGAAGGAAATCAGATCCTTCCTGGAAGCACATGGAGACAGCTGATTTATCCTAATGTGTAATGTCTTTGTGATGGGAGCAACCATCTTTTCCCAGTTACTGATCTTATTGCTGTGACTCACAAAATGGGAACTTCGTGTAAGTGTGAAGTAGTGTTGTGTTATTGTAATAGTGTATTTAGTAATAAAAATGTTGAAATATTCAATATTGTTTCTCTGGATAGAAAGTAGATCTACTTGTTTATCCTTATCTAATCATCTCGTTAAACAAGGTTATTCTAGCACTAACCCCTAAGGTCACAAACAGCTGTATGGTCAGATTTAATAATCTGATGTTCTTTTCTTGAATAGCATGTAAACTGGGTCTGTCTTTTGCCTACTGGTAGGCCTCTGAATAACATCAATTACAATGTAAAATTGCATATCAATGATTTTATCATTAACATATATATTTTCAGTGAATTTCATTTTAGGCCCGCAGATGCAAGGGTTAGCTGACTTGCTCCTAGACAGAGTCACGCACACACAATTGAATGGCCAATTCCACTGGGAAAATGCCATGAAAGTCCTGTAGAACTAGTGCACCCTACACTCAGAATTTAAAGAACCATTTTACCCCTGACTCCTCCTCCAGTCTAAGTTTTGTGTGTGTGCACCAGTCTAAGTTGGTGCACACACACAAAAAAGTCACCTCCCGCCCAGCTCCTTGATGACTGGTTGACAATGGAAAGGAAGGAGGAAGGGAAAAAAGGGGTTAGAGCTACTCAATTAATTGTGGAGTTTTGTCTGGTTGTAAATGTGCTCTTTGTTTTCTTTCACGTTGACAAGGTGGACAGTGTCTGCAAAAGACAAAAAGTTTCCATTCATCTTTCTCCCTAAGTGAATCTTTCTGTGGTTTTGTATTTTGACCCGACCCCCAAAAAGGAAAAGCAGATAGACAGACCTAAGAGAGGTTTTCATTCTGTATTTCAGTTTATGCTTTAATTTTATTGTACTTTTTAATTCAGAAAACAAAAGCACTAAATTTTATCCAGATGTTTTCTGAGAAAAGCAGTATAAAACACATCATTGAGATAACCTTTATTCTGTAATTATTTAAAAGTCCATAAAAATACTTCACTTGAATATGGCTATAATAATCCTAATATAATATCATATAAGAACCTAATGCTTATTTAACTGAGCATACAGATTTTAAGGTCAACTTCATTCTGTATGTTAAACGTAACATTTTACATTTGTCACAATCAAAATAATCATCTTCCAAATGTAGGTGATATTAATGATTTTTAAAAATATAATGCTTATCTTTGTCAAATTTTAGAATTGAAGTTCAGATTCACTTACAATTTCCTAGTGTTTTGCTCTTCTGTTGTACCTGTGAAAAATGTCTGTATTCGGCAGGTTGTCCTTCATGCGTCACAGCTAGAGACATTCATGAGGGAAGTCAATTTGCGCATAATATGTGGCAAACTAAAAATAAATCCATGATTGAATCTTTACACGAACATTTTGTAAATGTCTTCAAGAGAAATTAATGCTTAAATGCCAGCATTTCTGATACTCAGATTATTGCTATTTTCATGGTTACATGTTCCCCATTAAAAACACCAAGGTTTTTCCTGCCAGCAGTTAAAAAACTTCTCTATTCAATTTTGCCAGCAAGGCATTAGTTTTTCTAGGTCAAACACATCTAATTGACCTGGAAGCACCTTGGCCACGGGAGATTGGTCCCTTTCAACTGTGCACTATCATTACAAGTTTTCCGGGTCATTATTTCTTGACCCTTGACCTGTGAGTCTGTGTGATAGTGATGGATAGGAACTTTGTTACCATATCAGGTGATTTATTTTATATTATCCTCTGGGTCTAGAGAGAAATGATTGTTTCCTTGTTAACCTTTGGATTTTTAAGAATCCAATTTAAGTCCGATAATTTGTTTGTGCAGTTGAGACTTTGAGCTGATGGTTTCTCTGGGCTATGTTTGTAAATCAGAGCTAAAGTCAGAGCCGGTGGTGGCCTTGTCCTGAAGCTGTCGTGGGGTTCACAGCCTCCTGACCAAAGAAGGGACATAAGGACTTATGGTGTGTGATATGCCCTGGATGCAGAGGGGTCTCCCATGTGCTTTCTTCTGTTCACAGGGAGTCTCTTGCAAGTCTACGCATAGACCTTCAGTGCTAGAGATGACATTTAAAGTCATAAAGAAGGGCTGTCTTTGGGCTTCCCTTTCTCATTTCTTTCTGCAGCATACATTTAGGGTTGGAAAGTCCTGCAGTCATAGCTTCCAGACCTGGCCAGGATCCCTAGGAGTGGAGCTGGCTTCTAAATGACAGACCTCAGTTGCCCTTTGGCAAGGAGATGCTTAAGCAATAACTGCACTTCTGTTCCAGGCACAACCTCAAGCTCAAGGCCACTGTCTACTTGTTTGCTTCTGAAACAGGCTTTATTGCTTTGCATTGTATGCGGAGATTGAAAATGAATTTTAGCAGACACGAAGGGAAAACAGCTTTGTTTGTTTTAATTTTGATAACCTCCAAAGGGACTAGTGACAATGAAAATATCTTTAAACTTTCAGTTCCAACTTCACTTAGATTTTCCGTTTTAAATTTTCTCAAAAACACTTTTTTCCTCTCTCTCTCTGTGATACTGTTACTCCTTATATGGATCCATTCTCCCCTGAAACATAATACAGAGGCAATGGGTACTTAGTCACAGGGTCAATGTGAGAATTAACTCATTAATATTTGTAAAGATCTTTGAAGATAAATTGATCCATTTAAGTGCTAAGCATGCCTCAATAAATATGCATGATTACCTTTACTACATTTTCAATTTGTACTTTTCAGATGTCCACTGTAGCTACATAAGCCTGGATTCTTAAACAGTTTTCCTCACATAATTTTGTTGTAATCCCAGAATAGGACATAATCTTTCATACTTGTTGTTGGAAGTATTAAAAGTCAAGTCTAATTTCATCTCTTTCAAAAGGGCAATGTTCTAGGTTTCTTAAAAAAAAAAAAAGCTCAGGCAAGTTGTGTACTTTCCTGGGTGAATTTCTTCAAATGAAATGGACTTATACCTTCCTTTATGTCTGAATCGGAAAAGGTCTGTGAAACTGGTTCCTCTCTTCCTCTTCCTCTTGGTCCTGTTGAGTGCCTCAGTGAAGTGTACTACCAATGAATGTCTGGGTAAGATATTTTCTGTTCAGAAGCTTTAGTTTTAATATAACAAACAACTTTTGAGCTCCTATTACTCTGAGGTCCCAAGACATTTATACCCATCATTGCTTCTAAGGTAAAATACAGAATGAGATTTCTGTGTTCATTTTGGCAGGAAGGAGACACAATAATGACATCACTTGTAGTCATCTAAACAGGAGATGTTTTGGAGAGGTGTGGCAAAGAAGGAAATAAACACTATAAAGCATGAAGAAAGTTGGGTGATCGTGCATGTTCATTTTCTTCTTTATTCATTCATTAATTTGTTCAAGAAGCATTATTGAATGCTTGGTTTGTATCTTGCACTGTTGGTTCCCATAAATGAAAAGAGGAATAAGTCCCTGAAATCAAGGAGTTCATGTTCTGGCCTTTGGGAGAAATGTAGAAATCCAGTGGCCAAGTTAAATGATATAGGATTATATGTAGTCATGGCAGGTTAATGGAAGAAGTGGGAGGAAGGAAGGGAGGAAGGAAGGAGGGGAAGGAGGGCAGGGGGTAGAGGGGAAGGGAAGAAGTTTTTCCCAGTGGACTACTCTGATAATGATTGTGACAAAAAATGAAGTAGAAAGGGTCTCTAGCTTCATTAAGAAAATGACATGGTGCAGGATTTGAATGTGTGAGACATCAAAGTAGGACATTTTTACAGAAATAACAAATTGACACTAAAATGTGGAAAAGCAGGTAGTCAGGCTTTGCTCAAATGGAAATGGAAGCAATGAACTTCCATTTCCTTCCTGAGCGGAAAGCTATAGGCAAAGCCTGTGAAATACTGGGCAGTGGGGAAAACTTTCATCCCAGCACAAGGAGGAAAGGCTCTGTGGGACATGCTGCAGGCATCACATTCACAATCAAGCTGGTCTTCTCTCCCTACACAACGGAAGAGGCCAGGGCATATTTGATGACAAACCCTCTTTCTTCATCTATGAAAAATGAAATTTATTTTTTAAACGTAAAACTAAAACTGACTGTGGCTGACAGGGGGTTAAAAAAGTTCTTACCAAAGGTGCCAATATGATGCTTTTTAATATCTTGCTTGGGTAGGAGCAAGCTGTGCTCTGTCCCTTAATCACAGACCCCTTTTGCTAGAAACCTCCTGTAACTTCCTTTGGAATCAGGTGATGAGAAGGTGCTGTGAACACTCAGCATGACTAATGAAGAGAGTAATTGGGGCCCTGCTGCTAGTGGATGCACAGCTTCACATGTGAAGAATACCAAACTTAAAATCTAAATAAAAGGGAAGTATTTTTACCTAGCTCAAATACAGAATTTTTGTCAAAGCTAGCAAAAATACGCACTTTGATGCAAGTATATTTGTTAGGTATTATCTGTATAATTGAAAATGCAGTCATAAGTTTAAAATAGACTTAAAAAAGGGATTGGGTGAAGTTGCAAAACTCAAGAGTAATAAAATGTTATCAATTGGCCTTAGAAAAAACTTTCCTGCTGGAAAATAAGTTGGTTTTGTTCTTACAAACGAGACTTCGTAGAGCAGATATTATTCGTTTACTCTGAAGGCATTGGGACTACCTTTTTAATACAAACGTATCTTAGTTCTTACTCAGCATTCAGAGAGCATTAAGAATATTTTATGCATTCATGTATGGATCAAATATCAATTGATCAAATATACTTTTGAGGAAATATATTTAATTTGTGTTTAAATGAATAAAAATATTCACTTTCCTCTTCCCCAATGTCTTCCTTATTGCCTAAGGAAAATAAGGTACTCAGAAAAAAAAACTTACAGTAATTACTTGCTTAGGATATGTAATTATTGTAGATTCAATGCTAAAAAAAATCCAAAATTTCACGAGAGTAAGAAATTTACCTGACCTATTGACTGATCTATTCTCAGTGCGTAGAAGGGTGCCTGTTATGTCATAGTTTGTCAATAAATGTTTTTAAAGAATAAATTAATAAAATAATGAAAAATATCATCATGATCTGATAACTGATTTTGAACTTTCTGTTTTAATGAATATCTGTATCCAACATCCTTTATGATGGCTAATGCTTTTCTCAATCATTAATAATTTGACTAGGCTATAAAGGATAAACCTACGATGAACAAAGCATTTTCCAAATATTTTGTCTTTAGAGTAAATGAATGAACAAACCAACCAATGGAGTTTTGCTATACATTATCTTTTTCTATACATTAGACAGATCCACATAAAAGAAAATTTGAATTGCTAATTGTGTCTTTGAACTCTATTTCTTGAGGCTTCCAAGAAGGTGTCAGAAGTCAAGTCTGGTTTAATGGTGGGCTGGGTATAAATAACTCTATGAGCATTCGGTCCTCCGTGAGAAGAGGGCAAGACAAACCCAAATTTCACCCAGGGGAATTCAAGCCTTTACCCAGCGGAAGTCAAGGCTTTGTTCTGGAGGATAAGAATCTCAACACAGCCGTTGTTCCTCAATCACCACATGTATGAAACTCCACCCTGGTCACTTAATCTACTTGATCTGTCACCAAGACCAGGACAAACATGGAAGGTAAAACAGTGCTGCCTTCCATAGGGAAAATGGATTCCTAGGCATCAGCAGAAATTACGGAAAATACCGCTTTAAACAGCTGTCAACTTTGCTCTTCTATACACTTGTCAATCAAAATCTCTGTAACATTGGCCTTAGGTGACAAAAATTGAGAAGAACAGCAGGTTTTCTCATGAATCTCATTCATACAAGTGAATCTAGATTCAATATTTCTCAGCAGAGCCAAGGAAAATGATCCAGTGAAAGATTTAAGATAAACAGGTGTTTAGTTACCTTTCACATTCTTAGATGACTTGCTAAAGTGCTTCTTGCTAACCTTGTTTCCTTGAATTGCTTACTGTTGAATGAATCTGGCTTTCTTAGGTACTGAGAGGCTATGGATGTCAGCATGGTACACATGTAAAACTGAGTTAGAGCAAGTTTCCTGCCTGGGTTCAAACCCATGGTTCAAGAAGTATCACATACGTGACTTGGTCCAAGGGACTTGACCTCTACAGACTTCAGCTGCATCATTTGTGAAGACAAACTGATTAGTGAATCTAAGAGCTGGTAGATCATCCCGTATTTGCTCTGAGTATGTTCTCTGTAACTGGTATTAGAAGGATCAACACAATACCAGAGAAAATAGTTTCTAACCTGAATTACACATCATGCATGTAAATTTGCTTTTCCAGTAAAAAGATGCACCTGATATTAAATAAATACAAGACGTGGTTATCTTTGAGGACATATTGGGCCTTTCTTATGTGTTAAGGTTGAGCCAATGCCATTCCAAAAGTCATAGGTGCACTTGCATCACAAACACCATTAGAATTAACCTAACCTAGAACTCACCCATAGACACATTTAATTAAGCATTACCTTTCATCTTGCTATTTGTTAAGCCATATAGCTGCAAATCTTACATGGCTACCATCCAGTAGTTTGTGTTTCTGTGTCCTACAGCCATGAGTAATGTAAAATCTCATTGGAGATTTATAATCTTGTTCAGACAGGCTTGGTTAATATTCCTTACAGACTATACCCATTTATTAATATGTCACAAGGTCTCTTTAAGCAATAATTTTTCCCATCAATTTAATGTGACAAGACCTGAAGTTCCATAGCTTCATATTACCCCTAAATCTGATTATATCATACATGTATAATGAACAAAGACTAATTATACAATTAGCTGCTGTCCCATTGCATTTGAGAAACTGTCCATTTTACATTACCCTAAAAAGCTTCCCTTAGAATCATAGTGACATCTTCCTGTTTTAGGATAGAACGAACATCCATTTTGAGTGATTTTTTAAAAATGTAAGTTTCCCTAATTTGCAAGCGAGTTTTACTTTTAACTGCATTCACACTGCATAAGCATTCCTTCCTTATGCAGCCCAGATGTTATGACTGGGGCTGTAGAACAGCCCCAATAAGAGGCCGTTGCCTTCCAGGCTATAATACACTGATTCATTAGGGACAAAGCTGTGCATAGAAATTTCTGCTTCTATCACTAGAAAGTTTCTACTTTTTGTTCTTGCAATCCACCTTTTCTGTCTTCTTCAAGACTATGCTCTACCTACATGGTGTATGATTGTGACTGTGCTTTGAGAAAGTTAAAGGTGTAAAACAGCAGCTTCAATCCTTTGATCAGCACAGTTACGTGGTTTTTATAACACATTTAAAGAGGCATTTCACTAAATGCCCACATGTTCAAAATAAAACTTGAAATTTTGCTGAACAAAAGCATTATTATTTTTTAAATATATTTATTGATTATGCTATTACAGTTGTCCCATTTTCCCCCTTCACTCCCCTCTGCCCTGCACACTCCCTCCCACCCATATTTCCCCCCCCACTTTAGTTCATGTCCATGGGTCATACATATAAGTTCTTTGACTTCTACATTTCCTATACTATTCTTATCCCCCCCATCTATTTTCTACCTACCATTTATGCTACTTATTCTCTGTACCTTTCCCCCCTCTCTCCCTCTCCCACTCCCCTGTTGATAACCCTCCATGTGATCTCCATTTCTGTGGTTCTGTTCCTGTTCTAGTTGTTTGCTTAGTTTGCTTTTGTTTTTGTTTTAGGTGTGGTTGTTAATAACTGTGAGTATTTTTAATGAAATGAGTGGTTTTCTTTTAAAGAGTGAGCTCCTTCATTTTACTTAATTTTAAATATTGAGTGCCTTTAACTTTAATTAATTGGATGTAAGAACTGGAGAAGAAAATATCTGACTCTGATGTTCAGAAAGCTAGGAGCCTTTAACATTTTTTAAAATGTTACCAAAAAAGAAGGTAAAAATTGGAATATAGGTTGAAAGTGTTACTTCATTAAGATGTGACCCCACTCATCAGTGTGCACTTTGATAAGATGAGACACTCGCACCGTGTGGTCTTTCACACACAGAAAACGTGTGAGCAGAACATGCAGCGCAATACTCGGCAAAGTAACTGGTTGGTATGTTTAAAGTTCCTGGTTCAACCCGAGATTTTTTAATGTGTATCCCAAAACAAAAAAAGTGACTTCAATACTGTCAATATTTGGACATTTTACACAGGTGCACTTGGCCTGGCTAACCTGGAAATACCCACAACCCCAATGGAAAGGAGTGAGCCAGGCCCTGCTGATGCCGCAGGTGCTGTGGTGCGGTTTCTGCTCCTAAAGTGAAGGGCGGGGTTGATCCTCAGCCCTGTCCATGGGTCTTGATGAAGAACAGTGAGAGCAGAGGAGCCAAGAATGAGAAATAAGGAGATGGACTTTCCTGCCCTCCCAGATGCTTTACTCAACCATTTTCTGATTTACTGTTGCAACCTAACCATTTATTCATATGAGACACATTGCACCATAAGAAAAATGTATCATATATTTTGGGGAAAAGGGGTAAATGTAAAATATCAATAAAATATTTTATGTTTCTTAGCTAAAAATGAGGCACACATTTTACACAAAAAGCCTTATCTAGAGTAAATTATAAATAATATGTAAATTATGGCAAATAGAAACCCTTGGTGTAACACAGCTTATATTTATGTTGATGCAAATTACCATATGTGTTGGAATTGTATTAGCAAGTGGGGAATGTAATTTTATTTGTTCGAAGTAAGTTTTTTGAGTATTTTAAAATGTAATCCTCTTTAAAGTGACGTTATTATTATTCCCTGTTGCAGTTATATGGCTAAAAACATATAATGTCATGTTAGAAATCCAGCTCCGTTTACCCATAAATTCATGTACATGTGACTCCCCTCCCAGCTCCTGAGACTCAGTGAACAAGTGGAGAGTGCAAAGGGCTGGATGCAAGCAGGGGGAGGACTGCTGTTCAGGGAAGCCAATGAATTATCTCCTCTTGATCCTGACAAATGGACATCATTGCTGCCACATTCCTCGCATTCAACCGCATTTGACAAAGCTGCAACCCACCGCCTGCCGCTGTGTGTTCTTAAATGCAGGGTTGTTTTTCAGACAGCTGCCCTCTTAACCTTCACAATCGTTGCACATTGGTCTGAGAGCAAAATTGAGGCCACACAGTGATTTTCTTGCCATGTGGGAGTGTTCTACCCGAAGAGACCAAAAAAACCGTGTTCAAGATAAGATCTTTGTTTACACGGACTTACAAAGCAAGTGGTAGTTTAGAAAAGACTTTTTGGCCTTCTGTGTTCTTAGATTTCACAATTCCTTTATTTGTTGTGTAGCTAACTAGGCTCTGGGTTTTGAGTGAATGAACACCACTTCTTTGGACTGTGGATTTCAGGATCTTCCTAGTAGGCCAAAATCTTCCAGTTCACGTCATGATCAAGGTTAACGTGTGGGAGCTGAATAACCACTACTGTCACCTGCAAAAGCAGTGTCACCAGAACATCCCACTTCCAGTCTGCTAATGTCTTCACTCAGTTAATAGAGACCTGGTCTTAGTTTGATTGATTTTGACAGTCCTTATTCTTCCAATTGCCTCAGCCAGCCTGCAACACGTCCCCAGAGCATCTGCTTTTCCCTTTCCCGATAGCATGTCATGTCAACACACTGCCAGGAATCGTCATCAATCAGGCACAGAAATGCTCTGAGTAATAACAATAACAATAATAACAATAACAACAGTAATAATCATTTTACCTTTCATTCTGCATTATCCAGGCAGAAGTCAATAATAGTCCCAAGGAGAATTTACTCAACAGGAGGATAGTTATATAATTAAGCAGCAATGCTAGAAATTAGACATTGTGTCCATCCTCAAGTGAAGCATGTGGTCTAAGGTAAAAATTTAAACTTTAGTAAAGACATTTACCTTCATAAAGCTTGTCTAAAAAATGTCAATGATAAATGAATGCCTTCTTGAGGAGAGAAAAGAGTGATGCAGAGATAATATTATCAAAGTTCTTAGAGATAAAATAAGTGACTAGAAGATTATATGGCATCAATGAGCTTTAAAGAGCCTCTCAGTGAGTTTTACCAATTTTGACAGTTCATTCCCAGAAAAAGTGGTCAGATTGATTCTCAGTAGTTAAATATTTCTATTTGACTAGGAAACTGATCTGTTCAGTATTTCTTAGATTCTAAAATTATATTTATATCTACACATAGAGGTATATTCATTAGGGTGTCAAAAATAAAATCAGGAAATACATATATTTATACTGTAGATATTTCAAACTAAAAATTTAACAATAAAATCAAATCAATGTTTGATTATAAAATCAACAATTGTTCTAACTTCATTCAGGTTACAATGGCATTATACAGGAAAGCATACTACAGTTAAAATTTTTTTTCCTGTATTGTGGTATATTCTTAGCAAAACATGCCATATTAAATTTATATTTAAATATATTTACATATTTTATCTGTGTAAAAATTAGTATAACACACAAAGTACAATTGAAAGAGAAATTCTATACTATTTAAGAAAAAACAGCTTAAATAAAGCATCTTAAAGAAAAAATTTAATACACTAATTACAGAGCATTTTACCTGTTCATTAAAAAAAAACCAAAAAGTTTTCATTTAAAAAATCGTTGTTGTCCAAAGTACAGAAATGCTATACTTGCCTCTCCAATTTTAATATTCCAGGATATTTTCTGTTTGATTACTCTATTTTCTTTACTTTTTAAAATTTTTTATTGTTTTTCAACTACAATTGTCCTCATGTTCCCTGCATTACTCTCCCCCACCCTATCCAACTCCCACCTTCCACTTTCAATCCTCCCCCATTTGTTTTTGCCCACGGGTCCCTTATACATGTTCCTCGACCTTTCCCCTTCTTTCCCCCATTAAATCAACTTATTTTGAGGAAATGTAAATTATTATGTATGAAGTTTTTGTAAAATACCAATACTTGGAATTTCTTAATAGTTATGCCTCTTATATAACTGCATGCAAATACATATTTACTTTACATTGTGACACATTTCTGATGATGGAGATGAAATATGGTAACTTGGTTGGATCAGGCCAAGGATACTACATACCTGCTAGGTGTCAAGAATCTTATATCTGTTAATGTGTGTCATCCCCAGTTCAAGTCCACCTGGCAGGTCCCACTTATAACAAGAAGACATGAGGCTGAGAGAATGTACAGACAGTTCCCAGGTGGCAGGACTAGTAAGTGGTGTGCTCTTCCGCTGACACTTTAACCCGGAGCAAATCCCAACAAGAGAGTTTAACTGGTGACCGAGACTACGCCCCATGAAATGAGTACGAAGATAGGGCCACTTCAGATAGAAAAGGTGAGTCTCTGGAACTGTCTTTGAGTAGAACAGTAGATTAGACCTCTTCTATGGTTTTTACATTTGAAAAAATACACCAACAGAGGCATGCACCTTTTAGCATAATAATATAAAATGAAATTTTCAAATTATCAGAGCTAGAACAGGCTACCTCAAAAGGGTTTTGGAATTATTTTAAAGATGAATATATATCAATTAATCTAGCAAACTACTAAACACTGCCCAACCTTGGTTTCAGCTACAGCATAAGAATAACACTGAGCTTTCAGGGTCGATAACAGGATTTATAAAGCTCATGTATCAAATTGATATGGGTCCTATATTGGCATTTGCTGTGCTCTTTGCCAGGTATCTAATGATAAATAAATTATATTAGCCCAACCCTCATGGAGGTAAACTAAAGTGAGCTAAATGTTATAATGTATTTAAGAAAGAATTGATCTAAAGCAAACAACCAAATAAATATGTAATTGGAAACGTGATTACTAGAATAAAGAAAAATGACATGATGTCATGATAAAGAAACATACCATTTAGCTTCTCTGAATACATGACATCTAAACTGAGATCTGAAGAATAAAATAATTAAAATAAAAGAACAAAAAGATGAAATAAAGCCAGGCGAACATGAGCATTCCCCAAACATGAGCACCACGGTGGGACGAACCACACGATGCCTGTGTGGGGGGAGGAAGAAGATGGACAAAGCTGACCCAAAGAGAGAGAGGGTGGTTAGTTCATGAGGCTTTGAGGCCATGGCCAAAGTTGTAGTCATTAATTATACTGAGAAAGCATTGAAGAAAAGTGGAGTGGAGAAAACTGATTGGAATTTGGTATCTAAAAGATAACTCTCACTACACTACTGGAAATGATCGTCAGGTCACTGAGAGTAGTTACAGAGACTACTTAGATGTGCTTATGGAAGTGCAGAGAGAGATGGTGGCACGACTATAACTGAGGAAGGGAGATGAAGAGAAATGAAAAGATCCAAGGGACGGTTGAGGGATGAGTGGCCAGATTGTATATGAGGTAAAAAAGGGGACAATATTGAGGAAGACTCCAGGTTGTCAGGCCTGAGCAACAAGATGAAAGGTGTGTCATTAAAAGGGGCAGGGGATACAGGGAGATTAAAAGTGATTTCATTTTGAGATCTCTGTGCGGAAAGAGAGCAGACACTCAAACTTGGATAAGTTGGATTTGACAAGTTTTGGATTTCAAATGAAGATGATACAAGGCAGTAGGCTTCAAAATGTGGAATTTAGTTTATATATGAGTTGGGATATAATTTTGGAGTTATTAGTGCATCAGTGATAATAATCTCATGGCTGAAGGTATATTGCGTATGGAGAAAAAATGTAAAGAGAAAGGATTGCCAAGGACTGAGTCTTACACACCAACTTTTCAGGACTAATACTAGAGGATGTCATGGTATCATGAAATCAAATGGAACAAGAGCTCGAGAAAGAGGGTCAAGTATATCAACGCTATCTAGAAGGGAAGCAAGAGAGGACTTAAAAATAATTTTTGAATTTAACAACATGGAAGTCGTTTTGCATTTTGATGATATTAAACATAATCTTTTATGTGGAATTTTATTTAAGGACACTTTATTTAGATTTTCAATCTTCAAGTTTTCTAAAAAATAGAAAACTTGAAGATTGAAAACATAAAAATAATAATTACTTTCCATAACCATGTGCTTATAATACAAATCTACTGAGCTATAATGGAAAAGAAAAGAAAATGTTCAGAGAATTAATTTAGAGACTATTAATAAGGAAGAGGAAAGTTCCAGAAAGGATTAGTATGAACCTTTGCCTATTGCATACAGCAATAGGTTTTTGAGGGGGATCCTAAATGCGTCACGTTTAATGTCAGGTCGGAAACATATCACATTGCCTTGTTTTCATCATTAAAGTTCTAGGTATTAGTCATTTAAAATATGTAAGATGAAAGATCTTCTTATAAATTTGGGAAAGTCATTGGGTAGATTATTGGTCATAAGAGCTGTTTCTAAAACTGTGCTCCATGGAGCTCTTGTCACGGAACCACTTCAAGTACTTGTAAAAAAAAAAAAAAAAGTAGGTTTCTAGGCTCTCCATCTGGCCCAATAGAAATCAGATGTTCTTGAGTGAGCTGAATTCCATCCTCATAATCTATGGAGGGTGTGTTGGGCAGTGACCTTCACATGAAGGGTGTGGGCAAAGAGGAGGCCATGGGGTTTAGACAGGACCCTCTGCCCCCCCGCAACATTGTGAAAGTGAAAAGGGTTTACACTGGGGTGCAAACTCCTATACCAGGAGCACTTCTTCATCCCAGCACGTCATTGTCTTTGCTTACTGACTTGTTTTTAGATTGAGGGTACCACCACTTACTCTGGCTTCTGCATCCTTCTCCAGTTTCTGTTCTCTGCAAAACCTCTGCTCTGGTTCATCTGTTAATACACCACCCACATTCTCTCTCTCTCATGATGTACTAGATATTTGTCACGATCTCTGATAAACTGACACTTCTCTGGATATTCTCATAATTTTAAAGTATCACATTAAAGATACTTTTTAAAAATATATTTATTGATTATGCTATTATGCTATTGATTAGTTGTCCCATTTCCCCCCCTTCACTCAACTCCATCCTGCCCACCCCTCCCTCCTACATTCTCCCCCTATATTTCATGTCCATGGGTCATACTTATAAGTTCTTTGGCTTCTACATTTCCTACACTATTCTGACCCTCCCCCTGTCTATTTTCCACCTATCATTTATGCTACTTATTCTCTGTACCTTTCCCCTCTCTCTCCCCCTCTCATTCCCCTGTTGATAACCCTTCATGTGGTCTCCATTTCTGTGGTTCTGTTCCTGTTCTAGTTGTTTGCTTAGTTTGCTTTTGTTTTTGTTTTAGGTGTGGTTGTTAATAGCTGTGAGTTTGCTGTCATTTTTACTGTTCATTTTTTTAAACTTCTTTTTCTTAGAGAAATCCCTTTAACATTTCATATAATAAGGGCTTGGTGATGATGAACTCCTTTAACTTGACCTTGTCTGAGAAGCACTTTATCTGCCCTTCCATTCTAAATGATAGCTTTGCTGGATAGAGCAATCTTGGATGTAGGCCCTTGCCTTTCATGACTTGGAATACTTCTTTCCAGCCCCTTCTTGCCTGTAAGGTCTCTTTTGAGAAATCAGCTGACAGTCTTATGGGAACTCCTTTATAGGTAACTGGGTCCTTTTCCCTTGCTGCTTCTAAGATTCTCCCCTTCTGTTTCATCTTGGGCAATGTAATTATGATGTGCCTTGGTGTGTTCCTCCTTGGGTCCAGCTTCTTTGGGACTCTCTGGGCTTCCTGGACTTCCTAGAAGTTTATTTCCTTTGCCAGAGTAGGGAAGTTCTCCTTCATTATTTGTTCAAATAAGTTTTCAATTTTTTGTTCTTCCTCTTCTCCTTCTGGCACCCCTATGATTCAGATGTTGGAATGTTTCAAGATGTCCTGGAGGTTCCTAAGCCTCTCCTCATTTTTCTGAATTCTTGTTGCTTCATTCTTTTCTGGTTGGATGTTTCTTTCTTCCTTCTGGTCCACACCGTTGATTTGAGTCCCAGTTTCCTTCGCATCACTATTGGTTCCCTGTATATTTTCCTTTGTTTCTCTTAGCATAGCCTTCATTTTTTCATCTAATTTTTTACTAAATTCAACTAATTCTGTGAGCATCCTAATTACCAGTGTTTTGAACTGTGCATCTGATAGGTTGGCTACCTGTTCGCTGCTTAGTTGAATTATTTCTGGAGCTTTGAACTGTTCTTTCATTTGGGCTTTTTTTTTTTTTTTTTTTTTGCGCATGCCTGTTATGTAAAGGGGCGGAGCCTTAGGTGTTCCCCTGGGAGGGGTAACGCTGGTCGCTGTGCTGTGACTACTGCACTGTGATGCTGTAGGTGGGGAAGGGGCCGAGAGGGAGCAATGGCGCTTGCTCCACTCTCTGACTGATTCCAGTCACTCCCTCTGCTACCCAGAATCAAATGGGGCCCCTCTGGTGCTGGTGCTGAGTGGGCTTGTGCACACTCTAGGCCTCTGTGGGTCTCTCCAATGACCCCTCCTGTGAGGCTGGGAGTTTTTCCCACTGCTGCCTCAACCCCCACAGGTGTTTTCAATCAGAGGTTTAAGGCTTTATTTCCCCAAGGCTGGAGCCCTGGATTGCGCAGTCTGCTTCGCTCCCCCGCCGCTCCTCCCGGCTTATCTATATGTGAATGTGGGACCTCGGGGTCTGCTAGTGGTCATGCTGCCTGCCCCATTCGTTCAACAATCTGCCAGTCTCTGGGTTCAGCCCAGCAACACGAGTCCTCTCCGCCCCAGCTGTCTGTCTCTGCCGCCCCTCCTACCGGTCTGGATGAATGTTTCTTTTTTATCTCCTTGGTTGTTGGACTTTCTTGTGGTTCGATCTTCTGTCAGTTCTGGTTGTTTTTGCTTTTAAATTGTCGTTGTCCTTCTTTTGGTTGTGTGAGGAGGTACAGTGTGTCTACCTATACCTCCATCTTGGTTCTGTCACATAAAGATACTTTTTAAGGGAGAGAATGTAAACCAGTTGAAAGCTTTTCCTCTATTGCTTATAAATGTTCTTCAAAATGTTTTAATGTATCTACTTTATGCAACAAAAAATTAGCATAGGTGTCTAATTTTCCAGGAATATCAAAAGTGCTATATTAGTCAAAGTCCTCCAGAGAAATAAAACAAATCAGATATATGTAGATAAATAGGAAGAAATTTATTATGAGGGATTGTCTTATGTGATCATGGAGGCTGAGAAGTCCTTTGATATACCAGTCTACCAGCTGGAGGCTCAGGAAAGCTGGTAGTGTAGTTCCAGTCCAGACCCCATGGCTTGAGGACCAGGGTGTTGCTGATGTAAGTCCTGGGCCAAGAGCAGGAGAAGAACTGCATCCCAGTTCCTGTAGTCAGGCAGAAAGAGCAAATTCATCCTCCCTCAGCCTTTTTGTTCTATTTAGACCTCCAAAGGATTGGATGAACTCACCCACATTGGGGAGGGCAGCCTTCTTTACTCAGTCTACCAATTTAAATGTTAATCCCCTCTGGAAACAGACACACCCAGAAATACTATTTAGCTAATTATCTGGGTACTCCATAGCAGAGTCAAAGTGACACATAAAGTGACACATAAAATTAACCATCACATCCCCACAAAGTACATTTCAGAGTATGCAAAAGCAAAGATCAAATAAAGCCCAGGTAGAAGAATAATTGCGGGAAAGGGCAACAGGTAGCTTCAGAATCTCAATGAAGGAGAAAAGGCAATCTTATATTCCTGAAATGAATTATTTGAAATGCTCAAGGCTCCTGCAAATGCTATACCTTGTCTGAGTTTGATCTATTGCAGATAAGGCCATTCATGACATTATGCAGTGAAGACCCGAATATCTGATTTAATGAAATGCCTTTTGGGGTATGAATTAGGATTATTAAATGACACAGAATCAAAATAATCAAAGAATAAGAGAAGCTATGCTGGGTAAGGTGAGAGACATTTCCATTAGCCTCACCTACACTTGCTTCATCAACTCTTTTTTAACAAGGGATCAAAGTTAATAACAAACACTTGCCATATATCATTGCAATCATTACGTTTATATAAGAGCATGATTAAATTGTGTGAGGCAAAGTTATTTTACAATGTGAGTTCAGGAAAATTCAATGATTCTTCTTTCAATATCATTTTAATACCTCAAATTGAAGAAATCACTTTTACATTGTGCTGGATCAGGCAAAAATTCAACTTGGAAATTACAAGTCAAATAATGGTGTTCGGAGCAAGCAGACAAGAAAAGTGGTACCCTATTTTTTACATGTATTACCCTCTGACAATATCACACATTCCATGCTGGGTTAATTTAAGTCTGACATTCTTAACCTTGGATTCCTGCGGCTCCAATAGATGCACAGCTGATCCAGCTTCAAAGAGTCTCAAACTATATGCAATTTCATGTGGTATTTTCTGGGTTTTGCATTTATCACTAGAGTCTGCAAAAGTCTTACCCTGGATAGGTTTAAGATCCATTATGGTAAAAATTTTGGGAAAGAAAGAGTGAAGAGATTCAAAAGTGTGGAAAGGGTTGTTTTTTTTTTTTTTTAATCAGCATAACTCTCATGTACCCACGGCACACAGCCAGGGGCACTGAGAATCAGGAGAGACAAAGCCAGATCCGACCCAGCATGGAGCTCTCCACAGAGGGCCATAGTTCAAAATCATTTTGGACTATACCCCTCAGAGTAAGAAACACCTTCAATACTGCACCTTGAGTGTGGTATCACTCAAGTACAGCTTAAATTGTAATTTCACAAATTAAAATTCAATTTCACTCTGCAAATACACACTATTTGCTATTTTGCCTTCTTTTCTTCTTCTTTTTTTTTTTTACAAAAAAAAAGTGGATTGTATCATTTGGGTCTTGGCTTACTATTTGGATTTGGGCTGACAATTTGGTAAACATTATCTCAGAGGACCTTGCAGCTTGGTACTTCTTTCAAACCTGCCAGAACAATTGTGTTAGCCTTAAAATGCAAGTCAAACCCTGGCAGGAGTAAGTTGGCTTTGGGTGGCATGGGACAGCCCACTTAACAGACTATGCCCAATCCAGTCAAAACAAAGAAACAGGCCAGAAGGCCAGGATACATTAGGGCTGCATCTCCAGTAAGCAGCACAGTGCAATCCTTGTTCACACTTGTAGCCTCTGGGTTCTGTTAACATCTTACTTGATGGGATTCCCTGGTTTCCTTCTTTCAGCACTAGAGGTAGAACTCACTGCCTAGGTGACCAACGTGTTTGTCGTGGAGTAAATATGTATTTATCTAGTCACCTGGGTCCGTCAAGGTAACTTAGCTTCCTCTGAGCTGGTATATATTTGTGTCTCTCCAGAAGATCTTCAAATTGACAAATAGGTTATGTATTGATGGTTTAAGGAGAGGGTACTGCATTTCAATGAAGCTAGGTTGTTGTAGAGTATAAGACACATACCGATTTCATACATTTTGATGATAAAATATGTGTGTACGTGAACTGATGGAGAGAAATTGAGACACAAGAGACTCATTCAGAAAAAAGACAGACTAGCTTGGTGATCTCAGGTCTCCAAAAAATGAGTGAGCAGAAGTACCTTACTTCTGAGGTTGAGTCACCCCTTCCCCCAAGTGGGTCCATTGATGGCACTATACCCAGGAGCCTACCACCGTGTCACTTTTTCTGTGGATTTGCACCAGCACCTCCCCACCTCCGGGCAGAGCATAGGCTTGCTCTGCAGACAGGAAACCAGAACAGAAGCTTCCCGTTTTCTGAAACACGGTGTCTGGTACACACACTAGAGACATGAACACAGTTTTCCAAACCTTTCAGCAAAGCTATTGTCTTGGAATATTTCCGAGGTAAAAACACACACATGTTAACGTATTCTTTATTCATTCAGTAAACACATACTGAACACCTACAGAATACAAGGTGCAATTGGGGACGTGGAGACACGGAGGTGACTGGAGTTCAACGACTCCCATCAGTCCCACCCTTTTCCCATGCCTTGCCCTGTGCATCTCTCCATCTGGCTGTTCCTGAGCTCTATTCTTTTTTAATAAATTGGTGATCTGGTAAGTAAACCATTTCTCCGAGTTCTGTGAAAACTCTAGCAAATTGATACAGAGGTTTTTGAAACCTCTGATCTATGGTCCCCCTTCAGAGTTGCACATTGGAATCGGGTGATAGGACCCCTTGTACTAGGTGAACTCACTCCTCTAAATCAGAGGCCTTCCAACTGCAGCCCAAGGGCTAAATACTACCCACATTGTTTCTGTTAGGTAAATAAATAAAGTTTTATTGGAATGCGGACACATTTGTTCACTTTCACGTTGTCTATATAGCTTTTCCATTATGGGGCAGAGTCCAGTGGTTGCAACCAAGACAAGACAGCCTACAAAACTAGAAATATTTACTACAAGTTCTTTAAGGAAGACATTTGCTCCTGCTCTGTGCAGGTGGTTGCCTGAAATAGGTCATGTCCTCTATCTACATTAGATTAGGTGAGCTCTTTGCCAATATTTGTTGGTGTATTTCTGATTATCACCATCATCATGTTGATTGATGACTTTCCAGTAAGAGGAACTGTCCCTCCAGAGTTGTGTTGGGCATTGTTGAGAATACGCTTGTTGTTTTTTTATTGGAGTTAGACAGTGAAAAGTGGCTATTTTGAAAAATTGATTGTAACTATTTTAAGAAATTAGACAAGAAAAAAATTAGGAATTCTTTTTTTTACTGTGATTACCATTTTTCTTGATCAGAGACCTGTTAACCAGTCCCTTTGTTATCAGAGTACAAAGAAATATTTCAGTACTCATATATAAAAGACTTTAGCCTTTTATAAATCCCGAAGGCCTTATTGTTTAATACTATGAATTAGACAAAGCTGATGACAGGTATATACATATAAGCCTTCTGATGGGTCTTTGGACAGGATTTACAGTAGAACTGAGATATATTTCCACCCTCATGGCCAGCTCCCAATTATGAGCTAGGTTATTCTAGCATTGCATGAATCTGGGAGTTCCTGTCTTTGAGGACACTTGGGCTATTTCACCTCACCACCAGGGGTGACTTTGAAAGTGTTGCTACACTGAGCTCTGCATCCTTTTTCCTTCATCTCCCTCAAGGCAACCCTGCCAACAGACTCACTGTATTGAGTGTAGTCTGTGGCTAGGCTGTGGGAGGGGAGTGCAGGAGAATCTGAATGATGAATACAGAACTCCAAAGCAGATGCTGGGTGCTTTTCATAGTTTTGTTTTTGCTCTGTTTTGTTTCTGCTGACTTTACCTTCCTGGTGCTTAATATAGATTAATATATCATAAGGTTCACTTAATTGTGAACCCCTCATTCCTCTATTTCTCTAAATGTTGAAGTGTGTGTTATTTTCTATGTAGTCCTATGAAGATATGTACTCAGTGATCCTCAACATTTACCCAGAAATAAGCATCAGGGAGCAATAGCAGTAGGTGTTGAGTGCAGACACCTGGACCATGATGATGACCTGCTGTTCCCAGCTCCCTACTCCTGAAGAAAGCAGGTGGAAAGAGAGATGACTAAAAGCAAATAATCTGGTGGCAGGCAAGGCTAACATCTAGCCAGTTCTCATCTGTTGGTCCTTTCCAGTGTTTTCCACAATCTTTGCTGATAGTTCATTGCCTCTGCCATCATGGAGGCTACATAGTTTTTATATTGCTCTAGGATAATGTTGTCTAACTTTTCAATGAGTAGTCTAAAGGTAATGGGAATTATGAGAATTACAAATTCACATGTTCTCAGATTGAGGGAAGTAGGACATTCTTATTATAATGATGTGCTATAGGTAAGAGGGGTGTCACAGGGTTCAATGGAGAAAATCATGAGTTGTGTTTGTATTTTTATCCATTCTGCAAAAATTAGTTTCATATTGTTATAATAGAGAGGTGTATCTCACATCACACATCATCCACAAGATTAACCCCCATTAGTAATCTATATTCTTTCCCTGTTATAAAATAGTGGGTATACATTTTCTTTTAGTCCTAATGCAAGGTGGCTAGAGAATGACTTCTCAGTTAGGAACAGTCTGCTCTGCAGGTTAACCGAAAAATGTCACCTTTGCAGACATAAATTAGGGTGCACACATTTGTATACGTTACGGCGGTTTTTGCAGGCAGTGGTATACTGTAAATACCGTATTAACTGCTGTAGATCATGTCACTGACAATTATTGTTATTTTATACAAATAGATGCTCATCAAAAATCACTGGACTCAAGATATAAAAACAGATACACTTAAAGCCTCAGAAACCTGTGTTGGACAGAAGAAGGTTGGATGGGGAAAGCCTATTTAATGCTTGGAGTTGTGTGTAGTGTTAAATTACCTTGAGAATTTGTTGGGACATAAGTAGGAAAATAGAATCAAGTTATAATTTTTTAAGTTAATTAAATAATTAATTAATTTTGGTGCTAATATCTATCTGAGCTCTGTAGGTTCTAATAGAAAAATATGTGCATATTGTCAGAATATGAGCTAAAGACTCTTGAGTGACGCTTTCCATAAGTATCTGTGTCCTGTATTTTCATAGAAAGTACTGTTTTAACCAGTGGTATTTTTAGATACTTTTGCGCTAATGTCAATTGTGCATTATATGATGTTGAATGGATATGTATTGGTAATGAAATGCTTTCTTCTGCATGGTTTTTAATGCAGAATGTGTTATTTGAAATCTATTCCAAATGTATTCAGATAGTGATTACTGGGTATTGTGAAAGCCCATTATGAAATGCTTTTCTGTGTAATACATTCAGTTTTTGTCCAAGTGAGACCATGCCTCTTATCTATTTAGTGATAGATAAGTGGTATAGGATAGGCTTATTGATATAGGATAGCAATCTCTCTTTAGATAACAAAATTGCCACCTTTATAATCCATGGGTTATGATTATAAACAAAACATCATTCTTAAAAAATTTCTGGAATTTAACATTAGCTAGTTGACTATAAACTTTTAACTAGGGTGTCAGAATTATTATTCACAGTTCCTACCACTAAACACTATGTTTGCATATCAATTAGTATTGTAGCTGTTACAGTGTAAAGGCTTAAGAAATGCTTTAAAACCAATGGGTTAATAAAAACAGAGACACTTTGTTTGATTAAAGGGTTTTAAACAGCAGAACCTTGTATCTTGGAATCCCTAATTTGCAATTGTCATTATCTTCAAAGTTTGTCATATTGTCCTGCATAATTGACTTTTTTCCTTTAAAACTTACCACTTCACTCTTTAGCCTTCACATTAGGTGGTTTGAGTTAATTTTATGCCTATGCCTACAAACTCTGGGGCTCTCTCTGGTTTCTTTCATATCTAGTAATGTCACATCTGTCATGTCAGTTAGCTTCCAGGTACCTCTACTACAAGAGCCAAATATTTCTACTGAACCTAGTTTTGAGGTTTGGGTTATACACTTGGTGTTGAGTCCCACAGGTTATGTACTGGTTTCCTAGAACAACATCTGTTTTGAGCTTGCAGGCAAAAAGGAAAAAAAATAAACATAAGAAAGTATGAGGGTAATTCTTGAAGATACATCCATGTACATGTGTGGATAAAAAGTGCCAATTTTTTTGTTGTTGCTTTAGGAGACAACAGAAAGATTCCCCATCCCTTCTAACACATTCAGCAAAGGGAAAATAGTTCCTCAGTATATAGGATCCTTGCTTAGATTATCCAAATCATTTTGCTACTAGATGAAGAGGCTGATTTTAGACTCTTCTACTTTGACAATTTTAAAGAGAATTCATATCTTTTTATTTTAATAGTCTGAATTTCTAACTTTGTGACCAAAATGCAACAGCAAAAGAGAAACTAATGCATGATAATATGAAGAGATCTAGGATTAGACCCTGCAAAGCAGAGGCTGACACCAGCTGACCCACACTGAAGTAACAATTGCATAACACATGCCTTAGAAAAAGTGGGAGATTATAATGAAATAAGTTATTGTTCCTGTTATCTTTATATAGTTAGTAATATGTTAAAGTGTACTATGGATGGTGTTAGTATTGCCTAAACTTCACAAATATAAATGTATTTCAATTTATTTTAAAGAGAATTTGCTGTGTTATCACAATGCTAAAAATTAAGTGGCATTAAAATGAAACTAAACTGCTGCGTGACATTTAGGGCTCTGTACACACACACCACACACGCACCAGTGCACACATGTCTTCTTGGAGTAAGAATTTGAAAGTCAAACCATACTCTCAAAATCCTGAGGTCAAACATCAATTCTGGAGTTAGAACATACCCTAACGATTGTGTACTATATATTGAAACAGGCTACATTTCAGGGGTGTGGAAGAAGGAACAAAAATCTTGATATTTGCAAAATCAGTTTATGGCAGCCAAAACCTTTGGGTCGAAAGACCAAAATGCCCTATTATTTCTTCTTTGCCTACAAAAAACTGTCGACATGAGAAAGAGCAGTGGAAATCTTCCCGGGCACTGTGAAGGGAGGTATTTTGTTCTTGTTAGGGCATAAAAAAATATGTCCACCCTTTTTTTCTCCTTCTCTGTTTCATCAACATCATTAAAAGCATGCTCTCTGTTTTAGTCATTTTGAGTCAGTCACTAACTCAACTATCTTTTGTACTCTGGCAAAGATACTGTATCTGGGTTTCCTTAGCGATATTCCAGACACATTTTTTTCTGTCCTCACATACAAAGCACATAGTTTGGGTGGAATTCCTGTTGTGTGGGAGGCCAGCTGGGCCCCATTCACACACTCACACTCCCAGATGTGGCCTCAGGGGTTTAGTCCTATCTTGGTTTCAACAGCCAGACATTTGTTGCATAAGGCTGCTCTCCAACATCCTTGTCCACAACCACAGTGGGCCTTTGTGCATTTACTTACTTGTTTGCTTGGTGTGCTTCAACCTATTTTTTAAAAATCTCCCTTTGAGTAAGTTAAAACTGTGAAAAAAAAATGTTTGCCTCCAGGAAAAGAGAGCCAAAGTGCTCACTGATTACTTTAATTGCATAACTGAGGGCCAGCAGGAGTTGGGGGAGGCAGGTGCAAGAGAAGGAAAGGAATGAAAAATAAAGTGCACCCACAATTCTCAGATATTATGCCCCACTATTTAAAAAATCAAGGAATCAGACTGGGAATTTGGGCCACAGAAAGAGGATTGCTATTACTGTTGTTATCATTAAATTTTGCCCCCACAGATTAATTTTTCAAAATCTATCAGTGCAATAAAGAACTGAACTCCCTGAAAAGGTAGACTTTCAAATGTGCACAGGAGCTGAGACACAATAATGTTTCTATTCTTTCTGATTAAGAACAGTCACGGCGTGATAATTTCAGAGGGACACCTGTGACATTTACTTTTGTCAACAGGACCTTGAATATGAAAAACACACACACAGTCACTTCCCACCAGGATGTGACATTCTGGACCAAGCCGGAATGTGGGCACATCTGGAAGATGACTATTTCAGACAAGAATTCTTTCCCCTATTCCATGATTTAAATCAATTTTGGTGTCCAAGATAGTGTTAAAGACAGGATCTGCTGTTAACAGTTTAATTGTCCTTTAGAGTGGTGGGGTAAGGATGAGGGGAAGGAGGGACATAAGGAACAATCGTTGAACTAAGAAGCCATCAGTATTCTAGGCTGATTTAACCAAATGCCTAGGGTGATATACAGTTCTCAAATATGCTAGTGCTTAAAAATAAATGATACAAATGTTACTCATTCTACAACTTAGGGAAAGACATCACTCTCAGGAAGTGATTACAATTCCTTATCTTCTGGCCCCTGTCACTAAGGAAACACTGACTAAGCGGGTGAAAGACGGAAGGCCCTGCAGGGATCAGGCTGGTTAGTCAGAAGAGCAATCACATTGACAAAGCGGACAGTCTTTAAGACCTAGAAAACATGTCTATAGGCATGAGCTTTCTTTATTCATATTGAGCTAAAAACCACTCATCCTTATTTTTTGAATAAGAAATTGACAGCTACAGTGTAGCAGGAACAAAGATTCAAATCCAGGCATTAGTCAAGGTTTATTGTCCTTCTGCTAAACTAGAGCTATTCTGCTTAAACACACAGGTCTCTAAACTTGCAAGAATCATTGAAATGTAAACTAGTCACTATTGCATAATGTGCAATGCATTATAGGTTAGGATGTACACACTAGAGGGATGCAGTTTTATTTCTCACTTTTTAATCAGAAAGGAAATGCCAAATTGTGTTTGACTTTCCCCAAACTTTTCCCGAATAGGAATAATTAACTCAGAAGATACATGTCTCTCAGAGTTAAAATGCTGCGAGGAGGTCCTAATGTGGATGAATATCTCATACTTTTATAAGCTGCTTTTTTTCTTTTTCTAATAATCTTAGGAATCATGTATTTCCTAGAGATGAGTAGTCTTTATTTACATGGAAAACCCATAGTTCTACATGGGTCGTCTTTCATACTTGGTGAGGCAATGAGAAAACAAGAGAAACAAAGCTTGTTTACAGCTCCAGTGATAATATAACTGATTAAATGTTAGGTTAGCTGTCAGAACATAAACTTTCCCATAGGATCCCAGGAATGAAAACACATCCCGACTAGTAATCCTCACCAAGTTCGGAAGGTTAGAGGTGATTCAGTCTCCACGAATGTGCTCTGGTCTTATTTTAAGAAGGGCCTCTGAGTCATGTGGAGTTGTGTCAAAGTATGTGTTATGTTATGTTATTTTAAAAAGGCAGCTTGGATGGAGGAAATTGAACCATCTTTAAAAAAAAAAACAAAAAACCTCTGCCGTTTAATGGAAGAAAAGGGCAAGCCATTTCCCACACAACTCACTTACTCTGTGTAACGAAGGCTATGATGTATTTTTACTGCAGATATATTCTCAATGTGGTTTAGTATAATCTTACCTGAAATATTTTAAGTTTGCAACTTGAGCTGTTCTTTCTTATATTTATTGTTAGATGTTGCTTAATGCATTGTTTATAATTGGATAAAATTAGCCATTGATCTATTATTATCCTCAGTGTTTACCCATCTGGAGTGGTAGCTATACAGATACATGTACTATGTTATCAATATAAAATGCAATTGTACATGAACCTCAGTTTTTTTTTAACTCAGAATATCAGAATAGACCCAATCTTGCCTATCTTCCTGAGTTGTAACAACATATTTGAAAGTCCTTAGAAAAGTCACAAAAAGGTATGGCTTGGTAGGTCAGACAGCAACTAGGTCATGACGGACTGCTGGGTTGGCTGGTAGCTATATGGCTTAGAATCAGACAGGCAGTGAGTGCCTGTTATAGCCCAGAGAGGTGACCAGCATGCCTCGGGAGACGAGCAGTCTCACATGGTAAATGCACTCTTCCGTGCCAATCTTTCCATGCCTTTGAATGTCCTTCTCTGCAGTACGACGAGGAGGTCCTGACATTCCCACTTCATTCAGTTTGACCAACTTTGGGTCCATGACCTAGTCAATCTGTCAAGCAAATTGTCAAGCCACTCCCAGCCCCTCAACTAAACATTAACTCAGTCAGTCACTCTCAGTAGATTCAGAATGATCTAACCTTCTGTTCTTCCCATTTTAATCCCACACCCTTAAGATTCATTGTCATTCTTATTGCTTTTGATATCAATGAGCTGATTATGCAACTCTTTGGTGGTTATCACATCCCATCACAAATTTGGGACATGAATCTACTTTTAGGACTACAGGGAGAAGTGATGGGAGTAGATCTTAACAAGGATTAGTGGGCAAGTTGCTGGGGTAGGGGCATTAGATATCTATCATGAGAAGGAGGACAAACTTCCTCATGCAGGGGGAGGGCTGCCTCTACGGGCAGAGAAGGCCAAGAAGGCCACCCAAATTAAGGACTCATGGTCCCTCACTTCATCAGAATTTGATGACATAAACCCATAACAAACTTCCAAATCTCATTTCTTTCCAATAAGTGTCCAATTTTAATTTTTTTTTTAAAAAAAGGACCTTGTGGATTTGGGGATTCAATTTGGGCTGAAATTTATCCACCTGCAGGATAAGAATTTGGGTTTAATTTTCAGAAATCCTGGTCCTCTGATTATTGGAGATAAGATTTCTTCCAGGGACAATCTAGAAGCTTTTAGGTTTCTTATGTAGAGCTTAATATGGGAATTTAAAGCCCTGAACTCATCATTTTCTTCTCCTAAATTAGCATAGTTACAAGTACCCAGCCAATCTAATTATACTCTTGTTTTCACCAAAATTTCAAAATCACTAAATACTTGGCCACCCCGAATTTGTGCTCAAATTGCAGGTATGGAAAGGTGATAACTGGAGTAACTCCCTTGCCACTATATGCTATATATTCCTTTACCACTGGAAATAGGCTTATCAGTGCCTTTAAATCTAATCAGATCAGAAAACCAATTCCAGAAAACCCAGAACAACTCAGGAGCTCATCCTAAGGAGTCTGTCCCTCTGGAATCACTCTCAGTGCAGAAGCCTGCACCAGTCAGCTTTGAATCAGAGAAGGTGACAGCTCAGTAGGTTTATGTTTGGGTATTTGACCTCGTGCAATAGTGGGAGCTTCAGGTCTACAGAGTGGGAGGGAAAATGGCTGTGGGGTGGACAAAATAAACTAAAGCCCATAAAGACACAGCAACCATGTCCCCCTTGTCACCCCTGACCTTGGGTACGGTTATTTTGGGCATCTGCAAAGGAAGCTATCTGGACTGCTGATGAACTGTCTGAAAACCTTCTAAGGTTTCCTCATTGTTTCAGGAAAACTGCTGACTGGCTATCTTCAAGTCATCTAGAAGCATTCTTAAAAAGCAGCATGTAGTTATTAAGTTTCTCTTCAACAAAAGTTTTTCAGAATCTTTTTTTCATCATATCATCTTCATCTTCAACAGCACAATATTTGTAAAATGATATATTTCACGTTCAAGCTTGGTTTGGCCTCACATATAAGAATCTCTACTGACCTTCTACAATAAGATTTCACCATTGGATGCATAGTTGAAGTATTTTTGTCTGTCTCCTGTTCTGATTTCAAGAGCATTCACCCAAGTGATGAGTAGTAACCTAAGACGAAGTAGTCAATCGGTGGCCTGCCATAGTTTGAATTGGGTTGTCAGTACTTTCCTGGCCCATGGTTAGAAGAGCATTGAAATAATGAAATTGAGGATGAAGAAAATGAAGCTGGGGCCTCTCAGGTCATAGCCTGAGGCATGGGAGTAGAAAACACCTGGGAAGGAAGAAGCCCAGCCAAGATCCTTGGGTTACTCTGGGCTCTCCTCTGCTGGTCTTGTTTTAAGGTTGAACACCTGGCTTGTGAATGGTCTAGGGTCAACTCTCTAAGTTGTGTTAAAGATGCAGAGTTGCTTACTGATGATTTTCACGTTGATACAGCAAGATTAGGATCACTTCCCACTGCCATCATTTTGATTAAGGGAAGGGATTTAAAAGAAGACATGAATTTCATACAGATTTATGGAACAGACTTCTGGTTGACAGAAATTTTGCAAGCAACTGAGACACAAAACAGACCTTCTCCAGGAGAAGATTACACCAGGCCTTAGAATGCGTATTTAGGGAAAGGCAAAAAAGCATAGAGTCTCAAACTAATTGCTTAGAAAACAATGTTTCGGTGTAGGGGAGTGTTAGGGTCAACCATTTTTGGTGTCCAGCATCTTTGCAGCATGTGATTGACATTTCTCTCTCTTACATTCATCACCTTCCCTCACTAGGATACTCATTAACATTTAAATGTTCTCAGGTCTCCCCCACTTTAGTGAGGTACCAAGGTCACCTGCATCACATTCAGATACACAGATCATAGAAGCTCATGCATTGATTTAAAGCTGATCCAAACGTCCCCCTAATACCTAATCTGTAAAGTTAGAATGATTCTACATTTAAAGTTACTTCAAGGATCATGATCTTACTCAGAAACGCAGTCTCTCAAATTTCCTTTAAGACCCTAGGCAGGAGGAAGAGAGTTCTGGACCTGTGCTCTCAGCTTCTCATGTTGGTTTCTGGTTGCCTACATCTCCATGGAAACCTTCCTTGTTCTCAACGGTTCTGTGTACCACAGTAGCATGGGATTTTGATTCTCCAACTGGTGAATCTCATTACTTGGTGGTTTTCCTGGGCTGTTAGTCCAGCTGTGGCCCTCATGCTCACTCTGTGCACCCTAAAGTCTAGATCTTTCTCTCACTGGGTCCTCAACCCTCCACATAAACCTTGGTCTTTTTCCCAAAGTACTTCCTGGCAAGCTTGTGGCTGTGCATGAAGCTCCCTCCTTCTCAGACAATCCTTTGAGCAAAGGAGAACCTCTCCATCGCTACCATGTTGCAGAGGATGCCAGGATGTCTCAGGGAAGGTCACTAAGGCTTGTTCATGGACACTTTGTTCACAGAAACTTTACAAGTGGTGAGCGGAAATCCTGTGAATCAGTCTTCCCTCCCAGTCCCATAAGGATAGCTAAGTGAATGTCCCTTTCCTTTAGACTTCCCCTCAACATGCTTCCCCTTGTAGGGCAGGTTGGAGGACACATATGTGTCTCTCCTTATCTTTCATTGTCCAAAACAGTTGGCTTCAGTTCTTCCTTTCTGCCCAAGTCTTCCTCCATTTCTTATCTTCTTCCTTTCCCAGGGGCATCTGTTTTTACCCTTTCCTGGGACTGTAATGATTAAACAGCTTCCAGAGAACATGTTTTATTAGAATACATAGGAAAACATATTAGCTCAATATTTTCAAAATATAGTTCTACTATGTCATTTGAAAAAACAACAGACAACAGAATCCCTCCTAACCTGATTGATGTTTCTCTGCCCCAGGCAAATTTCTTATAAATGCTGACTGCATATCTTCTTTCCATTTTCTTACCATCTTCTCAATTTTTAACTCATTTCAACCTGATTTCCTCTCCCATTATTCTGTTGATATATGCTGTCTAAGGCCATCAGGATCCCCATGCCAGCAAGTCCAATGACAACTTTCAAGCTTCTTACTTGACTACGGAAGAGTGTGTATCACTACTGATCACTCCTCACTTTGTGGAACTATTGCTTCCTTGGTTTCAAGTAAACAGCTTACTCTAATATTTTTCTGACCTTGCCTTTTCAATCTCATTTTCATCTCATCTCTGGGCATAGATCAATTGTGCTATTGTTATGTAAGATTAGGTCATTTTTCTCATCCTAGGCTCTTTTCCTACTCACTCACATGATTTCAATTGTCAAGTGACCATCAATGACTCTAGTGTACAAAAACAGCCCAAACAGCTCTCCTGAGACTAGGAAATACACATCTTCCTGCACACCTACAATTTCTTCATGATGTTTCACCCTGAATCACTTCTGATCTCTGTTATCTCTTGGACCAACATGTCTTGCCCCAAATACCCTAACAGCTATTAACTGTTGTCTTTGCATCATTCTAATGGCCCTTTAATAACTTCTCCATGCTGTAGCCAGCATTTTTTTTCATGATGAAAGCTGTTATTATATGACCCTCATTCTAAAATCCCTCTTTTTTTCTTTCCTCTTAAAAACCAAGAGCTAATTATGGTATAAGTATCTCCATGGTATGATTTTTGTCTTATATGGTTATATCCTTCTTTTCTGTGTTTTACATACATAGGCTTTTTGTTGTTGATGTTGTTGTTGTTGTTGTTCCTTCAAAGAAGCAGTTTTCATCCTCTCAAAGACTTTTGTATGGCAGGTCCCTCTGTCCCATCCCAGTCTCAACCCCACCAAAGTCCTGTACCATCCTTCAGACCTGAGCTCAAATATAAGTTCCTCAAGGAAGATGCCAGCCACCCTCTTGCCCAACTCAATCACTTGTCATCTTTGAGCTGTTTCATGGGGTTAAGTACAGCTCAGTCTACTTGTTCTTCCATTAGTGCAGAGGCTCTCCCATGTTAGCATGCCTTCAGTCCTCTCGAGAGTTGTGTTAAACACAGACTGTTGGGTCTTATCCTGAGATAGGACTATAAGTGGACTCATACAGCACTTGCCTTTTTGTAACTGGGTTATTTCACATATCATAGTATCCTCAAAGTTTACTCATATAATAGCATATGTCAGAATTTTCTTCCTTTTGGAGGCTGAATAATATTTCATTATATATATATGTACCACATTTTGTGTATCAGTTCATCTGTCAGTGGACATTTGGGTTGCTTCCACATTTTGGCTATTGTGGATAGTGCTGCTGTGAGCATGGGTATACAAATATCTCTTTGTGTCCTTTCCTTCAGTTCTTTTGAGTACATACCAGAAGTAGAATTTCTGGAGCATATGGTAGTTCTATTTTTTAACTTTCTGACAAAACATCATCCTGTTTTCTACAGTGGTATACCATTTTTTTATTCCCGGCAACAGTGCACAAGGATTCCAATTTCTCCACATCCTTGTCAACATTTATTATTATTATTTTTTATAGTAGCCATCATAATGGTAGTTAGGTGGTATCTCATTGTGTTTTATTATTTGCATTTCTCTAGTAATTAATGATGTTAAGCAACTTTTCATATGTTTATTGACTATTCACATATCTTTGGAGAAATGTCTATTTAAGTCCTTTAACCATTTCTTTAAAAATCAGGTTGCTTTGGTTGTTGATGTTGATGATTTTCTGTGATATTTAAAAGTACTAAAATTACAAATTAATTTAATGGGCATTGTCTTTGCTCAACAACTAATTACTTTTTAGGTTGTATATATCATTGCTTATGTGTCTCATCTTTGAAAGTACTGAGAAAAGAATGTCATATTTTTATCTTGATTATTTCATTTTAGCTCAAAAGTTCAACAGTTTTTCTTCTATCGTATATGGTAGAAGTGGAGGTGGAAGGAATGGTAGAGTAATATTTTGTTCTATTCCATATGCACAAACCCCAGATAATCATTTTAGGCTCTTTCATCCGCTAAAAATATTTATCATACTTCCACGTATGGTAGAGGCGCAAAAAAAAGCAGAGGGGGCTTATTATGGATTGGTGGACACATGCAAAGTGATATGCTCAGTAGAGGAGATTCTCCCATCTCATCACATGGACTCCTCATTCTTCCTGGTGATAGCTGTCTAGTTAACTATGACTCCCAGATTCCCCTAGGCCTGTAATTACATTCTTCTCAGTAGAATACATGCACTAATGGTATGTTCAACTTGCACCTAACAGGATCTCTCTTTTCTTTTAGCTGGATGTATGTTGCAAGGATTAGGGTGTGTTGGGTAGATGCATATTGAGCATAGCATGCTGCCAGGCTTGCCTGGTTCTGGACATGAGTCCTGCCTACCCAACCTCAACTGTCTCTGGAGAGAGCAAGAAACCTCTGACCAGTATGAACCACCATTGCATGTGGAGGTCACTTTGTCACTGCCAATTGCCCTCCACTCTACTCCTACAAGCTTCTTTGCTTTTCATTTTACACTTGTTTAAGTCATTTATTTGCAGGCTTACTTGTAGAACTGGGTAAGGCTCCCTGAGAGGTACAGACCAAAATATGATAGAAATATTCCCTGTCTTTGGAGAATGTATATGTTATATTTTTGTTGAGAAAGCCAAAATCATGTGCACAAGAAACACCTGAGTCATAAAGTATATAACTAATTGTCTATTTGAATAGTACTGGCAGGGTTCTAGAATTCTAAATGGAAACCTAATCAGAATCTTCTAGAATGTCAGAGCATACTGAAGAAGGGATCAGTAGAAACTGGAGTGGCTTTGTGCAGTTTCCAGGAGGAGGGGCCTTGAGTCAAAACTTATCGGTCATTAACTGTATACAGGGATGGGAAGTCCAACACACAGTTGGGTCAGGTGAGAAAGTGATCTTTCACCATCAACAAATGAAATGTCTCTCCCTCTCTTTCTCCCAGGAAGAGAGCAGAATTTCTAAGCAATACACCAGGTCCAGTCCCTGAACTCCAAACTTGGAAGGTTAATGTGAGACTTTATAACAGCAACGCGTTCGTGATGGCCCCTCTGGGGTTTGCCTATGCCTCTGCTTAGACTCTTCTTACACTGATCTGGCCAGCTGCTCCCTGTGCTTCAGTTTGGATGTGCTTCCACGAAGCCTGGCTGGGGAACCTGGGCCGGAGACCTTCACATATGAGCACCTGCCTTCCCTCTGTGGCCCTTGTAGCATGAGGTTATAGTCCCCACTTAACTGAAGAAATGTTTCATGGACTTACATCATCTTTTGTTGAAAAAATCATTCTCATGCTTAGGATAATGTCTGGAAGAAAAGTGAGTTCAATAAGAGTATTTTAAATATATATATATTTAAATATATGAGTATTTTAAATATATTTTTAAATATATATTTTAAAATATAAACATATATTATAAATGTAATATATATATAAATAAAATAATGTCTGGAAGAAAAGTGAGCTCAACAAAAGTATTTTAAGTAATCAGTGCTTTTTGGACAAGATCAAAATTGGGACTGAACTGTACTGAAATCTGTCATGTGGTACTGAGTGTCTTCTCAAAAAGGTAGACGTTTTTGAAATTGGAAGTTGTTCTATTAGCAATATGTGGTCACATGAAAGTTTGCTAAATTCTTCCATCCTCTTTTGGGAGCTTAAAATAATAAATGAGTTCACAGCGGTGGAATAGTTTCAAGCACTAGAAGGCCAAGATTAAACGGCTTCTTATTTCCCCTCTGAGAAGGAGTCATTTATCTCCAGTGGAACTATCAGAGTTCCAGATAAAAATAAAAATGTGCATTTTTAAAATAGGGTTCACTTTTTGAACTACTCTTCCAAAATGAGTCATGCAGTTTGGCCTTTTTATTTGAACTATTCTGGTGCCATTTTCCCCAGGCAGATGTGAAGTATGTTAGAGCTGGCCCTTCTGTTGTTGGATTTAGCGATGTGGAGAGATCCTTCAGGCTTGCTAACACCCAGGTTCATCTGCTCTGTATTGAACAGGTGAATAGTTACCCTCATTTACTGTGCAAATGCAGGGAGAATTCACAGAATTAAGAATCCAATTGACCATTTCTTTGGGCTCAGCATGGCAGCAACTTATTAAAAAGTGAAAAAGAAGGTAGGAAATATTTTTCCTGTGCAGGATAATCCCCTGTCATTAGAGGCATCACCAGTATCTGTTCTTCTCAAATGGGGTGGTTTTGCCTGATACATAGGGCACACTGGCCATGTCTAGAGGCATTTTTATGTCACACATGGGGGGTGCCACTGCGTCTAGTAGGTAGGGGCCAAGAGTACTGCTAATCAGCGTACAGCACTCAGGACAGCCCCCCTTGATGAAGCATCATCAAACCCAGAGATATCAATAGGAAGGAGGTTGAGGAACTGTTTGTTCTCTATAAGAACTAGTTCCTTGTATCCTGGCTAAGCAAGAGAAGAATCTTGGTCACATGCCTTTTGCTTGGTTCAGGCCCATGCCCTTGAAGTAAAGACTCTCCTCAACAAGGACTCCACCCACACAGGGAACAAGGACCTATAACTCCTGGGTGGGTCCTCAGTGACTGATTCATGTCCCTTCTTGGGTCTGATGATTCTCAACATGCGAATTAACTAGGTACCTTGGAGAGCCTCACACGTGAGGGAAAGAAACACTAAGAGAAGCTGGGCCCCCACAGGTGTGATTTTGGCAGCCAGTCACAGTCACGTGTTTCTGTGTTTCATCTCACCCAGCTCTAGGATAAGAACAGTGACTACAGTGAAGAAATATTTATCAGCAGTTGGGTCTGGGGCTGTGCTTCTGGAGTGGCTCACTCTACTGGTACAGTTGAAGGTACTGCTGGAGACTTAAATTCTCCTCTGTCAGTGGCTGTAGGAGCCCAAGGGAAACACATCCAATAGTTTGTATCTGAAGGCCCACTGACCGTGTCTGCCTCAGTGTGTGCTGCTGCCATTCAGCGTGTCTTCCCCATGTCGGGACACAAGCAAACCCTAAGCAGGGAGATACTCCGCTTGGCAAGGGGGCCTTAGCTTGCTCCATCAACAAGGGATGTTCCAGTCAGAAATTATTTCATCTCCAGCCTCTTCACTTATTGTACTTGGCAGAAGATCAGGGTTAAGTCACTCAGACTTTCTTTTCTTTTGTTTCAGTAACTAAAAAAGAGAACCATTTGTTTTTTCCCCAGCTGAACTTACGGTCACTGTTTAAAGGCACAGAGATTGAAAGTTGTGGCTGCAAGTTTTAATAGCGTGAGTGATGGCATAACAAAGTAACACAAGACAGCTATGTCCACAACTTGTCCCATTGCTGGGACAGCAGCAGCATGAGAGTTTAGGATCCACACAAGTGAGAACATAAATTAGGTTGAAACTTTATAAGCAAGCTTAAAAATATGTGGGAATGATAACACATAAACAGTCCAATTTCTTTTTTTTAATTAATAGACTTTATTTTTAGAGTCACGTTAGGTTTACAGAAAAATTGAGTAGATAGTAACAAGAGTTACCATAAGCCCCGTTTTTTTCTGGCCTCAGTTTTGGTGGATTGGTTACAATGGGTAAGCCAATATGATTGATGATATATTGCTATGAACAGAAGTCTGTAATCTTTGTTTTGTGTAGTTCTATAGGTTTTCAGAAATGTATCCACCTTTATAGTATCACACAGAGTAGTGCCACTGCCCTTTGCTCACCTGCTTTTCCCTCCCACTCCACCCCCAGGCCACCCACTGATCTTGTTATGTCTTGTTATGTCTTATTATATCTTGTTATAGTTTTGCTTTCCATTTTCTTTCCAATTAGAACCAAATCTGGTCATTCCCTTTGGTGACTGCTCTTGTTCCCCATGCCCTCCTCTCTTCGGCTGCTCTCAGGCATGCTCTCTCCTCTCTGCATGTATATAAAGACTAGTAGCCAGTCTCCTTGCTTCCATCTTGTAGTTTTATGTTGCAAATACAGTTATCATATTGAATCAAAAATGTTATCATGTTTCTTTCCTACTCAGTGATCTTCAATTTTCACTCTTGCCCACAAAAAAAGCTAAAGACTTTACAATGACAAAAAAGACATACAATATCACATTTCTACAAACTTTCAATTTATGTCTTCCTTGCCAGAGCTTGCGTTCTCAAACCCCATACTCTTCTCCTACAGATAGTCTAAACGTCACTCACATAAGAAAATTAAAATTCCTCAAATTAAAGCATCTTCGTCTATATGAAATGAATATGTCCTGCTCACTGGCTCAATTCCTGGTTAGTATGTGAGTAATACTGCTGCTGTAACAAATGGACACCAATATTTCGGAGCTGAATACAAATGAAGTTCCTTTCTTCCTTATTCCTGGTTATCACAAAGCCATCCCCCTTGTATGATTCAGGGACCGTTTGTTTCATGTTGTGCCTCTGCCTCATCTGTCAACATGTTGTTGGTGAAATTGATAAAGAAACACAGAAAGACAAACCCACTTCTCTAAAGCTATGGCCCAGTGACACCTATCATGCTGGCTCTTATTACCTTGGTTAGAACTCAGTCACAGGGCCAGCTCACCCTTGAAGGAAGGCAGGGTGATGTGATGGAATCATATGCCCTTAAAAGACAGAAAACCCAGTTTTTCATCCTAGCAGCCTCAATGAATATGGAACACTATAAAAATATATAAAAATAGAGAAAACAAAAACTATATGGATCTGTGAAATCAGAAGCTAACTGGGGAAGTAGATAAAGACTCCAGAGATGAAGTGGGAGAGCCGAAGTATACACTGACCTCGGCTGACAACATGACAGTGGAGTGCACTGACCATGTATTCTCCCTGAGGACGTGGGGATTGGGGTACTGGGAGAGTCACGCTCCTTTAATTGACCTGGGTGATGGTTGTACAGGACAGTCTATGTTGTGACCATTCAGCATGCAGTTCATATAATTTTCTCCCTTTCCTGTAGGTATTTTTTCACTTCAGTAAAAAGTTTTATTAAACAAACATATACCCAAAAACGTATAATTCCCTTACCTTGAGATAGCTTCTCAAATCTTATAACTAATTAAATTATTTGAATTATGCACTTAAAATGGAACTGTTATTGCTTGGAATATGTATCACAGATACCCAGTCATCTGAGTTCCACTTACATTTTGGTTATAAATCATGCTGATTCACATGTTGGGAGACTGTTGATTTTCCTCTGCTGCTTCCTTTTCTTAATATTTCCTTTTCCCCCCCTCTGGCTGAAAACTACTATTAATTTTAAAGACTTTATCAAGCATAATTTTCTTTATGAAGCCTTTTCTACATATTTCATGTAGGATTAGCTATTCCATTGTTTATGCTGTTATGATACAAAGCACATCTTCTATCCGATAGCATTTCAATAAACTTATTTGACTCTAATTACTAGATAGCAAGATTCTTGATGGTAGAGATTAGGGTTAATCATCTTTTTATCCTTATTCCTCAGAAAATATAGTAATGCTTAATAATTCTTTGTGGAATGAATGTATAAAGAAGTGAATGAAAGTGTATGCAACACATAAGTGGGCAATAAAATTTGTGATTATGGCTCAGTGGCTATCATATTTTATAGTAAAAATATATGACTTTAAGTGTATAGTCTAATGTCACTTAAATACTGACAATAGTAAGCATAATTTTAAGTTGTCAGTTAACTTTCTTTGGTAAATTAAGGGTGAAAGAACAGATTTCAAATATTTGGCTCCCGAAATATTTTTCTGTTGCTCAATACCCACTTTCTTCCTCATGTCTTATTGATGGTGCAAATAGTATAAATTGAAGAACACACTTGTCATTTTTGAGTTAGGAAACCCAGATTTGCATTTCAGCTTTACTCCTTACAGTCTATGTAACTTTGGACAAGCACTTTTATTTAAGTCTTAGTTTATTGGTCAACAAAATAAAGAATATAAAAAACTGTGGTACATTTACACAATGGAATATTGCTCAGCAGAAAGAAAGAAGGAGCTCCTACCCTTTGCGACAGCATGGATGCACCTGGAGAACATTACGCTAAGGGAAATAAGCCAGGTGGTAAAAGACAAATACCAATCTCATCTATAAGTGGAAACTAACCAACAAAACAAACAAATGAGCAAAATAGAACTAGAGACTTAGAAATAAAGAACAAACCTAAGCCTCTCCTCATTTTTCCAAATTCTTGTTTCTTCATTCTTTTCTGGTTGGATGTTTCTTTCTTCCTTCTGGTCCACACTGTAGATTTGAGTCCCAGTTTCCTTTGCATCACTATTGGTTCCCTGTACATTTTCCTTTGTTTCTCTTAGCATAGGCTTCATTTTTTCATCTGGTTTTCAAACAGATTCAACCAATTCTGTGAGCATCTTGATAACCAGTGTTTTGAACTGTGCATCTGATAGGTTGGCTATCTCTTCCTCGCTTAGTTGTTTAAAGGGAGTTACCTAAGAAAAAGAAGATCAAAAATATGAACAGTAAAAATGACAGCAAACTCACAGTTATTAACGACCACACCTAAAACAAAAACAAGAGTAAACTAGGCAAACAACTAGAACAGGAACAGAACCATAGAGATGGAGATCACATGGAGGGTTGTCAATAGGGGAGTGGGAGGGGGAGGGGGGGAAAGGTACAGAGAACAAGTAGCATAGATGATAGGTGGAAAATAGACAGGGGGAGGGTAAGAATAGTGTAGGAAATGTAGAAGCCAAAGAACTTATAAGTATGACCCATGGACATGAACTAGAGACGAGGAATTTGGGAGGGAGGGGGTGGGCAGGATGGAGTGGAGTGGGGGGGGTGGGACAACTGTAATAGCATAATCAATAAATATATTTTAAAAAAAAAGAAATAAAGAACAAATCAACAGTTGACCAGAAGGGAGGGTGGAGGAGAATAATGGGGGAAAGAAGGGGAAGGGACAAGCAAAGGAGCATAAATAGAGGACTCATGGGCAGGGACAATAGCGGGGATTGACTGTGGGAGTTGGGAGGACTGGGCAGATGAGAGCAATGGGAAAAAAATGGAATAACTATAACTGAACAACAATAAATAAACATAAAAATAAAAAACATAAAATAAATAATATAATTCAACAATAATGGGAGTTCTGAAAATTAAATGATGTCACTTCTATATACTGACTCAAGAGATTCTCAATAAATTCTAAGTTCTTACTCATTTTCTTCTATCTCCTTAATAAATATTCTTGAATTTATCACATTCAATTATAAAAACCTATGACTTGCCATTTCTGTTTATTTTCCTTTTTTCTCTATTTTCAAAGAAAATACACAACCTCAATTTTCGACTTATTTATGCCACTAATTTATTAGATTGGTGGTGGAGGTTGGAGTAATGTAAACAGAAATACTTTTCATTCTTCTTTCATTTTTTCCAAGTTGTGTTATACATTCTTGGAGGTAAATCTTCATTTGATGAATGATATACATTAAATATGAGATACTCTGAAAGAGCCCTGGACTTCACTGGTATACAAGGTAAAATAGAGCATCACAAATGCATTTATGTAATAAGAAAGAGCAGAATTGACTGTGTTAGTTGGTCAACTTGAGAAACTCCAATAACACAGTGGTGGTTGATGCTGTCTTTGCCCATCCAGACCTCTCAGTCCTTGGCCCTAGCAGTCTATATTTCCCTGAAACCCTGAGCTCTGCAGCCTACAGATATTTTTCAGAGGATTGCCCTGGGAGAGCCTGGAGTCCACACCCTCCGCCTGCTTTCTCCTGTCAGTCCCACCTCAGCAGTGAGGATCCAGATCACAGAGCCCCTCCTCTCTTCCAGCAGGAACACACTCACTCCGTGGCACATCCCACCCCCAAGTCTCCTGTGGATGGCACTGAGTCGAGCCCTCACCTGACCCTTGCTTTTATTGGGCTCCCTCACTCCTTTACCAGTTGGTTTCTCCTACAAAATTTCTGTAATAAATACTTACACCAAATCCTTATTTCAAGGTCTCCTTCTGTGGCAAGTCAGCCTAAGATGGAAGCATACCAAGCAAGTAAAGGAAAGAAACAAAAGAACAGAAAATCTTCACAACTGCAGAGGTGACAAAGGGATTCACCAAAATGAGACAGAAAAGTCTGGAACTCTTTCTGAGACTTTTAGGTACTGGGTGTGGAGCTGATTAAATGAATGGTGTTTACAAAGCCCAAAGTAAAAACCCTTGGGGGAGATGTTTAGAATCACAAGTGGGTTTGGGCAAATTTGAGCTTCTGAAGTAAAAATCTCATGACAGAACAGGACACCAGGTTGAAGAGAATTAAATGATGCACACAAAGTACACTGTCAAAGATGTCAGGGTGGGAGGTGAGTGACTGGCTGCCTTTATTTTTCACAATGACTTTCCTGAGTTAAGAGGATGTTTTAATAAATGAATATTTATGTTCCCTTATGTTCAGCACACCTTGCATGTAAAAGCTACGCAACAAAAGTTGAATAGACAGAGCTTAATAAGAATGGTCACAGTACCCCATTTCATAACAGAATAACATTTTCCTGTTTTCCTGGAAAGACAACACATCTTTGTATTAGCTGAGAAGGGAGAAAAGTCCTCACAGTCCTCTTCTGTTTTTTCAAGTACTGACATATACCCTCTAATTTCAAACCAAGGTTCAGCTCTGAAATACATAAACACAACATATATGCCTAGAAAGAATACAATCTCCCTTTTATGGTGTATAAAAGCAAATTTTATCTCTTCATGGAGGGAAAGGCGGATTTGAGCACACACTCGTGTGTGGGATTTGACGTCAGCAAGCCTGACTGCTTTGGTCAAGGCATGTAAGGAAAACCTGAAGAGCGGAGGCTGTGTGATATTTTCTGCAAATATTGAGGTGCTTTGAACCATTTAGAATTATAGCACTGAAAATGAAAGTGTGCATTTATCTAATAAGGTGCCTATTTCATTTATCACAAAAGGTTAAATAAATATTTTCAATACTGGAGATTGCTAACAAAAATGTCTCTAGGGAAAAAGGAAAAGTCATTCCTTTTCCTTTTATTTCATTTATGCTACAGGAGGTTCATTTCTGAGACAATCTCTGGGCTGAGTGTAGCTAAGTCAATAGTGAACATATCTCTTTATTGTGTGATGGATGCTAGCTGCCAACGTAGAAATATTTTTAGTTTTAGGCCAGTTGCTCCTGAAGTCAAAAGCCCTACTTGTTAATTTATATCCACAGTCTTCTGGAGAAGAAAAAGGATCTGAGAGGTGCCTTCAGTCCTGGAGGCCACGGTCCTTGACAAAGAGAGACACCCAGAAGCACCCAAGTTGCTGCTGCTGTGGGACACCTGGTACAGATAAGCCACAGCTACCTCCTTAGTCTTGTTGCTGTTGTTAGTCTCCAATTTCTTGAAGCTCCTCTCTTCAGCAGTAGTTTTATTATTTTAAAAACTCTTTCAACATACCAATTTTTCTCACCATGGCATTCCGGAAACAAGTGAATTGCACCTTTGCCTTTTAAGCTGCCACATTGAGTAAACCTCGACACTCTCCCTCCCTGCCCCTGGCCTTTAAGGCAGGATGCTGCCTTGCGATATATTACACCAGTTGAGAACAAATGTGCAGTGGTAAATGTTATGGTTTCATGTGACGCTTCCACTGTAAAAACAAATGACAGAAAGTGTAGTTCACATAACAGATCCGAAGGTCAAAATCTATGGGTGCAGATATTCCACACAGAGACTATTACAGTACACTTTTCATAGAGGGCTTATTTATGGGAACATATTATGAGTCATTGCAATTCATAACACAGTGTTCCACGGAAAATTCCACCCTGCCCTCAGACTAAATCCTGGACATACAACACTCACTTTTGATTAATGGGATTCATAAACATCCCAACAGGTATTATACAGTAGCTTAGAGCTTTAACCTAAGTTGACAGATATATTTTTTCCTTCATAAAACAGGAAAAATGCGGTAGAATGAAATCGTTGCAATTCTCAGGAGGACAGTTAACTGGCCACAGTCACTGCAGGGACTGCCTCGTTCCAGCTGATCTGAATTTGGTCCCCTCCTGCCTCACTTATTCCTTACCTGAATGGCAGCTTCTTGGGCTACGCTAAAAATACCTCTCTAATTTGCATTAAGATAATGTGCTATCTGTGCTTGTTAGATATGGCATAACGCAGTTCGCAGTTCGTACTCACTTGAAATCTCACCAAGTCGGGGAGCGTTTTTGCATTCCAGATGGAGCTAAATATATTCACCCATCAAAATAGTAATCATCATTAAAATTAGCTCACTGATTTTGCTGATTAATTTTTTAGTAACAAGTATGCTTTCTAAAAAGTTTCAATTAAACATTTTTTGACAAAACTAGATTTTTAAAATGTAAACTACCTGAGAAGAAATAAATAATGAAGGAACTAAAAAATAGAAAATTTAAATCTATTATAATTTTTAAAGAATTTTAATTTTTTTCTACTAATAAGAAGTGTACAGAGGATGGAAATGTTGCCATAGCTGGACAATGAAACTAGGTCCCTGCATTTTCATTTTGAGCTGTGATCCTTATACCTTGAAAAAGTGGTTTATTTTTGTTTATATAGAAGTACAACCTACCAAGCATAATAAGTATTCAAGTGATCATAGCCTCTCTTCTGAGATTTAAATGTCTATTTGCATGTGTTCTATTTTCCTATGCAAGAGGCTTGCTTCAGTTCAGAAGAAGGTTGTACATCAGTAGAGACAGGAAGGTGCGGATTTAAATGCTTGAATGTGTGCCTGTGCGTGTGTGTGCACAGCAGGCAAGCCCAGTGCCCCTTCCTGGCGCATCTGTATTCGAGGCCTAAGTCTTGCAGGGACAGAGTAATGTGATTTCAAAAGTGTCTGGCACAGTATCCTGCAGATGTGGCCACTTAGTAATTGTGTGCTGAGGACGACAATTAGGTTGATGACAAATGTGGGTGTGGAGTAGACAGGGCGTACTGATTAGTTTCTGGAATTGGTGCCCAGTTTTAAAAAATGAAGCCTCGCTTTTGTTTGTTTATTTATTTATTTATGTATGTATTTATTTATTTATTTATTGGGATTAGTGGGTTCTTTGATACATTTAAGCAATGTCGCATTAAAATGAACATCCTAGTTTTCCTGAGATATGTATTCATCAGTCACACTTTCTACTGCATCCTGGGAGAGGCCATGGGCAGAGGATGGAGGGAGAAGCTGCAGTGTGTTCTCCATCGAGCAGGGTGTCTGGATGTGTTTCTGGGGTTTGTGTGCATATTTTAGAGTTTTTCTGCTGTTTCTCAATTCTGCGTCTCAGAAAAATACCCAGGTTGGCACTTGGCCTAGCTCCTCCGAGTAGAATCTCTCTCATTAAATCCTGTTGTAATGGATGTGATTAAAATGTTCTTTAAAAAAAAAAAAGAAATTGGGAAGTCCTTTGTCAGCATCTTTGCAGAGCTGCATATAGGTCCAAAGTTTGTCTCTCCAGGTTCCTTTAAGTGCCGAGTGCTTGAAACATTTCCAGGGACCCTGCCACCTCTTCCCACCCGTGTGTGATGGCAGCTCCCGTGTCAATCAGTTCTATTCTGTTCTCTGTGCTGCTTGAGTAAAAAGTAGTACCTGTTCCATTTAGCTGCTTCAAGGAATTTTAAAAAGAAAAACATGAGAGTGAGAGGGCCTGTCCTAAATAGTAAGGAATCAAAACAATTGCTTAGCACTGCAAGGGATGGATGACAGGTCTTTCCTAAGAAGCGGTATTCCTCAGGAGGGAAATGAATGCAGACACTCCCAGTGAGACCACTTTCAGAGAAAGTTGCTGCATCATTGAGCTGGGACTTCAGACAATTAAATGTCATAGTAAAACATAACAATAATAAAAAGAAAGAAGCCAAATAAAGCAATATAAAAGGAGACACTGAAAAAATGCATTAGAGACAGTTCACAGGAACAAAAGTCCCAATGCTTTATAGAAGAGCTTCCTCTGGAAGGTAGTTACGCTAACAGGCTGAGGAAGGTGGTTCGGCTTCCCTGAAACCCGAGAGCTCTGTGTGAGAGCCTTAAGGAGTCATGAGTGGAGTTTAAGGATGGAAACTCCAGTGTTTTAAGTGGTGAGAGGATCTGGTATCATTTATTGTGCTTGGAATTTCAGAGCAACGCCAGAGGTTGGGAAACCCAGCTGTACCCAAGGAGCACAAGTGAGATGCAAGGAGGGACTTGGTTTCAGATGGTAAATTGAGTTTTCAAGTGACAATAAAATCATGGCCATCACAACAGTATCCACCAACCCAACCTGATAAAATCTGCTCTCCATCCTCCCCTACCTCAACACTGATTTTTTCTACCTATATGCTTCTACTACATACTCTGAAAGGGCCATTGGCTTTGAACAACAGCTAACACTAGGAACGGAACAGGAAAAGCAGGGTGGCTTGTGCGTAATGGCCACTTGGAGAAGGGGGGTGGGAGGGGCATGGACACTGGCTGTGCCCATTGGAACTTGGGCTCCAGGGAGGCGGTTTAAGAGAGGACATTTGGGAGATGCATAACCACACGTCTTCTATGACACAGCAGGGTGTCGAAAATTCCACTTAGTGGAATAACATTCTACTTCATGCTTAAAAATGGATATAAAAAAATCTTATAAATGATCACTTTTTCACCCTTTTGTTTTAAAGTAATCCATATCATTTTTTAGCAAGAAAACTAGACACAAGTGTTATAAATCATGTGTATGTTGATCATATGTTTTCAGGATTAAGCTCTTTCCCAGTGAAGAAAGTGATGAAAAAATAGCTCAACTGTCAGTCTAAAGGTGGCCTGAGATTAGATCTCAGATCATCACGTTCCAGATTCCACACATGACTGCACCAGAAACATCACACCACCTTCAACTTGTGTGCTGGTGAGTCTTCAAACCTTAATGTCACCCATAGCAAGACAGCATTGCTATGAGAGTGAGGGCTGAAGGATGTAATAAGAGCACATAGATTAAAAAATTCAATTGGTTCAGTTCTTCTCTTTCAAGCAATAGAATATCTAAAAATCACAAACGCAGATTTGACTCTATAATCATGACTGCTAATGAACCCTGATTATAATGAGCATGCAATTTTCTTTGGAATGAAATTATCTATTGCTTTTTTTTTTAACAAATCAATTTGTGATGGTTCTGAGATGATTCCAGACAAATAGATGTAACATATTTCTTCTCTCTGAGACCTGAGAGAATTTTATGGTGGTCCTCCCAAGGTTTGGGAAAAGTACTAAATTTTGTCCATTGCACTTATATTTTATACAATTGTTAGAAATGTCTAAAAGAGAAAGAGGTGGAAAGGGGGCAGGAACTATGCAATACTTTTGTTATCTCTCAGTGTATCTTTGCTGAATTAGTGTGAGTTTATTCCTAGAAATGCGGGTCCCAGGACTGTTGATTGGGACCAGCCCTTTCCCCTGCCCAGTGACTATTACAGAAAGAGGTTGCAAACAGCCACAGATTCTTGGAGCTGTAATGTAAAATAATCTACCGTATTTGAACCTGCGCTCTTCCTGGGCCCCAAGAATATTTGGGAAAGGATGAGAGTCCTAGTCCATTAGGGCTGCTGTAACAGAACACCACTGACTGGGCAGCTTATAAACAGCAGACATTTATTTCTCACAGTTCTGGAGACTGAAAATCCAAGATCAAAGTGCCAGCATGGTTGGGTGAGGGCCCTCTTTCAGGTTACAGACTTTTCAGGGTGTCCCACACGGTGGGAGGGGTGAGGGAGCTCTTCAGGGATCTCTTTTATAAAGGCACTAATCCCATCGTGGTTGCTCCACCCTAATGACTTCATCATTTCCCAAACCCCGCCTCCTGACACCATGACATTGGGATTAGGTTTCAACATATACATTTTGGAGGTACACAAACAATAGGGCTATAGCCATGAGAATTAGAGAGGCAGAACACAAGCAAAAGGCAAAAAGCTTTGTAAGGGAAATTATTGGTTAGAAAGAAGTCATAAATATTGAGAGCAATGACATCAGCCTGTTACTAGGTGGCTTTGGGAGTTTCAAGAAGAAATGTTAACTTGACTTTCCAGGTTTGCTGAAGTCAAGATTTCCTTTCAATTTAAACAATGTTCCTGGAGTGCATTTTGTGCCAGGAGGTGAAGGAAATAGTCAGCCTTCCCTCCAGGCACTCAGAAGAGGTAGCTGCCCAGGGCTGTGTGAATGGACTGATGGTGATGATAATGAGGCAAATTTACACATTCCTTTCTGCAGTTTTCAGTATTCATGAAGTGCAAGAAATATATGAGAAAGAACATAATGAATTCCCAGCTTTCTCAAGTCTTCAGTTGACATATATGTTTCATAATTTCTTAGGAAATTAAAATTTAACAGTAAGATATAAGTCCCTTGTCAAACCCCAAAATACCTTTTTCCTCCACTTTCGAGAGAAAAAATACCCTGGATTTGCCATCGCATTTGTGTTTTTTTGTGACTTCCATATACATGTATTAAAAAATCTTACATTGAGTCATTTTGCCTATTTTTAAACTTATGTTCTATCATGCTGCACATTTTGTTCCTTAAGTAGCTTTTGTCACAAAGTTTTTGAGAATTTATTTATTCTATTACATGAGCAATCTTTTTAACTGTTGTATAGTATTTGGCTGTGTGAATATTCCACAAATCCCCTTTTTCTGTGTTCCTACCATGTATCAATTCTAAAACAGGGATTGCTGTAAAAGATTTTGTGTGTGTGTGTGTGTGTGTGCGCACGCCAGGCCTTTTGAAGTATGGAGGAAGAATGTAGAATTCTCTGGTTTGTATACAGTCTCCCTTCCAATCCAGAAAGCAGGTACAGGCACCCTGAGCCACACACCACCAGGTGAGCTGAGAGCCCTCTCTGAGCCTTGGTCTGAGCTGCAGCCACCAACACTCCTCCTGTGACAGGTGCAAGCCACTGACAAGGCAAGATTCTTGCTGCAGCTCCTGACCAAAGCTGTCAAAAGTGAAGATAAATTTGACAGTTTTGTACATGCGAGATCTCAAAATTGTTATCATTTTTTCTGGAAACAACTAAGTCTGTGCTCCATTAAGATTTTTAAAAATCAGTGTATTAGATTGGCTGATGATATTTTAATGTGTTGGATTTCAAGAAAGAATATTAAGTGCTTCCAAAGGGAAATATAACAGTCTCTATGACAGGGTGGTGATGAGAGTGACATCACACGGGGGACCCGGGGCCCCTGCTCCAGCTCTGGCTGTGGGGCTGGGGCTCCGCTCCACCATCACCTGAAGGGCTTTTCTCTCCTTCACAATGCTGCCGAACTGTGGGCAGAAGTCCCGATCTTCTCTTCTGGTTTAATTCTAAGTCTCCGCACCAATTTAGTGTCCAGAAGAGAGGAGGAGTGTCCCTGTGACCACACTCTCACCATCAGGGTGTACAGTGGGCGGAAGCCAAGACGCAAAATTGCACCTCCCATCTTTTGTCTTGACCTTCGTAGGTCTCAGGGAAAGAGTCTCAGACATTGAATGCCCTGGATAACAGCCCCCTTTAACTTCCTGCATTTTTCTTTAGCATCAAAAGTCAACTGCTTAAAGTTTTAGATCACTGATATGCATTTGGTCTGTCCTGGATAAGATATATTCTCTTTTCCTAGATTTTCTTCAGTTAAATAATTTTTAGGGTTGTTTTTTTATATATCTTTATCTAGAAAATATAAACAGGGCACCAGATTAATATATTTCCTTTTGCTTTTGTTTGCAGAATTCTTTATTTTAGACCTTATATAAAGAAATGTATGGGAATATATCATCAAAAGATCCTGTATTCTTCTTTTATTTATACTCTGGATAGCTCTCTTAATCCAATAATATAAACAGGACAGCACTGTGCTACAATGGACTAATTTCAGCCTACAAATGCTGGTGGCTTTTTGTCCTTATAAAATGTGAGATCTACCTTAAGAAATAGTTTCATGGGAAAGCAGAGATTGTTTACTGGCATTTATAAAGGGCAGTTACATGAGAGAATAACTTTTCAAGACTATTACACTCATTTGAAAGATGAACTAATTGAAAAGATGAATTATTCAACTTTCTTGAGAAACATAGTCAATGGTTAATTTTGAAAGGTGATGAAGACATTTGTATTCTGAAATAAAAAGTAAAAAACAAAACAAACAAAACACATTCAGGAAAAAATTAAAAGTAATTGATTTTTAATCTAGTTTTTCCATTAAACCAAATCAAAAACGCATATATCATTATTCTCTTTTTCTGAGTTATATGTATGTGTATATATCTACAGATAGATAGAGATGTACCAAAACTATTCCATCAAAGGATTACACTTAATTGTTCAAATGGAGTACCATTTTCATCAAACAAAACTTCAGTTAAAAATGATTTTCATTTTTATTATCTAAATTATCTATATATGTACATATGTACTTGTACCTATTTATACATATATATTTTTGTTTATGTTATCCATGTTAAATTTGCTAAACTTGAATAAAGGAAGAAATTGTGTGTGGTAATTATTGTAGAAAATTATAGGAGGAAAATAATTTTGTCATTTTTGCCTTTTGTTTGGAGTTTGTTGAAAATGTATTTTGTTGATTGCCATAAAAGTTCATATTTTGTTGTTATGAAACTGGAGATTAAGTTTCTTCAAGAATATTTACTTCTGAAGACATTTCTGCTTTCCATAGAATATGCATACTATAAAAAGAATTTCTGCTGAGGATAGGGTGTTCCACAGTAAAATGATTATGGAAAAAGAAATTCCCTTGACTATGTTACAGTAATACCTGCTCGTTTGCCTAGACACAGACTTTCTCCAATGTCTGGTGGTTAATTTTATATGTCAACCTTTGTCATAGGGTGCTCAGATATTTAGTTGCACATGGGTTCTGGGTATTCTGTGACCTCGTTTCCAGATGAGATCAACATTTAAATTGAGGAACTGAGTAAACCAGATCATGCTCCCCAAAGTGGGTGGGGATCATGCAATTTCTCAAGGCTTGAGTAGAAGCAAAAAAAAAAAAAAAACCAGGGAAAAATTGGATTTATTCTTTCTGACTGAGTGAAAGCCTGACTGAGCTGGGACAGTGGTCTTCTCATCTCATCTCACTGGGACTTACACCGTCAAATCTCCTAGGTCACCAATCTACAGACGACAGATTATGGGTCTTCTCAGCCTTCCTCGTTATGTGAGACAATTTAAAATAATAGATCATATAAATATATCTCCTCTCTAGCTTATTCTGTTGGTTCTGTTTCTCTAGAGAAATCCAATACTCTAAAATTAAAGTCCAAGGATATTTGGAGTTTCATGAATTGACTCCATGCATAAGAGAAAAAAGCCTTAAAATTACATATCAAAAAATACATAAGAAAGCACCCATATCTTTAAAAATAATTAATTCACTTAAAATTAATAGCTGCCATTTAACGTATCTAAATATACTGTGAGAAAGGGCTTAAACATACAAACAGTATGTCAAAGATATATTTGCTCTCAATTATTCAGGATTATTTTCTTTGAAATGTCATTTTTTATTTTATTTATTTATTTTTACAGGGGAAGGGAGGGAGAAAGAGAGGCAGAGAAACCTCAATGTGTGGTTGCCTTTCATGTATCCCCTACTGGAGACCTGGCCCACAACCCAGGCATGTGCCCTGACTGGGAATCGAACTGGCAACCCTTAAATTTACAGACCAGCATTCAATCCACTGAGCCACACCAGCCAGAGCAAATATGCCATTTTTTAACAAATGAAGACACTTGATAAATATTACTTGATTTAGATAGAAAAATCAACTAGATGCTCTTATTTAGTTGTTGTAAGAAACCGGTTTATTACAAAAGAGATGACTCAAAATAAATATGTGACTTTATATTTTATGAGCATACTTTTAACAGGCTCTCTTTTCATTAGTAAGAACAATGAAAACATTATAAGAGAAATCAAGAGTATTGGAAAGACTGGAAAAGAGAAATGCAAGATAGTGAACTTGTAATAAACTGTCCTTTAATGAGACAATTCTGCAAATACTTTAAAAACCCTCATCATAATAATGGCAATGATAATAATTAGGACTTTTCAGTCTGTAGTGTCTTTCTACCAAGGCCTATAAAGCATTCCGACATAATGGGATAATATTCATGACAAAGGAATAGCCGTAGTCATAAATGTCCATGGCACTTAAACACTAATGAGGAACTTAGGCAGTCCAGGACTTGTAAAAGCATTTCCTCTAAGTACTTTACAATGGCAGAAGCATTAGGAGCTGACAGCTGGGAAGGAGCAAAGTGACAGAAAGGTTAACAAGTTCATTAGAATAGGGGTAGAGTTTTTTATCGGTGATCAGCAATTATGCTAGCTATGATGCTGGGGAGTTTCTATTACAACAACACTTTTACATATGAAATCTAAACATTTATTGACCGGCTGTTCTGTAAGATAGGTTAGATGCTTTCAAATTCACATAGTTTTTCATGGGTCCCTGCAAACCTTGTCATATTCAGAAACTCACCCACCGTTCCCTCCCCCATCTACTTTGTGGCTGCCTCAATTCAGGACTTCAGCTTTCTGCTTGAATTACTCCAGTAACCAGCTAACTGGTCTTCCCGTTGTGTCTATTCTCCACATTCAAACCAGACACAGCTAAAACACAAACTGGATCTCCCACTACTTAAAATCACCAGTAGCTCCCATGTGCTTTCAGGGTGTAGCTCACCACCCTTTATGATTATGCTTCTGTCCAGTTTTCTAGACCGTGGTAGAAACCATAGCTCTGGAGTCAGCCAGATCCTGGATCCACTGTGTGAGGTAGATCAAGGACCTTGGGAACCCCCTCACCATCTCTAAGCCCCAACTTTGTAATCTATAAAACTGAGATAAAACAATGAATTCCACTTTGTTGATATGCTACAAGAAGTAAAGGAGAAGTCAGGGGCTTAAGGAGTTGAAGCATAAGTATTAACTTGGAATGTTTGATTTAACTTGCCCTCCCAGAAGATTTCCATATGTTTAAGGCAATCCATGTGGATAAGCCTGGAGGCCACTCATCTGCCACGTAATATAGCAGAACTTCAAGGCTTGGACCTGGCCCCAATCATACCAAGGGAGAGGCCAGGGTTCCCTCAGCCAATGTACACAGACAAATAGGGTGTGACCATGTTCTTCTATGACCTACTGCTGGGATTATGGCCACTAAGCACTGGAGGGGAAAGTCTGGTTCTTCCTCACCCTTCATCCAAGGATCTCCAGGACCACCAACCTGAGGTGTGATATCTAAACAAGCAGGAGAAGTACAGTCATGCCCAACTCTATGAATTTTCTCCAATAAATTCTGCTCCAGAAGGTCTGATGTGTGTGTTGTCCACAGTTAACCTTGTTTGCTTTAAACATTGGTACACAATAAGTGTTCAGTAAACAATACCATATAACAGCGATTTTCAACATTTTTCATCTCATGGCACATGTAAACTAATTACTAAGATTTTGTAGCACACCAAATATATATATATTTTTGCCAATCTGACAAAAAATTGGTATAATTTTGATTCATTCACACTGGACAGCTATTGTGTTGGCTGTTGTCAATTTTGGTTGACAATCTAAGTAAAAGAAGTCAGTGCCCCTGACTAAATCCTCAGTTATTGCATGTTTTAAAAATTCTTGCAGGGCACCAGTGTGCCTCTTGCAGGACATGGTTGAATATTGCCACCGTTCATTAAAAAATTACACATTTTATCTCTTGACCCATCATAACCAGCATTTTAGTTCTACTTTCCTACCTGAAACACTTACCTTTGCACCTGCTGCTCCTGACCAAATGCTACTCCTGAATAACCCTTCTACCTCCCAGCTTCTCCTCTCACTTCTAGATCTAACATTCATCCCAATTGTTTACACCCATGGATATTGTAGGGGAGGAAGGAAACCTTTTTCCTTCTACACTACTAGGTTCTCCACCTGGGTCTTGACAATTAGACAAAAGACAGATTAACAAAAGAAAATAAACAGAAGTTTATTAACACATGCAGTATGCGTACACATGGGAAAACTCAGTGATGAGTAATGCAGCGGTAGATAGAACTTGGCTTATAGAGCATTTTAACAAAAGAACAATACATTTTTAAAGAAGTGACAAGACAAAGACAAAGGACTTTGGGTTTCTAGGGTCAGCAAATTGTGGGAAGGTAAATATTGGGTTGGCCAAAAAGTCCCTGAGGATATTCCCATAAAATAACAGACACATTTTACATTTTCACCAATAATTTTATTGATTTGGATATTTTGAGTATATTGGCTATCTCCCATGTGGTATAAAATTGCTTGTTCTAATTTTGTGTCCTGATTTGACTGATATCAACTTCAACTGGTCTACCAGACCATGGAGCATTGTCCAGTGAGAAATCTCCAGCAGGAAATTTCACGAACCACTTTTGACACATTTGATGAGTCTCAGCACCTTCTCCATACACTGTACAAATCTTTGTGTGTGTGTGTGTTTCAGTTGCATTTTTAACTTTTTTGAAATAATAAAGAATCACATGCCAAAATGTTGCATATTTTCTTCCATCTTCAGTATTAAAATGCCTACACAAAAATTCACCAATTTTGATGTTTTTTTTTAAATGCACACTGATATGGCATCTGTCACAATACAATCTAACAAAATTATTTTGAATGAAGTTAAAGATGACTAAGCACTACAGGAAAAAAACAAATGAACTTTTTGGCCAAGCCAATATATAGGGGAACTAATGAAAGACAAAGGCTAGTTAGTGAGGTTTGTTTTGTAGATTCCTCTGGTGCTGTCTCTGAGCTGGTTGGGGTCTAGCATTGTCTCTGGTAATTGACTTCCATCCTTCCTGGGAGAGAGAGGAGAGGGACACCTTTACAAATACATGTCCCAACTCGAGGTAAATGGGGAAGGCAGGAGCTTTTCTTCTGTCTGCTTCTTCTTAATTGTCTTCAGCTCAAAATAATCCTCACACCAAAGTGGTGTATTGGGTGGAGAGGCTGTTTTCAGCAACCCCCTCAATGTCTTTGATCCTTTCTTCCATTTTACTGAGCTCCTTGAAATCAGCCATCTGGATCCTCTAAATGGCTGCCACCCTCAGAAATCCATGTGAAACCATAGAAAGAACACAGACTGACACAATTACCATTGTTTTGGCTATAGTTCTATTTCCCCTCCTGAGTTTCCTCCTATACTTCTCTGTCCTTTGAAGGTCCTCTCTTCTCTCTTCCCTTTAATTGCCGTTTTCCCTGGGACTTCATCTTTGTCTCTCTTCTCTTCTAATTCTGCTCAGTGATCTCTTTCACTCTTGTGTCTTTAACTCCACCCCAAGCCCACACCTCTTTCTGGAGCTCCAGAGTAGAGGATTCATCCCCGAGGCTGTGCTCTGCCCTATCGTGGTCTGTGCTCACCCGTGTCTGCCCTGCACTTCTCCTACTGTGACAAAGGAACCTCCTAGATACTGGGTCAGACATGGGGGCAGCCTCAAGTCCTCCCCATTCCTCAGCCCCTCCTTTCCAATAATATCAAAATTACTCTCAGTTCTGACACTGTATTTTTGAAGCTTTTTCCTTTCTTCTGCGTCACTGCTGGAGCCCAGCTTCTCTTCAAGTAGTATCTGAATTGCCCCAACAGCATATTTGCCTCTTATTGCTCACAAATGCTGCCCTCTTTAGATGTATTGAATTTTATAAAAGCATAATGTTCTTTTTACAGTGCTAACTTTATACTCTCATTTCCCTACTTAACATCATCCTGACTAAACATTGCACCATTTCCCTCACTTTCTCAGCTTGGAAATGCAGCTCCACTCTGAGGACAGATGTCCACCTTCCTCCATAGCTCCCCCTCCCTTAAGAAATGGCAGGTGCCTTTGGCTCCTCAGGTTGCAGTAGGTGTTGCTTCTTTCAGGAAGTGCTCTCTTTGAGGCCTCCTCAGCCCCCAACAGGTATGGCCACTCTCCATGCACAGGTCCCACTGAGTGGAGACTGGGTGAGCAGCCTAAGGAGAAACACTGGCTCTCTTTGGCCCCTTTTTTATTTCCAACACCTGTTTCTCTGTTGCTCTGGTCAGAAAGCTAGCAGAACGGGCCACCCTGAAGTATGCTGCTTTGGCATATTGAGCTGGAGGCACTGGAAGGGGAGTGACACAGGGAGGGACTTTCTGTGAACATCTCTTATCTGCCTAAACTCAGATACTCCAAAAGGTGGCATAGGTCCTCTGCCGGGAGGGTTTCACCAACTAGAAAGATTGACTCTCACCATAGGAGAGGAACTGGAAGTTGGCAGGAGAGGCAGGGCAGGAAGTGAAAGAGGCCAAGTGGAGGTTGCCCAGGGCAGGGGAACAGGCGGGGTTCAGAGAGGGACAAACTCAATGACACAATCAGTAAGGCTTTCAAAAAGGTGATGTAGCTCTTTGAGACACAAGCCTAGGGACCTTTAGATCCTGACACACAGTGGGCCCTAGACAGAGCATACCTATTTTTGTAATAATAAAAGCTGATATTTCAACATATAACACAAATTATTCTTTTCAAAGCCTGTTAGTTTTCGAGGGTGTATTTGTTTTTTATTACGTTCTATTTTTAATTTAAATATTTTATTGTTTATGCTATTACAGTTGTCCCAGTTTTCCTCCCTTTGTCCCCGTCCATCCAGCCCTCCCCCCACTCCCACAGTCAACCCCCACACCACTGGGAGTGAGCAATTATTAAGTTGTATATTAACATTATTAAACTCATTAAAACTCAGGGTAGCACCCAATATTTCAAGTTATATGTAGAATTTAGTATAAAGAATAAGACTTCTTTAAAGTGCTATCCAAGGAGGTTTAATTACTAAAAAATTAAAAAAGTAACATACACAAAGATTATCACCACAGCTTCCAATAAAAATACAAGTGATTACAATGATAGTTTTGAGAAATTTGAAGCCACAGATAAAACAATCCTGGTAGATTACATGACACTATTCAGTTAGATTGAATTTAAAATAATTACATTAAAGGTATACTTTGTGCCCTGGCTGGAGTGGCTGAGTGGATTGAGCACCAGCCTGTGAACCAAAGAGTCACTGGTTCAATTCCCAGTCAGGGTACAGGCCTGGGTTGAAGGCCAGGCCCCCAGGAGGGGGTGCATGAGTAGCAACCACACATTGATTTTTCTCTCCCTCTCTCCCTCCCTTCCCCTGTCTAAATATAAATAAATGGATAGATAGATAGATAGATAGATAGATAGATAGATAGATAAAATCTTTTTTAAAAAAGTACTCTTTGGCCTTGGACTACAATGGATTTTTACTGTAGTTTGATTTAAGAATTTTTAAAACTACATGCAAAATCATAAACAGAAAAAATTATAAGGCCATTAGGAAAAGGAATGTGATGGAAAAGATCCTTTATTTAAAATCCCAGATAGGCATAATTTGTTCCTATGTGAAATTGATTTTTCACATTCTCGTATTTGGTCTGAGGGCCTCAGCGAGTATAGGGGATGTGCAAGACTTTGAAATATTAATTACAGTCAGGATTGTTTTAATGTTAATGAAAGCCTTATGTATGTGAGACTTTACAAAAATGTGAGAACCTTGCTCCCTTCCATCCCCCTTCCTCTCAGCCCTCTTGGAATACGTGCAAAACACTTCTGAGTACAGAATGTACTTTTCTTCAGTGCAGTCAATTTTTCCTAATGACCACTTATATAAACTTCGGTAATGTTGAGAACAGAGAATTCCTGCAGCAATATAAATAGCCTGCGAGAGCTCTGCCCTTGACCCACGGCACCAAGGGAATAGTGCTTCTAATTACTGTGTTCTGCCAGTGGCCGTAACCAAAAGACTCTGCCATGCCATTCATGTTTCCTTTGGCTGGTCAGCAGTGGCGGTATTGAGTCACAGCCGGTGTGCAGCTGGTGATGGGGGATTCTAGGGTTCACTGTCTTGTTTAGGAGGAAAACTGCTATTCACCAAAAAGGGCATGAACCAGGGTGAGCTGTCCACAAGAATAGCAACATTGACCATTAAATTAAGATATAGAAAGAAGGAAGTCTTTCTACCAGTGCATTTATACTGGCACCAGTGTATCTTCCTAGGCTGTGTGTTTCTCAGCTCCCTGGTACTAGGCGAGCATGAGGTAACGGCCCCAGGGCAAAAGAATATGCTTGACTTCTCAAATGACAGCCTCAGAATAAACATACATTTCCTGAAAATCCAGGTGATACTTTCTGTTCTACCATTTTCTCCTGACCTGGAGTAGGCTCACCAAAAGATACAAATTGTCAGCCTTCGGCATTCACACTCCGTTATCTCCGTGTTCTTTTCCAGAAACCCACTTCTTAGTGATGTGCATGAAATTCAGCAAACATTTGACATCTCCACAATTCCCACTGTTTTAATGGGAGCAACTAAACCTGGAACAATTATCCTTCCGTTAATGTGATTAAAAATAAGTGAGGATTACAAATTCCTCTGGTAATTCTGCCAGAGGACTGTAATTCTTTCATATGAATCTTGTTCCTGGGTTTCGTCATATGTAGTACAGAACTATTCAAACACCTCCCAGCTCAAATGGATGTGAATGCAGACTCAGTTGTCTGTTGAACCATTGCCACTCATTAAGTGTGACACCTTCGTTTTAAATACCTGTTAATGAACATGACTGTCTCACAGGTGCTGTATTTACAATGACAAAGGGAAGAAGGGCTTTCACATGCCGGTGTTCACACACTGTGTGGTTCCTTTCGTACACACCATCTGAGGAAAGAGCTGTGTGACCCAGGCGTCACCTTTGATTTCACCACTGGAATGCTGTGACAATTTGGATCCATGCAATAATTTCCTGCTTCAGTTTAATTCCAGGAGAGGGCAGGTCTCCCTGCAAATGATTAGCTTGTTTTTCTCTTGTTAGAAAGAAAACTTGTGGATGGAGCATAGTCCTTTTGTTTTTAACCTCAGACACCAAAAATCTTCAAATGAAATCGAAGGTGCAGTTGTGGTGTTTCATATTCTTTCACCACAGGTCAGAATCATATTCTTTGGCTCTCTTAGGATGAGTCTAAGTCTAAACACCAACAACTGGCAAAGGGCAATGAGGAGAAAGCACAACGTCAAAGAGAAAATGGGGATGTTAAAAGCAGAGAAAGGAGGAAATAGGATTCTAGGGCAGGGAGAAATGGTTCCTCCTCCAACACCACCCCCCACATCAGCTTGAGACCAGTCCACAGGGGCCACATTCACTTTCTGCTTGTGGGGTTCATTTCAGAAAACCTGCAGTAGCAAGCCTACTCTCCCCGCCCCTGTGCTCAGTAAGGCTTTGCCTCTCACCACTAGGAAATGCTCAGGATCCCAAGGACATGTCCCTTTATAATCAGGTCCTCTGACCTGGGTTCTTCAGGCAGTTTTCACAACCCTCAAGGCAATGACAGTGGGACTGTAGGGGAGGGTGGGCATTGGATTGGGGGGCTCTCTATTATTCTTTGTATCCTGCTTCTAGGAGGTCTGAATTGCTGGTTCCAAATCCTCACTCCTCACTGTATGCCTTGTTTCTTCTTTATCCCATGTGTGGTCACATCACTGTCCTTAAACATCTCTGTTTCAAATTCAGGCTGGGCCTGTTTAGGGAGCACTAACACACAAACACACACTCTCCCTCTCTCTCTCTGACAAGGAAGGGAAGCTATAAGATAGATAGAGTATGATATTCTTTCTCTACTGTGAAGAGGACTGAAATGCTCACTCCTTTTCCACATGCACCAGAGTCTCCCAACTGCCTCTACACAAGTATCCACCAATTATGGTGCAGCAACTTACACTTATAGTTAGACTACATTCATTTCTGATAGGTAAAGTATAATTGTTACCTATTAAAATGCTTTCTTTTTTTCACCTTTCCTTCCTAAGCTTATTGAGAAAATGTTCTTTCTTATCAGAGTCTGAACAAGGCTGGCATAATCCTATTATTGGGTTTTATCACACATATCATGTGAAATGTGTTTTTGAATTCCTTCTTTGACTCTTTACACTGCCCTCACTACCACACGTTGGTGGTGACATCTAACATGTCTGGAGCAGTTGACATATACACTTTTCATGAATACAATAAGCAAGAATCCACATTTTACCTCAAAGATATAGGTAGTGAATAAATCTTTCAAAACATCCTTCTAAAACAAGCAGAACATGGTCTCTTTCTATCCTAGACATGTCAGTAAAGGTGCCTTCATAGTTCTACAAATTGTAAAGGCCAAAGGCAGGCACATTTGCTACCACTTATATGTGGTTTGGAGATTAAGGATGAACACCTGGTCCAAGGCCAACAAGCTCTTGGCTGTCATCTATAACTTCTAGGGTACAAAGATGCTTCAGATTCTCTCACTCGGGAATTTGACCTGAGATTCTTGAGAAAAAGAGAGGGTTAATAATGGAAGCTGAACTACTAACAAAAATGGTATAGTTAATTTTTGAAAGTACAACTAACTGTTCTTATCCTAAGATATTAATTTCCTACATGATCACTTTTTTCTGAAAGGAAATTACTAAACTAAAATATTAACACCATTTAAAAATTGTTCCTTCTCTTTCAAAGTGTTTGAGATAGTTACATTTGAAAATTTGGCAAGAAAAATATAGAGAGCCTAAAGGGAAAAAAGACTGCTTTCACTGGAGGTACAGCTGAAGAAGAATTGGTTAACTGAAATGATTTTCCTCTGACATTTAATGCCTCCCTTAAACAAAGCGTTTCCGAGATGCACCACAGCTTGCCTCTGAGTGAATTTAACAATTAATTTATCTGAGAAAGGTGCTCCATGCCTCAATATGTCCTCCAACAAACAGAAATTGATTCTCCAATATCATTGTTTCCACTTGTTAAGTGGTAGCTGAAATAATATATTCATAATTCTTTGTGCAAAAACCTCTGGATTATGGCAGGTTATTGAACTACCTCAGGGTATTTATCATGTTCTTACGCAAACAAAGAACAATCTTATCAATTCTAGAGTATAAATATAGAAACAAAACAAGATGACTTTCATTTGTCCACTTGCGCTGTAAAGCACGCGCATGTCTTTGAATGTGTGAAATCTTTCAGCACCGCTTTTGTTTTGGATAGTCTAGGCTCACAGAACTTTTGCCATGTCCAGCTTCATGACTGACCAGTGGTTGTGTTTGATCTTGGGTGTTTTGCCTACTATGCTCTAGTCTTAACTATCAGAGTTTCAATGGATATTTGCATCCTATAACACACAATTAATAATATATGACTTGACTGGATTGTAATGCGTGGGTTGACTTATGCTATAGATTGAATGTTTATATCCCTCCCTGAATTTATATATTGAAACCTACCACCCAATATGATGATATTAAAGAGTAAGGCCTTTGGATGGTGACTAGGTCATGCAGGTGGAGACCTCCTGGTAGAATTAAGTGCCCTTATAAGAGAAAACCCAGAGAGCTCATGCACCCCTTCCACTATGTGAGTTCACAGCTAAAATATGGTTATCTATGAAGCAGGAAAGCAGGAAGTAGGCTCTCTTAAACACTGAATCTGTTGGTGCCTTGATCTCAGGTTTCTGACTTCTAGACTGTGAAAAATACATATTTTTTACAAGCCATCACTCTCTATGGTATTTTGTTATAGCAGCCTAAAGTGACTAAGACAATTTTTATCCCCCAAAAGATATATTAAAAGCTTCAACCCTAACACCTGTAAATGTGACTTTATTTGGAAACAAGGTCTTTGCAGATGTAATGAAGTTAAGATGAGGTCACAGTGGAGTGTAATGATGTCCGTGTAAAAAGTGGAGAAAAGGCATAGACACACAGAGGGAGGGTCCATGTCAAGTCAGAGATAGAGACTGAAGTGATGCATACAAGCCAAGGAACACCAAGGATTGCCAGCAACCACCAGAAGCTAAAAGAGAGGCCAGGGTCAGATTCTTTCTCTGAGCCACCAAGAGGGAACCAAGCCTGCTGAGTCCTGATTTCAGACTCCCGGCCTCCAAACTGAAAGAGAATAAATGCCCACTGTTTTAAGGCTTTCAGTGTATAGTAATTTGTTACAGCAGCCTTAGGAAACTTATACATGTGGGAATTAATACATTTTTTCTATATGAATTTAATGTATGAAACAATCAGAGTTTTAAAAAGAAAAAACTTCTTAAAATACAATAATTATTGAGTGTCTGTCTCTTGCTGTGGCACTTATTCATAATTTTGTGGTTGTGGGTATCCGTTCTATTAATGAGTTTAGAGTTTATACGGAGATCCAGAGATGATTCTATATACAACACAAACCAGGCAAAATAGAATAGAACAAAACAGAAAACAGGCACACACACAAAAAACCCAAACAGACTCTAAAGATAGATTAAAAGATGCAACTAGCTCCTGTCTATTTCTCTTTGTCCCTTTCCTTCGCTTTGTTGTGTTACTTCTCTTTCATAGGACCACAGACTAGGACACACACTTTTGAGTTATTTTGTACAATGAATTCTAAATCAAGTGCTAAAAATCTGTTTACCATTATGGCAAATTGTTATATCTATGGCTGCCAACAAAAAGTTTATTTGCAATTTTAAAAATCCAGAAAACAATTCCTATTTTTGTATGTATTTATGTACATATATATGTGTGTATGTGCATGTATAAGGTGAGGAAAAACAGGTTTACAGTTGTGAGTATGCAAAAGAGTTTATTCTTGTATTATTATTTATTAATTATTACATTATTTTCCATATACCAACTGTAAACCTACTTTTGCCCCACCCTGTGTGTGTGTGTGTGTGTGTGTGTGTAGATATGCAGAATGCTATTAAAATGTTTAACAACTGATAGACACGGGTCCTGGCCTATCAGAATAGATACTGTCAAAGACAGCTCACATGTCTATGGCTAGGAAATCTGAATGGATGTCAGGGGCATTGCATATATGTTGACCTGATATGTATGTATGTAGGTGGGCATGTAATGGACATATTTCACATTCAACTATAAATTAAATATGTTTATAGAACTAGTGGAATGCTGAGGTTATTTTTTTCAAAACATCAAAAAGGGTGTTTAATATCTTTGCCATCCTGAAAGTGCCTTAATGAAAGGGCCTGAGTTTTGATGATTGTTACATTCTCCAGACTGAAAGCAGTGCCTACCACTGTGATGGATTAATAAGTCTTTATTCTATGAAAAAATAAAATTACTATAAGTAATCATCATCAATAAAGTCATTCTTTCTCTAGCGTGCTAGGCAAGTCAATTTTGGTAGCATTTCAAAGGCAGTCACAGGATATGTTCACTATTTTATCTTTTAATATGAGATTTTTTGGGGGGTTAAAAACCAAGTCTCCAAGGTCTATAAATTTTCAGAAGTATATTTTTTCATTGACCCTTTTTTAAATAATGTGTAAATATGCAAATGTCACTGTCTACTGTCAGTCTCTGTCAAGACCTGCTGCTTTTCATTGGCTGTTCAAAGGTCCAAAAGCAGGGGCCTACTTTGCCGTTTCTGGGGTCTCTGAGCTTGAGTCTTGTCTGTGAGCCTCTAGTATTCCATCCTACCTGAACAGGTAAAGACAGGCCTTTGGACAAAGGGCGCCATTATGATTGACTGTTAACACCTAAACACTGTCAAATGCAGTTGCGATCGCTAAGGAAGTCTTCTGTGTGCTCTGTATACAAAAGCTGCATCAAGCACTGACTCATAAGTATGTATTTATCATTGCGACGTGAAAACATGCACTTACAATAATGTTTGGGAAAACTATATATTATATATACAATCACTATAAGAAGAAAAGCCCTTCTATTTTATGAAATAAATTTTAAATTATTGCTATGGACACTGAATCCTTTTCAGTAAAGATAAAGCATGTTTTATAACTGCCCAAACAATAAATTCTCAGTACTAAGTTCTTTCTAGAAAAAAATGTTTTTGAAAATCTTTTCCCTGAATTGTATCAGGTTTGCACCAAAGTTTCATAATATCAATAAATGTTCCAGTTGGAACTGATCCTCTATTTACTGTTGCAAACGTGAAAAGTGTGTCAGCAGGAACAAATTTGCAGCTGACAAGGCTAGAGAGTTATCATTCTTTAACAAAAAGCCTAACCTTGAAATTTGGGGTACAAAATTGTAATAAAATTGCAATGATAATTATTTTGAGATGATGTGGCTTCAGAATTATACTCATGTACCAGAGATTCACTCTTTCATGGTGAAATTCACTTTCAACTTTGACACTAGCTGTGTAATCATTTTAACATTGTGCCATTTGATGTGTCTTAGTCAGCTCGGGATTCTGTAATAAAATCCTATACACTGGAAGGGTTGGTTAAACAACAAACATTTATTTCTTGCAGGGAGAACATTTGTTCTGGAGGCTGGGAAGTCCAAGCCCAGGATGCAGGCACATTTGGTTCCTGGTGAAGGCTCTCTATCTAGTTTGCAGGCTGTGACCTTGTCGCTCTGTCCTCATATAGAGGAGAAAGAGATAGAGATAGAAATAGAGACAGAGATAGAGAGACAGAGACAGAGACAGAGATTATCTTTCAGTGGTCTCTTCTATAAGGTCACTAACCCCATTCATGAGTACTCCACCCTCTTGACTCCATCACCTCCCAAATACCCCATCTTCAAATAGCATCATATTGTGGGATTAAGATTTCAACATAGGAATTTGGCTGTGGGGGGCATAAACACTGAGTCTATAGAACAGTGTTAGCCCAAAATATATATTTCATTTCTCTATTGGAAGTAAGGAATCATATTCTGATTTCAGCATTTTGCAATACAATAGTCCACATTCTAAACTCTCTTCTTGTCCAAATTTGAAGCAAAAACCCACGGTAATCTATAGGTAAATATTTGTTTTATTTTTAACAGCTTTTCCCTCTATACCTGAAGAAGAATTTATATTGGTGTGAATAAATTACAGGGAAGTAATTAATTTAAGATAAGAATATTTTCTAAATCTTATGTCTGTTCCAAGCTGAAGCTGGACTTACCCATTTGTAATTTTTCCCAGCTGAAATGTGTGGCTGCTGTGCCGGATATGGTAGACAGGGTTCATAAGCAGGCACAGAATTCAACTGGAAAGTTTAAAGGTCCCCTTCCCATCAAAGATTCTAAAATTGTAGTTTTTATTTCACAATCACTTTTGTCTTTGCAGTTAATCACTGGTCGTCAACAATGTGTCTTTAATTTAACCAGCCAGGTGTTGCACGTGTATATAGCCTTGTGCCGTATTACAGTGGGGTTATAATCTGGTTACAACTTCTTGCTTGTGCAATACAATCCAGTGAAAACGTGCACAATACGGACATTGTAAAGGAACTGTAAAGCAAACCCTGAGTGACCAGGCCAAGATATGAAACATAATGGAGCCCCAGAAGGACCCTCTACTAGGATCTTCTTCACCTTAGCTTTCCTTCTGGTTACTACTGACATAGATAGCATTCCTTACTTTTGCCTGTTTTTGACCATTACAAATATGGAATTATACTGTATGTATTCTTTCACTCGACATTGTTTGTAATGTTCAGCCGTGTTGCTGCCTGTTTAGTCATCACTGTTGTGTAGTGTTCCATTGCATGAATCATTTGTCCACCCCACAGTTTGTGTACTATTGCGTTGTCCTCTCACTTTGTTGAGTATTAGCTTTGCCGAAAGAGACATTCCTCTACGTTTATGTGATTGCATAAGGGCAAGAGTCTTCCTAGGGTACATTTCAAGAGTGGAATAGCTCAATTAACAGGGAATCTTTGACAATTCTGGATAATACCCTACTGTTTTCTAAAGCGATTGTGCCAATTTGCATTCCTCTCAGTAGTGTGTGAAAGTTTTCATCAATCTATGTATTTTCAAATGCTTGGTACTGTTTGTTTTATTTTTTTATTTTTGGTTAATAAAACTATATAGGTTTCAAGTGTCCAATTCTATAATACATCATCTTCATATTACATCACATGTATACCACCCAAAATCAAATGTCCTTCCAACACCATATTTGACCGCTTTCTCCCTTTACTACCTCTCCCACCCCATTTGTTTGTTTTTAGTTTTAATCTTACATATTGGAATCCTAGTCATGAAAAATTTTGACTAAGTCAACTTTTAAAAAAGACTCTTCTAAAAAATACTCTGCTATAAATTAGAAATAATGGTAATAATAATAAGAATAGCAAGATTATTATAAGAATTAAATATTAAATAAAATAACATAAACTATTTAGGGCAAGGCCTACTACATAGTAAGTGCCCAGTAAACAAATATGAACATTAGTATTAAGTAGTGGTTTCTATAGTTATATGAGCTGTGATACAATTGAGTTTCTTTTAAACAATAAACTACATAGGCACTCATATAGAAAGCGGAGTGTGGGATGGCCAGTGGGGGGCTGGCTCTCAGAGACCTCAGCCAGAGCTTATAGGAGCTCTTCTACTAGGACAGGAAGAACTCTCCAAGCAGGAGTGAACATAGGAGTAAGTGTATGCTCACACATGTTTGTCTTTCCTACAAGAATGCCGCTTCTAGTATTTTCTCTGTGGTCATCTAACATGCTAACTGAGCATAAATTTCATACTTGTTTCTTTTGGAGGGTCAGGTTCTAGCCAGTCATTGCTGATGAGAAATTTTCTTCCAAATGTAACAATGAGGAAGCTAGTTGTTTAGTACACTGAAATGAGATTTGGGTCTAGCATTTTTTTTTATCATGGATGATTATGTGTAAGTCCATGCTGCTTGTGTGGCATTTCAACAACTTCAGTTTCCATCAATTATTTCTCAAGGTTTTGGAATAAATTACATATTGACCTTATGTCTTATATCCTTGAGGTAAAAATATTTTGATGGGTAAATTAAAATGGTTATTTATTAACGTATCTTTGTATATTGACTTCTCAATCATATAAGAATACAAATTCATAAGAATGGTTTTTGTCTGTAATGCTCTCTGCTTTAGCCCCAGCACACCCTGCTTTCCTTGGACACACACATACACATACCTCCCTAAATGTTGCAATTATCTGCTTCCTACCACCATTAGCTTGTGGATTGCTCCTCCTCAGATCTCCATATTTTCAGGTTCTGACTCCCTCTCACTATCTTCAATACTATTCTAGTCCTAATTACTGTTGATTTCCATACACATAGTAACAATCTTAACAAAGTTTGCATTTCGCATTTTTAAAACTTCTCAAATATCTTATGCTCAGCCTGCCCATTCACGTCTATGTTCCTACCATAGACCTCATCATTACCGATAACTGCAGCTCCTCAATAATCTTTATTGTAAGCATCCCATTCTTTGAGGGCTGCTTCCTTCTCAGCTCTAGTGTCTCAATGGTAACAATAACCCTTTGGTCCCATGGAGACCTCACTGTCTTTGTGGTCTTCCTCCCCTCCCACACTTATGTCCTTCCTTCCTTCCTCACCTTAGTCCTAGTTGTTTCATGTCTCTGACACCATGTAAATGAATGATCAGTCTTCTAACTTGACACATTCTAATGCATGTATAGTGGCACCTCATCGTGGTCTCAATTTTCATTTCCATAATGACTATGGATGCCGAACATCTTTTCAGGTACTCATTTGCCATCTTAACAGTATCTTTCAAAAATACATTAGTTCTTAATTTTGCTGAAGTCTAAGATCAACTTTTGACATTTTTGGGGGGGTCATGTTTTGATCTGAAATCTAAGAAATTGCTACCTAACCCAAGGAAACAAAGGTTTTCTCCTTTGCTTATAGTCCAGAAATTTTACAGTTTGAAGTTTACATTTAGACTTATGACACATTTTGAGTTAATCTTTGAGTATGTTTTCTTCATATGAATATCCAATTACTACAATACCATGTGCTGAAAGAGTATCCTTTCCCCACTGAACTACCCTTGTACTGTTGTCAAAACTCAATTGACTATATATGTATGGGTCTCTTTTTGGACTCTGCAATCTGATTCATTAGTCTATTAGCCTATCTCGATTCCAAAACCACACTTTCATGATTACTCTAGTTGTAAAATAATTTTTGAAGTCAGGTAAGATAAGTCCTTCATTTTTTCACTCTCTTTTTCAAAGCTGTTTGGGGTATTCTAGGTCTTGACACTTTCACACGAATTTTAGAATCAGCTTGTCAGTTTCTACAAACAAACAAAAAACCCTGCAGTGGTTTTGGCTGAGATTGCATTGAACCTATAGAAATGTTTGCAGAGAATTGTTACCTTAACAAGATTGAATCTTCCAGTCTATAAAAACAGTATATCTCCATTTATTTGCCTTCTTTAATTTGTTTCAGTAGTGTTTTGTTCCAAGGTGCAGGACTTGTATATATTGTATTAGATCTATCTCTAAGTGTTTCACATTTGTTATTCTACTGCAATAGTATTGTTTTTAAAGTTCAGTTTTTGAGTGTTTGTTCCTAGCATACAGAAACACAATTTACTTTTTTATATTTTTTTTGTTCTGATACAATATACATAACATAAATTTCACCATCTTAACCATTTCTGCATGTACATCTCAGCAGTGTCAAGTGCATTCATACTTTTGTGCAATCATCACCAGCATCCATCTCCATAGCTCTATGGTTTTGTAAGACCGAACCTCTACACTGGTTAAACAATAACACTCCATTCCTCCCTCCCACAGCTCCTGGCAACCCCCACTAGTTTTTATGCCTCTATGATTTTGGCTACTCTAAGTGCATCATATAAGCAGATTCAAACAGCATTTATCAATTTGTGACTGGCTTATTTCACTAAGCATGATTTCCTTGAGGTTCATTCATTTTGCAGCATATGTCAGAATTCCCTTCCCTTTTGAGGCTAAATAATATTCCATTGCATGTATACGTCACAGTCAATTGTCCACTCATCTATGAAGGACACTTGGGTTGCTTCCATGTTTTAGTTCTTGTGAATAATGCTGCTATGATAATGGGTGTACAAATATCTATTCTAAACCCTGCTTCCTGGTGATTTGGGTATATACCCCAAAGTAGAACTGCTGATATATAAGATAATTCAATTTTTAACTATTTTGGGAACCGCCATACTGTTTCCACAAGGGTTGCACCATTTTACATCCCCACCAAAAGTGTACAAGGGCTCCAATTTTCCACATCCTCATCAACACTTGTAATTTTCTTTTTTTTTTAATAGTAGTCATTCTAATGGGTCTGCAGTGTTATCTCACTGTAATTTTAAAATGCATTTCCATACTGATTAGTAATGTTGTACTTTTTCATTTCCTTATTGGCCATTTGTATATCTTCTTTGGAGAAATGTCTATGCAAGTCTTTTGCCCATTTTTGAATGGGGTTTGCTGTTTCTTGGTTGTTGAGTTTTAGGAGTTCTCTATACATTCGGAATGTTACTCCCTTGTCAGACTTACGATTTCCAAATATTTCTCTCATTCCATGAGTTGCCTTTTCACTCTGTTGACAGTGCGCCTTGACAGAAGGTTTACTTTTCGTGCAGACCAATCGACCTGCTTTTCCTTTCATGTGCGTGCCTTTGTAGACATAGCTCAGAAACTATTGCCAAATCTGCTATCATGAAGCTTTTGCCCTAGGTTTTTTTCTAGGAGTTTTGCCACTCTAGCTCTTAAATATAATTGATTTTTATAAATTAATGTCCTGTAACCTCACCAAAGTCATTATTAGTTCTTCCAGATTTTTGTTGTAGATTTCATAGGACTTTATATTTAGAAGATGATGAAGTTATTGCTGGAGGAATATGGTTTCACCTCCTTATTTGAAGTTTGGCAGCTTTTTTCTTTTTCTTCCTCACCTACTTCCATGACCAGAATGTTGGCAGAATGTTTAACAGAAGGGGGATAGGGAGCAGAATCCTATTCTTTTTCTTATTCTTAGGGATTCAGTCTTTCACCATTAAGTATGATATTAGTGCTAGACATTTCACAGATTTCTTTATTAGTGTGAAGCTATTCACTCTTATCACTAATTTGCTGAGAATTTTTGTCAGGAATAAATGTTGAATTTATATCTATTGAGATGATTCTATCTATGGTTTTTCTTTTTCTTTTTAAATCATTTTTATTTTTTAATTACAGTTGACATACATTATTATATTAGTTTTGGGTATACACCCCAGTGATTAGACATTACTGAGTGATCGTCAGCATAGGTCTCCCACCCTTCTTATACCACGCATACTTATTAGAATAGTATTGACTACATCCTCTATGTTGTATTTTACACCCTCATAACTATTTTATGGTTTTTCTTCACAATCTGCGAATATAGTGACTTACATGGATTGATTTATTCAAACGTTCAATCAAATGGAGTTTCTGTGATAAACCCCACTTGATCATGCCATATCATTGCTATTGTACTGTTTGGGGATTCAATTTGCTAAAATTCCATTAGTCATTCTTGTACCTATATTGATAAGGGAGGCTGGTAGTTTTCTTTCCTTAGTTTAGTTTCAGAGTAATACTGGACTCATTGTTTCAGTCTCCACATGATCAATTTGGTGCTTTTCAAAAATATATTTCCTATGTGTCTAGTTAGCATTCTCAATATTTATCTTTTTGAGCATATGGAATACAATTGCAGTTGAATATTGTTTTAATATCTTTGTTAGTTCTATCATCAGTGTCATTTCTACATCTATTTCTACTGATAGATTTTTCTCCATAACATGGATCATATTTTCCTGCATCTTTGCATGCCCACTATTTTTTGTTAGATGGCAGGCATTGTGAATTTTACCTTATTGGGTCCTGGGTATTATTTTATTCCTATAACATTCTTGACCTTTGTTCTGGAATGCAGGTAAGTTACATGCAAAGAGTGGGATCCTCTAGAGGTCTTATTCTAATCTCTGTTAAGTAGCCTTTAGTCTAACATAATTTTGCTCCACTGTTGAGGCAATACCTTTTGAAAATGCAACCTGATGGCCATGGATATAAAGTTCCCCCCTCTTGGTGGTGGGACATACACTATTCCTTTTTCTGTCTTCACTCCAAGGATTATTTCCTCTCCTCTTTCAGTGTAGTTTTCTTATACACATGAGCTCATCCATACTCAGCTGGAGATTCCAGGGGGCATCTCTGCAGACCTCTAGCCTCCCACCATGAACTGCTCTCTCCACTTCATTACACTGCCTCATAGACTCACATTGGACTCCCTAAAATCTCAACTCTGTCTCCTCAACCCAAGGAAATCACTGCACTGTGCCTGGTCTTCTGCAGCCTGAACACTTGCTCATGAGGAAACCTGGGGCAACACAGGGCTCACCTTATTGTCTCCCACTTTCAGAGGCCAATTTCCTTTATTTCCTGATGTTCAGTGTTCATATATTTGCTTCAGTTTTTTAGTTGTTTCATGAAGAGTACATCAGGTCCCTATTGCTTCAGCTTTGCCAAAAGTAGAATCATTCACCTATTGTAATTTAAAATTAAATTTATTCTAGAACTCTTAGTTTTCCACATGTACCATAACCTATCATTTTGATGACAGTTCCTCTCTTTATGCATTTTTAGAGCAAATATCTGTTTTTGCCATCCTGATACCTTGAATTCTCTAAGGGATAAGTCCATGTGGTTTGGAAATAAGCTGTATTCACAGACAAGGATAGTTCCCAATAACCTTGCTTCCTCTAGAAGTGATCTTAGAGCAGCCTCACTTGCCCAACACTGTCATTAAATGCTTTGTCCTAAAGTCAACAGAGCCAGTTTCAGCATTATCATTGGCATAATTTGTGCTATTAATCATGGTTTGTGTTTTAGAAAAGCATATCAGTTATCCAGCACCCATAGTATTCAATAGTTGCATGTTAACACAATTTTACAGTTTCAATTTTTTCCTCTAGCTCTCCTTTTACACTACAAATTAAGAACCACTAATTAAAACGAGGGGTAATTGCATACATTAAACAATTTTTTTTACTCATTTTGCTTTACCTATTGTATCAATTTAGATAGGAATGCAGAGTCTTATGTTTGAAAGTGTTGTAGGCTCATGGCAAAACATTCATATTTTTATCACAATATTCCAGATTTCCTATTTAGAAATCCTTTGGGAATTACTTAGATTTTATACAAGCTTTTGGACTTACACTGAAAATAGGTGTTAGAAAAAATGATGACTTGAAAAATGTCTTCTTGTTGTATTCCTTCCTCTTGCTAGCAAATCCAAACTTACTTTGGAATGAATTAGTAGCAAGCTGCCTTTAAACCTGAGTGTCTACTCTGTTAATTATCCTATCCAAGTGCAGCACCATTCTGGCAAAAACCATTGTTGAGGATGAAATATCATAAGTCATCTACTTCGAAGGTTTCACAGCTTTAATAAATGTGATGTGTCAGCTATTTCATTTCTAAAGGATTTTTTTGGCTTCCTATAATTTTCTCAGAAGGAATAAAGTTATAAAGGAGCCTAGTTTCATGCAAATGAGTTGAATGTTTAGCTCAGGTTGTCCTGCTAAATTGTACACTTAATAAATAATAAATGGAGATATTAGAATAGAGAAGTGTTAAAGAGACAGCACTTCCCTCCTAGACAGAGATTTCTGCAGGAAGAACCATGCCTATTCTCCTGTGATGGCTAAGGATCTAAAATACACAATAGCAGTAAATGTGACTGGTTTAGAGAACGACTTAGATAATCAGTGTGTTCTGTGCCATTTTTGTTTTTAGTCATAGCTATATTTACTTCATTTTAAATGGAATGATTTAACATCTAATATAAAACACACTGTCTGATGACTTTAGAGACAACACAAGAACACAGAATTCCTTTCTTTCTTTTTTTTTTTAACCCATATACTAGCCTTTAGCTCAAGAGGAGCAGTTGGCTAAATAGCTCATTATGTTTAGTTAATAGCTACAAGTGTGAACACTTTCAGAACAAACAGCATATCATTCCTTCAAATTTCAATTTTAGTTTAGATATTCTCTAAAATGAAAAAATGTGTATTTTCTACTTCTTATGTTAGAAATGCAGTCTTGTTAAAATGGCACTGATTTTTAAAGGTATTTGAGTGTTTCACTGAATTGATACAACTCCTGCACCAGTGATATTTTTCTTTAGAAGGGCAGTTATTTGAGTTAAACAGATGGCTTGGTTTTAATCATTCCATGTTCTGAAGCCATCAGATGCTACTTCCAAAGGAGGCCAATTAAGACTTTCAACATATTTAATATTTTTCTGAAGATTTCCCTGACTTAATGGAGGAGGAGAGGGAAGGTTCACAGATGGCAGGTAACTTCAAAACTTTTAAACCTGACTTGAGATTTCATGGAATGGATCTGTGGGGTTTTTCTATTTTTCATGATTTCTTGTTTGAGAGTTTACTGAGCTATGCTTTTCTTCTTTAATTTCACAATTCCTTTTTGAGTACTCTCGAGTAAAGGCACTGAAGCAAAAAAACCTTTGTAACATTGGTATTTGTATTAATTTCCTGGGGCTGCCATAACAAGTTACCCCAAGTCGTGTGGTTTAAAACAACAGAAATGTATCCTTACTTCAAAAAGTTGGAACTCTGAAATCAAGATGTTGGTAAGGACATTGTTCCGAGACTCTGAGCAGAGCTCCTCCTTCTCTTTCAGCTTTCAGTGGTGGTCTTGAATATCCAGATATTGAGAGAACACTATGTGATTTTTAATTAAAATAAGGTAGGAAGAGATTTCTCTGCAGATCCCCAGAATGGGGTAGAATGATTCTTAAATTTCCTGTATACCATGAACAGCCCTCCGTGTTTTCTCAGAGTGCACTTCTTCTGTATGCAAGTATTTTCAGTGTAGAATTACAAACAATATATTGAGTATGTGAAGCACAACTCTACAAAATGTACTTGTTACTCAGGGCACTGTTAACAATAGAAGGGATGATGGTATAAAAATAGCATCAGAAAAAGGAATGGCATCGTGAAGAGGCCTGGTGTGGCCCTTGTAGTGTTACTATCCCATTTCTTGATGGTTGTTTCCTTGGAAATTTAGAGTTGTGGGAGAAAGCTTTGTATGACAGAGTCTTCTGTAAACCCGCAACCATTCCATTCCTTTTAGAAAGGAGGAAGGCATCCAACAGAGACCAAGTTCTATAAATAGTACCAATACTTGTATAATTTTACCCAGAGGGACAAAATTTCTATTTCTCATTTTTCACTTTCTTCCTGAAAATTTCAGTGTACTTCACTTCTTTATTTGTAATATCCAATAGTAATGTTTTATGTTCTGGTGAATAAAATGCAAAACCTATCTGAAGCAAAACTAAGATGTACATTCTGAGGCCTCTTTCAACATTGTGAGTGACAACCCATCATCAGGTGCCTAGTGAGTTTCTCAATCTGAATTTAATTTTCCTCAACAACAAATTGGATGAAATTAATTTTTGTGCCTCAGGGGTCACTGTGAGGTGTGCTTATTGCAGACACACAGTGATCATTAACTTAGCTATTAACTTCCTTCTTTTTCCCATCAAAGAACATGGATCACTTGCAGCACATTGCAGAGGCCAGATGGATGGATGAGAGTCCCTACCACGTTTCTTCCATCTGACCGAGTAAGACTTAGGATCTTCTGATTGTTTTTTTCATTGGTAAACCCCTGGCTTTGTGAAACTCTATGCTGAAACCTCAGCTGAGCCAGTCTATCAGCCTGACAGCTAATGAATGGATGTCATTTCAAGCTGCAGAATTTGTGGTAATTTTTTATACAGCAAAAGAAAACTAATACCGCCAGAAGTTTTCAATCCTAGTTTGAGTTCAACAACTAAAACATTATTTTTAGAGGTAATTTTTTTAAAGTTATCACATTATAGTTCAATACACTGTTATTTTTATTTACTTAAGGATAAATAACAGCAAGTAATACTCAAAGTTTTAGTTCAATAAAATGTGTGTACTTGGCCACAAGAAAAGAAGAAATACTGCCATTTGTGACAACATGGATGGACCTTGAGAATATTATGCTAAGGGAAAACAGTCAGTATGGAAAAGCTAAGAACCATATGATTTCACTCATGTGTAGGATATAAAACTAAAACTCATGGGCATAGACAATAGCATGGTGGTTATTGTCAGAGGGAAGGGGTGGGAGGACAGTAAAGGGTAAAGGTGGACTAATATATGGTGACAGAAGATGATTTGACTTTGGGTGGTGGGCACACAATGCAATATACAGATCATGTATCATAGAAATGCACACTTGAAATCTATAGAAGTCTATTAACAAATGTCACCCCAATAAATCTATTTGTAAAATAATAATAATAAAGTATTTGTTGATAAAAAGATATGTGGTAAGTGGGCATTTAAACTACTTATTATACTGGTTTCTCAAGGACTTGCAAATAAAAGACTGACTGCAAGGCCTGTCTTTCTCTTCTTTACGGAGTGAGAGCTCTCTGTGCTATCTGTCTCCTGATGATAAGATCGTGGGTCTCAGTAAAAGGATAAATACTGAGAAGCTACATTCCTATCTATGTCCTTAAACCTTCATGTAGTTAGGTTGTGCATTGTGCATTCTAATTCTCAATAAGGTGATCCTTCCTTACAATAAAAATAATTATTTTCCTAGACTTTTTAGTAAAGTTTAGTAAATTTTGTACACGTCTTGTTATTCTGTCATTTATCCTATTCTGTCCTTACCTCTTTAAACCACCTAGGAGAATGCTGATCCGGTTGGGAAAACATAGACAAACTATTTCCCAGGTACTGTTCTCAGCGTTCTGGGGCTGCAGTATGAGCAGGGGAAGCAGAGAGGTCCTGCTCTTGGGAGTTCACTGTGTGGCAGTTGTTCATAGCTCACTTCACAGAAGAGACTGCCCCAGGAAGTGTTACCAGATTTTCCGAAGGTCAGAGTTGAAATAAAAGCAAAATTTTTAAAAAATGGCTGAGTGTGAGGCACTTAACATCATTTTTTCCTGATCTCTAAGGACTTTCAGAATTATTCTCCGAGGATTATGAGAAGAAATTCATTAAAAAAAATAAGGTTTAAGGCCAGAGATGAGGAATCTTACAAAGATGTGGATTCTTATTCTCAAATCTAAGCAAAGAAATAGATCCATATTTTCATAGATGCTTTACGATCAAAAACTTCATTCAATACAAAACCTTCATCCTGGTTTTCTCTTCTTGAACACTCATGGTAAAACAAGAAATGCACTCCCCAGTTGACTAGAATAAAATCAGTTCCTAAAGTGGCTTATACTGGTATCACTTTTCACGACAGAGACTTGGTGTCAGAACATCTACCTGAGCTCCAGTCCCGGCTCTGTTGTGAGCAATGACAGGGAGGTTTTCTAACTTACAAAACACTGACAAAGATTTCTACTGCATAAGTGCTAAGTGAGCTGAAAGAGGCAAAAGTAATTTCCCACAGTGCCTGACACATATCAGGTCCTCAGTAACTGTCTAAATAGCCTCTTTTATTATGAATGATGCTGATTTATCCCATTGAATACATGTAAATATAATTAACTTGATTCAAACTAAAATTATGTCAAACTATGTATGCTATGTTCTTGAAATTTAAATCTTATTTCACCCACATTTTGACACGTGCTTAGTCATAAATAGTAGAAATATCTTCTTAAGAAGGACACACATGGTCACTGGAATTAAGTTGGAGTGTAGCTCCGGCTCCATCACTTAGTCTGGTAAGTTACTTACTCAGGTAAGTTACCTAGCCTCTGCAAATCAACTTTTCTCATCTGCAGCCTCTGAGGGTTTATGTGAACCTTAAATGTTATGAGACAGGGGTTTTGAAGTCTTCATTCCAGTGCCTGGTGCCTGCCAAATAATAAATGTTGAATACCTAAAATATTGTAATCATGAAAGCACTATGCATGCCATCTAAACAGCAATATTGATGAATGTCTAAAAGGGAAAAGCATTGGGACAATCAGTAATCCTATTGCAAGGCTATTTTTAATTACAGCATTTTAAAAATAGCTGCTACAATTATTCTGAGCCTGACAGTGAGCTGAAGCTGGAGCCTTGCTGTGAAGTGTTGTGCTAATCAGGCCAGCTCTCTGTCCAACCACAGAGCACGTTGGGCTAACAACAAGCAAGAGTTACGACCCCCGCAGTACAAAGCCTCACAATCTGCAATGACTGGTGCTGGTTTTTGAAGGAATTGAAAACAGGGATGGAATGTACTTCTCACGGGTTAGTGAATAAATTGAGGTTTTTGCTGAAAAGACACAAGATTCCCAAATCATTTGTCTTCTGGGAGAATCTGTCCTGTGAGCAGTAACTGTTACATCTGTTTCTTCTACTTCCCCACCAAAAAAGAAATCTTCAGAGCTACGTCCAGATGTATGCAGAGCAGCCCCATAAGTTCAGTGCCTTAGAGGAACTAGTTATTATATCGTCTAGGAAGAATATTACAGTATTACAGTATTTTTCAGACCATAAGACATGCCTAGGTTTTAGAGGAGGAAAATAGAAAAAAAATTGAAGCAAAAAATGTGGTAAAATATTTAATAACATCCTTTAAAGCGGAAATCCTGTAGTGAGCCAGGTAAGCTACATTCGGACTGTAAGATGCGCCACCAATTTTCTCCCAAATTTGGCGGGGGAAGTGCATCTTATAGTCTGAAAAATACAGTATTTGTTTTTCAGTGGTCCACAAAAATAATTTTCTGTCTAAGTCAAAACACCTTTTTTTTTTCATTTACTCAGACCTTCATCCTTTTATGTATGGACTACATTTTCTTTCATTGTCTCTGATCTGTCATCCACACTACCACCTGAGTAAGCATCATGAAACAATGGTTGGAACATATTACCATTTCTCCATAATTGTTCTGCATCAAATGCCAAAACAAACATGTCTCAGTTGTCTCCATTTAAGGCTGCCCGGGACTGACACCCCCAAGCATAATCACCCACATGTGAATCCTCCAGCGCTGACCACCGTCCATACGCTCACACCCCTTGGACTTCGCAAGTGCTATGTCTCAGATCGCACTTCAAATGCCTTTTTATTAGTCCTTTTCCCCAACGCCACAATTCCAGTTATATTCTTTATTATCACTTTTGTTTAAGATTACACAACATTTTGCATTCAATAAATAGATCCAAAATGACGTGGCAAGGCTGGCCTCTGGCTCTTAATTCACTCAATGCTCAAAACAAGCCCTGAAATAATTAGGATGGGCACTTCAGCCCACATGGACAAACGCAGATGGAAGGGGTAGGTAAGGGAGAACATGTAAAGCAAATAAATGGCACTAAATAAGATACTTTTGATTTCAGATATATTCTGAACATTACTGAAAGAAGGTAGAATGGACTAGATGTGATAACTTTCAAGTATTTCACATTTGTGTATTTTTTGCCTCCTCTTCTTGATGCCCCACAACTCTGTGAGATACCTAGAGGAGATGCGTATGTATTTTGTATTCATTCATTCATTCACTCATTCATTCATTCCAAAACAGACATAGAGCACTTGCCATTGTGTTTTTATACCTTTTCACTAAAATTCAAAATCAAGACAGTGGCACCAAACTGTATTGGTGGTCATTGTATTCTTGAATGCCATGAACTCGCAGAAAAATAACCAGTTGTGTTTAAGAATGCCCCTGATGAAGCAGTACAAAACATTAATTGTATTAAATCTTAATCTTGAGTATATATCTTTTCATTATTTTGGAATCAAAAATTGGCACTTCTGCTGTGCCACAGCACAATGGGTGTCTGCAGGAAAAGGGCCTGTGCAACTGAGCTACAGTCTCCACAAGCCACGTTTCCAGTGTGACGACAGTTTTACTTGGAGAAAGACTTACAGACAAACGTATGGATATTCAGTCTTGGGTATTTGGTAGGCATTTTCTTAAAAGTGAGTAAGAAGCAAAATAGAGACAGACTCACAGATAGAGAGCAGGTGGACAGCTCTGGGAGGTTAGGGGTGGAGGGATCGAACAAAAGAGAAAAGAACTCATGGACACGAACAACAGTGTGGTGATTGTTGGGGGGGCGGGGCTGGGGATGGAGGTGGAAGAGGATGTACAGGGGATAAATGGAAAAATACACTAAAAATAAATTTTAAAAAGGATTTTAAAACAAGGAAGAAAGTGAGTGAAGTGAGCCTGTCACTTCAAAAAGACAGCTGATAGTATTTGTGGCCAATGACAAAATTAGAGTTTTCACGTGAGAATTAAAATACTGGAAAATGTATACATGATACTGCGAACTTAAGAATTTTCCAATACTTGAAGCTTTTCTGATGAAATCCATGTTCATACTAACAAAGGCAGTCTTTCTGAAATTGTATAAAGAAATAGTTCATCACTTGGAAGATCTTTGTACATCAGCGAGGCCATATTTTAGAAATGGTCCGTCAAGGGCCCATGGATTTTCAGGTTAAAATAGTATGAATCAGTCATGGATATGATTTTATTTTCTATATCAGAAAAAAATCTTTGAAAGGCCACCTGTTGAGCTAGTATACTATCAAAGAAGGATATCTACAAGTATATGAATTAGCTATTAAAATAGTTCCTGTATTCCAATCATATGTCACTGAGGGTGGGATTTTCTTCACATGCTTGAATACAAACAACTCAGTCGAGAGGTGAAGTGCTGAAGCAGAGGTGAAAATCCAGCTCTTCTATTACTTAAGAGCTTTGCAAACATGTAAAGCAGTGTTATGCTCCTTACTAAATTTTCTTATAATTGGGAAAAAAGTTACATTTATTAAAAGGTTAGTCATGTTAACTTATAACACTTTTATTATTGTGATTTTAAAATACATTCTTAAATAAATATTTTATAAGTCCTCAGTGTTAATTTTAACACAGTACATGTTGATAGATATAGTACATACTAATACAACATCTTTGAGGTTTTTCATATATTTAAAGAGCATAAAGGAGTTTCAAGTGTATTAAATTTTTAAAACTGATGGAGTATAAAGTGACATATGATTTGTGTAAAAAGTGCTTTGAAACCTCTGACTGCCCAACCAGATTGCCATCATAAAGACTAAACTTTCATTCTGAAAAATTCTTTCCCTTTGGTTAAATATTATTCTCTCCATATGACTCTGAGAAATTCTATATTAAATTCTTTATGTTGAATTGGATGCCATGATAGAAAGAGCTTGAGCACTGGAGAAAAAATAGAATTGTTTTCAAAAGCTTTCTGTACCACTTACCTGATAGTGACAAAGAAAGTGTTTAAATATCTGCCTTGGCTGGTTCATGTGTAAATTGGGGAGGCTGTTACATTACTGTGGATCTGTTTTGCTGCTAAATAAGATTTCATTCATATATATGTATATGTATATACATATATATACACACACATACACACATCACATATGTTTGATTACCTTTCAATAATCTATCTAAAAAACAATTATATATAATTTAAAATGACTGCCACAAAGGGAGCCCCAAGTGAATGTGCATATCCCCTTTTGTTCTACTATAAGATGAATTAGACCAAGAACCAGGTTGCAGGATGATGGTTCAGGAGAAAGAAGATGAGAAAGGGAGTTGGTGGAAAAGCTCTTGAGTGCCTAAGATGAACGTACTTTGTACCATTACAGGTCTCAGCTCCTAGACAATCCCAAACACAATCTCAACGATGTAGAGAAAGTTTCCTTTCACAAAGTACACCTCGGATCTCCCTCCCTTCTTTTTATTCATCATTTAGTCTTCTTCAATTCAATGTATCATTATATGATGTCTTTCTTTCGTTAGGAATTCCTAAGGTTGCCATAATACATATTTAGATGCCCTTTACACATTCTAGTTTTTAATAATTTATCTGGTTAGTGCACATAGAATCTAAAATATCGACAGTTCTCTGCTTCAATGATGTTTTGCCAACAGTTTCATTGTTTGTTGAAGTTCTGAAGTAATAATTAGCTTTGGTCATAACATACAAAACCATGTAAAGAAACCAATATTAGTTCTTTTTCAGATAGATTATTAAAAGGGTAATCAAACATATGTGATCTTCACTTTTAATCCTTTTGTTACTCATTCTTCTGCAAGGATAACAAGATATTCATTTCACCTTCATCATATGGCAAAGTTAGAATTTACCAAATAGAATCATAAAATGAATTAACTACAGAAACACTTTACTATGTAAAACTAAAAGATGTAAAGTTAACACCCACCACCTAAAAACATGTGGTATTTTAAAACATTTTTAAATTGTAAAATTAATACATGGCTATATTAAAACACTTGAAATTTAGAGTATTTTAAATATGATAGGCTCTATTACATTGGGGTTTTTTTTCTAGCTAATGTACTGACTGGTAAATTATAAAGAATGAAAGCTTAGATAGTCACCATATCAGAGCAAAATATAATTGGTCCTATGCCATGTAAAACATGTGAATTCAGTCCACTATCTGTTCATTCCATCAATATGTACTACACACTGAGCTATATCAATATAATATAAATATATTACATAAATCTACCTGAGCTCAGATAAGTTACGCATTATTTTGAGCCCACTACTTCTCTCTATAAAAATAGAGAGGGAAATTTATTCTTAAAGATATTTGTATGTGTGTATTGACTAAAAGATTAAGTAGGCAAATTATGTTCCCGATGCATAACAAGGTCAATAAATATTATTTTCCCTTTAGCTCCATTAGTTCCAACAAATTAAAGGGACGTTTATCAGGTATGCATGCATTGATCACGATTATCATGAAGTTCAGACTATGCTTTTTGTTTGTTTGTTTATATCTATTGATCAGATAGTTAGAGTCACTGGGATTTGGGGCCAAACAGCATGTGTTTTGTGTGTGTGTGTAGGAGGTGTGTGAACCCAAATCTACATGAACACCATCAACTAATTCCCTGTGCTTTTAAGTGAAACAGCCAGGCGATTGTGTGTGTTCTTTCACGCTGCTGTTCAGTGATGTGTTTACTCACTTCTTCCCAAGACTGTAGCTGTGCACCACAGTGTCGATGGGAAATTGCCATTCTCCTGTGTTTACACTGGAAGGCGAGTGTAGTAGAGAGAGCCAAAACCCCACTCGGGGGTACAGATGTTTTGAGAGTGAAAGTAGATTTTCACAGCTTCCAAGTACTGAACAGTCCTTGCTAAATATCCTTTTTATGTGTAATGATTGAAAATTTTCAATAGGAATAATTTTCCAGTTGAAAGAATAAAAACAAAACCCAATCTCAAAGAGAAACAAAGCAAATCCCTTTTACATTTGAAGATTTTGTCAGTTAACTGTATCATTTGGGTGTTTTGAGCAAAGCGTTAGCTGGGGGAAACTAATCTCTGTAGGCCACTTAACCTCTTCATACCTCACTGAAGGATATTAACACCTGTCTCTCAAGGTCTGTCATTATGTCTCATGCTCATTGGAAATAACAAATATTTCCTTTTACAGTTATCACACTTAAAACCTATAGGTTCCCCTCTTTGCTATGGTCCTTGCTATAAGGCAGGTCTCAGAGAACTATCATTCTCAGTCTGAGGAGAATTTTCTGAGAAACAACTTACATCTTTTCAAAAAAAAGTTTTTACAACAGCAGAAGCAGATTGGAGAGGGGGCAGCGCCTCCAGGGCGACCAGCAAAGGCCCACGGGGGAGGAAGCTAAGCGGTGTAGCGCCACAGACACGGACTCCCAGGGTTCCGACGTTCAGACAGTGCAGCCAGCATGTGCCAAGTAGGCAAGGGTGGGGGTCAAGGGAGGGAAAAAAGGTATTTGTTATAATATTTGTTTGTGTAAATTTATGGAAATGGAACAAACACATACCAGTGACTGGGTGTCACACAGGGGGACCCTGAGCTGCATGTCCTATGGGGATATTCTCTGAAATCATGCTCAGTGGGGGAAGTCGCCCAACCACAGAATGCCGAGGCCACCCCGTGTCCCCCCACTGGGGGACTGTGGGCCTGGCTGTCCAAACAAAAGACGCTTCAGAGTCTCACTGGAAGAAGGAGTTTCTGAGTGTCCGGATGACATCACCCTCAGCAAGCCTGAAGGATAGGAATGAGCCGGCGGGGGGCCAGGCCAAAAGATGCGTTTGATTTCCAGCAGGGGCTTCAAACTGGGCACTTTTTTCAAGGCTTAAAAAGAATAGCATGGAAATAATAAGCAGAGGGTAGGGTGACACTTCTGGGGAACACTATGCTTTTTAAAAATAAACTGTAAGAATGCTGTCCTTTTATTTTTCTTGGCTGCTGCTATTAGTGTAGGAAGTAAATAGAAATGGAGAGTGACACCATCTTGCTGTGAATATAGCAACAGGATTTAGGTGGGAAAAACTGCATATTCCCAGAGAGCTGAGTTTCTCATTTTTCATGTATGTGCCCTTTTAGATAAAATCTGGGAACCATTAACAGAGTGCTGGAACTCACTGTTACTGTATAATTGTGATTTCATATTCAAGTCATAAAAGACATATAATTGAGTAACAAGTGCAGTTGATCACTGGGAAACAAATTATTAGTTATCTGTGTTCAAAGGTGATAAACTATATTGTGAGCTTAAGTAATGATGATAAGTTTCCCTGCTGTTTACTGTCAATAAATTTCCCCCTCTAATTCATTTATTATTCAAAAAATTCCACATTTATTTTCAAAGGGGGGAAGCTAAATTCCAAACTATTAGCAGGAAAACTATGGTTAAGTATATTTTATTCTGTGACATAGAATAAAAAACGTAATAAAAAATTAAAAGGGGAAAGAGGGAGAAATAAATTTTTCTATCTGTACATCTTAGGATTTTCTTCAAAGGAAAGCAAATGATGTAAAATTTGTGTTTTCTTGCTTCCTGCATTCTCAACCTCTTTTCTATAAGAAAAACCAAGTAAAAAGCTTAGAATATCAGATTCTTTTAAGATATTTTTTGTTCACAAAATGATTTTTTTCTTCTCTATTGTCAACAGAATTCAGTATTTGCCCTGGACCTTTTATACTCCCCCTAGTACATTATAACTATGAACACGAACAAGTTAAAAAGATCCTTGAACCCAATCCAATTACAGACCTCCCCTCCCTGCTTTTTTTTTTTAATTGTTAACACATTCAACTTTATTTGTTTGACCTAAAATTGGGCTTAGAACAGAACTATATTTTTAGGAGTTGGGAGTTGTCAAGAACCACTTGAGAATTCATTTTTCTCTTCATTGAAATAATAATGGATTTATATTATTAGAAAGAAGAAAATAACTAGCTAAACTAGGAGATGTGCATTCCAGTCCCATGTTTAATTCTAAATTGGTTCCAGATAGAAAATGTAGGTTTTCCCTAGAGGCCTTTATGGGTGGAGACTAAGAGAGAGACTTCATGTTATAAACATGTTCTTGGCAAATGTCTTGAAAGTGTAGCTTCACCCCACAATTTGCTAACATTTATGCTTAGAATAGTAAATCACTCCTTCCAACAAGTTGAATTTGGCAGAAATTCTATTAAAATGTTAGGTCAGAGAGTCCTGCTCAGGAACACAAACAGAAAGAGATATATGGAGTTTCCCAATGAGAGAATACAAATTGCCCTGACAGCCGCCAATGGGATTCATGAACACCCCTTGTCAGCATGTTAGGAAAATAAACATGCAGACTCCACTGAAAAGTAGGTGGTGGGGTAGAAGCCCTGCTGTCTAAAGTATTAGCAATACCTTATACTGTCCCTAGTACATATGGTTGAACACTTTGAGGAGTATGTCAACCTATGTAAAGGTGGAGAATATGTCCTTTCTTCTTCCAAGAACTGCTGACCAATTTAAGAAGTCAGTTGAGTTCCAAAAACAAGTAATGGCATAAACAAAAACTATTGATTAATTTTATAGAGAGGGCGATAAAAACACACACACACAAACAAAACCCAACAGGTTATTGAAGGATCAACTCACTGAGTGAAAGAGGGCAGGGAATAGAGCTGTGAACTACATTTTTAGTATCATGTTAGACTAATCACGAAAGACCAATGTACAAACAGAGCATAGAGGGAGGCCTCTGAGGAGGGAGATACCCAGAAGGCTAAGGACTGACACGAGGAAAGTCAAGGAAAGGAAGCAGGTCATGCTCTCTGACACAGTCATTGGCATGCCCACCCACCAAGCTGCCCTGTTCCCCCTTCCAGAACATCTGAAATATCTCACCCCAACAGGAGCCTGTGAGCACATGAGAAGAGTGAGCCTTTCTTCATCCTACATATATTAAACAAAACAAAAACTAAACAAATCAAATCTCCGTATGCACTAAAGTCCTTAAAACAAGAAGTGCAATGGTATCTCCTGGTGGGCCTGAGATCTCTCAGGATTAGGACAAGGCCATGCCCTTCCGATGGTTACAGCCCGAAGGAGCACGCTGCGGCTCTCAAGAAATCAAACTCATTCCTTATTTTCTCTTTACTTTTTAAAATATATTAAGATAACTTATTATTATGGTTTATTTTGCAGTCTCAAATCATGGAGGGCATTAATGTAATTTTCCCAATGATGGTTTTCCACTGTATTTTGCTAAATCCCACTTAAATATATATATATATATGTATATATATATATGTATATATATATTATTGATTATGCTATTACACTTGCCCTATTTTTTCTTTCTCCTTTATTCCCCTACACCCTGTACCTCCCCCACCATCATTCCCTCACCTTAGTTTATGTCCATGGATCATACATATAAGTTCCTTGGCTTCTCCATTTCCCATACTGTTCTTAACCTCCCCCTGTCTATTTTGTACCTACCATTTATGCTTCTTATTCCCTGTACCTTTTCCCCCATTCTCACACCTCCCCCTCCCTGCTGATAACCCTTCATGTGATCTCTATTTCCGTGAATCTGTTCCTGCTCTAGTTGTTTGCTTAGTTCATTTTTGTTTTAGGTTCAGTTGTTGATAGTTGTGAGTTTGTTGACATTTTACTATTCTAGTTTTGATCATCATTTGGAATGGTTTTCTGGTCATTTTTAAATGAATTCATCTACAAGTTCCCACCTCATATGTGATTTTCATCAAACTCTGTTACTACCCTTCTCTCTTTCCCCCTAAGTGGAAAACTCAAGGTGTCAGCAGGGTCAGTGTCTCCTGAGGCCTCTCTCCTTGGTGTGGACAGCCCTCTTCTCCCTGTGTTCTCACGTGGCCGTCCCTGTGTGTGTCTGTGCTCTGATCTCCTCTTCTTGCAAGGATACTAATCAGATCAGATTAGGGCCACCCTGATGAGCCCATTTAAGCTTGATTCTCTCTGTGAACACCTGTGGGGGGGGGGGAAGCTTTCCTTCTACCCTCCTAGGTTCTGTAGATCAGTCTATGACATAAACTGACAATAGGCAAATTAACAGGAGAAAAGGAATACAAACTAGGACTTGTTAGCATGCACCAGCAGAAGTGAAACACCAAAAGGTGCTGCAGCTTGGAAACTAAAATATATGTGACCGTGAGCTTGTGTTTTTTTGAAATAATTTTTAATGTTAAAAACATTTATTAACATCACTGTTACATCTGGCTAATAAGGAATTCAGTTTAAACAACACTGTCATGAACTTCATTCTATCTACACAGTGAAGACAAGATAATTCATATTTGGAAAGATAGAAAAGCCAATGCTTGCTGAACACAGTTGCATAGTTTTATCTATGATTAAGAATGATTATCATCTAAGCCTTGATGATGTTCTTCACTTGAGATACATATATAAATAACTGTGTAAGCACACATTTTTACATTATATAGTTTCTGATATTTTCAGCTGAAAGTATTGTTCAAAACATTGGGTAATATTAAAGGAAAAATCTGTTCTTGTTCTATCACATATGTTTTTATAACATGTGCTTTTATGGCAACTGGTTCTATTGTAGTAAGAGTTATTAAGACAGTTCAAATGATCTTCTATATGTTAGATTCCTTCTTTTAAAGAGTTACTTACCCATAGTTTAACATTGAAAAAATTACTAATGCTTCAAAAAAACATTGACTATAGCTACAATACTAAAAATGACTATATGTAAACTAGGTTACTGCAAATATTATAATAAAGTATGAAAATATCATTCCATATTGAAAACAGTCCACATGCAGTGATTATGGATTTTAAAATAAAGTTGTGGCAGGCTTTGGCTGAATAATGGGTCAAACTATTTAAACATGTTATCTCTTCATCCAGTTGCTTTGTTATCATACTTCAGCAGGGAGCATTTGCTTCCATGGCATGATGAGTGCATGGTGGCTCATGTCCTTGGATTTGTTGGACTACAGGGCTGCACACTCACAATAAGTCATAACTTACCCATTGACTTGGCTTGACTAAACCCAACTTAGGCTTCTCTCCTCCCCACAGGGCCCTGAACTTGGCTAGCCTGCAAGCTTGAGGAAGTACTGAGGGGCATAGAATTCCCCCTTAGCTTTCATCCTGAGAATGCAGAACCTGCTGACCATGGAGAGAAAGCATTCCTGTGGAACCTCAATCACGCTGTTTTTCAGCCCTACCAAGGGCTCCCTGCCCCACAAAGTCCTGTAGCCCTGCTTACACTTCCTTAAAACAGAAAGACTATCCCTGCTTGATTCGCAGTTGCTTGCAGAGACTGAGGTCAACGTGTCTCCCTTATTGCAATAGTCTCCTAATAAAGTCCCTCCTCACTTAAGTCTAGATTTATTTTTGTCTGTCAATTTCACAAGTGCACACTTACATCTTAATTGCAATATGAATTTATTTAACATGTGTTTATTAAATAATCTGTATGTATCCTTTGCTGTGATAGATGAAGGATGATAACATTTTGTCATTAAATAATTTACAAAATATACCCTGACATTTGTTTAAATAGTAATACACATGGTATACAATTAAGTGAAAAAAAAAGTAAACAGAGCATTGAAAAAAAAAATGTTGCTATGTCCAGAGTGGCTCACAATGGCGTTCCAAAACAGTCTGTACTTCTGGTCAACCTGCAGGAATTGGTATGAAATGGCCAGACAGGTGAAGTAAGCCCATAACAATGTCTGAAAGCAAGCAAGCAAACAAACAAATGTAGAGATTTTTCTGAAATGAATAAAGAAATATAGCGTCCATATTTAATAATGGATCGGTGCCTTCCCTTGTTTATTATGTATTTAGCATTTATTATATACTTGGCACTTCACAGGAATTCAAGACCAGGTAATATCTATTTGGAATAACATGGAATTCCCATGCTATTTTACTAAACTGTCTAACATTGTTACTCAAAATTAGGAATTTCTTATTTGTGACCCTGACTTTGATAAGCATTTCAAGATACCCCAATAAATCAATAGGTCTTTACAGGGGAAGTGAGAAGGGGAAATATGAAATCTGGAGGAACATGAGACTGATGAGTCAACCCTTTTCCAAGTGAAGGGATTGTACCATATGCCATGTTCTTATAATGTAACAGTTCCTACAGACAAACTCACGGCTACAGAAGATCAAGCCAACATGCTGCCAACACTGACTCATTTTCTTGAGAGATCCTGGCTAATATTCTTGAAGGTGGAATGCGGTGAGGAAGGGTTGTGATATAGGCAGGAGCCTGAGATGGAAATGACTGTGAAGTAGTCAGGAAGCATGAGAAGGACACAGGCCCTCCCAGACTGGTAGGGATGCTATGTGAGGATGAAGGGTGGGGAAGAACAGTCAGCCTGTCATTCTAGTTGCTTCTGCTCTCAAATCGGTATCGACTAAGTTTCTCTTTCTTGAAATAAAAAAGGCCTCACTGAACTCTTACATAACTTACCCCAAGCTAATATACCTGTGTAATACCAGAAATGGGAGGTGTTCTTTGCCCTTTGCTAAAGTCAACTCTCTAGGTCATTTAAAGATGTAAGAAAATGTAAGAAGAAGAGAGCACTTCTGTCCTAAGGGAATAGAAGCAGAAAGAATTAAGGTACACAGTAAAGGAGGAAAACTTTGGATACACATTTTAGCTTTCATTGTTTGCTATTTCTTCTTTTGTGCCTAATAATATCAGGTGTCCAAACATAGTTCTACTTGTCTAGCTGTTTATAAATTTGAGTCGAAGGAATCAGCCGAAGTTAGTCCCTTGTGCCAGTCAATAGGGCAATAAGGAGTGACCCATACAAGATGGAACTTGGGAACCACCCAGCACCGAGGAGCTAGAGTTAAAGTTATTTGGATGGCTTTGTCTGGAGTCAGTGATCAGAGGAAACATGGAAATGGTGATCACTCTGTGCCTTAAGAAAGAATACCTTTCTTTGTACTCCATTGTGTACGAAACTGGTGAGTTTAGGTTTCTGATGTTGTAATGGTATCTGCTGAGGTGTCATTTCTCTAACCACTATTAGGGGGATCCCAGTTGAGTTTTCCTCTCTGGGCAACTTCCATAGGAATGACTTGAAGATCATCAACATTTTTCTGGGCTCATATGTTCTTTTGAGTATTATTGGATGCAGCTCTTCTATTGGAGCTTTAGAAACAAAGTCATTACTTTAAGTAATTAAACCAAGTTGCAATGACATAATGTTGTTGAAAACACAGCTTTCCTAAAAGCTGAATTGTGATATGCAGACAAATTATTACATGTACAGTATATAGCATCAGCTTGTTATTGTTATCTTCCTGCTATTCCTACAGGGTTACTAGTGTTTCTCTAGATTGAGTTATGCTTGTTCCCCTTGATCACATCTGCATGTTTGAAAGGCTCAGTACTTGAAGCTCAAGACGTCTCTTCTTGCTGGGCAATCATCTCTTCAGTGGTAACAGGGCCCTGGTATGAGCACTCATTCCACTTGCTTCTTGGTGTCTAGTTACTAATATTACAATGTACCAGCATTTCCATCTTTAATTTAAACAATATAATGCTCTTTCCCTGTCCCTCTCCACTCTTTCCTTCTCCTCTCTCCAAGTTTTCTTTTTGTTGTTGTTGTTGTTGTTGTTGTTGTTGTTGTTGTTGCTTTCAGGGTTTTTTTTTTCCACCACATCTTGAGCTAGAGTAAATTCCTCCTTTTATTTTTTGCCAACATGGGAGGGTCTGTTTAATGGTCTCTTGAACATGCTTATCATTTAAAATGGAAAGTTCAAGCACTGTGATTCTAGCATCACTTAGAGAGCTTTTTAAAAATTGCCACACCCTAGACCAATTAAATCAGAACTGGTGGGAGCCAGTATGCTTCAAAAACTGCCTAGGCAATTGTGAAGTACAGCCAGGATGAGAACCACAGGTGAGTGAGCATCCAGAGATGTGATCGGCAGATGCATCACCAGCCAGGGAAACAAAGAGACCCTGCTCTCTAATTCACTTCCTCTTCTTACTTCAAAGCAGTTGTGACTATACTCCTGGATCAAAGGGACTGTGAGCTCCTGGGGCTGTGACCGTCAGAGGGCTCACAGCTCTGTGGACCTGCAAGGCTTTGAACTCCACTGTGAGTTCCTATGGCAGGGGAGAAGTGGTCTATTAGGGAATTAGGGCCATGATTTGCCAGGAGCACTGCTTTCCATCTACTTGCACAATGAGTCTGCAGTGGGCAAGAGGACCATCACACCCTTGCACGTTGATTTTGGTTTTATTGAATGTTTCTCTTTACAAAAAATGAAAACTAGTGTCTCCAGAAAAGGTAAGAATGACTGTTTATTTTCAGCTATTTATCAACATTATGAAAAGTTTACCTGAGATAGTATGAAAAAGTGTAAGTCTTTGATAACAGCAAATAGGGAAAAATCAATTCATCGTCCATTAAAATTCTCCCATAGGCTTTTGGCCTTCATTAGACATTTGGTCTCTGCAGAATGTAGTTTAATTCAAATATACATTTGTGAAAGTAGAAAAATGGAGATTCTATTTTCTGATCTCTGGTTGTATGGTTGTATCAAAGCACAGCCATGTATATCCAACAGAGAGAACGGGCTTCTGCGTCTTCAGGGTCCCGTGGGGTAACTGAACTCAGCTGCCCTGTTCTTCGTTTTATGACACTTTCTAGGCACCTGGGATTCCATAGTCTGGCTTTACTGCATTTTCATGCTAAGTTGTGATGATTGATTCTAAATCTTAGTATGTCAAAACTACCAGGTAAGAGTGGGACTGACAACTTTGCACAGGTGGAAGAAGGTAAATACTGTTTCAAGCCGTATGATGGAACAAAGAGCTAAAGGAAGTCTGCTGATCAGGCGAATGCTTGTATTTATATATTTTATAGAGTTTGGTCACCACGTTGTTCCTCAGCAACAATTAACTATCTTCACAACAGCATCACAAAAGCTGGAACAGGTTACAAGAGTTTGGGGAAATTTTACTGGCTTATTTTAGATTCAAAATAAAATGGTGACACAATTTAAAAAGTAAAGAATTAGTACAGAACAAATTTCATCAAAGCCAGTTTTGATCATTAACCTTTAATCTATAAATATACATTAAAGGTCAGTTGTGATTTATTAAAATTAATCTTATTTTTTAAAAACTTAAAGTAACATTTTAATTACTAACAGACTAACTTAGTTATATCTCAACATGGATGCCTTTATCTGTGTCCCAAAGCTATTTATTAAAACACACTCTGATATGAGACATGTGTCCTACAGGTGGAAGAGAAAGTCCATCCCTGCAGAATAGGGAGTATAAAGCAGTAACTTAATGTGGGGTAAGAAAATAGAAAGCTATCCGGCTCGTTCATACCTACTACCATCAGCTAATCCAGGAAGGATGTATCAGCTCTGAGGATGTTTCCTTTGTACCGCAGTAAAGCTGAAAGAGCTCGGGCTGCCCTCCAGGTGCCGAAAACTCTTGTGCTGAGCAGAAGCTGGAACAATTACTTTCACGCCTCTTCAGCTATTAGAACTATGACTTTGGGTTATAATTTTATTAACTTTCAGAGGCCTTGAGAATTTAACAGATTTTGGTTGGATTCTCTATGTCTGACTGAGTATCTGCAGTACTTAGATATGGAGCTGACAAGTGCCTTGAACTGAAAAAGTTGTGCGTGACGGTTAGGCCTTACAGGCCTTACTCTCTTGGCACTGAACCCCAGGCCCCGGGTCTATGCTGGAAGGCTTGGTTGTCTGAGAGAACGCCCCACGAGATCATGGTTTACAGTAGCCGTGTGGCAGAGAACAGGCGGAACATCCCCCTGAGTGTATCTGAACCATCTGGGATGGCGTTTTGTGCAGATTCTGAATGGTAAGTTGGGTAGGGTTGATACTGAGCATTTCCCTCAGTAGAGTCACAAATAATGTTAAAGCCTGAACTCCGGGTGCTCCCAAGGATCTGGGGTGGGGGGCGGAGGGAGGAGGGACAGCACTGTTTGACCTCCCTGAGCCTGGATTCCTAACTTGCAAAAAACACGGACATACTCATCACTCAGGCATGATTTTTTTGAGACTGAGCTGAAAACCTATGTGACATCACAACCACAAAGAATGAAAAATAGGAGATGTTCAATACATGCTAAAATTTTTCCTTTGTTTTGAAAAAATAAATTGATTTGCTATAAAGAGAGGATGTCTGACAAAATACCATATCATAATTTCCTATCCCTCTCTTTGAGAATTTACTCATATGTTTACTTTTTCCCATAATAATGCACAGGAAATACATGACATTTTCCAAGTGCTAGCCAAGTTCTATTTGAGTTTGCTAACATATGAGACCACTGACAGAGGTCCTCGTGAGGTTTCGCTGGTCTGGGTCAGAGTGAGCGCTGATCGCCAAGATAGCTCCTTTCCCTGAACGTGGGGCATTCTGCCAAACTTCCCTTATGCTGGTCTGTGCCTTTTCACATGCCTGGTGAGAAAAAATTGTTTTTTCCTTTCAGATATTTTTTTTTCTAACCTCTAAAACTAAAGGCAAGTTCTATTTTAATGTGGAAACATACTCCAGCTCTAGAATGAATCAATCCCACATTTTTTTCCATAGGATAAAAGCACAATGTCTTTAAGCCTTTGTATGTTTTCGCAGATGTTATTCTTCTTTTGCCAGGATGTGAACTATCAAAATCATATTTTGCAGATATATGTATGTACAGGTTGAAGCTAGAAATCAGGGAGAATATTAAGGGTACTAGAATTTTCAGCTACTTAAGTCTTTATTTTAAGTAATGTTTATTTTAAGTAATTCCAAAGCAAATATTTGGAATGTCTGTGTTGAATGGCTCTGCCTGGCTCATGATGGAGCTTTTAGGACCAAGTGAACACACTGTCCCTGCTCCTGTGCCCCGAGGGCGGGGACAAGGCAGTTCTTTCTTTAAACAGTCACAGGTCGTATCACTAACCTTTGTGTCCCTTCCTAATGACTTGTGCTCCTAACTTCAGTTTAGGAAGAGCCGACAAGTTCAACTCTTAAGTGCAACCTTTTGAAAATATATACGTTTCTACTACTAAGAATTTTTCCCTATAAAAATGTTTGGCAGTAAGTATCCATTTCCCCTCTACTACATAAATGAAAACAAATGATCTTGATCTCTTTAAAAAACAACGAGGAGTATAGTTCTGAGTGATGTAGTTCTGGTTTATGCCATCTTTGCTACAGTAAGTCTCTAAGAAGCATTAATATTTAATACACTTGATCCCAAAGCATTTTTGTAACTTTTCTCTCATTGGTTGGTACATGTGTCCTAAGATAGAAGTGGAAAAGAAAAAATCAGTTCTGGCTGGTGTGGCTCAGTGGATTGAGTGCTGTCATGTGGACCAAAGGGTCGCTGGTTCAATTCCCAGTCAGGGCACATACCTGGGTGGCTGGCCAGGTCCCCAGTAGGGGGCGTGTGAGAGGCAACCATACATTGATGTTTCTCTCCCTCTGTTTCTCCCTCCCATCCCCTCTGTCTAAAAAAATAAATAAATAAAATCTTTAAACAAAACAAAACAAAATGTTAAATATTTTTTTAAAAAATCAATGGAGAGTACCTCAGACTGGGATATGATGATGCCAGCTATGGAAGAGTGGGAAGCAGTAGGATTTGGAACCAGCACTGGTGTGACAATGGTCCCAGTCTGCCCAGGACTAATGGATGTCCTGAACAATGGGCTCACAGACCTAACACCAGGAACAGGTAGCTCCAACACCAGATACCCTTGGACTTAAATACGGACTCCACCTTTTAGACTAGCTTGAAGCCTTTTGGAAAACCAGCTTCTCAGAGCTTTAGTTGTCTTACCAGTAAAGAGGGTAATAAAAACTACCCTTTATGGTGTTAAAGATTAGAGTTTATATATGCAAAGAAAATGCTCTGGAATATCACGTGAAAATAACAACCATGTCCCTAGCCCTTCTGATGTATCAGACACCGTAGAATGCATTTCTCACTCCCCACAACAATGCAGCTGTGTGGGAGCCAGGTAATTATCACTCTTTGTCTACATAGAATGAACCTGCAGCTGAAGGGTTGGGGACTTGGCCAGGTCAGGTCACACTGCTGGTGACTGGCTGAGCAATGTCTTCAGCCTGAACACTGTCCATGTTCTCACCACTGTGACACCAGGATCGATTAACAATGAGGGCTTGTTCTCATCATGATCTTAAGATAAAACTTAAGAAGATGGGGCTTGCCCTTCTCATCTCCACACCTGTCCTCACACATAACAGTGACCCCAAAGCACTGAACTCAAGAAGGCGTGCTGCCAATGTGGTGTCCCCAGAATCAGAGAACAGCTGCAGTTGGGTCCTGCTGAGAGGCACACAGATGCTGTCAGTTTTCCACAACCAGGGCTGAGTTTGGATCAACGGACCCAAAGGAGACAGCAGCCATCTGCTCTTTGACACCCCACGTCCACCAACATATTTATCTAATCCCAATTTTTAGGTGGGCTGCTGCTTCCACATTTTAAAATGCCTTCCTCTGTGCAGAATGTGGGCCACTCTGTGATGATTTAAGTATGAATCCCAAGGAGCTAGACTTTCATTCCTTTAACTATTTAAACAATGCAACAGCTGATGCAAGGTTTCCCACCGTACCACTGTGGACCAGTAGGCTGAGGACTGTGGACCTAGATACGTTTTCAGAACCTCAGCTTTCTTTCCAGTGAACCGCTCTTCTGGGCTCTTGTTCATGTCAGTCACATTTCCAATTAATTTCGTGGTCTGAACACTTACCACTGAAGACAGACTATGGTCGTTGTCTGCCCAACTGTGCAGAACAATCTATTAAATAGAATTCCGTTGTTTTAAGAATTCAATTACCCATGATTCTCTGGGCATTTTCCATACAGCCAGGACCCTAGGCACTGCTACTTATACGCTTCTGGGATATTTCGTGCCAAGCTCTACTTGCCTTTCTCATCAGGGCCAGTTTTAAATCCAGTATCTTGCATCGATATAGAAGTTTTTGTTTTCCTACTTGAAACAAGCAGGAAGCTCCCAGAACCCAGAATTAATGCCAGCAAATTACTGATGTTGCTTATTTCAGTTTAGTTACTGAATGAATATTTGTAAAATATTCATGTTTTCTATGAACCACTTCAATTAAGTTTAGTGAGATTATTCCATTCACATAAAAAAGTTGGATAAACATTCTCCTGATTCTTTAATGAGAAAAAAAATTACCACCCATTTCCTTCTGCTGATTGTGTCATTGCATGTCTTACATCAGCTCTCCAAGACCTGTTAAAACCCTGTGTCATTCCTACAGTACATTCATTTTTTAAAATATGATTCAACCATTAGAGATAGGTTTGAATTTCGAACATATGCCCAGTGCCTCCCATTGATTTTGCAATTTCTCCCAGATTTATATAAAATTAATTAAATTGCCTTTGCTTTTTAGAGTAATATATTGTGGTTGGAATTCCCTTCTACAAAAGTCAGTGTCAAGTAGAATGTTGTTTTAGTTCAGGTTTGTATTTTAGGGAAAAGTCACTTGTGTTTCATTGCCCACAACCCCAATACAATCAAAAAGCCAAGGCAAAATAAACAAGCCAGCAAAAGAGCCTCACCTGTTTAACATACAAAAATATATGTTAACTCTATGCCATTTATTTTACTATTAATATTTTCATATTGAGAAAACAAAAAGGAGAAGTGAGTAAAAGAGGAACCTGAAGAACCAGTATAGTATATAAAACCATGTCATATGCATGAAAGTACATGCATGCACTTTATTTTTAGGCAATCCTGTCTTGCACAAATCACTGACAATTGATTATTACCATAAGCACAATTCCCTCCCGAACAATTTTGTTATACAAATTTCCAACATGCCAGAAATCAAAAGAATTGCACAGTGAGCACTCATGTACCCATCACTAGATTTTACAACTAACATTTATTTTTTTCTTCCATATCTATCCATCTTATTCAATCCTCTGTCCATAAGCCATCCCATTAGAAGCACCATTTGAACATAATGAATGATCTAATTTTCCACCCACAGGAGATTGGAAGCAACAGATTAGAATGGATTTGGACAAGGGAAGAGTATCAACAGGGGGCCTGAGAGATCCTGGCTCATTGACAACCTCGAGATGGATGTGGGTGACACTCACTGAAGTGACAGGTGCAAAGGACAAAGAAGAGCTCAACAGTCCTGATAATTAGAGGCCGCTGTGTAGACGACTAAAAATAGAAAAACTATAAATCCCATCCTGTGCATAGGACAGACGTTCTAACAAGAGTCTACAGTCTTGATGAACCCGAGAGATGGCCACAAAATCCTTCTCAGCACAGTGCTCTAAGCAGGCATCACCAGTGCATCAAAGTTTGCAGTCAAGTTGAGACTTCTTTCCCGTCCCTGGCAGAGCAGACACCCTCTCTACACACCTGGACACTCCCAGGCAGCTGCACTACAGCAATACACCACTGATGTAGATCACAATAAACCTGATTATTAGTAAACATGAAATCAATAAGTATAAAGTCTCTCATGTAGTCAACACCACCACTCCTCCGATATTTGCAAATTCAGGCATTCCTTACTCCTTTTGCAAAGAAAGGTAGGAAGGAAGGGAGGGAGGGAGGGAGGGAGGGAGGGAGGGGAAAGAAAGGAAGATAATTGAAGTTTTGCATTACAACTTTAACCACATCGAGATATTTTTGCTATGGGATAAGGCTGTTCTCAGTGAGAGGTGTTAAACTCATAGAAGAGAAGAGAACAATCCAAGCTAAGATACAACTTATGGGAGACTTCCACTGTTCAGGTAGAGACACAGGTTGGGCGCATTGAATGATTTGTGTGTGTGCAGGGTGGTGAAGGCAAACAGGCAGATGCTAACTTTCCTGAAAGAGATGGGGGTGGGGTGGGAGTGAATAATTAGAAGGAAGGATAGTTCTACATAGATATGCAGTCATTTTCTGAATAATGGACTTTGCTGGTATAAACATAATTTGGCTTTTATCTTTTGATATACAATTTGAAAAGTCTTAAAAAGATAACAAACTTCACTGAGCCTGATTTTAAATTTTTATGATTTCTTCATCTATTTATTTCACAGTGTTAATGGTGGGGCAGAAGTTATTGAGTAATCTGAGCCATAATTATATGATTAAGACAGAGGTAATTTACACACACACACACACACACACATATACACAAATTTAAAGAGCTACTAAGGAAATGAAAGTTAACTTTTTAAAAAGGGTCATTCATACTAGGTTTGAATACTAGAACCTTCATTCATCCAGAAGATTCCTGGAAGTGCACTAGCTCATTTTCACCCAAATCATAGATGAGCATTGCTTGGTATATATACAGAACAATATATTTTGGAACAGGTCAACTGTTTCAATAAAGTGAACATACTGCTTTGAATTCATCTGAATCTTAATGAACTAAATTGACTCACCTTTTAGGCCTGTTGGAGGTAACTGGAGAAGAGGACAGTGGTTGTCTGAATTCTGTGTATACAACTTGCCTCCGTGCATTGTTTATTTAGCTGGATACTGAAAAGAAAGATTTTCCCTTTCTTCCCATTCTAAGACCCCTGAGGGCAATAAGGAATATCGCATTTCTTGTAATATGCTACGAGAATAAGATTGCCTTGTGAGGTTCAGAAGCTCCACTTGTCCCCAACTGTGTCCACAAATACTTGAGTAGCGTTTCCATTCTGTTTATGGTACGTTGCAGCTGTCACAGCTTCAAGTGAACCCCAGTGAGCAGCGGTGTCGAGAGAGTGGCTCACAATGCACTTCCATCCTCAGGGTGGTCTGTGGGCTAGCACACGGAGTGTGAATACAATATGTCTGACTCAGGTTGATAAAATGATGATGCGGCAAACATATGAAAGGACCCACAGTTCCAGGCATGGGGCAGAGGACAGGCTCAGGTAAAAGGAAGCCAAGTATCAATGAGTCTAGTGGAAATAAAAATTCAAAAAGTGGAAAAAATGTTTCCATCACTTTTTAAACTGTTTTAACACTTTAAATTTTGTTATAATCTAAAACACAAATGTGGGCTATTTTCCTAAACAAACGATCTCAGGGATCAACCCCTTAATCTTCCTTGCTCTCCCGGCCTGGCATAAATGGCTCCACTGTGGGCAGTGTTTTAGATAAAATCTTTTTCAGTGGGATGCTTCAGAAACAAGTGATAACTGAGTGTTCCTAGAATTACATTTTGGCTTCAAGGACCTTTGAGAAGGGCTGGCGTGCTCTGTGCAGCACGGCAGAAACAAAACTGTTGTGAAGATACTGGTTTCATACTTTATGCGCCACACTCACTGGGATGTGTGTTCAATGTATGTGTGTATGCGTGTTTGGTTTTGTGCACATGCACATAAATTTGTGGTGTATCTCATCCTCAGTAGAGCCAACATCTGGTAGCTATTCCAAAGGTTTGCTTTTTGAGATAAGTATGAATGTCTTCAGAGCAATGTTTCTCAAGTCCTGTGTCCTAACCCTTATCAACTGAAAGCTTTTTTATTGAGTTCTTTATTGTAAAGTGGTGTTGATTTTATAAACTCTTGGAGCTCTGGGAAGTTTCTGCTTCTCTGGGACTGTGGGAGAAAAATGATTCCCAGCTGTCCCCCTGGAGCATCACTTTCTCTGTGACTGGGCTCCTTACCTTCGACACCATGCCATGCAGCTGCCCGTTACCCAGGTGGGCCAGTCCCGCCTTCTTCTCCTCCCTCTCCTGCTTCTTCTCTGCCTATTCCCTACAGAGAAAGTGCCATGTAGTTTGGTTGCTGACTTTAAATTCCGGCTTTATTTATACGATAGAGTCAATGTCATATAAAATTTTAGTTATAAGTCTGAAGTATAGATGTTTCATATACAATAAAACACCCTATTCTAGCAAAGCTCTGTAAGAAGATGTGTTTGTTTCTTAGTGAGCTGGATAGAAGAGTGATTATGGCATCAGTACCTTCTCACCTTTTTTTAAAGTCATTTCTATCTACTGATGTGTTAATTACCATAAAGCGATGGCCATTTCTGTCCTGTTTACTTTTCTATACTCAGCAGGGCTGACACAGGATACATCCTCAACCACTGTGTTTTAACAAATGTCTAGATGAACATCTAATTAGGCCTGTCCTTCCAATAGGGAGAAAGGGGAGTCAAGGAAGGCTCCTGAAGCAGATTATGAACCTTCCTGCACCCCCATGAGAGAAGGTGCCGCTCAAAGTCATGGAGTGCTGTAGCGGAGGGGCCTTTTTCATGTGCGCTTGGAAAAGGCCTGGAGGAGTTTCAGCAAGGGTCCTGAACTCCAAAGTCACAGTAATTTGTTAGGCTATCTGGTCTCATCATAAATAAATATTCATTTTGGTACCGATAAGTTTCTATTCACAATTTTGCCCTGTTTTCTTTTTTAATTAAATTCATTGGGTGACATTGGTTAATAAGATTATATAGGTTTCATGTATACATTTCTGTGATACATGATCTGTACATTGCATTGTGTGCTCACCACCCAAAGTCAAATTATCTTCCATCACCATATATTTAGCCCTCTTTACCCTGTACTACTGTTCACCTCCCTTCCTTCTGGTAACTACCATCATTGTCTGTGTCTATGAGTTTTTGTTTTTCTTGTTTGTTCATTTGTTGTTTTCAGTTTTATATCCCACATATAAAGGAAATCATGATTCTTGATTTTTTATTTCTTACTTATTTCACTTAGCATGATATTCTCAAGTTCCATACATGTTGTCACAAATGGCAGTATTTCATCTCTTCTTATGGCTAAGGAGTATTCCATTGTATTATGTATCACATCTTTATCCAGTAAGCTAGCAAAGGACACTTTGGTTGTTTCCATGTCTTGGCCACTGTGAATAATTGTTGCAGCGAACATAGAGGTGCACATATATATGGCAGATACCCAGAAGAAGAGTTGCTGTGTCAGACAGTAACTCTATTCTTAATTTTTCTGAGGAAACTCCATACTGTTTTTCATAGTAGATATAACAGTTTAAATTCCCACCAGCAGTGAATGAGGGTTTGTTTTTCTTCACAACTTCTCCAACACTTGCTATTACCTGTCTTGTTGATAATAGTCATTCTAACAGGTGTGAAGTGGTCCCTCATTGTAGTTTAATTTGCATTTCCCTACCAGTCACTGAAGTTGAGCATCTTTTCATATGTCTGCTGCCATTTGTATGTCTTCTTGGAAGAAGTGTCTTTTCAGATTCTCTGCCGATTTTTTAACTGCATTGTTTGTTTGTTTGGTGTTGAGTTGTATGAGTTCTTTACATATTTTGGATATTAAGCCCTTTGTCAACCTGTTTCCTTACCCAAGGGTATGTTTTTTCTTTATCGATTTGAGAGAGAGAGACGAGAGAGAGAGAGAGAGAGAGAGAAACATCAGTGTGAGAGAGAAACATTGACAGGTTACTTCCCACATGGGCCCCAAACTAGGGATTGAACCCACAAGTTAGGTATGTGTCCTGACAAGAGATCAAACCCACAACCTTTTGGTGTATGGGATGATGCTCCAATCACCTGAGCCACCTGGCCAGAGCTGTTTGCTCCTCTTTCTAAAGAGGATTGTAGGAGCTATATAAATTTTAAACTCCAAAAACCTGGCTCAGCACCAAATAAGAGGTAGGTAATATTTTTCTGGATATCTATTTCCCCCTTGTTAACTCTTTCTCTCCCCCCTCACCCACTTTTTACTTTCCTGACTTCATGCCTTACTTCTTCCTCCATCCCCCTTTCCTAGCTTCTGCCTGCCTCACAGTGCTCACAATGCTGCCTGGAGCCCAGTAACTTAAGTTTCCAGCACCATACGCAGCTGTCTCTTAGGAATGTCTTTTACCAATCTGTGACTCAATGTGGTAAATATTTATCTCCCTCCCAGCTCTACGAAACTGTTCACATTTTAGGGAGTCTCTCCCTTAATGTCTTTGTGGCCTCAAGGTCCCAAGTCCCACTCTGATTAGAAGCCTCGGTGGTAGCTTTCTTCTTCCTTCCCCCCAGTTACTAGGGCATAAGCATGTGGCCTATGGGTGCCAATCCCATGCTTAAAATCAGGATTTTTAAAAAAGAGATAGAAGGACCTAGTACCAGCTGAGAATTATTCCTGAGGGTGACTACAGTGTGAGGGTCTAGAAGAGAGGGTGCAAGAGTAACCAAGGCCAATCTCTGGGCCTAATACACTGGCTCTTGGGTGGCCTGGTTCCCTCTGCTTCTTCACTCATTTTCCAAATTTACTCTAAATTACCAGTTATCTTTCCAAATATTTCTCCTTTAGTTAATATGATTCCCTTTCTTTTGCTTGCATGCAAAAATCTGCCCCAAATTTTTTTTGATGTATTAGAGAACTTCTATCCCAATCTCTCTTGTTTTGTAGAAGAAGATGAAGCCATTGTGAGAGACTGAGGGAACTGCTCATTTTGCAGAACACTGGGACTGATGGTCTAGTGACTTAAAATCAAGATTTCTCTGCTATTCAGACAAACCTATGAATGAATCATTTCTAGCATAAGTGAGTTCTTTTATAAAACAGAATCCTCTCTATTGTGAATATTGCATGGAAAGCCTTGCTTTTCTTATGCTTGGCAGATATTTTCAGTCATCTGTACAAACACTCAAGGACACTAACCAGAACTGCTGAGTGCTACTAAGACTGAGAGTAACAAAAAGTAAATATTGTCACCTAAAACCTTCCCTTTCCATATGTCTTTACTCTTCTTACTCCCGTTACCTGACTGTTCCCCACCTTCCAGAATTTGGGAGATGGAAACAGAGGAAGAAAAGATAACCTGGCTTCTCCATGTTGGGAAGCAGATGGATCATCAATCACACACATCACCAAAACAACCAGCAAAGAATGTGTGCAAGATGGCTTAAGGAGAGTGTTGACTAAGGATAAATAACCATCCTTGAATTCAGCATGAGGAAAGAAGAACTGAAAATGGCAGCAAAGGCAGTTGACAAGTATTAGGTGTGGCCACATACGAATCTGAAGGAAAACAACCAGCAAAAATCAGAAGAGTGGTATGCCAACAGAAGTGAGTGCTCTCAGCAGAAGGGTGGGGCCAACAGCATCAACCCCAGTGGAAGACCAAGGAGTGGGAAGACTGAAACAGGAGAACAGGTATGGAATCTGCTATGGACTGCATGCTGTGTCCCCCCAGATCCATAGGATGACCCCAAGTCTTCAAGGTGATGGTATTAGAAGTGGGGCCTTCTGGAAGGTGATGAGGTTATGAGATTAGAGTCCTTATGATGGAGTCAGTGGCCTCAATGAGACCCCAGAGAGCTCTCTCACCCTTTCAACTATGGAAGGACACAGAGAGAAGACACCTGCTATGAACCAGGAAGGAGACTCTCACCAGACATCGAATCTGCCTGGGCCTTAAACTCAGACTACCAGCCTCTAGAAATGTGAGAAATAAAAGTCTGTTCTTTGTAAGTCATCCAGCCTATAGTATGTTCTTATGGCAGCACAAACAGACTAAGACAGAAACCAACATAATATTGAGGATTTTATTATGAAACTGCTCTACGGCAAAGAAAAAAGTAGAAGATTGGGATTAGGCAATCATGCACTGAGAATGTGAAGGGTAAGGGTGTACATACCTCCTCCTTCCAAGAAATCCACCACTGAAGGGGTGGTGGGAGATGGTTTATTTAATAAAACAACACACATGGCTACAGATTCTTCTTCCACGCAATGCCATCCAACTCTGAGGACAGCCAAGAGTCAGCCTATTGTGTTAATGCTTTAATGTGGAAGACCAGTTGGCAGTTCTTCAAAAAGCTAAAAATAGAATTACCATATACCTCAGCAGTTCTAGGTGAACACCCAAAAAATTGAAAGCAGGTGTTCACTAAAACTTGCACGTGAATATTTATAGCAGCATACTCATAATAGCCAAAAGGTAAAATAGTCCAAATGTCCATTTGTAGATGAGGAGATAAACAAAATGTGGTATATTCACAGAATGGAATATTTTTCATCCATAAAATGGAATAAAGTTCTGATATGTGCTACAACATGGATGATGACCCTTAAAACATTATGCTAAGTTAAAGAAGCTAGACCCCCAAAGCTGCATATTTCATTCACATGAAATATCCGGAATAGGCAAATCCATAGAGACAGAAATCAAATTGGAGGTTGCCAGGGGCTGTGGGAAGGGGGGCTGTTTAAGGGAGGCAGGGTTTTCTTTAGAGTGCAAGTGTTCGGACCTGGATAAGGTGGTGACTGCACAGCACTGTGAACACACTGAATGCCGCTGGTGTCTTATGCTTTGAGACAATTAAAATGGTGGATTTTATAGTATGTGAATTTTAATGCAACAAAAATTCAGTCAGTTGCTTTTAAAAATTATGTTGACCATTAAATATTAAGATTACCTAGTGATGGACATGTTTTTTAATCTAAAAGTTTCAAAACTATAGATTCTTAAACAGTCTCTAGATAACCTTCTAACCCCTTGTTGGCCTGAGAGATGTTAGTATGATGTACTTCTAAATCGTACACATGACTTTCAAATTCATTTTTTAATCATGATAGAACTGGTAAGCACTTAGTTGGGAACAAGGGAATGTTAAATATTTTGAATATGAAAAACAAGATTATAAAGGCTTGTTCTGTGACAGCCAGAGGCTAAAGCCATTTTACTAAAGGGTTAATTGGCCCATGTACTTCTCAATGGTATATGTTCAAATTCAGAGTACATGTTTTACTGTCTGAGCTAATCATCAGAATAAGCATTTACTTCTTTTTTTTAATTTATAACTTATATCCCAACTATTTTGAAGAAGAATCTGAAGCATCTGTGACACCCTCATGTGCACATGCGTCTTTTGTGATGTTTTATGTTGTATAATTTCAGGAGTATTAGATTCTCCTCCCCCAAAAGACACGCTTATGTCTGAAGTCCCACTATTAAAGAATATAATTTCTCATGTCTTCCAGGATCCTCTAATAAAGTGTAACTATTGCTGGAGGTGGTTACACCATCTTTATAACTCCATGAGGGTCAAGGGTCAGTGGACTCTGCCCACTGGAGGATCTGTAACAGAAGTAGGGGGTGCAGAAGGGCCCCCAGTGTCCTCTCCACCCCACTGACTCAGCAGTGATCTAGGGTGGCTTGAATATCTGTCTCTCACACACACCCTGCCCTAGACACAGCCTGCTGCTTACCTTTCGGTGCTAGAGTTGAAAAAGGAGTTTTAAGAATGATGGTTTTCCTGTTTAAACCCCAGCTACACTGTTTATTTCTGACTTTGGGTTTTCCTCCTCTCCCTCATCTGGGACACGGCAAATTTTGAGTGACCCAGACACCTGAAGCAACTTCCTTTGGCACAGAGTCATGTCCTTTCGGGAGCCAGTGGGGGTGGGGAGGAGCTGAAACTGCTGCAGAGGCTTGCATTTCAACAAAGCATTTCAGCAACCCCAGCTCAGTGCCAGGGAACGTGGAAGATGTAACATAGCATGGCGATGATGAAGGTTCTCCACATGAGTCACCCAGAAGCATGGTCCTGCTCGGAGCCCCACCGTATCTGTGGAAAACATTCTCTAAGGCCCTTGGAAGAGGATGACTCATGTCAGAGGGTATTTTTAGGAATCCGTTAACTGGCATTTAGCTCAGAGAGGCAGGATCCAATTCGAGAGGAGCTATGAGCTGTTACACACAAGCTGTTTTGAATGTTGTAATTGTGCCACGGTTTCTTGGTCTGCGGATTGAGTCATCTTCTAGTTAAGCAGAGGGGAAACAGAAAAAGACTGTTGCCACAACAGGGCATTTGATAAGATGCTAAAGAAATCAATGCCAGTAACAGCATTATATTTATCTTTGCAGGATCACACCTGCTGTTCTAAGCCCATCTTTTAATACTCGGTTAAATTTTGCAAAGTCACCCCTGAGCATTTTCAGGATTACATTAAAAAATCAGCACTGGTCTTAGAGGCAGAGTCTAATAAGTTAAAATGCCTTTTTACACAAGATTGACTCCAGAAGGTGCTCATGAATTTGCATCTTGCATTTCAGACCACTTGAAAGGAGCAAAATGGAACAACAGGTGCTGCCTGTGAAAGGTGTTGAAGCCGACTGAAATCCCTTTTCCTAGAAGGCTGGGAATCTCCCAAAAGTCTGTGTGTACATATGTGTGCATGTATGTATGTGTGGGGTTTTGTGTGCCTTGTGTTTGAATGATTGTGTGTGTTTTGTGTGCATGTATATATGTATATTTCTGTGTGTGTATTTGTATTATGTGTGTGTATGGTACATGGGTTTGTGTGTTTTGGTGTGTGTGTGTGTTTGAATGTATATTTGGTTGAGTACATTTGTATGTATCTGTGTTTGTGTTAGTTACTAAACACCCATTCCTGGTAAGCACACATTGGTCTGCCCAGCAGCCCGTGGGTGAGTGAGTGAGTGATTTGCAGAGTTTTCAAAGCTGAGAAATGAAATCTTTGTTTCAGTGGCAGGAAAATGATATTCTCCTATAGAGATTAACTGTTTTAGGAAGGGGGTACTTAGGATAGTAATGAGAACTTCTCACCTTCCAATAATGATCAAAGGCCAAACAAAACAAACCACACCTGAACATTAAAAAAAAAAAAACCCTTAAAAAGTTTTGGCAGACCCTGACCATCTGTCTTTCACTCTTGCTGCTCTCCTACACTTCCCCCTACTTGGTCTTCAGGTAACTTTTCCATGCCGGTTTGCCTGAACGTGCAAGCTCTATCCATTCTTTCCCCCAGCCTGTGAGTCTGCGTTGACTAATCCTCTACCTGGCGTGGCTGGGTTTCAGCCACAGTCATGAACTTAAAAGGCAATTCTCCAAATGGAACTGAGATCGCCCAGAGCTCTCCCAGTGGCATTTCACAACCTTTTCCCGCTTCCACCATCAGTATTATTAAAACAGATGGTGCCTTTCCACTCCAGCAGGGAGTTGCAGCAACCAATTTTAGAGAGTAAATTGGAAAGTTGATGTTTCCTTTTTAATAAGCCAAGGAGAGCTGATTCTGTGCAGCCAAGAGAGAAAACCAGATCTCAAATTTCACCCTGAATTGCAACCACTATAGCAAGCCCTTCTCCAGGGAAGAAAGAAGAAAACACCACATAGGAGTCTGATACCGAAACCCTGACCATGGTTCCTCCATGTTTCAGCGCAGATGAAAAGCAGAAACAACACACGGTTTCTGTGACGAAATTTTTGGCCTACCCCAAAATGAGGAAGTATTAGATAATTCAGGCAAAAATCTTGTTTTGATGTAATTTCCAGCCATATTTCCAGACTCAAAATATTTGGCTAACCTGGAGAAGCAGCTGAACCCTGGGGTAATAATTTTGTCCAAATGGTCACTCTTTAAGAACTATTAAATATTATAAGATGAAGCACCTCATCATTGTGTCAAGTTAAGTCAAATGCTCCCCTATACATACAAATAGGACAAGAAAAAAAAGATACTTGCAAATATTTACACTTTGTTTTCCATAGGTGGAATGTTCAAACCGCCTAGATACTTTTAGTGCGGTCACTAGTTGTCTATTTCTGCAGGGCATACACCAGATGCACAGAGTTTTTCCCCCAGTACCAGCAGAATGGCCAGGGCTGATATTGGCACTTTTTTCCAGTTATTATAATACAGCTCGCGATTACAGGAAAAAGAAAAAAACAATTCTGACTACACCATTTTAACCTTACACATAAACTACAGCCGTCTATGTAATATGTTGTTGTGCAGAATTGAAAACTTTGGAGAGAAAATCTTTAATTGTCTTGTCAGTGGAAGATACTCTTAAGTCAGGTGTAACATGAGACATTCTTTGCAGAGAGTCGCCCTGGTTTCCTGCTTCACCAATGCTTGAATGGAACCCAGAGCTCAATCCCTATCCCAGCCAGCTTCCCAGATCCATCTCTCTGCCACCTCCTCACAGTGCCCTTGGCCTGGCCCCAAGGACCCCCCCTCCTGCCACCACTCCACCACGTGGTCATCATGGTGGGCGAAGCTGCCTGCTCTCAGCCGCCTGTCATGATGACCACGTCCACCTTGCACGAGACTCACTACCTGTGTCAACAGGTAAATCCACCAAAGAATTGGGTGACCACATAACCAATTTGCGCAGGTTAGGGGTCCCTGGATCTGGCGTGGCAGAGGATCTCTTTGACAAGCACACTCTGGGAGACAGTACAGGGAGCTGAGCCTTAAGCTGCCTTTCCACAGCCAGCAGGGTAGCTTCCTTGGTCACCAAAGCAGTACGTGCATGTGGGAGCTACTTTTACCTTTTCTATAACTTGTACCAAATCATCCACTTATGTCCTTCATTGGTACCATTCCTTCAAATAGAGTAATTTGGTACCCACCCAAAAAATGTAACATGAAACACTAAGTACCTCAAGTTTTATTCCAACTCAATGATTCAAATCCTTTGGGCACCTCTCCCCACCCCTCCTCCGTCACATAGTAATCAAGGGTCAGAACACACTTTTGTAGCTGGAACATTCTATAAGATTAAAATGATACAATCTATAAATTACAAAGCTCAAGACTTTAAGTCACAAAGAGACTTCAGATTTTCTCACCTTTGTCTCTCTAGGGCCCATCCCTGTGCCTGACTGAGTCCACGTGCTTGAGAAGCACTATGGTACAAATAAATGAGAACCAATCTGGATTTTAAAATGCACCTCTCAACCTCCTTTCCCCTGGAATTTTTCTAGAGAAGTGAGGAGAGAAAAACTAAAACCTGACATGTAGGTTTTAAAGCACACTCATAATTATGATAACCAGTCATCATAACTTTTAACCTTTTGCAATATATTCTTGTGATAAAATTATCTTTTCATTTACCAAAGTGGAATTATATTATACTGTTCCATAATTCATATTTCATAGTAAGATCAGGATATATTACAAAGAAAGGAATATGGCCTTTGTATATTTGCATTTTGTTGTACACATTAACGTCTCCCGGTTTTTACCTTTTTTCAGTACAGAGTCTTACTTTTTATTAAGTAGACCACAAATCCTCTAGCAGATACAACCTCTATGTTTTCAAAAAAATGTCTCTTGTTCTGTTAAATGCCCCATCATAATTTCATGAAAACCTCATGTCTTAGCTCAGGCTGCTGTAACAAAATATCACAGACTTGGTGGCTTAAACAATAAATACTTATTTTTCACAGCTCTGGTGACTGGAAGTCCAAAATCAATGTGCCACCTGATTTGGTTGCTGGTGATGGATCTCTTTCTGGCTTATCGGTGACCATCTCCTCTCTATATCCTCACACAGCAGAGAAAGATCTCCCTCTTCCTCCTACAACGGCACTTCCCCATCACGGGGCCTCCACCCTCATGATCATGTCAGCCCATTCCTTCCCACAGGCCCCACCTCCAAACACGATCCCACTGGAGGCTAGCCATCAACATACGGGTTTTGGGGGACACAGACATTTAATCCACACCACATCGGTATTGTGGGTCATAAAATAAGGATACATTTTTTGGCTCTGAATTTATATAAAGAGAGGAATTATCAACTCTCCAGGTCTAACATGAAACAAGGAAGCAAATACATAACAAAATTAATTTCTACAAAAAAGCAGTCTTTTAGACATAAACTTTGTGTTTAGTAAATCTCTGATACCTGAGTCTCAATAAATACTTTAATCAATAAATGAATAGTGCTGAATCTTAGTGAACTTAATATGATGTTACCTATAAAGTCCAATTAAGTTAATTTAACTAAATGATTTAACCTGGTGAATAGTGTTTAATATTTTTATTTCTATACCAATAATTGTCTGCCCAAAAATGACAATACTGTTTTAGCATGATGGATATTGAACAATTCCTGCTGATAATAAGTGGTTTTTAACTTCATTTACTTCTTGAATTCACTCCATGTACACATTCTAATATTATATCATTGGCACAAATAAAAATGTTTATCTTCTTATTTCTTATATTTTTAAATGGTTTTGCTGTAAGTGTGATGAAGTACGGAAAATGTGAGTAGGCTAAGAACGTGACTGCACTGAAAAGTATTCTCCTTCAAAAGAGCTGGAGACATGTGAGTCATAGCTATTCACGAGTTCACTTATTTTCATCAATACATTTTTGTCTTTTGATTTAACCTTTATTGTATTTTTTGCATTGCCATTTAGTCCCAATAAATTTTTAATAGACAGAATCCCTATGTTTTTATTATTTTTCTAAACTCTTAGTGATTTAAGATTGCTCATTTTAATAAGTCCAAGAAAGAGCTTATAATTTAAAAAATCAAATATTCATTATAAATTGTGGTAGAGGAAACATTAAGCTATAAATTTCATAAATTAAAAAAACTTATTTTTCCTTATCATTAGCTATGTTACATGGTCCTTAAAGACTTATTTTGCCTTTCTAGACTATTTTTACCTGAAAATGAGAGTTTGGAATACATGAATTCTGATTCTTTAGTTGTTAAAATCCATCTTTAGTTGTTAAAATCCATGATTCTTGACCACTTAAATTTACAATCATTTGAGTTGAGGGCAGAGGAGATGATGTCACAGAATGTGTCTTACTCGGGCAAGGCCAGTATTTCTAGTGCCACACCCCTAGAAATTTACTACCCACTTCATCTTCTTCCTGTAAAAATGTCAGGACCACATTTCCCAGGATTCCTTGTGGTCATGTGACAAATTTACAATCAATTAAATGTGATCAGAAGTGATGCACAGCCCTTTCATGCCCTTTATTTTGAAAATAAGACTCTTTCAATCACAATCATTAATGTTCTTTTCCCCTACCTCCCTTGATGCACACAAGCATGGTGGCCTTGAGAGTTTCAAAGTGAGTGGAGCCACAGGATGTAAGGACCTGGGTCTCTGAAGCACAACCTGGAGGAGAGTCACCCACCAACTAGGAGCACCCACTTCTGCACAATCTTTGAGGAAGAAACAGGCCTCTATCATTTGGTCCCACTTCACCGGTTTGTATGCATGCTTGTTATAGCAGCAAGCATTTCCCCAGCTATTGCACTCTTTTTTCAAGGAACTGTGTGGAACAGTCTTGTCACATTTAAAAATGACTTCAAACCAAGCATAGTTATCTACATAGGAGACGCAGGCAGTGATGTCCAACTTGTTGGCAATTTTAGCTTTGTTGGAGTTAATGGTTGACACTGAAAGGTTTTACTTTTCTTCCTCTTTTTTCCTTTCTCTATTTTAATCTTATAAATGTTGTGAGGCTGTCATGCAAACACTATATAAATTATCTCTGAGCCTACATTAGTATGTCTATTTGTTCTACTAAATTTAAGTGAACACATTCCCTTAGTTCATTATTCAGGGAGCTGTCTTCTGACCTATGTCTGAGAGACAGCCTAGGAGATTTGATTTATACCCCTATTTCAATGCCTTTATATAGTCAGAGAAGAAAGAAAATTAAGTCAAGAATTCAAGGCCTTTTCTTTATTAGAAGACTGAGGCTGAGAGTGGCTTAAATAATGCTTCAGCCATCACCGAGTTCTCCCATGTATGGATGATGCACGCATTATCTGCTTCTTTTTCTCTCGTTAATCTCTCTTTTGTCTGTTTGGTTTACAGGTCCCAGCCAAAGAACCTAAAATGACTAGAAGAAAAAGAAACATTTTGAGGAGGTTTTTCTGATTCATGTATTTATGGATTTATTCACTCAACAAGTATTCATTACATGCACACTCTGTGCCAGGCAGTGTACAGACTCTGGAATCAAAGTGCTGAAGACAAATGGGGGCTCTGCCTTCATGGGATGCTGACTGAGACCCGGAGATAGGATCTTTTTTCAGAAGCACACCCAAGATGACCTCAGCATTTCCAGTAGCCATCTGGATAGGAGCTGGAAACATTTGGTGTACATCTCAGTAGACACTGAAACAGGTGGCAGTACCGGTCAACTGGATGGGAGTAGACTTCACAGCATAACCCCTGTTCCCTGACAGTCAGGGATAGGACTTAATTGAGAATCACTTTTTTCTTTCTTATAACCCCACTTCCATTACATTCCTGGCCCCTGCATCAGCCTCCTTGCCTTTCTCCAAGAAGCTCTCAGCTGGGGGCTGAGAATTGCCTTTTCCCTTCCTCTTCCAGTCTTTTCCCCTTCCGGCTACTTGGAAGGAGAGCATGTCTGGAAGAGAAAGATAAAACCCTTTTATAAAAAATGATGCAATTCCACTATGGTAGAAAGATGCCCTTGGTTGCTGCCAAGCTCTCCCTCAGACCACAATAGCTCAGCACTTGTCCTCCCACCTTTTAGGTGGTCTCTGTGCAGCCACAAGCCAAGATCTTTCATTTCCTGTCTCACTTGTACCCACCACAGAGCTCCACAGTGTCATTCTCTAACACTGCCAGCAAGAAAGAAAACACGTCCACCAGTGTCCACAGCTGAGATTTCCAGGTGGAGGTGGGGAGAACCTGGGAAGACGTGAATCTCTAAATGAGACACAGCCGACTGAGAAACATAAAGGATATGCTTCTTGTGTCTTGTCTCTGAGAATTTTACCAGCATTGAATTGTATTTGTTAAAAATAGCCCATCAACCATGATGGTATTTTTAGACTTACATCATTGCCTCCAAGGAAATATTTAATATATGGATAAATTTAGGAGCTGCTGTTGGAAACAAAAAGAGCTAATCTATTAGGTAATGATTGTAGATATTAATAGTAAGCACTCTGCTTTCAACATCTACTTCTATAAACAATCCCATTTCCTTTGCTGCTATTCCCAATAAAACCTCTTTATAATTTCCTTCCTAATTCTTTTTTTAATATTATTTTTCACTTTAAAGTCTCATTTACTTTATTATCTATATACTGACTGTTAACCACCTAATCTAGTCACAGAGATTTCAGAAGAAATAAGGAAGAGGCTACCAACGTGCTGACATATCTCTGGTTTGCTAGCTACTTCTTATAAACACAGCAAACTCCAACATGGGGCACCTACTCTCCCTTTCTCCTTCTTCTTCCCTTTTCTTCTCCTCCTTCCCTTTTCTTCTCCTCCTCCTCTTTCCCCTTCTTCTTCCTGTTCCTCTTTAGAAAATCGTCTTGGTTCATCAATAGTCACAGTTACATAGAACTCATTCAAAGAACATGTACTCTCAACCCTGGAGTCTTCACTAGCATTAGCATGAGAAAATACTTGGGACCTGGACAATATAACATTCCATCGCTGAGTCATTGTCTCCCATAAGTGTCACTGGAAATGGTAGAAAATAAACACCATAAATGATAAAGGTATAATTCACAGATTCTATGGACAAAGTGAATCCACATTCTGTGTATGTGGGTGTATTTTCCCATAAAAACATTTTTTGCAAAAGCATTCTGCTCAATGGGAGTTGCAAAAGTTATTTGGAGAGAACACAGTGGAAACAAAAGAAATCGGGATTACCTTAAATACCAAGCTGTCTAGAACAATAAAATATACTTCAAACCGGAAAGTAAGTAAATTTCAAATAGAAAACTGGTCACTGATGTAGAACTAAACGTATATTTCATGTGATCAAAACAGACTTATAATTTAAAGTGTAGCTACAGCTCACATTAACAAACATGGCAATACAAAAACATAGTCTGCCTAGTGACTGAATCAACCTTGCAGGGAGAATTAAATGTTTACTGGTCATTAAAACTGACCCCAGCTTGTCTTTCTTTGGCTAGAAATACAGTTGGAAATGAGCTATACTATGAATAATCAGTCAACATGTGTCTACTCTCCACCTTATCTGTGTCTGCTGCTGTGCAAGGTGATGCAGGAGTGAGCAATGCAAGTAAGAGTTCTGCCCTTCAGGAGCTGGTTACTTAGAGCACATGAAAACAATAATTATTAGTGCTATTAAATTGTAGTTTTACATTCTTAACAACAAGCATGCTTTCTCTGTTTAAGGAAGTAATGTGTTATAATAGTATTAGCTGTTTGTTTGCCATTCCATTCCTGTTCCAACTGTAGCATGATAGGGGATGAAAGCCAATCCAAAATAAAGCAGTTACTTATCTCTGCTTTCCAAGGAAGGAAAGAAAAAAAACAACTCATATTTTGTGTTACACTTAAGCCCTTGATCAGGATCTGCTCCTGGGGAACCCAAGCTAAGACAATTAACATTTTTTTCTCTTCTTTTGTTAATTCTTTAAAAGACTCAGTTTTTAAAGGAGTGTGAATTCAAGGAATACCAGATGCTATCGTGTTTAAAGGAGTCATCAGTTAAAACTAATATTTATTGGTAGCTTACTTAATGCCAGACACAATTCTTAGGAACCACAGACAGTCTTGCAAAGAGGTCTACAAAGAAGTAAAATTAAGTGTGTGTGCTGTGGCTTCTGATCGCCTCAGTTCATCTCTCAGTACATTAATCTGGGGAAGGCTTTTCAGCAACAAATGAGGATACTATTATTATTCCCATCTTGTGCACCAGGCAAGTGAGATGAAGTGAGGCCAATGCTATGCTTCCCATAACTGGTACAGAAAACCTCAAACGTAGGTTTTCAATTTCTGTTCCATCTGAACTTGCAGCATTGACTCTATTAGCATAAATAATGAAACATTAAGCCCATTTTGTTAACTTGACTTATATTTCACCCTAGAATAAGCAGCCATGGTTATCTTGGTGACTTTGTGTGTGTGCATGTGTCCATGCATGTACGTGTGTATGTGTGTGTATGCTAATACATTCACCAAATGAGAGGGCCAACTGGAGTGCCTTAGACATTTGCCTATATTACTCTAGTTCATAAACTTCCCCGAGCTAGTGATGAAGTAAACAAGTCTGAGGTCTTCACTTTGACAAAGCCCTTCAAGTAGGGTTTAATGACACATTTCAGGACGTGGGACTTTCTTTCTTACTGGATTAGATTGTTAATTCCAGTAAACTTTGGAGGAGAGGTTAAAAATCCATAAAAAGGAAATTAAATGGGACAGAGACCCTTTGACTTGGAAATAGAGGTACCCTACCATTGTGACATGGAAAAAGTAAACCATGACTGAAAATGTATGCACAAGGGGACTCGGAGGAAATCACATATATCTACAGTAAACCAGAAGGAGAAAGGTCAGCTTCTCATTATGCAGGTAAGTAAGCATTTGTGAAAATTCCATTATTTTACTTTATTTTCAGTATTGGATAAAGTGATGATACATTTTATTTCAGGCTGTGTCTGAAAACAGGAATTGGTTCAATTCTATTTGTCCTCAGAATTGGCTGATTCTCTTCTGCCTATTGGTCCTTCTGGCTCAAAATTATTTGAAGCAAAGGCTCCCTTTCCCCAGCAACTCCTAACAATACCTCCTCATTGATTCTAATCTCACTTCTCACTGAACTTATCTTGTTGGCTCCAAATTCATATTTACACGGCCTGTATTTTATCTCTACCTCTGACTCTTTCAATGTTGGCATTATCCTTACAGCATGTCTTATTTCTCAGGGTGCCCGTTTGGTACCCACACATCATGGTGAATCTCTTTTCTGGATCTCATGATTAGGAGTTGGGAAGAAAAGATTCTGATATATTTTATCAGATATATTTATTATTTTAATGATAAGTGGTCACTGGAGTTAACAAAAGTTAGAAAAAGTTTCAAGAATACTTTTTAGTCTTAGCAAATTACTTACGCAAGACCAAATAATTCATTTGTTTATTATGTTTTTGTGGTGAGAGACAAATGTAATTAGAACTTGGAGCCCTTGGAGGTGGTGGCTCTTGGATTCATGGAGCCCTGCCAAGGCAGGCTGTGGGTCGTCAGCAGACGTTAAAACTCAGGAGGGAACACACAAAGAGGGGCAACAGAGGCTCAGGAGGGGAAGAGTATGAATGAGAACTGTCTGGCTTAGTCCATGCTCTGGCTGTCTCTGCATTCCTTTCCTATACACCAAGACAGTCAAAAATTCCACGACCCCAGGGCTTAGTAGACTTACTGTTACTGGTTTTCTTGATCCCAGAGCACATATGAGTGAATGAAGTGATAAGCCAGCAAATACGAGTAGCTGCAAAGCAAAGCTGCACCTGGACCTGGTGGCACACAGAGGTAGTGGGGCCCTGTGGCTCCAGCACCCTGTGGTTTTTTTCACATGCTGCTTAGTTCTTCCTTCCATCAACATATTCTGATTTAATCCTTAAGCCTGTGTGTAAGCTAGGCTTTCACCAGCTCTGAGACTTGTTTCCCAGTGTGGTTTGGACACTTAGATTTGAAGGAGATATTATGAGGACTGGTTTGGCCAAGGCAAGAAATAATATCTCAGAGTGATGAAAGGAAATATTTACTTAGAAAGTTATCCATTTCTTAATGAGTAAGACTTCATCACTTAACAAGATAAATGTGTTTTAGGATTTTTTAAAAAACTATTTCATGTATTTTCAGGCATGGGAGCTACCAAAGTATTTTATATATATATATATATATATATCACTGTATTGTTATAAAGTTATTGAGAAAAGGCAACTTTCTTAAATATGGGAAATGAGTAATTTTCTCAGTTCAGTCTTTGTAGTATTTGGTGGCTGTACACCACGACTTTCATATACTTCATATATAGTAATTAAAATATGTGACAACATATTAATACTATTCTAGCATATATTAATAAAATTTGGGGCATCTTAGTATTACATAATAAGTAAATATAAAATGATCCTTTGTATCCATTATTATTAAGGCAACAAACAGATTTCGTTAACAATTATGCTAACATAACTGAAATAAGAATGGAATAACATGAACCATTTTAGAATTTCATTAGTCAGTAGAGATAAGTAATTCATTAACATGTCAGATATTCAAATAGTTTTAATAATCTTAGTTTCTAATTGGGCTAAAATGACTATGTAGATTTCTAGGTCCAGTGCTATGGATATACTGTAATGATAATTGGAAGACCCTCTTACAAGAAACATGATGAATTTATGGGGAACAGTATCAGAACACAGTCAATTTACTTAAAGTGGTATGAAATGTATGTACTGAAAACAATACTAAGGGCTTTCTCAGCCTGAGCTCTGGTGAAGAAAAGTTGGTAGAATTTGAAGCAATAAACATACACCTGGAACGTGTTTTGAGAACATGTATTTACACTACTTACAAGGTCCAAAGAACCACCAGACTAAGACGTGAGGTGAAGAATTATCCTCAGGCCAGTCACTTGCCTGGGGCTCTTGGCAAAAGTCAAAAAAACCTTCGATGGCAGATGCTCGCAATCTGGACCACAAGGGACCCTCGCTAAGAAAAACAGCCTCCCAGCCTGAGTTACACAGCACAACAGCCATGAGTGCCACCAGGCAAAACCAAAAGAAAGTCTTAAATTCAATGACTTGGAATAATAATGAATGGAAACCTAAAAAACTATTTTTACAAGAATACAATTAAAATGCTCCAAAGTGTAGATACGATCAAAGCCCTAGGGGGAAAAAAAATAAGACAATGAAATAGAATAAGTGAAACCTGCTAGAATTTAAAGAAATAAAAAATATACAGTTGTTGAAATTAAAAATTAATGGGTAGATTTAAAAGCAGGTATAATATAATTAGAGAAACTTGTAAGAACATAACCAGGGGAACAATGAAGAATCGCGCCCAAGAATATAGGTAGGAGGACAATGAAGAGAGGAGCATGCATGTGAGACAATGAAAATGTTCAACATATGAGCCAATGGGAGTTCTGGAACACTAGAATAGAGGGAATGGGGGTGAGAACAAAGCCAAGCCAAGGAGGATGTCTTCGTTGAAAGTAAAATGTTAAAAAAAGAGATACTACCCAGACAGTGGCAATTTCTAGCATAAATGTAGATTTCTTAGTAGAAGGAATCCAAACTAATAATAAAAATAACAATAATAATTTGGAACTTACAAAATTTTCATAAATAATACAGTAATCAAGGCATACTATTATAGTAGTAATGAGATAATAATGGCAAAACAATGCAAGCACTTCCTAAAATTATCTTGCATAATATAGCTAAATTTTTATTTGCAGAAAAATAAGATGACATAAATGCATATATTAGAAAACAAGACTAGCAAAATTGTTAAGAAAAACTTCCAATGAAAAAAGTTTTAAATTAACCATAAATAACCCCCAAATTCCAGAATGCTTAGTGTAATAACTATGAACACAATATTAGTGAAACAGAAAAGAGAATGTCACTAGAGAGAGTTAGAAAACTGGGCTTTTTTTCTTTATAAAGGTTAAAAAATAGACAAACCTTTAAAAATTTTTAAGAATAAAAATAAAGCAAATGTATACATAAATAACAAGAAAAATTACATAATGTCATGTAAATCATACTTAGTTAAAATATAAAAATACACTTTGTGTGAATATTACATTAATAAACTTAAAATTTTACATAAAATAGACAACTTCATAAATACATAAATTATACAAATAAGAGAAGAAATAAAAAATAAAAGGGGATTCCAAACCAATGTAATTAAACGAGTAGGAAAAATGTACCCATAAATAAAACAAAGGAACAAATGGACGTAAACAACATTTCCCAAACATTAAAGAATATAGGCCTGACTTTATATAAACTGCACAAGTGAAAGAGAAAAAAAGGAAGAAAATCTCTCCAACTCATGAAACAAGACTAAAATGACCTTGATTTCAAACAAGGAAGAATGGTAAGTACAAGGAAATTTCTAAACCAATCTCACTTTTAAATATAAATGTAAGAAATCTTATATAAAGTATTGGCACATGGATTCCAAAAATGTTGAAAAAATGGTGATTCAACATAATTGATACAGCTACTATCAAATTAAATATGGGTCAACAGTACAAATACCATCGACTGATGTTTCCACTCTCATAGAATAACCTAAGTAAATGGGTCAGTAAGTCAGAGCCACAACACAGCCCACATTTATCAAATAACATTGACTTATTTCTAATATTTGTGGTCGCAGTGGCCAGAAGCATATGTAAAACTCAGATAGAAGCAATCATCCAATTGAGTGGCAATTTACTATTTTTGAAATGTTATAACTCAGACTTGGAGATTGGGCTAAATGACAGCCCCTGCCTATGATATAGGACATCATAACAATAAGAAGGGCTTACTGTTAGAGTACAAGGGGTAAGATAGGTAACCCTGGATATCCACAGCTCCGGGTCTAACATTAAATAACCTCAGTCTGGGATAATGCCCACAATTCCCTTGGGAAAATAGCCCCATAATTCTTTAAGACAACACAAATTTTCTCATAATGCTTAAGTTCCTATATCTACTCTGAGTAATTATGTTATAAATATAGAGACAAAATGAATTAAATTGTGGTATCAATCTTTTTGATACATTTTTTAAAACCCATATACATATTAAGTATTTAAAGTCATCTGTTGATGTATTAAAATACACAAGAGACCTACATTTTCTTTCCAATTCAAAATGATGTAAGAGAAAAATTTTAATTTGTTAAGTTTTGAAATTTTGTTCAATTTGTAAATGGTATTGAAACAGCACAGAAATTAAAAATTGTCACCTAGGCCTGGCTGGTGTAGCTCAGTGGATTGAGCACGGGCCTGCAAACCAAAGGGTCATGGTTCAATTCCCAGTCAGCGCACATGCCTGGATTGCAGACCAGGTCCCCAGTAAGGGGCTCACGAAAGGCGACCACACATTGATGTTTCTCTCCCTCTCTTTCTCCTTCCCTTCCTCTCCCTCTAAAAATAAATAAATAAAATCTTTAAAAAACATAAAAATTGTCACCTATATTAATTTATTAGATTTTTAATATCTACCTGTGAACTTAGTAATGCAAGTAGATCAGGTAATTGAGATGATTAAAATAAATTTGAATATATTACATTTATAAACATGACTTGAAATGCTTAAAGGTATGTAATTAATTAAGCTATAAATATACCTTCAGATCATGCTGAAAAGTTTGACTTTTTTATTTCAGTAAACTAACAGTTAAGTATTTAAAGTAATGTAACACCTGAATGACCTTTACTTTGCAGAGAGTCCCTGAATCCCTCACCCACACAAAAAGCAACAGCGACAAGCCCCCTTTTGTATCAACAAGCTCATTGATAGATTCAGAAGATGAAAATATGGTAAACTTTTATGATTAAAAAATCTTTGATAAAATTTACCACCTATACATGGTCGGAGGAAAGGTGTTCTCAGAAGCTTTGGGGGAGGAAGACTAGAAGAGATTGTTTTCCTTACCTCACAGATGTTTCATTCCAAGTCTCCAGTAACTATCATATTTAATGGTAAAATCTTAGAATCATTCCATTATAATTCAGTAACGACACAAGTCATCAAGTCCATTACCTGAGCTTCTAGTTGATATCACTGGAGGGTCTAGAAAATTCAATAATACACACAAATGAACTAACAGTTATACAGATTAGGAAAAAAATAGTAAAATTCTAGTATCTTGTCAAATGTATGATTTTATATTTACAAAATTAAAAATAAGTTCTAGAAAAAATAGGAGAACTGATAAGAGAATTGTATACATTGAGGCAGTGCACAAATCCATAGCATTCACAAACACTAGTATAATTGGAAAACACGATTTTAAAAGATAGAAACTAATGGTGCCAAAAATATATGTAAGAATACATATAACTAATCAAAAGACTTTTACGTAGAGTAAAAATTTTGAGGTATAAAACAAGATCTAAGTGAATTCAGGGAGTAAATTCCATACATGTCCAGGAAAGATACTAAGGATTTTGTAAAGATACTAATTTTCTCCCAAGGTAGCTGTAATTTCAGCACTCTTACAACCAGAATTCTGATAAGCTTTATAACAGACATATGCAAATGTACACATAAAATGTATATTAATGTGCATGTAAAAATACAGGGCAAAATAACTTTAAAAATCTGACATTTCTGTAGCACTAAGTGCCAGATGCTTTGCTAAGCACTTTATATAACGTCTGTGACCCTGTAAAATCCCTAGGAGGTAATGACATCATCTGCATTTAGAGGCACTGGCTGGTTAAGCCACGTGGCCAAGGTCAAAGAATCAGTGTCAGAGCAAGAGTCTGAGCTTTTTACCACATTGCTTCTCTAACAAAGAAATAAAAATACACAGCTAAGAACACTTGAAAGAACAATGGCAGGCACACTTTATAATGTATCAATATTTACTGAAATGCTGTGAGAAACAACAGGAGGGATAGAAAAACAGACCAATGACATACAAATGAAAACCATGAAGAGGATTCATTTATACACTGTAGCTCCACTCATGTAAAGACTGAAACATGTAAATATGTGTTAGAAGATAAAGGAGGGATTATTCACAAGTCATGGTAGGAGGAAAAGTGGTTATTCATTGTAAATGTGCATTAGATTAGATCCCTACCTCACAACCTACAGAGAAATAAAATCCAAATACACGGAAGATGTCAATATAAACATAAAAATTATAATAATTTACATTATAAATTATAATAAAGTAAAAGTACAGACTTCTGGCCAAGATGGAGGCATAGGTAGATACAGTGTCTCCTCACACAACCAAAAGGAGGACAAGAAAAAATTTAAAAACAAAAACAACCAGAACTGCCAGAAAATTGAACTGTATGGAGGTCCGACAACCAAGGAGTTAAAGGAGAAATATTCATCAAGACCATAGGAGGGGTGGAGATGGGCAGCCAGGTGAAGAGGACTTGTGGCAGGGTGCTGGCTGGAGGACATGGGTGGGCGAGGCTGTGGCTGATGGGCCCAGCAGTCCCACATTTGTGTATAGATAAACTGGGAGGACAACTGGGGAGTGAGACAGACCACTCAACTACCAGAGTCCCAGCAAGGGGAAATAAAGCCTCAAAGCCTTTGAGTGTAAAAACCTGTGGGGGTTGAGACAGCAGGAGAAACTCCTAGCCTCACAGGAGAGTTCATTGGAGAGACCCACAGGGTCCTAGAATGCACACAAAACCACCCACCCAGGAGTTAGCACCAGAAGGGCCCAATTTACTTGGGGGTGGTGGAGGAAGTGCCTGAAAGCCAACGAAAGCCAAGCAAGTGACATTGTTCCCTCTTGAACCCCTCCCCCACATATAGTGCCACATCGCAGCTCTGTGGCTTGCCCTGCCCTGGTGAATAACTAAGGCTCCACCCTTAGTACTTAACCAGTGCTCTGAGACCAAAAAAAAAATGGCCCAAATGAAAGAACAGATCAAAGCCCCAGAAAAAATATGACAAAGAGATGAAGAGATAGCCAACCTATCAGATGCAAAGTTCAAAACACTGGTAATCAGGATGATCCCAGAATTGGTTGAGTATGGTCACAAAATAGAGGAAAAAGTGGGCTATGCAAAGTGAAATAAAGAAAAATATACAGGGAACCAACAGTGAAGGAAAGAAAAACGGGACTCAAATCAACGGTTTGGAGCAGAAGGAAGAAATAAAACATTCCACCAAAACAAAATGAAGAAACATGAATTCAAAAAAATGAGAAGCTTAGGAACCTCCAGCACAACTTTAAACATTTCAACATCCAAATCATAGGGGTGCCAGGAAGAGCAATAAATTGAAAACTTATTTGAAAGCATAATGAAGGAGAACTTCCCCAATCTGGCAAAAGAAATAGACTTCCAGGAAATTCAGGAAGCTCAGAGATTCCCAAAGAAGTTGGACACAAGGAAGCACATACCAAGGCACATAATAATGACATTAGCCAAGATTAAATAAAGATAAAGAGAGAATCTTAATAGCAGCAAGAGAAAAGGAGTTATCCACAAATGAGTTCCCATAAGACTATCAGCTGATTTCTCAAAAGAAACTTTACAGGCAAGAAGGAGCTGGTAAAAGGTATTTAAAGTCATAAAAGGCAAGGACCTACATCCAAGATGACTCTATCCAACAAAGCTCTCATTCAGACTGGAAGAGCATATAAAGTGCTTCCCAGATAAGGTCAAGCAAAAGGAGTTCATCATCACCAAGCCCTTGTTATATGAAATGTTAAAGGGACTTATCTAAGAAAAAGAAGAAGATCAAAACTATGAACAGTAAAATGACAACAAACTCACAACTATCAACACTGAACCTAAAAAACAAAAACAAAAACAAACTAGGCAAACAACTAGAACAGGAACAGAAATGGAGATCACTTGGAGGGTTGTCAGCGAGAGTGTACCAGGGGAGAATGGGAGAAAAGGTACAGGTTATAAGAAGCATAATAATATGGACAAAATAATAGACAGGGGGTGGTTAAGAATAGTATAAGTAATACAACTATATAAGATTATTATGCAGACTATAGTGAACTACTACACTTACACAGAAAAAAACCTCTAAGAAAATAGATTAAAAAGAGAGTCATGGAATTTTTTTAAAAATGGAATTGCTCATAAGGTGGTAAAGGTGGTGGTCCACTTCCTCAGTAATCAGAGAATATAAATAAGCCCATAGTGAAATGCAACTAAATACCAAATTGCAGGCCAGATTAATAAATCTGATAACTTGGCACAAGTGAAGGAAATCAGGTTGTACATTGATTGTTTCAGGGTGTGAAAATTGGCACAATAGCTTCATATAGCAATATTGCAATACTTGGTAAAGTTGAAATGCGCATATTCTAAACCAGTCACTCTTTAAGTTAATTATGGGCCTCAGAGAATAATATCATACATATTCACTAGTTTACATGTACAGAACTTTTGTAGCAGTGTTTGAAATCTTGCAAAAGTGGGAACCACTGAATTGTCACTTAGAAGGTGCATACATAATAGCCTGGTTTATTTATACAGTGTCATTTCAAATGGCAGCTCAACTGAATCTATACTTGCATAGCCAAAACCTCACAATTTTAAAGTATAGTGGAGAAAACCAAGTTGTGAAAACTTGTAAACAAGAATAAAGTGTATGCAAGTTTTTAAAACACTGAGGTGCAACGGGAATGAAAGGATCATGTGAAGTTTCAGCTGTATCTTTTTAGTTTTGTTTCTTTTTTTTTTTTAAGGTACAAATGTGAGTATTTATTTGGAAAAAGAGTTGTAACAAATTCCAAATTTAAAAAGCTGACAAATAACACAAACATCACATAATCTAAAAAAATAAGATAATTTTATATATTAAAACCCTGACATCAATAGAATCATTTCCCCCTATTTTTTTCCCTTGGTTGTTTTGATAGCCTCTTTATATACAATGATTTTGTAATGTAACTTTTTATGTAGACACTCCAACATCTTTGCACTTCCTTTCAGATCAGACTATCTTTTAGCTAAATTTAGATAAAAATAACCTAGAAACTCTGTTTTTACTTTCTAAGGCATATTTCGTATAATCAGACTATAGACTATATTCTGTTGCACTTATTTCTATACATGTGCACCTACATACAACCTCACATTTTTCTAAAGTACTTTTTTAATGTTGTCCTAGACTATACTGACATAAACATTTCACATTATTTTATATAATTACTGAAGCATTCAAACATGCCAGAAATGCAGAAAATAGTGTTAGACATGCTTGCATATCCTACACCAACATTAAACCATTACCAACAGTTTGCTTTATTTCTCTCACACGTGCCACACGTGTTAAGTTAAGAAACAAAACTTAAGACAGATACAAAAATATAAAAACAGAGAGGTAGGGAAACAGTGTGTGGCATGTGTACATGAGAAAGAACAAGGAGAATGGGGAAAAAGGGAAGGTGAAGGAGATGGAGAGAGGAAGACAGAGAGAGATCTAGAAAAATTAATATGCTAGATTATATTTTCTTAAAAACCTCTATTAACACATGACATAGAGAGAGCATGAGCATCAAGAAATGGGCAAGCACTGAACCCAGAGCTGCGGCTGTAAGTACCATCGGACCCTGTGACCTAGGAGGGCAAGCAGGGATGAGCATAGGGATGGGAGACAGCCTAGGGTGCCTGCAAAGTGAGGAGAAAGCTCAGCACCCCTTCCTCCTCACTCCCCTGTGCATTCCATCTAGGATGCCTGAAGAGTAACATATTCAGTGGGTAAACACAATACAAAATGAAAATGGGGACTTCAGGGAAAGCTGCTTCTCCAGGTCTTGGCTCTAGTAACAGCAAGGACGAAAACCCCATCCCTTCTAGCTGACCTTTGTGTGAGGCACTTGATAGGCTGAAAGAAAAATGTGATTTTAATGTAAAATACTCCCTGGTTAGAACCATATATATAGTACAGGGAACTGGAAGAAGCAAACAGAAATTTCTCCATAAAGGAAGTCACCCTAAAGCTGTGGGAAAAAATATAATGTATCAAACTCCAAACACTAAAAATACTTTAATTTTACAACATACATATAGAAGTAAGTTTAAAATAAGTATAAAAATATAGATGTTAAAAATGTAAGTAAAGTGTACGAGGCTGCTAAAATGATGAAACAGATTTAAAAAAGAACCTAGAGAAATTTTACAAATAAAAGTCACTGAGATTAAAAGCAATAGAGTTAATTGACTTCAAAACCAAGCAGGCGTCGACCTCAACAAACAAACCTGGTGGACTGGTACGTACATCTAAAAAGAGAAATCTCAGAACATAGACTAGAAAAATGACAGTGGAGACAGTGTGAGAAAGGAAAGGTGCAGTAATGTGGATGATGGACTGAGAACATCTAAGACGTGAGGGAGGGACCAAAAAAGGAGTTTATTTATAAAAAATTGTCTACTCGTTCCCACATGTTTAAACTCAGTCACTGTAAAGTACTCTGCATTTGATGCAAAACACTTATGGGGACTTTTTTCCCACTGCTCAGACCAGTTTTTGAACTCCTCAATTTTGATACCTTTAAGTGCTTCTGCCTTTTTTTGTTTCTCCTGTTCCACATGGCAGAACATTTTCCTTTGAGGACATTTTTCGCCCTGGGAAAAACATTTAAAAAGTCTCTTTGGGCACGGTTAGGTGAATAGGGAGGGTGGGGCATGGGGATCATGCCTTTTTTGGTCAAAAACTGCTCAGCGTTCACTCAGCTCGGGGTGGGCAGGTGCGCTCATAAATCCCCCATCATGAAATGTGCAAATGCATTGAAAGAGTCTTCAAAAAAAATTCACTGAAGCCGAACGCAGCCTCTCACATCAACGCCAGCTGGTAGACTGATACAGACAGGTTCCTAGAACACTCACCTAGCTGGGAAAGCCTGTACTACAAGGGGCCCACCTTCCAGAAGGTAATTCTGGTCTTTTGGGGGTCTCCTCTCTTACATCGAACTGGACTTCAGAAAGAGAGAGCTGAGACCATGGGGAGATGCAAGATTTCGAGAGACAACTTGCAGCTGAGAAAAATTAACTTATACCTAATGAACTTAAGGTTGAGAACAAAATAAATATATTTTCTTTCAAATAAAAATTGAGCTTATCACCAACAAGCTTGATGTAGAAACATAGACACAAGGAGAAGGATTCCAGGTGCGCACAGTGTGAATGCAGAACATGAGGAGAGCGATGAAATTAAGACTCTGTGTAAATGTTTAAAAATACTTTGCTAGTATGAAGCAATAAAATAGTGTTCAGTTTGTGTCATTAGAATAACATCAAACTATTTGGAAAAATAGTGAGTTGCAAAAGCTGACCACAATTTAAAATAATGTAGGGTTCTTATATTATTTGAGAGTGTGGAATTACTAGTGCTTAAATTTTGACTTCGTTTAGCAAAATGCACATGTTAACATTTCTGTGGCAACCTTAAACAAATAGAAATTGAATTTATAATTTATAACTTTTAAAAAGGTAGATAAAGATGATGAAAACAAATTCCTCAAACAAGTCACACAATGGCTGCGTGAAATAAAGTGTAGAAAAAGTACAGAAATGAGATAGTACAAATAATCTAAATGCATTAGGTTAGCCAAAAAGTTCATTTATGGGTTTTTTTGTAAAATAAAAATACATTTTCGTTTTCACCACTAACTTTATTGACCTGGGTGTTTTGAGCCTGTCAGCTGTCTCCCATATGGCTGCTGTCGGTTAATGCCTTTGTCTGACCACTGTCACCTTCCGCTGCTCTACCTCACCATGGAGTATCCTCCGGAGAGGCATCTGTAGCATGAAACTTTGCAAACCAGTTTTTACTCTTTCGATCAGTCACAGCACTTTCTCCACACGCTGCACAAATCTTTTTTGTGTGTGTTTCAGTTTCATTTTTACCTTTCTTGAAATAACAAAGCATAAAATGCCAAAAATGTTGTGTATTTTCTTTCATCTTCAGTAATGAAATGGCCACACAAAAATTCACCAATTTTGATGTTTTTAATGTTTTTTTAAATACACACTGATATGACAGCTGTCACAATACAATCTAACAAAATTGTTTTGAATGAAGTTAAAGACAACTAAGCGCTACCAGAGCCATCTTACAAAAACAAACAAACTTTTTGGCCAGCTCAATACAGTAAAAACCATAAATGCAAAAGAAATGAATATCCAATTAAAATAAAAACTAGCAGGCTTGATTAAAAATATCCAGCCATGTGCTCTTTACAGAAGATATACAAAACATCTACAAAACACAAAAAACAATCTAGTTAGGAAGTAATAAAAATATGAATAAGTAAGCAAACAACTAGATATTTAAAATCATTCTGACAAAACAATATCTCAAGAAGAAACAAAAGCATAGGTATTCCTGTATCATTAACAAATTAACTCAGTAATTCACAATATTTCCACTAAGAAACTAATCTCAGAGAATATTGTGAAATCTGCCAAACATGCAGAAAACATTTCCACTTACAGAAATCTTCCAAGAAAATAGAAAAATAAATACTCTGAAAATATTATGAGATAAATGATATCTTACTATAACAACCAGAAAAAATGCAATGTAATGTAATGTAATCCATCACATCAATAAATGGACAGAAATAAGTCAAGTAGTTACCTTATTAATGCAGAAAAGTTATGTAAATTACAATAGAATAAAATTTTAAATCCTTGAAAATATCTAATATATGGAGAGTTTTGTCATATTATATAAATTCAATCACATAAAAATTTCGATTATCTCCAAATTGTTCCATAGAGCCAGTTTAATTCTACTAAAATTCCAGTCATTGTTTCATAAATTGTTCCAGCTGTTGGTCACTTTATATGAAAATGTATCCAATACACTTCTGAAGAAGAAACCAGGTTGGGGTGAAGGGTTGTCCTACTTCACTAGGTATCAATAATTAATAGAAAGTAATAATGATTAGGAGAATTCAAGAATAGAAAAAAATACCATGAAAAGAATAGAGCTCAGAAATAGACCAAGGCTACAGAGAGACCTAGGCCATGTGACATTGCAGCTTACTGGGAAAAATCTGAGCTATTAAATAGCATGCTAATAATTGCTTATCTATATGTGAAAATTATTAGATCTATTTTATGCCATGCCCAAAAAATCTATTTTAGATGCATTAAAGACTTGACCATGAATAACAAATTTTTAAACTTTTAGAATAAATATTGTGGAAATAGAGAGAAAAACCTAAAAGAAAATAGGTAGAAAACCAAAAAGAGGGATTTTTACCAAAAAAAAACCCCATAAGTACATACACACAGACACACACACAAAAGCAATGGTCATCTTGTAAGATGCTCAGGTTTATTAATCATCAGTAAAATGCAGATACAACCCCAAGGAAATATAATATTACAAACACCAGCTTGGGAATTAAAAATAAATCTGACAACATCAAGTCTTGTTCACTGGTGGAAGTATATTGGCACAACTTTTAAGAAACAACTTGTACTTCCTGTTGAATTTAGAGATGTGCTTAAAGAAATAAGATTCATGTTTGCATTACATGTCATAAGGATAACTTGCACATGTGCACTATAAGTCATTTCCATTTTGTTTGTATGACAAAAAAATCAAAACCACCTGAACATCCACTCGTAGGAAGATGAACAAATGCGCTGTGTTATAATTCTACAGTGGACCATTACGGGTATGAGTGAACTGGGCGTGGGCACCCACGAAGGCGACTTCACCGAATATGATCTAGAATATTTAACAAGTGGGTTACGAAAAGTGAAATACTGCATGATTCTGTTTTTCAAATTTCAAATGCATGCAAAAGTAAATAATATATTATGCTGGGTTACGTATGAGGTAAACATTTAAGGCAAAAAAAACCCCAATAATACACACAGCCCTTAGGACACATTTGTCACCTCTGAGGAGGATGTCCAGGCGTGTCATCAAGACTTCAAAACCCTGGTAAGATTATGCTTCTAAAGCTGTGTGGTGGCTACACGGATGTCTGGTCTTATTTTCTTCTTAACACCACATTTCTATTGTGTATACTTTTGACCGTGATATGTTTGAAACATATGACACGTTTCAGAATTAATAAAGTATGAGGGAGGGCCCAAAAAACAGAATTTACTTATAAAAATTGTGTATTCATTCTCACATGTTTAAACTTTAATCACCTTCAAAGTACTCTCCATTTGATGGAATACACCTATTGAGATGTTTTTTCCACTACTCAAAACCGTTTTTGAACCCCTTGATTTTTATGCCTTTTAGTGTTTCTGCCTTTTTTCTGTTTCACTTTTATCACATGGAAAAACATTTCCCGTTGAAGACTTTTTTCATCTGAGGAAACAAAAAAAGTCACTCAGGGTGAGACCAGGTGAATAGAGAAGGTGGGGTATGGGGTTCACGCCATTTTTAGTCAAAAACTGCTGAACACTGAGAGCTCAGAGCAGTGTGGGCAGGTGCACTAATCAATCAGCCATCACAAAATGGGCAAACACATTGAAAGAGTCTTTAAAAAAAATTCACTGAAGCCGAACACAGCCTCTCACAACAATGCCAGATGGTACACTGATACAGATGGGTTCCTAGAACACTCATCTAGTGAGGGAAGCCTGTACTACAAGGGACTTGCCCTCCAGAAGGTAATTCTTGTTTTGGGGGAGTCCTCCCTCAAATAATAAATGAATAAGTCTGGAAAATTTTCTCTCTACAAAATGTTGTAAAACAACATTTAAGAATTCAATGTTTAGGCTTTTAGAAATATGTTTTAAACACATTTCAAAAAGTGGGTTATTGAAAGAAGTGTTTGGTTCTATAATACAGTGTGAAACTAAAAGGCATATTGAATAGTATGATGTGTAGAAATATCTCAATTAGATTTATCTTTTAGTATCGTAAAGGATGATGGTATTAAAAAACACAGCCCACCTCTCCTAGCTCTTGCTGGTAAACTAGGGAATCAAGTATGGATCCTATTATTTGATAACTTCCTGTGACTTAGAGCTGAGAAGACTGAATGCTCCTTAGGGAGTTCACTCGTTACAACACTAACATCACACAGAGACAGACCGGAGAGAGTATGTGACAAATTCCTCTTCCGATCACAACATTCAGAATAGGAATACAGCAGAGTCACTTACTAGCTGGTCTGGTGTGGGCTGGTGTTGACTGCTGCTTTTACAAAAAAAAAATGATCTGTGACGCAAATAGACGTGAAGGCAATAAGGCTTTAAGGAATCTACATCATCCACTCCGTAGGAGGGATCTGAAATTCGTGAAGCTCCATATCTGTTGCTAAATCACCCTTCTAATATTCTTTGAGGATGAGAAGAGTCTGGACATTGAAAATGGCATGGCATCGAAAATACATGAGAGTGCACACCAAGTCTGTGGGGGTGAATATATGCCAAAACTTGGAAATTCGCCTTTGGCCTACTACAAATATCCTTTGCTCATTTGAATATTTTAGTAATCAGATGGGTAAGAGCATTAGGATATCATGAGGTATTGTGCAGTCTTCTTTTTTTTTTATAACATTTTATTTATTTGTTTTTAGAGAGGGAGGAAGGGAGAGAGGAAGCGAGGGAGAGAAACATCAGTGTGAGAGAGGAACATCCATCGGTTATCTCCCTGTGCATCCCGACGGGGGACCGAACATGCAACCCCGGCATGAGTCCGGTGGAGAATCCAATCTGCGACCTTTCTCTTTGCAATGCTCAACCAACTGAGCCACACCAGTCAGGGCCAGTCAAGACTTCTTAAAAGAGAGCTATACCTTAAAGTCTCTAGATCTTTGCTGGAAATACACTGAATGAAAATTTAAGGCTCCAGTCACCCCCAACTGGCAACTCTAGTTCTTCTCTATTTAGCTTTCAAAAAGCAACAGAGCAACATGTATTACATTAGTCTACAAAATTACAGATGACATTTGAGATAATAATAATGTATGACACAAAAAAGCAATCATTTTTATGAAAATTTACAATTTTTATGTGTGTTTAATCTTGGCATATGCCCCAAACCACCATGATCACTAGTGACAGTTGTGTCTGATGGCATATGGAGAACAGGCCTTTGCGATTATTCTGCCTCAGTTCTTGAGAACTAGTGGAGTCTTTTGAAAATAAATTGAATGTGGCTTGAGGTATTCAAAGCAAACTGGGTAAAATCTTTTAAAATTTGGTAACAAAGTGATTTTAACAACTACTTTAAAATAGTTTTGTAGTTTAGCTTTTTAAAAACTGTGCAATGAGACATTTGGATGCAAAGAAGTCATGTAATCAGTGGATAAAAGATAGCATTTCATGTGTTGTTAGTTAATAACAGCAAAGACATTTTGATATCACATGCTATTTTTTAAATAGGCTTTATTTTTAGAGAAGTTTAAGGTTCACGGCAAAATTGTGGGAAAGGTGCAGAGGTCTCCTGTATTCCCTTGCCTCCATGCATGCACAGCCTCCGCAATTATCAGCACCACCCACGAGAGGGACATTTTTTACAATCAATGAGCTTGCATTAAAGCATCATTATCATGCCAAAGATACATCTGATAAGGGGTTAATACTCAAAATGTTTAAAGAATTCATATTACTCAACACCAAAAACACAAACAACCCAATTTTAAAATGGGCAAAAGACCTCTATAAACACTTCTTCAAAGATGTCACACAGATGGTCGACAGACATATGAAAAGGTGCTCAGCTTCACTAATCATCAGAGAAACGCAAACTAAAACCACAATGAGACAACACTTTATACCTGTCAGAATGGCCATTATGAATAAATCAACAAAAAGCAGGTGTTGGTGAGGATGTGGAGAAAGGGGAACCTTAGTACACTGTTGGTGGGAATGCAGACTGGTGCAGCCACCGTGGAAAGGAGTGTGGAGTTACCTCAAAAAAATTAAAAATGCCTTATGATCCAGTGATTCCACTTCTGGAAACATCCAAAGAACCCCCCAAACTTATCAAAAGAATATATGCATCCTTTATGTTTATTGCAGTGTTATTTACAACTGCTATGATATGGAAGCAACCCAAGTACCCATCAATAGGTGAGTAGATAAAAAAGCTGTGAAGTATTTATGCAATAGAATATCAGCCATAAAAAAAGAATGAAATATTACCCTTTGCAACAGTATAGATGGACCTAGAGCATATTATGTTAAGTGAAATAAGTCAGTCAGAGTAAGACAAATAACATATGATTTCACCTATATGTGGAATCTAAAGAGCAATATAAATGAACAAACAAAATAGAAACAGACTCATAGGTAGAGAGAACAGACTGATGTTAAAAAGTCATTATCATTATCACTCAAAATCCATAGTTTATATTAGGGTTCACTCTGGGTATTCAAAAACAGGTTTTTGTTGAACAATGGGTTTTCACAAATGTGTAATGATGGGTATCCCCCAATGTAGTATCATACAGAATAATTTCATTGCCCTAAAAATTCTCTGTGCTCCAACTATTCATCCCTCCTCCCTGGCGACCTCTGACCTTACTTTCTCCACAGTTTTGCCTTTCGCAGAATGTGTCATAGAGCTGAAAATGTGCATATGTGTGGAGCCTTTTCTGTTTGGCTTCTTTCACCTAGTAACATATATTTAAGTTTCCACCATGTCTTTTCATAGCTTGATAGTTCATTTCTTTTTAGTGCTGAATAATATGCCACTGTCTGGCTGTATTACAGTTTACTCACCCATTCGCCTACTGAAGGACATCTCAGTTGCTCCTAGGTTTTATCAATTATTAATGCAGCTGCTGTATACGTCCTTGTGTGGTTTTTGTGTAGACAGAGTTTTTAACTCCTCTGAGTAAATACCAGGGTTCACATTGTTGGATTGTATGGCAAGATTATGTTTAGTTTTACAAGAAGCTGCCAAATTGTCTCTCAAAGTAGCTGTACCATTTTTCATGCCCAGCAGAAATGCCTAAGAGTTCCTGTTTCTCCACATCCTCACCAGCATCTGGTGTTGTCAGTGTTCCAGATTTTGGTGGTGGTAATTCATGTTTTATTTCCAAAAAGTATATGGTGGTATCTCATTGTTGTTTTATTTGCAACTCCCTAATGACATATGATGTTGAGTGTCTGTTCATATGATTATTTGCCATCATTCGTGTGATAATTTTTGCTATTTTTAAACCCCTATATGATGCTGAAATATTCATGCTCCTTTCTACCAACAATAATTCTTTATCATTTCACTAGAGATAAATACAAACTTATCTTTTAAACAACTTGTTAATCTTCAACACTAATAAAGCATGTGTTAAAATCACAAAGTTAGTTAGCATGTTTAAAACATTTGTTTAGAACTCTACATGCCCACTGAACAAGTCCTGGAAGAATAAGCATCTTTATACTTTGACAACTTCTTCATTCCACCTCTTCACGCTCATGGCAACAATTGTAAAATGCAGATTACAATTCAACACCAACTGACCACTCAAGAAAGGGCTTCGAGATTGCATTTAGCCCAAATTCAATCAAAAGGCTAAATTCTGTTTTTAAAAGTGTCCATTGCCCGTCATTCAAGCATTGCCATGTATTACTATGTTCAAGTTCAAACAGCATTTTAGACATTTTTTACTTAAAAATCTGAGGGGGAAAAGCCGTAATTTAAAAAGGAAACAGAACCAGAATTACAAGAATATATATATTTTAAAAACTCTAGTCAGTTTTACACCAACTGCTGCATATAATATACCAAATGAGATATAATTTTAAAAATTAGAAGTGTTTTTTGCATAATTTTCATATAGAAACATAATATTGCTTATACATTCTTTGTAGAAACCACCTGAGATTAGGATTTTCATTAAGAAAAGACTAAACTGGTGTCACACAAAGCAGCTTACATGTTAAACCATTTCATTTCCAGCTTTATAAGCCTGGTATTGTAATAATCTAATTTAAGTATAGAAGTGGGCTGACCTGAGAAACACTACAGAAAGATATTGTCTGCTCTGATGAAGGTGCTGGATAGACCCCCATATGTTCTTAAAAGAGGATGTAAAGGAAGAGAACTTTTTAGTGTTGCGTGAATATGCATACATGTGTTGATCCAAGTAAGCCTCTTCGAGACATCCTTTGGGATGTTCTAAGGAAGTTGCCTGTCACTGGGACATCAAATCAAAAGAGCAAATATTTACAGAACAGAAATACTATAGTGACATAGATTGCTAATATGGATTAAAATTTTCCAAACAAAAGAGTAACGGCTTTTCAGCAACTAATGTATTAGTAGCATTTTCAGAACATAAATCTGACAGAGATACATAGGATGGGTCCACAGTGAGGAATGGGTTAATCTTGGGAAAAGCAGAATCAGGCTGGTGACAGTGGAAAGGAAGGGCAGGTGCCAGAATCTTTGTAAGAAATGAGTCAACACGCTTGGGAATTTTTCATATGTTCCTTCTTAGGGAAGGGAGAAGGAAGGGTGCTACAAGACCCCGAACTTTCCACCTTGCTGACGGAGTGCGGCAGTACTGCCACATCTGCCTTTTTCCCACGCTGCATCCCCACACAACAGGGCAACGTGGTCTCTTCTGCAGATGGAATTTTGTCAACCTTTATCAGTGCATAAAAAGAACCAACTTGGGCCTGGACTGCTGTGACTGTTGGTTGGGTGTCACACCACAAAACAAAAGATCACCAGTTCTTTTCCAGGCCAGGGGAGGTGCCTGAGTTGTGGGTTAGGCCCCTGGAGAGGGCCCATGTGAGAAACAACCAATCAATCAATGTTCCTCTCCCTCTCTTTCTGCCTCCCTTCCCCTCTCTCTAAAAATAAATAAATAAATAAATAAATAAATAAATATTTTTTTAAAAAAAGGACCAACTTACATCCAAAAATTGGGTGCATACCTCAAACTACCATTATTGCAATTGGTGAGTATTTATTATCTTTCTGATAAAAGGTAATAGAGAACATGAAGGTGTGTATAAAGTAATACATACTTTTGTTTTTACCAGATAGAAAATTCACATAGCCTATTGTTCTCCTGAGCTCTAAAACATGGTGTGCAATCAATTACCAAACTCTATTCCTTTCAATCCAAATAGTTCTTAATTCCATCCTCTCTCATTGTCTTTGACCAAGCCACTTGTTTTCTTAGAACAGTGCACTCTCTCCAAGGATACACAATCTAATGTGAAATCTTTATGATAACTGGGCTTAGTCTCATAATGTCTGTACTCTGACTGATGAGTGGACTTCTGTTTGCTCCTACATATTCAGAACCCCTCCTGTTTTCATTTGAAACTTCCTGGTTTCCTGAGTGAAATTCCCTGCCCTCAAAACTTGTTTAATGTCCCAGGGTTGGTAAGACTGTGGCCCTGTATCATTTTTTCAGTTCTCTCTTTCAGAAAGTAGAGCCTTACAAACTATCATGGACCACTGCAGAGATCAGGGAAGACATCCTGATACTAAGTTCCATGCTCCCGACTCCAATTAGTTGGCACTTTGCCTGGACCACTGATTGGTTTTAAGCACAAGCTCCAGCCAAAATATTCCTCGTGGAATGATGCACTCAACTTCCTGCTGGCCCTAAGTGGATCCCATTTCTACAAGTCTCACATTCTGTCAGGGCGAGGGCCCTTCCAGCTGCTAATCAAAAATCTGCTCAATCCAAGGAAAAATGGGATTGGGGAGAAAATAACTCATTCAGCAGTGGGACTTTTGAGTTTGATATGTTATGAATATTCATGTTACCAGCTATGAAAATATACTCTTAGCCAACTGTCCAAAAGCCCAAAAGTTTGTCACACTACAGCACCATGTGCCTGAGAAACTGATCTATTCTGCTTATTTTTCTTGTTTCAGTTTTCTTAGAAGCTGTATATGTGGAAACACATAAAATACTTTTTCCACACCTTAAAATATAATTTTAAATTTTGTTTTGGATACCTTGTAGAAAAAATACCTGGATGACCAAAATGTATTACCAAATGGATGACCAATTTGTCTGAATGAAAAGAACCAAAATGTTTCTTTTCATTCAGACAAAAATTTTGTATTTGATTGATCCAATAGATGGCAATCAATTGAATTCCTAAAAAATCATTTATAAAATCTCCAGGATACAGAATGATGGGTGGCATTTTCAACTTTTAAAAGCTATTGTTTATTTTCTTTTTTACTGCCATCTGTATTTATTGGGGGGGGATGAAAGTCAGGGGTGGGGAGGTCATCCAAAAGAGAAGTACAGAAGTGACTGGGTTTTTAGGAACAACTATAAAGGACACATGGACAAAACCAAATTGGGTAGGATCAGGAGAGGGAGGCAGGGATGGCTGGGGTACGGGGGAGTGGGGGGCGGAAATGGAGATAACTGTACTTGAATGTCAAAAAAAAGCGACTGTGTTGAAATAATTCAGAAGTGTTTTCATAGGCATATAGATAATGAATGAGTTAACCAGCAATTTAATCACACAATATAATGATGCTTTTTGCAATGTCCCCAGGTGAGTGAAACTAGATTTGGCCTCATGTCTAAATCAAGTGAATATCAAAAGGAAGCAGGCGACTGTAACCAATTCTGCACTGTTCAGTATTGGCAGCAGAATTGAGCTCTTACCCATTCTATCAAAACTGCATTCTAACATAAGTACAGAGTCTGAGATGAAATACTCACTCTAAGGTAGACTCGTTCCAGAACACCAAAGGATGTAAAGGTAATTAGTAGTACCTTTTATTATGAGTGGAACCCTAGAATGAGCATGAACTAGTCAACTTCAATATTTATTGCTCAGAGTTACTCTCCTGCTTGGATTATTTAATTAAATCAGACAGTTTTGCATTTTGCAAGTTAATAAAAATGTGTACTTATATCTACACCATTCCCCAAAAGAAAGATTTGAAAAAGTATATCCTTGTAAGTTAAAGCCAAATTTTGCAATTCTCTTCAGTATATAAGAGCAGGTTAGCAGCAGAGAAAATGTGTTATATGTGCACAAAAACAAAACCACTAAAAGGGAAATAAGGAGAATTCTCTAAGCCCGAAAAGTAAAGGTAGAAAGAAGAGAGAAAAAGCTTTAGCAATACAATGTTGCATACATAATAAAAATGATATAGAGTTCTTAATGTAGTACTTTGGTAACAAAGTTTTCATTTCTGGCAGATTTCACATGAAGATTTTTTTAATTATTTTTTGTATTTATTTATTTATTTATTTTTATTGTTGTTCAAGTACAGTTTTCTGCCTTTTCTCCCCACCCCAGCCCAAACCCCCAGCCCTCCTCGCCTCCCTCCCATTTCCACCCCCCGTTATTGTCCATGTGTCCTTTATAATTTTCCTGCAAACCCTTTACCCTTTTCCCCTTAAATGCCCTTCCCTTTCCCCTCTGTTCACTGTCAGCCTGCTCTCAATTTCAGTGTCTTTAGTTATATTTTGCTTGTTTGTTTGTTTTGTTGATTAGGTTCCTGTCAAAGGTGAGATCATATGGTATTTGTCTTTCACCTCCTGGCTTATTTCATAGCAGCACAATTTACAATAGCCAAGTGCTGGAAGCAACCTAGGTGCCCATCAGTAAATGAGTGGATCAAAAATCTATGGTACATTTACACAATGGAAATCTATGCAGCAGAAAGAAAGAGGGAGCTCCCACCCTTTGAGACAGCATGGATGGAACTGGAAATAATTGTTTTTTAATAGTGTAGTAGAATGCTAACTTTACTCTCAATCACAGATGTTCACACAAAAATAAAGTTCAAAATGTTAAAAATCAATAAATAAAATATGTTGTACAGTGAGTTTAGGCTATGTTTACATAACCTTATATTTCATATTTCACATCCTATTCTAATGCAGACGGCAATACCTTTAAACTGTCATATTTTGAAAATTCTTTTGTAAGTTAAGACCCACCAAATTATGGCAATTTTTTGATAAATTTATTTCTTTACAGAATATACAAGTTAAACACACACACATACCCCCCATACACACACACAAACACACTGTAATGCACAAGATATAAATTCTAGATTTATAATGTTCTTCTTTAGCTTACAATTATGTTACTACAAGACTGACTAAAATTAAAAGGACACAGCATCAACAAGGATGAGAAGCCATGAGAACTCTCAAAATTTGGTGGTAGCAACTTAAACTGCCCTTATGTATACGTCTGGTTCAGTGATTCCACTCCCAGACACAGACCAGATAGATGGGAGAGCTTACCTCTGCCAGAGGACACATATGAAAGGAGCACTGTGCATAACAGCCCCCGGCGAAAGCAACCTGAGCACCCAGCCCTGTGGGAGATAAATGGGTTGTTGCTCATTGACACGGGGGAACACGCCACAGCCGCGATAGAGCAAACTGCTGCTACCTGTAATAGGACAAGCCTGACTCACCTCATCTTGGGATGATCTAACCAGACACAAAAACGCACATTCCTTGTCTATAAAATTCCAAAATGGGCAGAATTATTCCATTGTCTAGATATCAGAAGAGCGGTTAGTAGGTGGTGGGAGTTAGGAGTTGGGACACAGAACGAGGAAGCTCCTGGTAGCCTGGGAACGTCCTGTATCAGGATCAGGGACACAGGTACCCATGAACTGGTGTGCAAAAAGTCATGGAAAAAGACTTTAAGACCTGCATGTATCAGTAGTTATAAGTCAGTCAAATACACACGCATATGAATAAAATAAATGTCTGAGGAAATTAAAACTAAATAATAATAGATGTTACTTTTGTGTGGTAGAGCTGAGATTGGGGTTCATTTCCTTCTCTGTATAAACATTGTTATAACAGAAACATTGTCATAATAACAGAAATGAAGGAAACAATAAAATTTGCATTTTATATAGTTTCTAAAATTAATCCATCCAGTTCAAGTTTTAGTTCAACATGTTTTTGTTTACTTTGTACTTGTTGTCCTTAAGTTTTAATTTATGAAAAGAATATTTGTAAAGACTGGTGTACTATTTAATCTACAGAATGAAAATTTTTTTCTAGTGTAATATGTTTTCTTTTCATTGAAGGATTTTTTGTATTTTGCAACACATTCATGAAAACCATCCAAAGATGTAACTCTCACGGCTTTGGGGAGGGATTTCTTCCCTGCAGATAAGAAAGGCGGTGTTGTCTCTCTGTACGTTACTGCGGTTTGTGAAAGTTGAAAGCAGCTGTGCAGAGGAAATGGCTCTCTAATTAGAACAATGTGGGAAGCAAACGAAGGGAGGCTGGAAGGGTGATTGAAGGGTGCTTGAGCGAATTCTAAGACTTCAGGTTACAGTTGTGTGCCTTTTCTCCCCATCCCTCCAACCCACCCCAGCTGAACCCACCTCCCTCTCCCACCTCCACCCTCCCCCTTGGTTTTGTCCATGTGTCCTTTATAGTAGTTCCTGTAATCCCCTCTTCCCACTGTCCCCACCCCCCAAAAAAAATTTAAAAATAAAAAGTTATGCAGGGGGGAAAGAGAGGGAGGAGTGTGCAGGAATGATCACTTCTGTACCGAGAACATAAAGCAATAAAGATGAAAAAATCAAATGGAAAAAAAAAAAAAGACTTCAGGTTAAGTTCTGTGTTGATAGGCTGATGTTGGATACACATCTAGTTCCACGTACCGTATATTCCTTGCATTCAGAACAATTGATTCTCATTCAAACAGGCTGAAAAATAATTTTGCCTTAGTCTGTTAGGTTGCATTTTTTAATTGAACTGTTTTACTGAGACAATTGTGGATTCATGTGCAGTCGTAGAAAATACTTCCCTTATTGTTAGCATTTTGCAAAACTATAGCACACTATTAAAACCAGGATACTGACATTGATACAACCCAACCATCTTATTCCCATTACCCCAGTTTTACTTGTATTTGTGTGTGTGTGTGTGTGTGTGGAGTTCTTTACAATTCTATTCCCTGTGTAGATTTGTGTACCCACCACCACATTCAAGAGCTGAAAATAAGAATCCTACATATTGTCCTTTGTGACTCTACCCAGCCACTCCCATCCTTAACTCTTACCAACAACAATGTTCTTCATTTTTAAAATGTTTGTCAATTGAAAATGACTTTTTCCATTTACTTGGCATAATTCCCCAGATGTTCATGCAAGTTGTTGTACATATCAATCGCTCATTACTCTGTCCTGTTTGTTGAGTAATAGTCCAGAGAATGGATAAAATATTTCTGAGCCATCTCCAATTATTTGACTGCTACAAATAAAATTTCTCTGTACTTTGTGTTCTGTCTTATCTGTGAAAATAAGTTTCTGTTTACCTGGGGATAGAAGGCTGAGTTCTATGGTAATTGCATGTTTAAGTTTACACTGAATTGCTAGGTGGTTTCAGAGCGTTTGTGCGGTTTCACGTTGCCGCCAACTCTGAGTGAGTGATCCCATCCCTGTACTTCCTCACCGCTGTTTGGCATTGTCACTATTTTTTTAAGTTTTAGCTGTTCTAATTGGTGTATAGTGATTTCTCGCTGAGGTCTTAACTGTGTACCATCTAGCTGATATTGTTGTTTTTTTCATATTTGTCCAGATATATGTAATTTTTCAATTTTTCTTTGAGATTTCCTTTTTGACCTGGGATTATTCATGTGTGTGTTGTTTAGTTTTCGTGTGTAGAGATTTTCCTGCTATGTCTCCTTAATAACTTCCAGTTTGATTCTGTTATGGACAGAGAACGTCCTGTATGAGTGACTCCATTTGACTTCAGTTATTTTCACACGGTATGTTGAGGTTTGTTTTACAGTCCTTGATGTGGCTGATTTTGATCAATGCTCCATAGGGCTTTGGAAAAAGCTGCACATTCTGCTGTGTTCAATGGAGAGTTCTGTGTATGTCGATTAGATCCTGTTGGTGGTGGAGTTTCTCTCTGCATCCATGATGATTTTCTCCTGTCATTCTATCAGTGGCTGATAGAGAGATTTCAAAGTCCCAGCTGTAATTATGGAGCTATTTCTTTTCTCAGCTTCTCAAGTTTTTGTTTCATGTACTTTGAGGTTCTGTTGCTTGGTGCATACACACTTAGAATTACTATGTCTTCCTTGTGAATTGATACTTTTATCATTATATAATGTGTCTTTGCCTCTAGTAATTTTCTTTTCTTTGAAGACTACTTTTTCAAATGCCAAAAGAGCCACCACTACTTTATTTGATAAGGTTTATGTGACACATCTCATGCCACCCTTCTGCTTTCATCTTACTTATGCCATTAAGTTTGAAGGGAGTTTCTTGTGAACAGAATATAGTTTGGTTATTTTGTTTTATCTACTGTGCAGTATCTGTTTTTGATTAGTGTATGCATATTATTTACATTTGATTAGTGTATGTATATCATTTACATTTAAGGACAATTATTGAAACATTAGCACTTAAGTCTCTCATTAATTGTTCTGTTACTTTCTTCTCATTCTTGTTCATTTTCTTTTCTTTTGTTGCCTTCTGTAATTTATTTGAGTATTATATTAGAATTTCATCTTGATCTGTAGGTATTTGAATGTATATATAGTTTTTATAATAATCTCTGTGGTTATAACAATATACATACTCGACATATTACAGTCTTCTGGTATCGACATTTTATCCCTTCAAGTGACATCCAGGGCTTTACTATTACTTAGGTCTCACCTCACTTGAATATCATTTTCTTGAGTATCAGACGGCATTACAGTTTCTGTTTCAATCCTCAAATGTGATTCATAAAAGTCATGAGAAGATATATAGTCTATTGTATCTGCCTGCATTTCTCTTCTTATCATTGCTCTTCCCTCCTGATGCTGCAGGGTGCTTTTTTTTAACACATTGTTTTTGATTAAAAAACATCTTTTAGATAATCTTTTGGGGTAGGTTTAACCTTTGTGAGATAAAATATATTATACTTTTCCCTCCTGTGAAAGGTCCTATTTCTGTTTCATCCCTGAATGGTAGTTGCACTGGGTAGTGATTTTTTGGTTGACAGGTCTTTTGTTTCAGTACTTGAAAAACGCTGTGCCATTTCCTTCTCCATAGTTTCCAGTAAGAAATCCACTCTCATTCCACCTCTTATTTGCCTGCCATTAATGTGTCATTTCTCTATGGCAGATTTCCAGATTTCTTCTTTGTCTTTACTTTTCCAAAGTTCACCTATTATCTTCAATGTATTTCTTTGTGTTTATCTTGTTTAGAGTTAGCTCAGCTTCTTCAGTCTTTAAGTGTGTGTCTTTCACCAAATTTGGAACATTTTCAGCCATTATTTCCTTGAATAACCTTTCAGCCCTGCTCTCCTTCTGTAATGATACAGTCATTGGATATTTCGTAGTGTCCTACAGGTCTCTGAGCCTCTGTGCTCTGTTTGTTTTGTTTTTCCAGGCTGTGTTCTTTTGTTGTTAGGACTGGGCAAATTTGTTTGACCACTGCTCAAGTTCATTGGTCCTACCTTCTGTCATCTACATTCTACTATAGCCTATTCCTCAAGTTTTCTTTCTGTTACTGCAATTATCAACTTTATAAATTCTTAGTTATTTTTCATAGCTTCTATTCTTTGCTGAAATAGGTTTTCTAAAAATATTTTGGGGAAGAATTAGTAATTGATTATCCAAACATTTTATAATGGCTGCCTTAAGTCAATGGCAGGTAATGCCAATCTCTAATTTATCTCGGTGCTGGAGTCGGCTGCTTGTCTTTCTCATCCAAGTTGGGCTTTACTTTGTTCTTGGCATGATGGGATATTTTCCATTGTACCCTGCACATTTTGTCTATTCTGTTAGGAGACGCTATGTCTTACTTCAATCTTTTCTTTTATCAGGTGGTCACCCTGTTCAGGTTTAGCACACAGGGCCCTGACCTTTTTGTGGGGACTACGGCTCCAACGACGGTTTAATTTTCAGAGTGTTTGTAGTGTTATTTGACAGAACTGGTATACGTGATGCTGCTGTGCTGTTTATTCAGCCCTGAGGTCCCGTATCAATTTGCCCTCCTCTTACCACTTTTCTTATTTTTTAAAATGTTTTATTAGAGTTTACATGCAGTATTATATTAGTTTCAGCTGTACAGCATAGTGGTTAGACATTTACATAACTTACAAAACAATCTCCAGATAAGTCTAGTACCCAGCTGGCACCATACATATTTATTACAATATTATTAACTGCATTCCCTGTGCTGAACTTTACATCTCTGTGACTATTCTGTGACAACCATTTTGAAATTCTTAATCTATTTAACTTTTTCACCCATCTCCCCAACTCTCCTCCCACCTAGAAGCCATCAGTTTGTTCTTTGTATCTGTGAGTTTCTTTCTGTTTTATTTATTTATTTTGTTTTATTCGATTCCACCTATTAGTGAAATCATATGGTATTTGTCTTTCTCTGTCTGACTTATTTCACTTAACATAATACCCTCTAGGTCCATCCATGCTGTCACAAATGGCTGAATAATATTCTATTGTGTATATGTACCATAAGTTATTTCCCTACTTATCTATTAATGGACGCTTCAGTTGCTTCTATATCTTGGCTATTGTAAATAATGCTGCATTGAAATAGGGCTACATATCTCTCTTAGTGTTTTAGGTTTCTTTGGATAAATACCCAGAAGTGGATTGTTGGGTCATATGACAGTTCTATCTTTAATTTTTTGATGGAACTCCATATTGCTTTCCATAGTGGCTGGACCAATTTGCAATACCATTAATAGTGCATGAGGGTTTTCTTTTTTCCACATCACCGGCAGCACTTGTTTATTGATTTATGATGATAGCCACTCTGACAGGCATGAGGTGATGTCTCATTGTGTCCTCTTATCACCTTTCAGAGTTCTTTTTTAGTTACTTCTTACATAATTTCCAGGAATCGTAGTAGTTGTACTCACTGGGGAGAAGCAGAGTGAAACAAGTCTGTCACCTTGTCAAGACTGAAAGTCCTAGTTGTTTGTTTTTAAAGGATAATTTTACATGCTTATTTATGCACATAAGCACATAACTGGGTTACAATTTACTACAGGTATTTCTACTGAGTTTTCAAAGTGTTTTAAAATCTAAGATGAATTCTGCATGAAAATACACAATTTTTGAAAAATTCTCACTGAAAGATATGTCCCTTGATTTTTTTAGAGTGGAAGGAAGAGACAGCAAAACATCAGTGTGAGAAACAGAGAGAAAAACATTGAGGTGAGAGAGAACCACCTCATATATGAGGTGTTTTCTCCCCATATATGCCCCAACCAGGGATCAAACCCATAACCTTGGTATGTGCTCTGACCCGGGATGAACCTGCAACCTCTGGTTTATGGAATGACACTCCAACTGAGCCATCTGGCCAGGGTTGAAAATACACAATTTTAAGAAAACAATTAATACTTGAAAATGAGCATATTATTTTCAGAATAGGTACAATGAAGTATTTCTTGAATTTCTTATACATATATTTCTATTAATTTCACTTAAACTCTATTTATTCTTAAAAATTAAATAACAGTTTCCAAATGTATTATTTAAAATTATTTTTTATAACATACAGGTATACAACATAGTGATTAGGTATTTATATACCTTACAAAGTGATTATCCCAATCAGCCTATTACCCATCTGATACCATCTATAGTTATCACAATATTGACTATGTTCCCTCTGCTGTACTTTACATCCCTATAACTCTTTTGATAACTGGCAACTTGCACTTCTTAATCCCTTTCACCTTTTTACCCATCCTCCCAACCCCCATCCAATCTGGCATAAACTCATTCTAATATGACACAATTACTCTCACAGCACACACTCCCTAGAACATACCACCCATAGTTATATTGCTCAAAAAACTTCAAATGACGAAAGTTATAAAACATGATATTATCAACAGATATATTTTGAAAGAATGATTTCACGAGAATCTTTATGTCTACTAATAAAGGCAAGATTTCCATTTGTCATACCACACATTTAGTGCACTCTATGAACAAAATTTGGAATTTTTTGAGAAATGGCAACTACAATGGAAAATTTTCATTCCTTCTCATGCTGCCATCATGGTTTAAGGGTTGTACTGTTGTATTGTGCGTGTCTTTCACTCACAGTGATTGCTTAACAGAAAGGTGAAAGGGCTGAACAGAAAAGGAATCTGCTGGAAGCTGAAACAACACCTGATAATTAATATGTTTCACTTACATCATATATTTTCTCTAAATGATGGAGGTAGATTTGAAAGACCCATTAAGAAAATTTAAAAGGAAACCTTAGCGAGCATGATGCCAGACAAGTGGACAATTGATAATATTTCTCTGTAAAGTTACACATTCTATATTATGATTTGCTTTCCAATCTTATGTACTAAGAGAAAGAGACACTTTTTTATATTCAAAAACAAACAAACCAATCTGTCCTTCTTTCAGGGAAAGAGTCAACGAACCTCACTGGTTGAGTGGACATGAGTGTTGAACACAAGGGCAGGCAAGTTGGGGCGTGAGTGAAAGGGACAACTTCTAATTAAATCTGGGTGACAATAGGAGAGGACCAGGACAGTGGGAATTTTCATAAAGTCTGTTTTGATCATGTTGCTTTTGAGGAGCCTTTGAGACATCTGAGGGGAGATGTAAAGTAAGCATTTTGTTCTGTCGTGGGGCCCTCAGAAGAGAAGTCAGGGCAGGGAGCGCTAACATGCTGAGGGTGATTGAAACCAGAGGCTGGGAAGAAATGTATGGGGAGAGAATGTGGAGAGACAAAAGAGGAAGGTTCGGAAAGTCTGAAAGAACTTTATCATCTCCTAGTCAGGAGGATGGTAAGGAGCCAGAAAGGGATATAAATAGGGACCTGCAGTATGATACTAATCAGGAGAGTGTGAAATTACAGAAGCCAAGCATGGGAACTGTTGAAAAGAGACTGTAAAATAAGATACTGTGTTGAAGACAGATAAAAAGAGCTGGTTGAAAAAGCACCTCCCTCTCTCTGTCCTTAAAAAAAAAAAAAAATCTCAATACAGAGGCCAGATTAGAGTAGATTTAAGGTGACTGGAAAGAGAGGAAGTAGAAACAGTGAGAACATACAAAGCTTTCAAGGAATCCAACTTTGGAATCGAGAGGAGAAAAAAAATAGTATCCGGAGAAGCTGTGGGTTAAGGAAATTTAACTTTTGTAAAAAGTAGTGCTGCTTCTGAGTACACTTATTAACAGAAAGCAGATCCTTGGGAAGTTCAGGAGACAGATGGCAGGGTGAAAAGGACAGTAGGGAAAAGGAGGGCTCTGATCCAGACACTAAGGGGTGCATCCACCTCTTTTGTGCAAAAAGGAAAGAGGGAAGTGTAGGCGAAACTCTTGAGTGCCTCAGCAAGTGTTTTGTAGGCTTCAAAGAAAGCAGTGAGGTTTACTTGGTGATGTATTTTATGTTTTCTTTTGCTGTGAAATTAAAGATGAGGTCATAGGTTGAGTTTGTGTTTTTGTTGGAAGACAGTTGAGAAAACATGTAGAAGGTATAAATAAGTAATTCTGGGCTTGGGAAAGTAATTTGCAGTGTCATGAGTCCAGTTGAATTTTAAAACATATGTTATAAACATATGTGTGATATTATACATATTTATCTATATATACATATCCATAGATACACATATGAGCAAATAGATAAATATGATGTTGTCTAGATGGATAATTTCTATGTATCTGTACAAATGTGCACATAGAAATGTCTGAAAGGATATGAATGTAAAGAATTGGTCAATGATATATATATATATCTGATATTCATACATATAAATCCATCTTCAATAATGTATCAACATATCCATCTATGTAATAAAATTTAAGATAATTTTCACTTTATTTCTTATATTTTTATATATTCTTTGCACATTATGAATGAACACTAAGGCAAAGAAAGAAAAATATTTTGTAAGTTAAATTGACTACGTTATCTGTAAAATAATTGACTGCAATAATATAACTATGTATTTTTACCTCATAGCACTCATTCAACTGTAAATAATTCAGAAAAGCAACATTTCAACAGGCTCCAACCTCATTTAAGAGCTACAAGAAATCACAACAGTGAAGCTCCTATTTTATAAAAGCCTACTTTCCTATAGTTTCCTTTTTTACATTACCGTCACCAGAAATTATTTAATGAATCAGATCTCCTTTCTTTGCCAGCTGCTGCAAAGTATAGAGTCAATTAATTAGTATTCCTAGTAGTCTCTGCCGCCACTCACCTTAGCAGTATGACAGAAAACTAATTCTAAGGAATAACATTAGGTGTTACTCGGGAAAAAGTTCTCTGATGTGTACTGCATTTGGAAAACTGTGGACGAAGTAAAGTTGAATATGAAGTTTGAGTTTCCTGGCATTTTAGTTTTACTTCAGGTGTTTTCAGAGCCTTTAAGGGTTTCTCTGAAAGGTGGAGTTTGCAGCATTTCCCAGGCTTCTTTGCTTCAGGAAGTACATGTGTGCATGTGTGTGCACATGCATGGATGCGTGTGATGCACTTGCATGGGTACTACCTCACAGAACATAATCTGCAAGCAGGGGATGCTATTTGATGTCGTGTCTTAGTGTATTACTTTCCCTAAATTTTTAAGTTCCTTCTATCTTAGATAATTTAAATTTATCTTACTTTTCTGTGAGACAACTTAATTTTTTTAGCAACTGAGAGTAAATAATAGGATAGCACTCTTTTTTCTCACATATCATCAAGATTATCATTACAACAAGGCTTCTAAAAGTGGTAGTCTATTAAATAATTTCCAATTTCCATGATAAAATTGAATGACATTGAATTATATATAAAATGTAACTACATAAAATTATATAAAATTGAATTATGATGTGCCTTAATTATTACATATGTAGAATTCTCAAAGTAGTGAGAAAGTACTGGTAAAATGGTTTGCAGATATGTTAAAGCCAAGAATTTTCTATCATTTTTAATTTGTAACTATACTGATTACTTAAGAAAATAATAAGTATTAAAGTATGATGAGTTGCAGTCCATTGTTTAATCCCTTTAATTTAAGCATTAGATAATTAAGTGATTTGCTTTGAATTAATAAGAGGAAAACAAAGCATTAAAATAAATGAGAAGGAGTAGATCCATGATCATAACAATATCTAATAACTAATGACATTCTTCTTTCTTAGTCATTGTTACATGTATATGATTATGATATATATAGGTTATATATATATAAGCATTGTTTATATGTACTTAAGTGGTGCTCAATTAGGGTCAATTAATATTTCAAGTGATTTTTCAAATACTGCATTTGCCAAAAAAAGTTTAGCAAATTAATTTTCCTTGATTTTATACTCCTTTTATTTATAGAAAAACTCAGTTCATGTGCTCCTGAATCATTAACATTTCACCCACCAAAAAAATTATTTTATCAATAATATTTATTACATAAAACCTTTCGAGGTTTTACAGTAAGTTTCTTATCTAAATATTTTGGGACAAGTTTTACTCTGAAAAAATTTTTGAGAAAAAGTGTTTTAAGATACTGATTTGATGAATTACAGTGAATTATTCTGGGCGAAATGACTCCTAATATTTATAAATATAAATTATACACTGTATTAAGAAACTATATATGTTCATTTTTTTTGTTCCTGTATATGATCTTCAAATTTATTCATTGTATCTAAGATTATACCTTTTAAAAAGCCTGGAGAACTTAATATGGAGATAATATATTGAACAATCAACATTATCATTTAGAAAGAGACCCAGGAGAAAGCAGTGGAAATTATATGTACCACAAACAGGAGATTTTTATTATATAGATTCATTATTAATAATCCAAGATAATTCTTAAGTAGTGATGTCACTTGAAACTCTTTGTATCCAAGTTTATTGGAGCTATATTAATTCTAATATTAAAAATGTTCTTAGTAATTTTTAATTTGAAAATAACCATACCCTAATATTTATAAGCTAGAAGATTAATTGTTTAATATCAAGCAAAAAATAATGCCCTCAACTTTGAAAGAAAGAAAGAAATGAAGCATATAAAAGCAAGAATAGGTTTAACAATTTTATGGGTTAGCTAAATACTGAAGAGATCCAATTGACTTAAAAGAAGTTGCAGGCAAATGAAATGTATTAATACTAGACTTAAGAAGTTCAGACATACTAAAATGAGTCTAAAATCATTTATTGCTAGGTATGAATTACTTTAAAGAAGAATAGAGTTTGTTAAAATAGAACTATTACTAGTTTTATATGTAGTCTTATATTTTATATATCATGTATATAATACATAATTATATTTATACATATGTATGTATTTTTAATCTGACCTGCTTTCTTACCCTAAATCATCTACCCATATATAATGGAAATATCTATTTCTATGTTTATGTCCTTATGTCTGTACATGGGCATGTATGTATCTATGTACCTATCATCTGTCAACATGTGTATAATCTAGGTACTTAATCCTTCTTTTGTAAGGGTTGCCATTCTACAGTATGGATATATCAAAATTATTTACTAGTTGTTTCTTTTTAAAAAATTACCATACAAGGGCCTGACTAGTCAATAATATACGAGCACTTAGCTCTTAGAACTTAGAAATTATAAATTCCATTGTTGTCAGGAGATATTAATTTATCAAATTAATACTTACCAAGGCAAGGTAATTGTTTACCACACGGTAAATGCTATCAAGTGCCTGCCATGTCCATGATGTATATTAGGCCAGAGTCACCCAGAAGAGCCAAATGCCCTCATGGAGAAAAGTGTGCAGGGGCGGATATCACACTTCTGTGAAAAATGCTAATAAGAGAGACATTGGGTTACACGGAATTATCATAGGAATTGTGAAGTACTTTGGAAGGTCAGGGAAACTTTGTGGGGATTATCAGTTTGGCTGAGATCCCCAGGATGCATAGGGACCAGCAGTGGTAGAGGAGAAAGAAGAGCAGGTTAGGTAGAAGGGTGTGATGGGTGGAGTAGAAGCCGAGGGGCTGGAAGGAAAACAATCTCAGGACGGAGGTCTGAAGAAGGCTGATTGGTCCTCAGTGGGCTGCCCACACAAGCCCCCTGACACCATGTTAAGTACTTGCCTGTTATCCTAAGATTAATGGGACACTAATGCACTATTTTAAGTTACATACATCAAGTTGTGTTTCAAGCCTATTACCACAGAGTAGAGAATGGATTATGAAAATGTGCTTTCCAGTGGAGCTGGAGAGGAACGTCCTCTTTAGAAAATTCTTTAAAAGTAATCCAGCAAGAAATGTTTGTAGATTGAATTATGCTGTAATGATGGAGAAAAATTATGAGGAAAGGAATAATACAATGGAGCAAAACTATACAATGAAATTAATAGAATTTGGTTTAATAGAAGGTAAGTTTGGATCTAAGATAAGCTACAAGTTCAAGGCTACAAGTAATTAAGAAACTTGTTACACTAAGTACTTAAAAGGAGAACTTAAATGGAAATTTTCTTACTAAATTATTATTTTGATTATTATGAAACTGACGACTCACTAAAGCATTTAACGTTAAGAGTTCAGGTCCTGGGTTAAGGATGTCTTCATCTGAATCCCAGACTCACCATTTACTCACTTCATGATATAAGTAATGTAACCTCTCTAAAAGCCCCCGTTTTAAAAAACTTTTACCTGAAAAATGGAATTACCAACCTCATGTGGTTGTTGGGAGAATTCAATTATTGAAAAAGAGTGTTTAATATGACATTTAGCACATTCCATGAAGCTGAATAAATATTTTTATTATTGATATTACTCCATTGTTACCATTAATTAGAAAATTTAAAAGTTTCTGCACAGCTAAAGAAACCATAATCAAAATGAAAAGGGAACCAACCATATGGGAGAACATATTTGCCAATCATCCATCAGACAAGGGATTGATCTCCAAAATACAAAAAGAACTCACATGACTCCACACCTGGAAGACAAACAATCCAATTAAAAAATGGGCAAAAGACATGAACAAACATTTCTCCAAGGAGGACATACACAGGGCCCAGAGACATATGAATAAATGCTCAGCATCATTAGCCATCAGAGAGATGCAAATTAAAACCACAATGAGATACCACTTCACACCTGTCAGAATGGCCATCATAAACAAATCAACAACAACAAGTGCTGGTGAGGTTGTGGAGAAAAGGGAACCCTAGTACACTGTTGGTGGGAATGCAGACGGGTGCAGCCACTGTGGGAAACAGAATGCAATTTCCTCAAAACCTAAAAAGGGATCTGCCTTTCCACTTGGAACAGTAATTCCACTGCTGTGATTATACCCTAGGAATCTTGAAACACCAATTCAAAAGAACCTGTGCACCCCAATGTTCATAGCAGCACAATTTACAATAGCCAAGTGCTGGAAACAGCCTAAGTGCCCATCAGTAAATAAGTGGATTAAAAAACTGGTACATTTACACAATGGAATATTACACAGCAGAAAGAACAAAGGAACTCCTACCCTTTGCGACAGCATGAGGACCAGAAGAGCATTATGCTAAGTGAAATAAACCAGGCAGTAAAAAACAAATTCCATATGATCTCACCTATAGATGGAACCTAATCAACAAAACAAACAATGCAAGCAAAATAGAACCAGAGACATGGAAATAAAGAACAAACTGACAGTGACCAGAGGGGAGGGGGAGAGGGATAACAGGAAGGGGGCAGAGAGAAGGGGAAAGGTCAAGTCAAGGAACATGTATAAAGGACTCAAAGACAAAGGGGCAGAGGGGAGGATCTGAAAGTGGAAGGTGGAGGGTGGGTAGGACAGGGGAGAGCAATGGGGGGAAAATGGGGACAAGCGTAATTGAACAACAATAAACAAAGAAGTAAAAAAAGAAAAATGTGATAAATTGATTTTAAAATTTTAAGTAAAGGTGAGAACTGCAGCTTCTACTGAGTCAAATGTTATTATCAGGTTGGAAATCCTCTCTCCTTAAGCATGAATATTCAGTGTGAAGGGGGATTTTTAGTGCTAATGATCAGGGAAATCCGTTTATCTTTGACATTCCCCAGGGTACAAGACAACTGTGACCATGTCAGCTGCGTGTTTGATTGCCTTTGGCTACTCAAGGAACAGAAAAATCATGAAGAAACACTGGACTGATTGTCTTGGCTTATACTGTATCATGAATTGCACAATTATTACAGAGATAATCAGAATATAGTGGATTTACTTCTAGGATGAATGAAAGAACATGAATTTCCATATTGATAAAATTTACTAGAGATAAAATATGCTAACATTCACTTCAGATATCCTTATTTCATCAATCTAGAAAATAACCATTTTTTGCTACTTTAATGCCTCAGTTTAGTCATTCTACTAATTGAAAATTGTACAATATCAGCACATGCATTGTAATCAGTGCTGCAGGGTACCAAGCATTATTTAGCAATGCAAGGTGAAAGCTATACCAAACACCAAATGCTAATACATGTGCTATGTCTTAATTCACATTTTTGTTTTAAGATAAAAGGTAATCAGGGGAAATGTGTTTGCCAAAAAACCTTGATCTGTTTCTCCCTAAAGCAGTGATTATAAGATTAAATTTCAAAGAAATACAACAGTATTCACACTAAGCAATTCAAAATATGTCAGTCCCTACTAATTGGTCAAAGTCTGGAATTTTTAAAAAAGGAAAATCATTTTGTGTCGATTACATTTGATGCCTTATGTTAAAAATTTGTAAAAGTGTCTCTTGCTAGTTATCAGATAATGAAATAACAATGAATTCAGCTCCAGGCAAGCTGCTTTTCAGGCAGACCTGTCAAGAGAGAGACAGACAGCTCAGGGTAATTCATTCTTGCCACTGGGTCTCAAGGGACTTGTGAAGGGTTGTGGAATTTCTAAAATATAGATAGTGTTAACTTACAGCAAGACATAGAAAGTGTTCTTTGTGTTTATTGAGAGGCAAAAGGTGAGTAGTAAGCAACAGAAATCTGGATGGGATTTAAGAATAATAAAAGGGGAGGTTTGTCAGTTTGGAAAGGACACACCTCACCTCGATCAAGGATTACGGGGACTAATGGACTCAGTGATTTCCAGTCTCTTAGTCCTCACACTGATCTTAATGTGCAAACAAATCATCTTCAAATGAGCTTCGGATCAAGATTTGAAAATAAAATATACCAATGGAAATAAAATAAGTGGAGAGAAATAGGACAAAATAGGCTCAAAGCTCTGGTCTTTTTGCTAATTAATTCTCATGCAACTTGGCATTCCAGAAGGAGCAGAAAGACTGAGCCTGCACTCACACTGTCAGTGAATCCTCAACCAAAACTGAAGTCTGGACACTTCTCATCAGGGTCGGCTAGCAGAACTGTGCAAGGAAAGGACTCGCTATTGGGGCAGAGATCTTCTTTGCTCACAGAGTTAGTTCCTGTGCGGGGAAAAAACCTGATGCCACTTTACCATGGCACATGTTATTGTTACTCCAAGTATCCATCCCACGGACTTCATAAATCTTTCTGTTTTTAACACTAGTATATTGAAGTACTCAGGAAAATATGAGGAGACATAAATGAAAGCAAGCCTCCAGGAAAGATTATTTCTTTTCTTTTTCTTTACTATTTTTTGCTATTAATTCACATGAGAGCACATCTCAGAACTGCTTGTCTAATATATCTTAGAACTACTTCCTTTGGGGTTCACTGGGAAGAATCTACTGAAGGAAACAGGAAAACAGCCCATAGATAGGAATTTATCATCACAATACGTCAATAGGATGGAAAAGTAGTAATGTCAAGTTCACATCCTCTTCTCCCTGTGTCAAGGTAAGAAATGACCTTGGTCTTTTCTCTGGATGTCTATGGTCATTTCACTCAATTCTCTTTCCTGCAATGTCACATGAAGCATTTTATATGTCATTACATTGCCAGCATCACTGGGGACTAAGACCCAGGCTGCTTGTGAATATTGAGAACATTTTTCTATACATTTAATAGATCACTATTGAAATGTCCTTTGTAGGAAATTTATTTCAAGCCCACCTTTCTCCTTGTCCTTTACAGTAACAGCTCTATTAGAACATATCTATACAAAAAAAAAAAACCCCCACAAAAACAAATCACAACATCTTTTAAATCTACCAAGGCGATTACATTTTTTTTCAGAGAAAAATCTTTCTCAATAATAGGGGTTCAATCTTAAAATCATACCATGAGTGTGGATCACTGCCTACGTGTCCATAGCAATAGAAATATTTTGAATTCTAAATTTAATTATGCCTTGGATTTGCGGCATTACACTGGGAAATGCCTTTGCATGTCTCTTTTCTGGTTCCTTCATCACTAAAATGGTGTTAAAAGTCATCACCTGTCTGCCTTCCAGGGGATATCGTGAAGATAAACTCATATTCTCAGTCAAGCAGGCAGCTAATAGAATTCTCAATAGTAACTGTGTTAATAACCACAACTGCAGCAAAGAGACGCTATCCTGCTGTGGGTGTTACAATGTGTTGGCTTGGGAACTCAGCTCAAGGCCTGTGATTATAGAAATCTATGAGGAGGTAATGCTCTCATTCACACACTCTTTGCTGTTTCTTTAGCTTTTCCATGGAAATTAGACATATTTGTCTGTATCTGGTAAGGTAGAGAGAGTATATTGTCTCTTACAACTTTAAATTTAACAATAAATGATAGTACATTCTGCTTGCATTCATGCATAATACAGTTTTAAGACTTGAATACACTGGTCACTTTATTTTTCTTATTGTCTTTGAAAGTGTTGACAGAAAATGGAATAGAATGCACTAAGGACTGGCCCATCCATATGTAAATACGGCAAGGCTGAGGGTTGTTTCCCTAATGCCTGCTGTTGTGAAATTGTCAAGATTCATTCAGTCTTCAGGGATGGAGGCATTGTTATCTGTGAGTAGCTAACACATTGGTGGGGTTTAGTTGACCTGATTCAAATTACTTGCCAAATAGGAGAAACAGGGCGGGAGGTGGGGGTGCAGGGTGGTGGTGGAAGTGTGGCTAGAGGAGGGGGTGAGACGTGGGAGGCTGGTCCATTTAGTTCAGTTTGCATTAGCCAGGCTGAACTAGCTGCACTAACAAACAACTCCCAATGTCCAGCAGCTTCAAGCAACAGGAGTTCACTTCCTCTTAATGTCAATCTTCAGGCACTTGCTTTCAGGACAGCTTCTGTGTGATATTTCACAGCCCCAGATTTTTCACCCGTGTGGCGTTGCTTTCTCCTGACCTCTGAGACCTTTATTCGACCATCAAATGGGGAAAGAGAGAGGAGAGAGTGAAGATTTCGTGAGAAAGGTTTTAGTGGACAGATGATGAAGTGATAACATATTCTACTGGCAAGAACTCACATATATAACCGCAACTAACTGCATGGGGGACAGGGAAATATATCTTACTGTGTATCCAAAAGGCAAAGGGAATCTCATCGCCTCTTCCCCAAGACCCTGGGATATAACAAAAGTGGCAAATAGTATAGGTTTGTGTGTCAGAAAAACCACACAGTCATTCTGGTAATTCTTGCATGGACATGACCTTGGATAACTTAAGTTTAACATGTTCCATAATTGTTGTATGCTCTGGATCAAATTTTTCTTCTCCTCTTTGCCTTCTTTCTCCCTCTTTCTCTTCCTCTTCCTCTTCTACTTTTCTTTCTTTCTCTTTTTTTTAATACTGCAACCTTCTTTTTCTTGAGACCTTCCTCATAGGGTAATGTTGAGAATCATATTAGGTAATGCATATAAAAGTCACTACTTTGGGGCCAAATATCATCTCAAGGACTCATTAGGTCCCATTATTTTTATACACCTCAGAAATATCGGAGGTGGTGGCAACAAAAGAGCTTTGTCTTCTGTCATCTGGCTCAAAGAGTTTTCAATCTTTGAGACATTAAATGATGAGGATATTTACTGTATGTATTAACCCTACCCCCATGTGCCTGAAAGAGAGAATAAGGAGAAAATACGGGGCTTTAAAATTCCAGTGTGGTCACAGCATTCCTCAAATATACAGTTTCCTTTCCAAATGTTTTGAAGAAAATATATCAGTGTAAGAAAATGAGACTTTATAATTAAAAAAAATATATTGCATGAAATCCTAGGATCTTTTGGGATTTAAACCTTCTATGTTTCTTCAGCCAGTCTATCTACACTAATTAAATCCACTTAATTGAGCTACAAATCTATGAGGATGAGTTCTTAAGGGATTTTGCAAATGACCTGCTTATAGATAAATCAAAATGATTACAAAGTAGTGCTTCTCACTGTGCCTGGCTGCAGGGGACGATGAGATGGAACGTATGAGGAGAGCAAATGTGCACGCTCTAAAATATGGAAAGAAGTTGGTTCGGGTTCAGGATTAGTTGTGCACAGATGTTGTTGTTGGCTTCTGCTTAAAAAAGGTTTTCTCACTTCAAATCTGAATGATGATCTTATGTCCCGTGAACATGGGACACGGATTGAGATATTTTTTCCTGTCAATTAGCCCTTTTGCTCTGCTGCTATAATGTTCAAAGTGTTCTGAACAAATAGTAATTAAGGATGTGATTCTTTTTAAAAGGGAGATAAGCCTTAGGACCCTGGTGTCAATGTAATTTCTCAGCACACTAGTATCATCAGTATTCTGAGATCCATCCACAGTTAAAATTCATGGAATGGAGCTTTCTGAATTTCAAAATGCTTATCGTCCTACCAAAAAAAAAAAAAAGTGTTTAAAAACCAGGTGTTAGGGCCTGCTGAGATCAAAGTTTGGCTTTTTAAATGCAATAAATAATGTAAATATTTTTCTGAAATCACTTCAAGAAAGGGAATTAGCAGTCTAATCTGATCTTTACCAGCTACTACCTTTTTATTTTAGGCCATTATTTACAGATACAAGAAATGGAAATCATGTATTTATAATTAGAACTTATCAAGCTGAAACAGGACATGATAATATACTCGATATCCCATGATTAGGTCGATTTTCATTTACACACCTGAACAAATGTCTATTTCTCCAGCTTCAATACTCTCAGTTGTAAACTTTCTTGTATTGTTCACATTCAACGTCATGATAAAAGAGATTGGATTTTCCTGCAAAAAACTAATATTGATATATTTTAATATTTCACTTTTTTTAAGTTCTTAGTTTATTACTTTTTTCATGAAAAATCTCCAAAGTCACCACAAATAATGTCACTAAAGAATCTAACTCCTGTTGTCCAGCTTCCAGCTCACTTTTTGCCAGCACCAACATCAGCCCTTGCAGCCCCCTGACTTCCTTCACTCTGTTCTTCCATTCCTTTAGCTGATTTTCTAGAGATCTTTTGCTTCTCATACAGGCCATTTCCTTCAAGTCTACATTTAGGTTCATTTTTTTTTGCATAATCCAGGAATCATAAATCATGCCAAAGTCAGTTAGTTGTCTTGCCACCACAAAAAAGGGTTCTGAATCTAAATACAAAGATGACATCTGGTGTTGTCCTGTACATTTTGCCTCGTTTTTCCTGAATTTCTGTCTCAGGTCCTCTTGCCTTCCCAGGTTAAAGGACTTAGATGACCATTTGTTTCCTCTGAGGAGTCTATCGATCATGAACTTCCTGGTCTGGACGGTCTCTGCGTCGTTCATGACGGCGACAGATCTTCAAGCATCCAGGGAGGAGAAGTTGAATATTTCGACTCTTAATAGTAGAATATTTGATTTGAAAAATTATACTCCAGTATCAAAACGATCAACATAAGTAATGGGTTTAAAAAGACATAAACCACTCTTTTCCCAATGAAAAAATAAAGATAATTTTAAAATCAACCTTTCAGATAATAATTGTTTTACAGCTTATTTTTAAATTGTACCTTAAACCAGATCGGTAAACTGCTACCTGGTTCAAAGGCAGTGTCCATGAGACTGAAAATGCCGCACTGAAAAATATGCCCTGACACAGCCAAAATAAATTTCATAAAATTCATGCACTAGCCTCTTGGCCTTTACTTCCAAATTCATTTTATCTTGTGTTCCATAAATTGAAAAGCAACAGGGAAAGTTATACTGAGCAGCTGTCCTGCTATTATAAAAATTCTGGGAATGAAACTAACTATGGTTTCTGATTCATTTCAGCACTGATGATAAAGAAGCTACATTACAAAGATTTCCTTTGTTGATTTTTGCAAATATTCACTAGAGCAGATGCATTTATGGTGTAAAACATGTTCTTTACACATGTATTAGCAAGCAGAATAAGGCATACAGATGCTAAATATTGACTCAGAGAAGCATTAAGAAAATATCCAGTGATCTTTAAAAAAAATAATCTTTTCTCATTCATTTGCATAACTCCTTAAAATTATCCCTACGATTTATGGCTTTGGCTCATATCATTTTAAGTCATACAAAATATTTAGTTAAAAATATTATAGCTTGTAATGGTTGAGTGAATTGCATATAATGAAACAGATTCACTCATATCTCTTATGATCCTCCTACCCTAATTTTATGGGGGGAAAGGCAGGGGAGAACCCCGTGGAGATGAGAAGACCCTGTCTAAAGCACATGACTGAACCTATGGATTTTAATCCTGGCCAATCTCTCTTTATATGATTATACTAATATTTTTACTTATAATTTCATCGTATGGACTAATCTATCTCATCTGGAAATGCTAAGAAAGTTCAGTTTGATGGAGGGACAAAGGAAATAATGTGAAACACTGATCCATCACTAGAAGGATGGGCCAGTTTACATGGGATGCTCAGGAAAATAGGGAAGAATGTCATAAAAGAAGTAGAGGAGAAAGGATAGCTGTCAGATAACCCTGACAAGAACCATTCCACTGAAAACAGCTAAATATGCTGGAAGAAAATTTAAACATACGCCCACGTACATACACATTGCATTATTCAGCTCTCAAAAAAGTAAGGCATTTTGAAAAACTGAAAACAAATATAAAAATGAGAATTCAAGAGAAAAACAAAATATTAAATCTGGATTTCACTCTTAAACATCTGATAAAACCTGGTAGACATGTGTTTTGATTTAAAAACTGAAGATAGAGAAGGCAATGACCAGAGTGTAGAGTCTGATAGGGCCCGGAAGATTGCACCTCAGTAATGGTGCTCCGGGGACAACTGGCCCACACACTCAAACAGAAAAGGGCCCTGGCCCACCTGAGTGGAGGAAAAATACAGTTTCTTCTTAAAATTCATAAGAAAAACCAACCCACCTATGATATTAAGGGCTATGTTCATATAATCTATCTATATATAAATAAAACACTTACAGAAGAGAAATTAATTTACTGTGGTCCCAGACTTGTAGTACACCTAGAAAAAAATTCAAATACTTTTTGAGAAATAGCACTTCACCCACTCTGCAGAATATTCTCACATGTAAACTTGTCATAAAGTTGAGATTACAGTTAAAAAGAAATTATCACAACACACACAGAAAAGCAAGCTGAAAAGGTTACTAAAAATGATTAAACAACAAGAGGATATAAGAACAATGGAATACATTTTAAAAATAATCAAATTTAAATCTAAAGGTGAAAAATGAAATGACTGAATTTTTTAAACCAATAGGTATAATAGCAGTTTAGACTTAAACGAAGAATGAATTAAAGAAATACAGTGCATGCCTAAAAATTATTTAGGATGGCAGAAAAGAGACAATAGTTTGAAAATACAAAAGACACATTAAGAAAAACATATCATAGAGAAAAGAATCTAACATTCAAGTTGGAATTTTTGGTGAGAACTGCGTGACTGAAGGAGAGAAAATACTCAGAGAGAGGATGGCTGAGAAAATCCTGGCAATTCAGAGCTGGGGATTTAGGAGGCATGCTGGAGGCTATGGAACACAGGGGAGCTAGGGAACCAGGGGTGTTCCAGAGAAGGTAAGGAAGTAGCCCAGTGCCTCCTCCAAACACACACACATCGCGACCCCCCACCCCTGCCTTGCAAACTTGGTGATGGGACAGGGCAGCAGGCAGAGTGGTTCAGAGGACACTGGGCAGTGTGCCATTGAACAGCTCCATCAGCCCACGGCGTTCCTGTGAGGTCATGTCGTCTGGCTGCCTCACTTCTGTCACAGAAGAACTGGCTGCCAAACTCATGGCCAAGCCCATGGCCAAACCCATCTTCCATGTACAGGGTCTGGCAGCAAAGGTCAAGGGCATAGGGGCAGCAGGAGACCAGGCAATGTAAATTATTGATGTAATCAGGGGTCTCAATAATGGTGTAAATTGAAACCAGTTTACCTGACACCAACTCCTCAAGCAGCAGGCCTTCTGCATCCTCTGACACCGACTGCTGAGCAAGTGCTTCTCTGGCTGCAACAGCAGAAAATGCATCAGACTGGCTTCCAGGCTGCGGCTTCGGGTCTGCTGGGTTTTTTTAGGCCAGCCGTGCTCCAATTCTGCTCTCCAGCTAGGGAGCGCAAGCCTGTAATGTCTTTCCTTAACACTGATAAAAATATATGAGACTTATTATAAGGAATGATCTAATGCGATTATGGAGGCTGACAGGTCCCAGAATCTTCAGGGTGAATCAACAAGCTGCAGACCCAGGAAAGCCGATTTTGTAGCTCCAATATAGGGTGGGCAGGCTCCGGACCCAAGGGAAGACTGTTGTTTCACTGCAAGTTAGTAAAATAAGCAAACACACAAAAAAATCTTTCCAAGTTTGAAGGCTGGTAGGAGGAATTCTCTCTTATTCGGCAAAAAGTTGGCCTTTTTTTCCGTTCAGGCCTTCAACTGATTGGATGAGGCCCACCCACACAGAAGAAAGCAATCTCTTTGACTCAGTCTACTGATTCAAATGTTAATGTAATCCAAAAGCAACCTCACAGAAACACCCAGAATTGAGTCTGACCAAACATCTGGGCACTCTGTGGCCCAGTCAAGTTGACACAAGAAATTTATCATCTTTTTCATGACTAAATTGGAAAAAAAATACAGATATGAGAGAAAAGGAAGACATGCATATGAAGTCAGTCATATAAAATAGGCCCCTAGTCAGTGGCAACTTACCCACTTCTTACTTACAACTTGAGTTATTCAACTATATTTAACTACATTTTATTGGTTTGATTTTTTAACCCCGCTTGTAATGTATTCAGCAATCAATGGTAATGTACAGGTATCTCCAGATGTTCACATTGTAACAGTAGAATTGAAATGTGCTCTGATTTCTATTTTTGTCTAATCAAAATGAATTGTTCAGATAAACTTCCACGGCTATAGTGGACACACATGTAAATGGCCTGGGTTATTTTATCAAAGTATTATATATACCGAGGGTCACATTCCTTATCACGACAATCTTGGAGACTATAATACAATCAACATCATTAATCACATTTTGAAAAATATTACATTTGGGGATAAAGTTCTATGGAAAATAATGTTTTCTAAAACTGAACTTGTTAAAAATATCAATAAATAATGAGTTTAAATTTTACTTAAGAAATTGTGTTTTTGTTTACTCTTTGAAATATCTATCATTACGTTTTTAACTTTCTAATCATTTCTTCTATTTTCAGGTGTTTATTTTCACTCTTTTCACCTTTTTCTGTTTTACACAGAAAAAGTTATCTAAAAAGATAATTAGAGAAGCAACAGAAACTATAGGGTATTTTAAATATATACCTTAAGCATGTAGACTTAATATAATTTTATTTATTTTAAGATACAGTGAATAAGTGTCTGGATTTGTTGTTAAATTTTTATGTACTTAAAGCTTCATCATAAAGGGAAGGGACTAAAGTACTCTTTTGTTTTAAATAACAGAATAAGAACTATTTCAAGCATGCTTAATGGGTAAAGTATATATACCAGAAAGGAAAGGATTCCAATTACATGCTTGACTTGAGAAACTTAATTTAGTTGCCTGAGAAAAGTGAATTTGATCAAAACATTTTTGTTGATGTCATTTTAACAGTCTAAATAGTTGGTACTTTCACTAAGAGTCTGATTAATTGCTGACAACTGATTGTTTTATTCTTGTAGCTAATGTGAAGATATTTGAGTTAGTTTTAATCGTCAGTGAAATTTAAAATGTCTGGGGTTACATCCAGCATTTACTTGCATTTTTTTCCGTGGAGTTACTTAGCTTAGTTGAAATGTAGCTCCTTAATTATGTATATTAAAATAAAAATTCAAACTCACATCAAAGTGTTTTTACTGGTTAAAAATTTTGATCAATTACTCGCACCACATGTAAAAATTATTCTGGTTAATTTTTCTAAATGAGAAAGTTAAAGTACTGAATTTTTGGAAGAAAATATAAAAGGAAAGTTCAGTTACCAGGACTAGATAAATAGCACACAAGAAGTGATAATCAATCATAAAATGAAAAAAATGATATATTGGTCCCCATTCATATTAATAAATACTGTTTATTAAATGACAGTGAAAAAATAAGCTACAACAGCTTATGAATGCTTGCTTCTAAGTATTATGGACTAACTCCCTACCACATAATCTTCTGAAAAAAAAAAAAACAACTAAAAATCTTGGACAGAAAACAAAAAGCAATTACCTACAGGTACTGAAGAATAAGCAGAAGCAGGAAGACCAGTGAGGTGTGCACACTTTATGAAAGGACTGGAGACTGGGAGCTATAGAGATTCTTTTGCTTTCAGCCTGAAGCCAAGTGCAGTCTCTCCGGCCTGCACAGTGGTAATGAGGCGGCAAGCATGGAAAACACTCACCGGCTTCCTGGCCAGGGACACCTGAGCAGAATAGTGAGGTTGGGAAACATTGAATACTGAAGAGACTGGGGGAATCCCACAAGAGAAAGAGCTAGACAGGGTATCACCCAACCCTTCCACCCACATCTCTACTGACCCCTGAACCTGCATGAGCATGAATTGAAAACATCTCAGCTAAAGACAAATGATCTGAGCTAAGACCTGAGCTGCCTCCCAAAGAATAGAGTTTGCAGCTCTAAATACAACCAAGAAAAGTATCTGCTAAAATGTATGAAACAATATTCATCAAAGAAATGTAGCAGAATTCATAATGTTAATCCAGAAGTTAACATACAAGATCCAAAAATTAATCATCAGAATCCAGAAGTTAATCCAGGAGTTCATATTCATAATAACCACAATGGAACCCAATGTCCACAGACATAGGAAGAACACAGAAAATAGGACACATTCTCACAAGGAAAGAAAATCAAGAGTCTGATCCTGAGATGAACCAAATGTGTCAACTAACAGACAATAATTTTGAAGCAGCCATGATATGTATTTTAATAAATAAAGACATGTTTTCAGTGAATGAGAAATGATAAGTACTAACAAGAAGTAAAAATAAAGTTTTTCTTTCCATTTCAAGTGACCATAACAGAACTGAAAAACAGATTTTCTAGAAGAAATATTCCCACACAAATGAGTGGCCAAAATGAAAAAGACAGCACTAAGTGCTAATAAGGATGTGAAATGGGGAATTTCATACATTGCTGATGGGAATAGAAAATGATTTGTAAAGTTCTCAGAAGTTAAATATATACTGAGCAAGTGATTCAACAATTCTACCCTCTGGCATTAATCAAAGGAAAATGAAAACCTGCCCATAAAGACTCACACCAAGTAACTTCACACTTTATGGCCTAAACTGAAATCAACCCAAAAGTCCACTAACAGAAGAATGGACCAACAAAGTGTGGTCTAGTTACCAATAAAATAGTACTAGGCAATCAAAGTGAGTATCTTATTTTTTATTAATAATATGCATATCAAAACATTTTAATAAGTGAAGGAAGACAGACAAGAGGATATGTTATCATTGGCATTACATTCTAAAACTGGCAAAACTATTTTGTATTTACAGAAAGCAAGCAACGATTACCTGGGTTGAGGAGGAGGAGGGAAATGAGAGATCAGGACACAGAGGGTCTTGTAGGATGAAGGAAATAGTCTATATCTTTATTGTGGCATCAACAAAAAATACTTTAATGGGTAATCAAATATATTTGGGGATCAAATCAAAACCTATCTAACTTTTGAAGAATCATAAGATATTAAGTTTTTTCAATTTTCTTAACACAGTTTTCCTGTGCTTATATGAATAGAGACTCTTCATTTCTTCCAAAACCCATTATCATTAAAGAACACTTTGTGAGATGCTGCTGTAGGTCCATAGAAAGAAAATGAAACAAGGATGCTAACTGTAAGTCCCTTCTACCCTGGTAGGAAAAATGATAAGAGTACAAATATCTCTATTACAGGGCATTTAGTACTAAATTGTAAAAAGCATCCAAAATAAATGAGAGGATTGGGACGTGGATGATAGAAATTTTAACAATATGTCTTATCTGTCACTTTTAAAATGCAGTTTAAAGTCATGAGCATAAGACTTTTTGAACTAAAATTTCCCACATGAGACTCTGTTTTTAGTATAACCTACAGGTGCTGGAAGTCTTAACACTTTTTAAATAAATTTAAATTTAAAAAGAACTCTCTTGAGAAACAAGAATTGTTTTGATGTGTAATTGTATACTTGTAGGTATTCCAGAGAAGCAAAAAAATGTTGCTGGGTACGTACAAAATTCGATGGGTAAGAAATAACGACACATGTACCCAATCTACATAATTCTGTGTAAAGTCTCGGGAACTCGAACATTCAACTTAACTAATAAAATAGAAGCTAAGAGGTAAAACATTCTCACATATTTTCATGTCCAGTAATCTAAACTAAAACCTAAAAGAAAGATTGATCTGTGGTTCATGTTTTTTTTTCCCCCTGCCTTTTTCAAGGTTCCTAATGGAATTGATTTATTTGAGCATCTAGTTTTTAAATGAACAGTTTCTAGCAAAGTGTAGGCCTACACTCACCTTTGGCAGCTTGTCATTTAAGAAGCATGGTGACCCTTGACCAGACATTTTTACTGCTGTTTATCTTTCTTTGAACTTTGCACACATTGAACTCAATTTGCTGAGTAGGTGTGTTTTTCCCCTGTTCATACTTTCAATGCATTTGGAATCTGCTTTACTTCTTATGGTATGCTAAATGCTGTCTTGGTGGTGATAAAATAATATTGTTTCCCCAAACACCTATATTTCTTTCAGCACATCGTTCATACAGCATCCTTTTAAGTACTTTTCCCCTTCCTGGTTTACCACTCTTAAGGGAGCCCTGGGTCCTGAGTGTGATCTGAATAGCTTCACCAAACCAGCCTTAGGCAGGTTGGACAGTGAACTCCAAAGCTCCCAGGCCCGCGAAATGGGCTGACTGCAGGACTCTGACTCATTCTCCTCCTCATCAGTAGGCCCTGCAGGCTCCTGAGTTCACTCCAGGTCTACTCTAAAGTAGGGGGTCCTTTCCAAGCATGTTGTGATGTCTAAACTCTTCTGTGCATTCTTGAAATTCTAAACTGTTTGTAAAAGTTCAATAAGGATTGAAAAATCTTCATGCCGGAAAGCTAGTATTAGTTTGGAAAGACAGACCAACCCAGAGTTTTCCTGTTTCTGACCCAAGTTATTGGGTAAAGTACACCTCTCCCTGGAAGTAATCCTTTATTACCTTTCTTCCGCTCTGCTCAGCTCCTAGTCTTGAGTCACATATGGCTTTGGTAGTGGACTCAGAGAGTTTGCATTACAGTAGACCCACGCAGGCATCTGAAGCAGGATTTACCAGCATTGGGTCTTCTCTCCCTTATGACATTTAGTTTCAACTCTTCTCTAACATACATGGAAGAAGATACAAAGAGAGTATCTAGTTAGCAGCCACTCAAGCTTCGTAGCACCCTGACCTTCTATTTAATTCCTCACAATACCGTATTGTTAAAAGGGATTTCATCATATGACTTTTGAATGGTCTTTCAAATAAATAAACTCAGAAAAAAAGGTGAAATATCCAAAACAGATGCTTGTAATTATATGAAAAAAAATTCACCTGGCTACCAGAATTTTTAAATATTTAAATGGATATTTTAGCTATGTGTGAATATGGATTATGTTCAAATATTGTCTTTGTCATCAGAGTGAAATATACTATTATGACTACAGTTACTGAACTAATTTGTTGCACTTATTTTATTTTGTATTTTGAAGTTGTTGCTAATATGAGTCATCGTAAGAGGATTACCAGAATATCTGAGTAGTGAAACAGATGTGAAGAAATTACTTCCAGTTCTATTAGGTACAAAGATTTATGGAGATTCTACAATATCATACTTGCCAAAAGGGAGAACTGTCTTCCAAACTCATCTTTCTTTTCTAAATTTCGTTGTCCAAAATCCCTACATTTACTGCAATTAATAAAAATCTCTGGCAAGGCGTAAGAGTGTTCCTGCTGAAAGCTGCAAGCACTCTCCCCTAAAGACCTGGAATGACACAAAATTAATATGAGGGAGGAAAGGAAGAATTAATTAGTATTTGATAGCAGAGCATTAGATGTTGATTTATTAGTCAAGACCAACATTAGCTGAGTTTGCGTTATAAACCTCAAATCATATCCTATCCAGGTTCATTATCATCACCACCATAAATTGTTTGTATATTGACTGATAGTAATTTGTCAGAAACAAACATAAGGAGCTCTTAGATGGTGACATAACTGTGGATGTGTAAATTTCCTCTTATGAAAATGACCAGTGGAATTTTAAGCAGAAGATTGCATCAACATAGGAAAAAGAAGAAGTGTGAAAACTATAAGAAAATGAAAATAAAAACAAAGCAGAGGTCATAATATTACTGCCAGACATAATATGGTTGAGGCAATAAACTTTTTAAAATAATGAAGACTTTACCTATTGATAAATGTTTTACAATTCACATTAAATGTTTGTTAGTATTATTAGATTTTATTTTTCTTATATTGCAGATTATATAATTTTGATTAAAGCTAATATGAATGGGTCAGATTTATGTGTAAATTCTAGTGCTTTAATGCCTTTTTTTGGAGGAATGGGTAACATTAATTTTTACAGATATAAAAGGGACTGGTAGTGAGTCAAGACCATTGAAATAAAGGAACTACATACATGTTAATAACTCACTGCACTTTTTATAACATTTTGAAAATCTAGAAGTACAGAACAATGGGTTTTGTTAAATTGTACCACATAAATGCAGATGTTTATTTCATTGTTACTAGTAGACTTTGAGTAGATAAATAAAATTAGAAAAACTGAAAAAAGCATATATTATTGTGGTAAAGAGCATGTATTAAAAATGTAGACCAAAACATTTAGAAATTCAATTAGAATGTAGGACAATTTGAGGTACAAAATAATTAATAACAATAATGTATTATAATCTATAAAATAAAACAAATATCTGTGAGTCTCTGCTGATATAAATAATCAATAAATAAGTAAATGGGGGATAAGGAAAATTTTTTTCTTATGGTTGTAATTCCAACATATACTGTAAACAGAGAAGAAATGAAAATAGAAAGTCATCATTTACAAACACTATAGTCAAATCTGGTTTAGGCAAGATTTATCATAGATGCTAAAATTAGTGGACAAAAGTGTAAAGACAAAGAGTACTTACATACTCTAAAAATATCACCACACAAGATATTTAATAATGGCAAAGGGAGAAATTAAAATTGTACTTTATCCAAGTGACCAAAGTTAATATCTCCAGTAATGACACATCTTTAACACCATATGCCTCCTGACCTGATGCACTAAGAAAAGCACAAATTCTCTGGCATTCCTGTAAAAATTGTTTAACCTAAGTTTAATCACAAAGAAATATCGGTGAAACCGAACCTAAGGGGCATTCGAGAACACCACTGGCCAGAACGCTCCCCAATGCCAGAGTCCCGAAACACAAAGCAAGAGTGGCAAGCTCTCCCAGATGGGAGCCGACTACAGACTCAACTGTGGGGACAGACGTCTGGGATTCTCTCCTAGAACAGAAAAGGAATAATAGTTGGGTAACTGACAACATTTAAACAAAGTTTACAGATTTGGTGGCTAGCATTTTATTAACGTTTACTTTCTGTTTTTGATCACTGTGTTGTGGTTACATTGGAGAAATTGAATAAAAGGCATATGGAGATTCTTTGTATTTTTTTCCACTTTTTTTGTTAGCTGTTAATTATTTATGATGAAAAACTTTACAGATTTTTAAAAAGGCAACATTGACAAAAAATAAAATAAAAACCTATGCACCCTAATGTTCATACCAGCACAATTTACAATAACCAAGTGCTGGCAACAGCTTAAGTGCCCATCAGTAAATGAGTGGATCAAAAAACTATGGTACATTTACACAAAGGAATACTATGCAACAGAAAGAAAAAAGGAGCTCCTACCCTTTGTGGCAGCATGGATGGAACTGGAAACCATTATGCTAAGTGAAATAAGCTGCACAGTGAAAGAGAAATACCATATGATCTCACCTATAAATGGAAACTAATCAACAAAACAAACAAGCAAGCAAAATACCAGAGACATTGAAATAAAGAACAAACTGACAATTACCAGAGAGGATAGGGGAGAGGGATAATAGGGGAAGGACCATCAAGGAACATGTATAAAGGACACGCAGACAAAGCCAAAGGGGGTAAGTTTCAGTGTGGGAGGTGGGAGTGGGTGGGGCAGGGGGGCATGGTGGAGTTAAAATGAAGACAACTGTACTTGAACAACAATAAAAAAGAAAAGAAAAGAAAAGATGCTCAATGTCACTAATCATCAGAGAAATGCAAATTAAAATCACAATGAGATATCATCTCACTGTCAGAATGTTATCATTAATAAATCAACAAACAACAAGTGTTGGTGAAGATGTGGAGAAAGGGGAGCCTTCATGCACTGTACTTGGGAAAGCAGATCGGTGCAGCCACTGTGGAAAACAGTATGGAGTTTCCTGAAAAATTTAAAGTGAAACTGCCTAATGATCCAGTGATTCCGCTTTTGGAAATATATCCGAAGAAACCTGAAACACTAATTTGAAAGAATATATGTACCCCTATTTTATCACAGTGTTATTTACAATAGCCAAGATTTGGAACCAGCCCAAGTATCCATCAGTAGATGAGTAGATAAAAAAGCTGTGGCACATTTACACCATGGAATACAACTCAGCCATAACAAAGAAAGAAGTCTTACCTTTTCGACACACGGATGGAACTGGAGAGCATTATGCTTAGTGAAATAAGACAGTCAAAGAAATACAAGTATCATATGATTTCACTGATATGTGGAATCTAATGAACAAAATGAACTGACATACAAAATAGAAACAGACTCATAACACAGAGAACAACTGACAGCTGTCAGAGGGGAGGAGGGTGGAAGGGCTGGGTGAGAAAAGTGAAAATATTAAGCCAAAAAAAAAAAAAAACCTCATAGACACAGATAGCAGCATGGTGATTACCAGAGGAAAAGGGGGTTGGTGGGAGGTAGAAGAGGGTAAAGGAGGGATAAATGGTGATGGAAGCAAAGTTAACTTGGGGTGGTGAACACACATTACAACATACAGGTGATGTGTTACAGCATTGTACACCTGAAACCTACATAATTTTATTACCAATATCACTGCAATAAATTCAATAAATTTAAAACTGTATAAAAATATAAAAATTGTACATCAAGATAGATCCTTTGATGAAAATTTTTGCTACACAAATGGTTTTGATTTTTGACGAGAAGAATTAATCTACTGGTAAAATTTTTTAAAAATACAAAAGGTTCAATACAATTTACCCATTTTTTGAAATGTTAGAGTTTTACTTTAAACATTTAGTGAATTATGTATATGTTAAATGGTTGGATAAAACTGAAGAATTGACCAATTATATATCAAAAAAGAAAACTTGCTACAAAAATATTCAGTGTGACCAAAGCTATGTTTAAAAAAACTATATCTTTAAATTTTAATATTATTAAATAAGAATGAATGAAATAAAGTTAAATGAACATTCAATTGAAGAGTTTAGAAATAGTAAGAAAAATAAGAAAATATTTTATAAAGGTAATTTACAATATTAGTGAATTATAACAAAAGTTAGGATACATAAACACAATTTATGCTTTAAATAATAACATAATATGTGTAAATAAGAGTCTGGAAAACCAAAAATATTATTTGTGGTTTTCTCTTGAGTATAGAGATTACTGACAATTAAATTTTGCTTTATTTTCCAATTTCTTTTGGCATTGGAATGTATTTTATTAATCAGAGTAATGTCTTAAAACACTAAAGTTAAAATTTAGGATCATATACCCTGAACCTTTAAGGAAATCATAAAATTTAAAAATAAATCCTAAAAATTCCTCCTTTAAAATAATGCTCTGAGACGACAAAGTATGTAATCATTACAATGTTCTTTTTACTATTTCATAATTGAGTACTAATATAAAGAGATTGTCTCCTTTGATTATATTGCACACTGTAGTAGCTTCTCCAATATCCATTCCTTCTTTTCATTGGGGAAAAATAAAGGTTCCTAGTGCTTCTGAGGAAAAAAGTAATAAAGCCTCCCTCCCTCTCTCTGTGTATCTCAGTCTCCCCCTCCTCATCATAGATGAAGAAGGCCATGGCCTCACTCAGGGTTGGTATTGTTGTCAGTCTTTTTGCCGCCACAGAGAAGAGCTGTCAGCCTGAGGAAGAAGCTGAGCCTCTGGGACAGTTTCCTTGATGGTTTTCCTAGACATCTGGGTCCAACCTAGAGCCCGTGCATGGACATTAATTACCCTAAAGTGGAAAGCTTAAGTTGGGTTATTTGTTACTCATAATTAAACCACCCTAATCATTCATGCCAATAGCCTCAAAATAGAATTATAGTAAACATATATGTAACATTAGAAGTAGTATTAAGTCCTCTTCAACCATATAAAACCAACACATTTAGAAACCTTACTCTGCCACTTTCTATGTTCTTGACAAGTTTCTCAAATTTTATAAATTTATTTTTCCACCTTAGTGTAGAGTCAATAATATAATATTTTTGTTTATATTATCAAATATAAAAATAGATGCCATATGTAGTTCTTATAACATAGTAGGCACTTAAAAGCTATACTAAGCCCTTTATTTATTTTCTCCTCGTGTATCATAAATCCTTATGATACTTCAATTTTAACTCCAACCACTTATGATATCTTCTTGAGAGCAATTATTATTGAGAGACTGCATATACGAATGGACAAGGGCCAGAGCACTCATGGCGGCAGAAGTCGGACCCACGGTCTCTACAGCAATCATCCCAGAACTGAGCGGCAGAGTAAGGGTTCTAAATGTGTTGGTTTTATATGGCTGAAGAGGACTTAACACTACTTCTAATGTTACATATGTGTGTGCTATAATTCTATTATGAGGCTATTGGCAGGAAATGGACAGCAATGGCCATCTACCCTGTTTCTGACCCCAACTCAGGACCAACTGGCGAAGACAAAATACTTCTTCAACAATTACATATTTCTGTTTCTTTCCTATATTTTATTTTTATTTTCTACAATTAAAAATCTGCTAACAATTATACTCATATGTAGAGCATAAAATAATGCAAACAATTTATAACTGTTCTTTATATTAACAATTTTCAATCTTTCATTTGCTTGTGCTTGCTTTCCCCCCTTAGGTTCTGCAGACAGATTTGTTGCATAAAACTACACCTCTGAGAAATTTGATGATGCTGGCATAGTGTTCTGGACTCTTGCTGTGGCATTACTGCCAACAGTATTCTCCTTTATTAAAAAATGTAGAGGCTCACTTGCTGCCAATTTGATAGTAGGATGATCAAATGAAAAATATTTTTAAACACAGGTTTTATGAGACATGTATATTATGGAACTAAATTAAGAATGAATATTAAGGAAATCAGCGTGATGCTCTGCGCATGGTGTAGGTGATCCTGGCACTGGTTGCACCACCCTGTTGGCTGAACAATACCATCATTTGCATGTGAAATAGATGCAGTGGTCTGTAGTAGCACCATGGGTTTGGCATGCCGGTTATCGCACCTTCCCCCCACAATGCATAGGGCAGAAGATGGGCACTTGGTGGAAATACATACTAGATGCCCCTATGAATGATTCTGCAACACACTTCTTCCTCTGTACACCCATGCCTTCCTTGTAATAGGACAAACCTTGGTTCTTAATGGGACACATCTCAAATACTGTGTTTTTGGTTTTGTTTTGGTAGGATTAACCTGAATGTAAGGTTGTACTCTATACCAACTCATTTGGGATTTTGTACGTAAGCTTCAAAATATATTCAGCAAGGGTCATTTAGATGGAGGTCAGATTTGTTTGATTTTCAACCAGTTCTAGACTGAAATATTGACTCCCCTCAACTCACAAATTTCCCCTCCATTCTGCCTCCTGAACCATAGAATCAAAACATCAGATTTGTTTTCTCTTTTTTAAATGTCCAAATTTATGTCCTATATACATTTTCCATTTAACTTACATTCACAGAAGACTCAGTTTTACCAAGCATGGTCCAAAGAGCTGGAAATGCAAAGATTCACAATCCCTGCCATTAACAATATCACAGTTCAGTCAAGATGGGAGTCAAGGAGGCCAGTACCTAAGGGGAAGTGAGGCAAGCTGGAGTCAAGGTCTGCAGAGCAGTGAGAGCATAAAGAAGAGATGCTTACCTAGCGTGGGGGTTGGAGTGACAGTAGTCAGGCCCGCTCCTGGAAGCAAGGATACTTGAGGTGAGTGCTAAAGGATTAGTGGAAGACAAGGTAGGGGTGACTTCAGGGTTTGTGACCTGGAAAGGACCTGTGCTTGCTTTAATGCCTTGATGTCATCTTCCTCAAATTCTTTTTTTTTAAAGACTATTAATTTTTTTTTCAGAGAAGGAGGGAAGGGAGGGAGAAAGATAGGGAGAGAAACATTGATATGAGAGACAAACATCAGTTGGTTGCCTCTCATACACACCCCAACTGGGGACCAAACCCACAACCCAGGCACGTGCCCTGACAGGGAATCGAACCTGCAAACTTTGGCTTTGCGGGAAAATGCCCAACCAACTGAGCCACACCAGTCAGCGCACCTTCCTGAAATTCTTACCTTTTGGACAAGAGGTCTCACATTTTCACTGTGCATTGATTGGCTATACATTTTATTGGCCAGTCCAGGAGGGAGGAAATACATTATGAAAAGGCACAGAGGCACAAAAGAGGGTGGTAAGTCAAGGCCCAGCAATGGCTTCAGCATAGCTGCCTATGAGCCTGGGTTGGGAGCCTGACTAGAGAAAAGGCTAATAATTAAGAGGAGAACTTAACGCAAGGATAAGCTATATTTACAGAGTGAGAAGAAGGCTGCCACTAAGCTATAAAGAAAATGTATATTTAAAGAGCTAACAGAGGAATAGAAGCCTGCAGAGGAGATGAAGAAAGTGTATCCAGAGAGAAGAAACAGTAAGAGACAGGGTTTTGAGAATTAGATAAGGTAATAAAAGAGAAATGCCTATTGGGTTTTGCACTATGGAGAATATTGAACAAGAGTTAATATTGTCTACAGGAGTATAAGAAGTTATATTTCACCTCGGCTGGGTGGCTCAGGTGGTTGGAGTTTTTTCCCATACACCTAAAAGTTGTGGGTTTGATTCTTGGTCAGGGCATATACCTAAATTGTGGATTTGATCTCCAGTCTGGGCATGTATGGGAGGCAACCCATTGATGTTTTCTCCCTCACACCAATTTTTCTCCCTCTCTCTCTCTCCTATCCACCTTTCTCCTCCTCTCTCCCTCTCTCTCTCTCTCTCTCTCTCAAATCAATAAACATATCCTCAGGTGAGGATTTAAAAAAAAGAAGTTGTATTTCAGTGAGTTCATTGTCACAAATTGGAACAGAAACAGTTGGAGAGGGCGACCATCAAGTTGTAGGAGAGAAAAAAGAAGTACTGATTGATGGAGTACAGTTCCAGGGAGACGACACAGCTCTGCTACCACTTCGTATTCCCACAGACAGCAGCTTGTTCCAAGTCCTCGTCACTTCGTACCTAAAATTACAGAAGATTGCCATTAGCATCTCTGCAACATAACCCAATATTCACATACCTGACAAAGCAATCTCACTTAAAGCCACATTCAGTGATCATTCCTTCTAGTCATGTCACTACGCTGGCTCCCCCGAGCTCTTTAAATGTCTACTATCCTCATCTCAAGGTAAGAACTTTTATCCGTTTTTTCAGACTGACCTCTTCCATAGGCTCCTCCTCAATAATTAATTCCTCTCACAACTCTCATTATAACTGTTACCTACACTTCATAATTAACTTGATTGACTGCCCCTAATGATCTGCGTTTCTGCCATGACCACTAGTTCCTTCTAAAAAAATTTACCGAGTTTAGTTCGTGTGTAAGTTATTACACATCATGCAGCCTGCCATCTGTATTCTAATAATGCGGTTCACAACTACTCCAAGGTGCACCTGAAGCCCACGGCAAACTCATGGGGTCACCACAAGGTATTTCCAACTTTTGAAGGAAACCCAAGATCCTTGACACCTATCAAACACCGTTAAAATTCTGGCTTGGATAATTAATTTTTTCAACATTAGATCACACTATATTTCTTTCAGGGGTTTGATTGGTTGCTATGATACAAAAGCATGTGTAATGAAAACTGATGTGGATCAAGAAATGAGAATTAAGAAAATGTGCATATTTTCCACTACTGAGTATTGGTAGTTATTTAACTATAAAATAAAATAACATTTTTATTTTAACTTACGTTTTTAATTTTTTCCAATGGCCACTAAGTTGTTAGAACATAAACACTTACTGGATTTTTGGACTTACCTACTTAATGAATGGAGCTGTAAAGTGTTTACTTTGGAAAGGGACACCATGGAAATACTGCAGGGACACCAACGGTATGTGTGGACTGAGAAAGCTGGAGGTTCTCTGCCCTACTTTATTAGACGAGGAACCCAGGCTGAAGCCAATTGCAGCACTCTGGGCAGCAGGCTATAGTGCATCTGCTATGAGATCAGTCCAACAGGGGAGTGAGCGGCTAAAACCAATGTAGCCATCGGGTCTGCTGTCCATGGGAGAGTCAATGTGAAACATCCTATAGAGGAATGGCTCTGGGATGGAGAGGGATTAGGAATCATGAGGCAGAAACCAGGAGACAGAGTGCATCTAGATCGAAGCTCTGCATGCAACTGCCACACTTCGGGATTGAGAGCCACAGAAAGAGGGAACCAGCCCTTGCACAGCAGAGCAGACCAGCCAGGGAGAGGGACAGACCCCGAGAGAGCCTGACCCCTAGGAACAGTCTGTATGGGCTGCTTCATCATAGCTGCACTTGTCTGAGTGCGAATGGGCTATGCCCCAGTTCTAACCAATGAAAATATTTTCTTACATTTATTTATGAACGTTTGCATCTTTACTAATGCTGTAGCTAGTGTGTTTTTGATGTTGTCAATCCAAAAGATCCCCCTCACCATATTAGCACTTGTTATATGCTCTTTGTTCCTTTGGTTGCTTTATATGTAGCTTTGGTTTCTCAAATGTTTGGTTTTTGTTGTTCAGGGGACCTATTTTATGTAATATCCACAATATTTGGTGCATAATTTTAAATTATAAAATATGATTTAACATATGGAAGGTCATGCATTTTTTGAGCCTTATCAATTCTGCTGCTCTATCTTAGGCACAAGAAAAATTATGTCCATCAAAGTAAAGCACAGAGGCTAAGAGTGGGTATACTGAGTCACATAACCACAATTTCGTCTTACGATTTGGATTCCAAAACACTGATACTCCACAGTGCCGTGAAGTAAAAGGCATTTATGGAGTTGTGCCTAATTGAGCCCTAATGTCCATTATGGGCATCAACTCAAGATCTCTAGATGTCATGTAACCCAATATGTAAGTTAGTGTGGTATTTGTTCATATGTCTTAACAGCCCATTAAGATTCCCTACTGTAATATTAACAATTCAAATGTAATACAAATTAAGATTTTTAAATAAATCTTAGTTTTTGCTCAACAAAGTTCCGAAATGGTTAACTGCCCAAATATGTACTGAGATACAAGGAGGTCTACCAAGAGAAAATTCCAGTTAAGTATCTTCTCTTGGATGAAGTTATCAAAATTTTTATGATTCTCTGTCATTTAAAAACACCTGCTTTAAAAATATATATTTTTGTTTTCATGTTGTACATTGTTAACAAATCTTGTCATCTAGCACTTCTTTCCAGTTCGCTTATCATCTGCTCCATTCTGAGTTCTTGTAGTATCTATATTCTTAGCGGAGGTTATTTTTCTTTAGAATTCTATTGTCTCTTGATGAAATATATTATCTCTCATATTTTTGAAGCCAGATAGTCATTGGCCCAAGATCACTGATGATTGATGGCAGTGAGATCTGAAGAATGTTGACTTTGTTTATTTGGCTCTTATGCCACTTGTATAATTCAGACGGTGGGCCCTGCGGGAGGGAAGGTGAAGTCTATATGCACATTTATGAAGACATAAATAAATGTGCATGTACGTGCGGAACTGTTTTCATTTATGTAGACTGCTATGTATACTAGATATCCATCTAATATGTCATCCTTGGAATAGTCTGTGATATATATTTCTTATATAGGCAGTTACACATATTTGTTTTCATTTTGTAAATGTATTGATTAATTCTGTAAGATGTTTCCGGGTTGCACTGTCAAAATATTATAAAACTCATGTAATTTAAGTCACATGTAAGGAACACATTTTCTAATATGCATTCAAGATGTATTTGTAGTCTAGTATGTGACAGCACATGTATTTATACTTTTTCTTCCTCCTTACTCTCTAGATGAAAATTTTTTCTCAGGGTTTTTAGATAAAAAATTCTATTACATTCTGTTGAAAAATGTCAGATCAGTTTTGCACAAAGCAAATGACCACTATTTATTTATATTGTGCTACCAAAGATTGGTCACATTTTCCACTTTCCTGATTACTTGATTTTCAGTTTGTTAGTTTCTAAATAGACACATAAAATTGAAACCTGCTGATAATTAAAATGTAGTACATTCTGAGTGTTCACTTAAGAGGATAGTAGTTTCTCAATCAAAATATTTTCTATTAATTTATGGTTTAGAAACACAATTTTTTGTTTAACAAATATTTATTGAGTGCCTGTTTGGTGGAAAGTATGCAAAAACATGGCCTTCAAAAATGAATAAAACCTAAGTCTTGCCCTCCAGAGAGATTACACTTGAATTAAGAAAATTGGGAGATACATAAAAACATGCACAGGATTGGATAATAATTGAGGCACCAAAAAGTGTTTTGTGTGCATGAAAGGAGAATGCCCTGTCCACAAACGTCATGGTGTAGTATTATTTAGGATGTGGGATATACATATATATACACACGCTTATATATAATCACATATATATGATACAGCATATAGTCTAGATATAATAAAAATCACCATAGATCTATTTATAAGAAAAATTGGGTTAATAGTTTTGTGTATTTCCTTCCAGTCTTTTTCCTATAAATCTAAATTTTTCATAATTGTGATTGAAGGTAAAATGTAACTTTGTGTTCTTTAAAACCTATCATTATTGTCTCATGAGCATTTGCACAATGCTACATTTCTTCAGAGCCATCATTTTGAATAAGCATAACATTTCCTTCAGAGGATCTACTATACTTTTTTAAACTTTCTTCTGCTCTTTTCTTTTATTAACTATTTTTTTAGAATTTCATTCTCTTGCATAGCTTATTTTGAAAAAAAATAATCAGGCCTACAGTTTTGACCCCCCACATTTTAAAGTTACTTCCTTAGAAGAGGTTCCCAAATGTGCGACAAATGTTATGCATATTATTGATGGAGTATCATTTCTAGGTTGCATTTCAATACTGAGATCAAGGCAGTGCATACTCTCTTGTCTGAGGACACAAAAGAAGTATATTAGAGCATTTCTTTTTTTTTAATTTTTATTGTTATTCAACTACAGTTGTATGCATTTTCTCCCCATCCCTCCACCCCACCCCAGCTGAACCCACCTGCCTCCTCCACCTCCACCCTCCCCCTTGATTTTGTCTATGTGTCCTTTATAGTAGTTCCTGTAATCCCTTCTCCTCACTGTCCCCTTCCCACTCCCCCCTGGCTATTGTTAGATTGTTCTTAACTTCACAAATACCATATGATCTCACCTTTAACTGGAACATAATCAACAGAAGAAAAAAGCAAACAAAATATTAGAGCATTTCAAACCATGTTCCATCTTCTTGAGACAATAAATATTGGCACAAGGAATCTGTCCCAATATCAGTGAACATTTCCTTTAAAACCATTGAGAATCCTTGAGAAGATTGAGCACTTACTGAGAGTTCCAATTGTAATTGAGAGGAATACACAACAAAATAAACCTCCTTTATTATGAAAGAAATACATGTTTGGAAGAAAAAAACATATATTTGTTAAATTTCATTTTGCTGGTGTCTGCCTAATGTTTCGATCTAACACCTTTAACAATCCCAGTTCCTTCACTATCACACTGATTGTCATAAACATGCTGGCCCCAAATTATGTCATTCGTGTATTTTATAGATCAGTTAGGATATGTATGTATGTTGTTGTTGTTTATGTTTTTCAAAACTAGATCGCTCCGTAGGGGGGCAAATGTGTATTGTATCACAGGAGACTTCCCATTAAAGTGACTGTTAATCCACCAGCATCTCCAATAGCAAGACTCTCATTCAATCCACAGTTTTTCCATTTTATCAACAAGGTTATGAGTGACTCCGTCCAGTGATTCACCAACATCCAAATAAGCTGTGAGTGATTAATTTCCTTTGCCTAATTCTTTCCTCTTTTCCTGTCACCAGTGAGCTCTTTTTAAATGCAAGTTTGATCATGGTACTACTCAACTAAAAACACACGAGCTAAAAAAAAAAAGAAAAGAAAAGAGAAATCTGAAAATGCAGAAGTCACAGAGAAGCTGCTACAAATGCTCTCAGCTGCTTTTTCCCGAATGTTACCTCCAGTACTACACCTGCAGCCCCTGGCCAAACCCCATGTCACCATCCATAAATGCCCCGGATCTTGTGTACAATTGGGCAACTGTCTCTTCCTTCCACCTTTTCTATCTCTTGAGAATCACTCACAGGAAGGATATAACTATTATGCTGGTGACAAGGAAGTCTGGAATATATGGTACAAAGGAGAACTTAGAAGGCTGGGATTCATATTGAATATTAACAACAAAATTCTGATGATGCTTTACAAGCTATTGTACTGATTTATCTTTTTTAGTCTCTTTTTCCTCCACTTTCTGGCCTGTATCCTCCTGCTTAGGAACCCCTGATTACCCACAGTTCTGAGTACTAGATGTCAGTGTTCAACTGACTTAGAGGAAGCTCAAATTCTGCATTTGCAAATTGCACCCATCTGACTTGTTAACCCTGTTTCTCTGACTTCTGTCTCAGTGGTACCATCATTCATGCAGTTGGTAGAGTCAGAAATTTGGGCTTTATCTTTGACACTTATTTTGTCCCTATCTCCTTCATCTAATCCAACTTCCAGTTCTGAGGGCTCTATCTAACTCTTCCTTCTGGCTTCTTCACCTATCTCTTGGATTATTTCAGAGCCTAAATCTATACCTAATACTTCAGAAACATACATCTGATGCTGAAATCCCTTCAGTGGCTCCCTATTGCTTTTAGAATAAAACTCAGTCTCTTAATATGCACTAAAAGATTGGTGTGCTCTGAACCTCCGCTTGCCATTCCAGTCTCATCTCCATCACATCCTGCCTTTCCCTCTACCTCCCTATCACACAGAGCTTCTTTGATTTCCTAGGGCATAATTTCAAGCCCTCTTTTCCTTATACCCCTTTACATGTATTCTTCGTTCTCTTCTACACACCCTTCTGCCCAAAACTCTTTCCTAACCAACTCTTTCCTTACACTTTAGGTCTCAGTTTATATGTCATTTCCTGACACATAGGCACATTAAGCAACTCCAGGAGGTACTATTTAGATATAAAATGGAGAATGGCAAGCACTGCAGCAGAACATCATATTCTATGCCCTGGAGTTCCCTGAAGTTGTTCAGTGTAGTGTGTTTCTTTGTGCACTACTAGCTTATGCATCCCATAGTGCTCTAATTTCCTGACTTTTTAGTGACTACAGCATGGTATTTTTATCTTGTCCATTACATCCATCCCTTTAGGAATGTGTGCCTGTAGAAGAAAGGAAGAACCTCTGTTTTGTTGAGCATTGTATCTGCAGGCACAAAATAAATACTGGTTTTATGTGAACAGATAAATAAATGGAGTCAATACTCTGTCCTCTATCTATCATCAAGCCATTTCATGCATAACTTGTCAAAGACAGACTTGTCCAATATTTATCATAAGAGACTGTTTATGTATTTACTGTTCAATGTCATATTCACCTCATAACAGATGCCCTGTACTCTGTTCTCTCTAAATGTTTACATACTCACACGTAAACATTTATGGAATAAATAAAAGAATAATAAGAAAAATAAAGAAAAAGCACTTATTAAGGCTGAAACATTCCAGATATTTTATGTATGTTGCTTCATTTAATCTTAGAAATACCTACATGAGTAGGCTCGGTTATCCACGTATATAACTCATGTATGTAAGTCTTAGAGAAATTAGTTCACGTGCCAAAGTCACTCGATATGCAACAGAATCACATTTAAGCCTATTTTGTCATTTGCTGACATTACTTGTCTTATCAAATCAATAGAGAAATCCTTCTTTTTATCAATGTGTTCCAATTGCTGAGGGAATAGAGGGTCCATGATAGGAGAGAAATATATAGTTATTCATTTTAAGGATTGTCAAATGGATGAATAAAAGCTTAGCTAGGTGATCACAACATGTATATTTTTGTTTTGATACTTGTATCTTGTCCCAAGCCTGGTCAGACCAGTCAAAGCTATGAAATTACTAAGGTTTTAAAGGGGGACTATCTCCAACCGACCTCATTGCAAGCCCTCTGACATTTATTAGTTGAGATGTGACATTTTATGCCTTTGATTCTGTCATGGTATAGACTAATATGTGTTAACCCTTGTTAGAATAATTTTATTAAGTATTGCTTAAAGATTAGAAATCCTCTAGGAAAAGGAATCTTCTCTATACATCCTAAAATATTTGTGGAAAACTCAGTATGACAGTTCATTATGCTAACCTTTACATTTTTGTGTATTTTAGAACATTTTCATAATAGAAGAATTTTTTAGAAAAGTCTACCAAAGCCAAAAATGTATATTTCTGCTGGTGGAATTTCAGAGCAATGATCTAGGACAGACTTATACTGTGACATCAATTTACTCTCTAAAGAGAGCATCGTAAGTGAACACTATAATTTTATGAACAGAGTGATCTCACCATGCAACTTTTATTATATTTTTAATATGTATAGCATTATATTTTTCTTTGGTTGTTAGCATTATTGCATGAATTTAAAATTTTTTAATATATTTTATTGATTATGCTATTACAGTTGCCCCATTTCCCCCCTTCACTCCACTCCATCCTGCACACCCCCTCCTTCCCACATTCCCCCCCCACTATAGTTCATGTACATAGGTCATATATATAAGTTCTTTGGCTTCTACATTTCCTATACTATTCTTACCCTCCCCCTGTCTATTTTCTACCTACCATTTATGCTACTTATTCTCTGTGCCTTTCCCCACTCTCTCCTCCTTCCACTCCTCTGTTTGTAACCCTCCATGTGATCTCCATTTCTGTGGTTCTGTTCCTGTTCTAGTTGTTTGCTTAGTTTGCTTTTGTTTTTGTTTTAGGTGTGGTTGTTAATAACTGTGAGTTTGCTTTCTTTCTAACTGTTCATATTTTTAACTTCTTTTTCTTAGAGAAATCCCTTTAACATGTCATATAATAAGGGCTTGGTGATGATGAACTCCTTTAACTTGACCTTATCTGAGAAGCACTTTATCTGCCCTTCCATTCTAAATGATAGCTTTGCGGGATAGAGCAATCTTGGATGTAGGCCCTTGCCTTTCATGACTTGGAATGCTTCTTTCCAGCCCCTTCTTGCCTGTAAGGTTTCTTTTGAGAAATCAACTCATAGTCTTATGGGAACTCCTTTGTAGGTAACTGTCTCCTTTTCTCTTGCTGCTTCTAAGATTCTCTCCTTCTGTTTCATCTTGGGCAATGTAATTATGATGTGCCTTGGTGTGTTCCTCCTTGGATCCAGCTTCTTTGGGACTCTCTGAACTTCCTGGACTTCCTGGAAGTCTATTTCCTTTGCCAGATTAGGGAAATTCTCCTTCATTATTTGTTCAAATAAGTTTTCAATATTTTGCTCTTCCTCTTCTCCTTCTGGCACCCCTATAATTCAGATGTTGGAATGTTTCAAGATGTCCTGGAGGTTCCTAAGCCTCTCCTCATTTTTCTGAATTCTTGTTTCTTCATTCTTTTCTGGTTGGATGTTTCTTTCTTCCTTCTGGTCCACACCGTTGATTTGAGTCCCAGTTTCCTTCTCATCACTATTGGTTCCCTGTACATTTTCCTTTGTTTCTCTTAGCATAGCCTTCATTTTTTTCATCTAATTTGTGACCAAATTCACCAATTCTGTGAGCTTCCTGATTACCAATGTTTTGAACTGTACATCTGATAGGTTGGCTATCTCTTTGTTGCTTAGTTGTATTTTTTTCTGGAGCTTTGATCTGTTCTTTCATTTGGGCCATTTTTTTTGTTTATCTTGGTGTGCCTGTTGCGTAAAGGGGTGGAGCCTTAGGTGTTCACCAGGGGGCGGTAATGGTCATTGCTGCACTGTGATGCTGTATGTGGGGAAGGGGTCCAATAGGGAGCAATGGTGCTTGCTCCACTCTCTGCCGGCTTTCAGTCACTTCTCCCGCTTTCCACAATCAAATTGGGCCCCTCTGGTGCTGATTCCCAGGTGGGTGGATTTGTGTATTTCTAGGCCCCTGTGGGTCTCTCCAACCAACTCTCCTGTGAGGCTGGGAGTTTCTCCCTCTGCTGCCTCAGCCCCCACAGGTGTTTTCAATCAGTGGTTTGAGGCTTTATTTCCCCACGCTGGAACTCTGGGTTGAGAGGTCTGTCACCTGGTCCACCAGCAGCTAAAGCTTTCCCCACCCCACCCCACCCCACCCCACCCCACCCCACTCCACAACCGACCACCTCGCTGGGTCTGCCAGCCACCACCTTGCTGTGAGTCCTCTCCACCCCAGCTGCTCTTTTCCGCCCCTCCTACTGGTCTGGATGAATGTTTCTTCTTTATCTCCTTTGTTTTTGGACTTCCTTACAGTTAAATTTTCTGTCAGTTCTGGTTGTTTTTTGTTTTTAAATTGTTGTCCTTTTTTTGGTTGTGCAAGGAGGCACAGTGTGTCTACCTATGCCTCCATCTTAGCCGGAGGTCCTCTGAATTTAAAAATTTTTGTGCTTTTAATTTTTAGGGTGAACATTTCAGTTCACATATTAATCTTATTTTGATAAAGAGCTTCTTAGAAGCTTTTCTGCATCTGAAAATAATTAAATCCTTTCATAAAATTGAAGTGTACAAATTCCTTGCTAATACAAATAATTATTCTGCAGATGACAATGTGTAGAATCTTGTCTTCTTAAATTCCAGATGTTTCTGAGTTAAGTCTTACTCTAATCAGGTTAAACTCTTCATAATCTAGTCAAATTTACATAGGTAAGTGAATGGCTTCTCCTTCAAAAACAAATATATAATAAATTTCTATACAGTTTTGGCTACTAGATAACTTTCATGTTCATTTATATTATATTAATATCAGGGAATCTCTGTACTTTTGTCCCTGACACTGTGGCATAGGAAACCTTGTCACCAGATGGCTTCCTGTAAAGAGTTGAGCAGAGATACCTTCAAGAATGGTATTAAGGGTCTTAGAGCAAAAACTGAACTATTTTTCCATGAATGTTATTGGAATGATGAAAGAATATGATTTATTTCTTTCATTAAACATATTATCTGAACACATCAATAGATTTTTCATCAGTTCATTGTAATCATTATATGCATACTATAAGAAAAATTATCCTTTTAAAGTCAATTATTTAAATTTTCAATCATCTGTCAATGCTTCTCTTCAGTTTGAAATATCAACCCTTGACATTAATGAACTGAGAATGATTAGCATTTTTTTAGAAGGGAACTATTCACACTACCAATTTAGGTTAATTTTACTCATCTAAAGTATTATTTTAATTAATTAAATCTTTGTTTTAAGAATAGTATGAAGAATTTCCAAACACTTTCCACTCAGAGTCCCCAAATGTTCATGTGATTACATTTGCTTTATCTACTTTCCCCTCCTTTCTACACACATGTGCATATTCATTTTATGAAATGCTTAAGAGGAAGTTGAATGTATGATGATCCTTCTTCCCTAAATAACAGCCTGTATATTGCCTGAAACAAACTATTCTTTTACAAAACCACAATATAATCATCAAATTCTAAAAATTGCATTGATAATATACTTCTCTCTCATACACAGACCTCATCCGGATTTTACCAGTTGTCCCTCTAATGTTGTTTAAGGACAAATAAAACACAAGATGGCTGGTTTCATTCACTGGTCATGTCTCTTCAGTTTCAATTCATTTGGAGCAATTGCGAAATCTTTATATATTTCAATATATTAATATTTGACAAGAAGATTAGACATTTATTTTGTAATGTGTCCCTCAATTTAGATTTGTCTGTTGTTTTCTGGTGATTAAATTCAGGTTTTATACTTTTGGCAAGCACAGTACAAAAAATGATACAGTTTTTCACAGTGCATCATTTTAGGAGGAATATGCTGTCAGTCTCATTACTGCGGTGTTGGCTTTGATTATTAAATGAGCCAAACCAGAGGTATCCACTAAAAAGGTACTATTTTACCTTCTGTTTTTAGTATTCTGTTGTGAGATACTTTGAGACTGCAAAAATTGGGTTATTCCTCAAATTTTCATCCACTCATTTTGGCATTCATTGGCGATTCTTGCTTAAATCAATGATTATTATACTGCAATATACTATAAAGTTTTAGTGAATCTTATTAGTCACCTAATGCTAGCAATCTCTCATGGATGGGCATAGATTGAAAAGGCCATCATGTCACAGTTCAGTGGAAGTGGGTGGGCACCAGCTTTCACCCCAGTCAAAGCTCTGTGCTGTTTGTATTGACCAAATAGCTGAGTTTATCACACTAGGTTTAAAGTGCGACATTATCATCTGCTAACCGTGTGACTTTATGCAAAATCACAATTCTCAGGGTTTTTTTCTACTCCAGGGGAATAAAAACATATCACAGATATTCTCACAATGTTTAGATGAGGTTCTTTATGTAGACCTTTTGGAAGGCATTATTTTTGTGTCAATAAGATAGCTACTATTTTTTCTAGGTTTTACCTCACTTTATATAGAAGTTTTATTCTTTCACCTACCAGTCACAATACATAATCTTCCATAGTATAATCCTTGAGAACTTTGCTTTCACATTTTATTTCAATTACAATGCCATAATGTGCTCATAGAGAATAAAAAATGAAGTGTGTCTCAATTGATTTATTATATCCAGCTTCCCATTTTTAAGGACAAATTTCTTTGCCTAATTGAAGTCACATGTTTTCAATTGAATCTAAAATATAGGAATGACACAAGTATGAACAAGTTCTTAATTTTCTCAATGTGAGTTTAAAATATCTCATTTTTAAATTTCTGAATTTCATTTATTCCAAGAAAATACTATTCTCTGCCTGATTTTTTTTTTTTTTTTTTTTGGCTTCCCTGGAATAGCCTGCTGGTTCTGGCCATGGATGAAACCCTAGGACTCCAATTAAAATTCAGCCACTGAATTGTGAGATTAAAGAAAAAAGTCCAACATTTGCTCATGTTTCCAGTGGCGATTTCTATCTTTAATTGCTCCAACCTTTTCTTAACTTATGACTACATATTCAAGTCATACGCTATACTTTTTAAATGTAAATTTCCATAGTCATCGTATCTTAAAATATCTTTATATTGAACTGAGTACAAGTTTGAAAAATCTGTATTGTGTGGAGAAAGTCACTACCATGTTTTGACAAGAAACTAATGAAATAGTTGAACTATTTGAAGTGCAGTTGATTCATGAGAAAATCAACACACTGGTGGAGTTTCTATAGCCAATTAAATGCTACAACACATAAAGTAATGTGAAATTTGGACACGATGTCTAATACTCAGTTTTAACATATACCATCTCCAATTCCATGTTTCATCCTATTGGCTATGAATTGATAAAGCTTGTCTTTAAATGGGCTTCTTTTTTATTAACTCTGTAGGAATTATGAATCACTGTAGAGTATTTTTCTTAGCAGAGAGCATCATATGAGTTCATTATAAATTTCAGTCTCCAGTCCATACATCAGACAAGAGTAGGGTGACATGAAGTGTCTTTAAGAAAACATATCTATCTATCTGTTTTCAAACAAGTGTGGAGACAAATTAACCTAAAAAGATAGTTATCTTTTACATTTGTTTGTGAAAAAGAAAATTTTTTTTAGTTGTTTTGAATTAATAACCAACATAGCTTGAATGAATTTTTGCATCAATCCAATGTACTTTCTTAAAAATTAAACACATTGCCCTTGTTTAGTTCTCAATAAAGAAAGAAAATAAAATTTTTGTAACATCTGAACATTTTTTTAATTTTTTATTGTTGTTCAATTACAGTTCCCACCCCCACCCCCATTTTCCTCATTCATGGGTCCTTAATACATGTTCCTTGACTTGACCCATCCCCTTCTTTACCCCATTATCCCCCTCCCCCACCCCTCTGGTCACTGGCAGTTTGTTCTTTATTTCCATGTCTTTGGTTCTATTTTACTTGCTTGTTTGTTTTATTGATTAGGTTCCACTTACAATGGAAGTGGGTGGGCACCAGTTTTCATACACTATTTTTTTTCACCACCTGGCTTATTTCATAGAGGTGAGATCATACAGTATTTTTTTTTCACCACCTGGCTTATTTCACTTAGCAAAACACTCTCCAGGTCCACCCATGCTGTTGTGAAGTTTAGAAGTTCCTTCTTTCTTTCTTCTGTATAATATTCTATTGTGTAAATGTACCACAGTTTTTTGATCCATTCATTTACTGATGGGCACTTAGGCAGTTTCCAGCACTTGGCTATTGTAAATTGTGCTGCATTGAACATTGAGGTACATAAGTTCTTTTGGATTGGTGTTTCAGGATTCTTATGGTATAATCCAAGTAGGGGAATTGCCAGGTCACAAGGCAGTTCCATTTTTAGTTTTTTAAGGAAATTCCATACTGTTTTCCACAATGGCTGCACCAGTCTGTATCCTCACCAACATTCTACTAGGGTTTCATTTTCTCCACAACCTCACCAGTATTTGTTGTTTGTTGATTTGTTTATGATGGCCATTCTGACCAGTGTGAGGTGGTATCTCATTGTGGTTTTAATTTGCATCTCTCTGATAGATAGTGATATTGAGCATCCTTTCATGTAGCTCTGGGCCCTCTGTATGTCCTCTGTGGAGAAGTATCTGTTCAAGTTCTTTGCCCATTTTTTTCTTTTTTAAAAAATTATTTTATTGTTCAATTATAGTTGTCTGCATGTTTAATTAGATTGTTTGTCTTCCTGGTGTGGAGTCCTGTGAGTTCTTTATACATTTTGGAGATCAAACTCTTGTCCAAGGTATCATTAGCAAATATATTTTCCCATATGGTCAATTCCCTTTTCATTTTGCTGATGTTTTCTTTAGCTATCCAGAAGCTTTTTAATTTGATATAGTCCCATTTGTTTATTATTTCCTTTATATCCCTTGCTCTAGTGGACATATTGGTGAAAATATTGCTGTGTGGAGTATCTGAAATTTTCCTTCTTATATTCTCATCTAGGACTTTTATGGTGTCATTACTTATATTTAAGTCTTTTGTCCATCTTGAACAATTAATTTTAATAGTAAATTTTCTACCAGCTTGTTCATATTAAAACATTTTGTTTACCTCCATTTTGTTTCTATGAGCTTTTTTCCTTTTAATTTCACTTGAAGTTCTCCATATTACTAGCATTGTCCCAAATCAAATAGTGTTCCACAAATATCTTCCCTTGGAATAAATGCTTCCAACCACATGCTGACAAACTGTTTGGCATCATATTACCTCAAGTACGTGAAAACCAAACACAAGGCTCATAGCTCCTCTTAGTTTTATTTATGAGCCTTAGAACAGTAGAGTATTAGAGAAAATTATGTTAGTCTTACAGAATTTTTTTTCACAAGGCAGTACTTACACATACTTATCATACACTATAGAGTCAAAATCCACATAGATTGGTTCTTGATTTTCACTCAAAGGGGAGTTCACATACAGGCCAGAAAAACTCTGGTGTTAGTAGAAATCATCAATTTATATATGACAAGAAATTGTCAAGTGCTACTTCACAAAGGAAGCACACTTATAGTATACTCCTTCCATTGTACTCTAAAGTATTTACTTTGAATTAGTTGTTGAACACAGGGGTTTCTTACTCTTGAATAAAATAACTGTTGTCTTAGAAGGAGGCTGTGTTAGCGCTATGTAAAGGCAGGGAGTGAGGGCAAATGCAGAGCTGGAAATACACTTGAGAACATTTGTGCCCATGGAGGTTGGTGATTTAATGAGCCACAGATCTTTTATTTTTATTTTTATTTTTGCAGTATTTTGGTTTTAAATGTTTGGATTATCCTTGATACACTCCCACTAAACTTGAGAGAGATTTGGAGGAATGAACCATCCGCTGTTAACTGTTGCTGCCTAGTAGCTAGCCTAGTACCAAGAAGCCAGTAGGTATTCAACACCTGGTGATTCCATGAATAAGACAGAATTTAAATACATCAGTTTTTCCCCAAAAGCATGATTAAGTGTTCCAAATTTACTTTTAAACCACATCGCTTTAAAATGTGTGCATAATGTATGAATTTCATTCATTTATTTGTAAGCATCGGAGTTTTGAAAAGCTTGCTTTTAGATTTCCCTAAAATCTTCAGTCAGACTTTTTTTGGCATTCAACCACAGTGTCTGCATTTGGATGTGGTCATAAAATTTCTGTACACACCCTCAAACAGCAGATCCATCAGCTAATTGCTGCTTCAATCAGCCACCTGTACCCCAGAAGCTGAGCTGGCACAAGTGGATGCTGGCAAATAAAACAAGAAATGTCCAAAAGAACCACAAAAAAACAGGAGATATCTCTCGAGATTTCCCAAATCATGTGAGTCTCATCAAAGCATAGTGTACTGATACAAAACAATAATAATAATGAAATATTGGCTCTGAAACTTAAATGCACTCCATCGTCTGCCAGGTAGTCACATAACTTAAAACATAGTAAGTGCTTGTTGTTAAATAAATGTCAAGCAAAAACAAGGTAAAATCAGAACATGAAAATCATAATATTTTCAAACAAAATGTTTTGGAAATATTAAATGTATATTTAATGGATCAATAAATGCAAAAACGTGGACATGTGAATTAAAAAATGAATCCTATCATTTGATCATTTAATATCTACCCAGAATGTAGAAAATAATGCTCTCTAGTCCAACATATTATTATAGTATCTTTTTTAATGCTTCTAAAACTAAAAAGTCTGTTACCACGTATGAATTACATAGACTACATTAGCATACCGTTTACCCTGCTGGCAAGAAGAAACACTTGAGTTTCATAACACTTCCTCATCTGTGACTGGGAATCCTGTTGCTATCCCAAAGGCACAATGGTTTAAATGTTCAATCATCCACATGTGCAATTTCTCCCTCTTCCTCTCACCAGCTCAAACTCCAGTGTTACAAAAGAATACTTCAGAATGGAAATCCCTACATGAGATATTTTTTGTTTGCCTTTTTCCTTTTATTTATTTATTTATTTATTTATTTATTTATTTATATTGTTGTTCAAGTACAGTTTTCTGCCTTTTCCCCCCACCCCAGCCCTCTCCATCTACCTCCCCTGTTTCCACGCCCTGCCTTGTCATTGTCCACATGTCCTTTATAATTGTTCCTGCAAACCGTTCACCCTTTTCCCCTGAAATTCCTTCCCCTCTTCCCTCTGGTCACAGTCTGACTGTTCTCAATTTCAGTGTCTTTGGTTATATTTTGCTTGCTTGTTCATTTTGTTGATTAGGTTCCTGTTAAAAGTGAGATCATATGGTATTTGTCCCTCACCGCCTGGCTTATTTCACTTAGCATAATGTTTTCCAGTTCCATCCATGCTGTCACAAAGCACATCCATGCTTTCTTTCTGCTGTATAGAATTCCATTCTGTAAATGTACCATAGTTTTTTGATCCATTCATTTACTGATGGGCACTTAGGTTGCTTCCAGCACTTGGCTATTATAAATTGTGCTGCTATGAACATTGGGGTGCATAGGTTCTTTTGGATTGGTGTTTCAGGGTTCTTGAGATATAATCCTAGCAGTGGAAATGCCAGGTCAAAAGGCAGTTCCATTTTTAGTTTTTTTAGGAAATTCCATACTGTTTTCCATAGTGGTTGCACCAGTCTGTAATCCCAACAGTGCACTAGGGCTCCCTTTTCTCCACAACCTCTCCAACACTTGTTGTTTGTTGATTTGTTTATGATGGCCATTCTGACCAGTGTAAGGTGGTATCTCATTGTGGTTTTAATTTGCATCTCTCTGATGGCTAGTGATGCTGCTCATTTTCATATGTCTCTGGACCCTCTGTATGTCTTCCTTGGAGAAGGGTCTGTTCAAGTCCTTTGCCCATTTTTTAATTGGGTTGCCTGTCTTCATAGAGTGGAGTCATGTGAGTTCTTTATATATTTTGGAGATTAAACCCTTGTTTGAGGTATCATTGGCAAATATGTTTTCCCATATGGTTGGTTCTCTTTTCATTTTAATACTGTTTTCTTTAGCCATGCAGAAACTTTTTATTTTGAAGAGATCCCATTTGTTTATCCTTCCCTTTGTGTCCCTTGCTCTAGGGGACATATCAGTGAAAATATGGCTACATGAATTATCTGAGATATTGGAGATTTTCTTGACTATGTTCTCTTCAAGGACTTTAATGGTGTCATTACTTATACTTAAATCTTTTATCCACCTTGAATTCATTTTTGTGTATGGTGTACGTTTGTGCTCGAGTTTCATTTTTTTGCATATAGCTATCCAGCTCTCCCAACACCATTTGTTGAAGAGGCTATTTTTACTCTATTTTATGCTGCTGCCCTCTTTGTTGAATATTAGTTGACTGTGGAGACTTGGGTTTATTTCTGGGCTCTCTGTTCTGTTCCATTGGTCTATCTGTCTGTTTTTATATCAACATCAGTCTGTTTTGATTACAGTGGCCTTGTAATACAGTTTGATATCAGGTATTGTGGTCCCTCCTACTTTGCTCTTCTTTCTCAAAATTGCAGCAGCTATTCGGGGTCATTTATGGTTCCATATAAATTTTTGAAGTGTTTGTTCTACATCTGTGAAATATGTTATTGGTACTTTAATAGGGATTTCACCTCATAGAAGAGGTGAAAGCAGATATCCTTGTCTTGTTCCTGATCTTAGTGGGAAAGCTCTAAGTTTTTGTCCATTGAGTATGATGTTGGCTGTAGATCTTTCATATATGGCCTTTATGATGTTGAGAAATGCTCTCTCTATTCCCACTTTGCTGATTGTTTTTATCAGAAATGGGTGCTGTATCTTATCAAATACTTTTTCCACATCTATTGATATGATCATGTGATTTTTGTCTCTGCTTTTGTTTATGTGATGTTATATATTTATTGATTTGCAAATATTGTACCACCCTTACATCCCTAGGATGAATCCTAGTTGGTCATGGTGTATGATCTTTTTTAATGTATTCCTGGATGCAGTTTGCCAATATTTTGTTGAGGATTTCAGTGTCTATGTCCATCAGCGATATTGGCCTGAAGTTTTCCTTCTTTGTTGCGTCTTTACCTGGTTTGGGGATTAGGATGATGCTGGTTTCACAAAAAGAGTTTGGGAGTTTTCTGTCATTTTGGATTTTTTCAAATAGTCTGTGAAGGATAGGGATTAGCTCTTCCTTAAAGGCTTTGTAGAATTCTCCTGTGAAACCATCTGGTCCAGGGCTTTTGTGTGTTGGGATTTTTTTGATGACTGCTTCAATTTAGTCTGCTGTTATTGGTCTGTTCAGGCTTTCTGCTTCTTCTTCATTGAGTTTTGGAAGATTATATTTTGCTAGAAATTTGTCCATTTCACCTAGGTTTTCAAATTTCTTGGCATACAGTACTTCATAGTAATTTCTTACAATCCTTTGTATTTCTGTGGTATCAGTTGTAATCTCTCCTCTTTCATTTCTAATTGTGTTTATTTGGGTCCTCTCTCTTTTTTTCTTGATGAGCCTGCTTAAAGGCTTGTCAATTTTGTTTATATTTTCAAAGAACCAGCTCCTGGATTTATTGATCCTTAGAATTGTGCTTTTAGTCTCTAAGTAGTTTTATTCTGCTCTGATCTTGGTTATTTCCTTCCTTCTACTTGCTCTGGACGGTCTTTGTTGTTGTTCCTTGACTTCTTGTAGGTGTAAGGTTAGGTTATTTATTTGAAATTTTTCTATTTTTTAAGATAGGCCTGTATCACTATGAACTTCCCTCTCTGTGGGAAGTTCAGGATTGCCTTCACTGTGTCCCATAAGATGTGGATTCTTGTGAGTTCATTTTCATTTGTTCCAGAAACTTTTTTATTTCTTCCTTGATCTCATTCTTGACCCATTCATTGTTTAGTAGCATGCTATACAATCTCCATAAGATTGAGTGTTTTTGAGTTTTTTCCTTGAGGTTGGTTGCTAGTTTCAGTCCCTTGTAGTCAGAGAAAATGTTTGATATGATTTCAGTTTTCTTGAATTTGTTGAGGATGTTTTGTGTCCTATCATGTGGTCTATCTTTGAAAATGTTCCATGTGCATTTGAAAAGAATGTGTATTTAGCTTATTTCGCTATATGTCAATTAAGTTCATTTGATCTAGGACACTGTTCAATGCCACAGTATCTTTGCTGATATTTTGTTTGGAAGATCTATCCATTTTTGACAGTGGGATTTTGAAATTCCCTACTATACTTGTGTTGCTGTCAATATCATTCCTGAAGTCCTCCAAGATTTTCTTTATGTATTTGGGTGCTCCTATGTTGGGTGCATATATATTTACAATGTTTATATCTTCTTCATGGATTCTTCCCTTGAGTATTATGAAGTGATCTTCTGGGTCTCTCTTTATGGCCCTTTTTCTGAAGTCTATTTTGTCTGATATGAGTATTGCTACCCTGGCTTTTTTTTCCTGTCCATTTGCTTGGAAAATTTGTTTCCAGCCCTTCACTTTCAGTCTGTGTAGGTCTTTTGTCCTGAGGTGGGTCTCTTGTAGGCAGCATATGTGTGGGTCATGTTTTCTTATCCATTCTGCTATTCCATGTCTTTTGTTTGGAGCATTTAATCCATTTATCTTTAAGGTTATTACTGATAGGTACTTATTCATTGCCATTTTTTCATACCTATGTTCCTCTCTCTCAGTCTTTTCCTTCCTTTTCTTAAAGCATTCCCTTTAGCATCTCTTGCAGAGCTGGTTTGGTGGAGCTGTATTCTTTTAGACTTCTTTTGTCTGGGAAGCTCTTTATTTGGCCTTTCATCTTGATTGACAGCCTTGCTGGGTAAAGTAGACTTGGTTGCAGGTCTCTGGTTCTCATTACTTGGAATGTTTTTTGCCATTCTCTTCTGGCTAGGAGCATTTCCATTGAGAAGTCAGCTGCTATCCTTATCGGGGCTCCCTTGTATGTCACTTCCTGTTTCTTCCTTGCTGCCTATAAGATTCTCTCTTTGTCTTGGAATTTTGCCATTTTAATTAAAATGTGTCTTGAAGTGGGCCTCTTTGGGTTCCTGTTGCTTGGGATTCTCTGTGTTTCCTGGATTTGCGTGACTTTTTCTCTCATCAGATTAGGGAAGTTTTCCATGATTTCTTTTTCAAACAGGTTTTCTATCCCTTGCTCTTCTTCTTCTCCTTCTGGTATCCCTGTTATATGGATATTCTTATGTTTCATGTTGTCTTGCATTTCCCTTAACCCCTCTTCATTCTTTCTGAGCCTCTTTTCCTTTTCTTGCTCATTCTGGGTGTTTTTTTCTACCTTGCCCTCCAGCTCACTGATTCGATCCTCTGCTTCATCTAGCCTACTTTTGATTTCTTCTACTGTGTTCTTCAGTTCAGAAATTGTATTGTTCATTTCCTTTTGGCCCTTGTTGATAGTTTCTATTTCCTTTTTCATGTTGATATAGTTTGCAGTGAGTTCATTGTAGTTTCCCTGTAGTTTCTGGTAATTTTCTGTGAGCTCATTGAGCTTCCTGATAACCATTGCTTTGAACTCAATATCTGATAGTTGACTTGCCTCTATTTCATTTAGCATTCTTTCTGAGGTTTCCTCCTTTCCTTTCATTTGGGGATTGTTTCTCTTTGTCTTCCTATTACTTGTGAGACTCTTCTTGTTAGCCTCTGCTTCTTAAATTGATCTTTTCTGACTCCCTGGGTTTCTGGTGTGAACTTCTATGGTAGAAGATCTGTCAGATTCAGTGGTACAGTCTCCTTAACCTCCTGAGCTCACTGGTCTTGGGCTTTCGTTTATGTTGGCTCTCTGTATGTCTTTGGGTTTGGATTGATGTTCAGTCTTTCTTTTGTAGGTCCTTCCCTCCAGCTGGTTAATTGAGTGTCACTCCATCTACCACATCTTGTATTGTGTTTTGCATGTGTGGACAGGTTGTGTTGAAGCTGATTTTTCTGTGTGTACAAGGTTTTGAGACTTCTCTCTCCCTTGTTCAGTTGTTTGTTCTGGGTAATTTCTCCACCATTTAGATGTATTTCCAGATCAGCCCTGGATTGGGGTTAGTGTGGCTTCCACTCCCTCCTTCACCTTCTTCCATTGTTATCTGTTGGTGGTTCCTTTGTTGGTAGGTTTCCTCTTCCAGCAGGTGCACTGTGTTCACAGCTCCCACCTTACAGGTTCTCTGGAGTAGCAAAGTGAAATTTATCTCACTGTCTCTGTTGTTGGGATGACCCCTCTTTGGGTCTAACTCTGGTCTTTTCATAGCTCCAGGTTTTATTGTCTCATGTCTGGTTTTGCAATGTCCTCTACAATTTTTGTTCTCCAATCTTCATATATGCAGGGATACCATTGGCCGTTCGCTCTGCTCCTCAGAAAATCAGCTAGGTGTTTCACCTGCACGCAGGGGGAAGTAGACTCTGCCCCCACCTATCTCGCCTCCATCTTCCAACTTCTATATGAGATATTTTGACTACATCTTAGGGTCCACTTATGGCTTTGTAAAGGGTAGTTTTGACAATGAAAAATTTTTGCCTTTTGTGCTCACCTTAACATTTAACTATTTAAAGATGAGCAACAATTGTGTTTTAAAAAGGCCCATTAAAATTTTCACTGGTGAAAGTACAGGAATCAAAAGTCAATTTGTTTAAATACTTTAATTTAAATTTTTTTATTTTTTTTTCTACAATAAATTTATTAAAAATTTATAAAAATTATAAAAAAGATTCTTCAATGGGTACAAAGGGAAAGTGGTAAAAATGTAGATTTCCCTCCCACATATGACCTCCAAGCTCCCAGTCCCCCTTTTATAGAAGTAACCACTGTTGCCATTTATTTTGGCATATAACTCTTTAATATAATGATTTTATTTCCTTTGGATATAAACCCAGAACTAGGATTTCTGGATTATATGGTAGTTCTTTTCTTTTGCTTTACTTTCCAATTACAGTCTACATTCAATTTTATTTTGTATTAGTTTCAGATGGACAGCATAGTGATTGGACAGTCACATACTTTATAGAGTGTTCTACCCGATATTTCCAGTACCCACCTAGCACATACATAGTTATTGCAATGTTATTAACTATATTCCCTATGCTGAGCTTTACATCCTCATGACTGTTTTGTAACTACCAACTTGTACTTCTTAATCCTTTCACCTTTTTTACCCAATTACCCAATCCCCTCCCCTTCTGTCAACTGCCAGTCTGTTCTCTGTATCTAAAAGTCAATTTCTGTTTTGTTTGTTTATTTGTTCTTTAGATTCCACATGTAAATGAAGTCATATGGTGTTTGTCTTTTTCTGAATGACTTATTTCATTAAGCATAGTACCCTCTAGGTTCATCCATGCTGTTCCAAATAGTAAGATTTCATTCTTCTTTAATGGCTCATTATATATATACATGTTATCATATACATGTGACATATGTCACATATATAAATAAAGGTGATACACACACACACACACACATCAGCTTTTTAATCCACTCACCTATTGTTGGGCATTTGGGCTGCTTCCATCTTGGTTGGCTATTGTACAATAACACTGCAGTGAACACAAGGGTGAATATGTTCTTCAGAATTAGTTTTTGGCATTTCTTCAGATATATACCATAACAGAAATGGAATTGTTCAGTCATAAGGCAGTTCCACTTTTAATTTTTTGAGATAACTATATATAACTTTCCACAGTAGCTGCACCACTCTGCATTCTCCCCAACAGTGCATGAGGGTTCCCTTTTCTCCAAATCCTGGCCAGCATTTGTTGTTTGTTGATTTATTGATGACAGCCATTCTAACAGGTTTGAGCTGATATCTCATTTATTTATTTTTTTTAAAAATGTGCCAACTATAATATGTACATGGTAGTAAAATGGATGATTGATAATGGTCTTTTAATTTAATTTTGACAAGCTTGAATTAGAACTTCTAAGTATTTTTTTCCTTCTGGAATTGCAGAATCATACCTTTCTTTCTGTGGTGTTTGCCTAGTAATTAACCTTATATAGTGTACAGAGTATCTAGATCATCCCTCCTGAGTTGCATATTCTTTAGTTGCTTTATGTAGAAATGGAACTAAAACTACGTACATCACAGGAGAGACATATAAGGAAAAAAGGTAAAACAGCTAACTGTTCTATATTAAAAATTTTTGATTTCTCACTCCCTTCTTTTAGTTGAAGGATGTATATTGAGAGTCTGTGCAGATTAACTCTTTCTAGAATAGCATAAGATGGAAAAAGACAAAGAAAAAAGACTCTCTAATATTAACAAATATCAATGGAGCACTTATTTCCTAAACAGCCACTGTCTAATTGCTTTAAAATAAATAACCTTTTTAGTCCTCTAAACATCCTCATGAGACAGATGTTAACACTGGCTCTATTTTACAGAAGAGACAAATAAAGTGCAAGGAGAATGGCGTGCATAAAGATACAGAGCTGGTAAGCAGCAGAACATGGGTTTAGACCAAGCAGTATGGAGGGAGGGCCAGATTCGTAACTGCCATACTATGCTGCCTCACTGTCGAAGGTAAGAAAATAATCTGTTCCAAAAAAAATTTTTTTAATTCACAACAATCGGAATCAATAGTGCCTTCTCGGCAGTTTACCATTCTATTATGGTTCCTTTTACACTAATCTGTGCAGCCTTTCTTCACAGTTAATACCAGACCATGGATTCTGAAAGATCAAAGCATTGCAGAAATTCTGAAGCCCCATAGCAATGTAATCCCCTCTGAGAGATGGCCATAGCTGGCCATAAATTCTAGCAATCCTGCTGGGAAAAAATGAGACATGATTACATTGGAAGTGGGGGAATGCCTTCAGCTCAAAGCCTAGGCTTTCTGTGTATGTGCAAAGTACAGATTAAACCTTCTTTTGCTGTGTCCAAAAGAAGCCTTTGCCTAGACACTCAGCGTTTCCACTTAGGCAAGATGAAGAACTAAGTGAATACAGCTGGAAGCTGAACCATTTGTTCCAGATGGTGTAGACATTTCAAACCTGAGGTTCCTAGGCAATGGCAGCACATGGAATTTTACTCAAGTAGAAGCACTAATATGTTCACGAGCTCAACTTGCACTCTTTGGTATACAAACAAAAAGCACATCAATTTAAGAGAATATCTTTGCTCACAAAACAGTGTACAGAAATGCAGTAATTATCTACACAATCAAATGAAAAAGTATGCCTTTGACTCAAAGAATTATTTTGAATCCCCCTTTTTTGCTTTAATAATCTGTTCAATTGCTTCACTTATTCATTTCACTTCTCCAATGTAAAACAAGTATTAAGAAAATTATTTGCTTACTTGAGGAGTGTGTTTGCATGTGTATGTGTTTAATTGTAGATATGTCCCATTGCTGTGTTCGGGTGTGAGAATCAGAATGAAGTCTTTGTGCTCTGGCCCTCAGGGCTGTAAATCACTGGTGACAAGGCCACATGCCTGAAGTGAGACTGTCACACTGTCCCCCCATGGTTTTGCTCCTGCAGCTGCTGCCACAAGTGTAATTAGCTCTATGATCACTGAGCATGTGGTTATAACCAGTGGGTGCCTGTTTTTCTTTTAACTGTTTCAATTTTTATTTATTTATTTATTTATTTATTTATTTATTTAGCTTTTTGAAGTATAATTGACAAAGAAAATTGTAATACATTTAAACTGTACACCTGGGTGATTTGATATATGTATACATGAAAGGCTTCCAATCATCTAGTTAATTAACACACCCATCACCTCATATACAAAGTCTGTCCAGAATGTATCCAGCCATGTACTATGGAAAATAGAGACATTTATTGAAGAAGATACAAGAAACATTGTACATAAGATAATGATGTCTCAGTTCCCTCCAAAGTAGGCACCTTAGGACCTCACACAGTTCTCCCAATTGCCATAAGCTACTCTGTCACATTTTCCTGAATTTCATCAAAGCTCTGAAATCTCTTCCCTTTCAAAGGTAATTTTAGTTTTGGAAAAAGCCCGAAACCTCAGGGTGTCAAATCTGGGCTGTAGGGAAGGGTGGGCTGTGTCATCTGGGTAATTTAATGTTTTGCCAAAAAACTGTATGAGATGTGGTGCATGAGTGGGGCATGTTGTTGTAATAAAGCTGCCGATCACCAGTTGCCCATAGCTGCAGCTTTCTGAATCATCCGGATAGTTTCTGTGGAGGAATGTTCAAGCTTAATGCAAAATTTGATGCAGATTCATTGCTCCACTCACTCAATCATTTTGAATGCGATGACCATATAGTACACATGCTCACTCAATACACATGCTCACTCAACGGCGTCTACTACCCCCACAGACTAGTACAGTGAAGTCGTCACTGTTCTTGCATGTGCTTTCCAGTCTGCTCTCCTTGGCTGCCAGGTTACACCGATGTCACACAATCCATTGTCATTCTATTAACAAAGTCTGGACTTCTTCCAGACAGACCTCGTATTCTCATCTTTCTCTTGCTTGCTTTTTTTTTGTTAGAGCTTTTAAGTTCTACTTCCTTAGTAAATTTCAAATTTTGTAATACAGTGTTTTCAACTATAGCCTCATGTTATTCATTAGATCCTCAAAGCTTATTCATCTCATAGCTGCAATTTTATACCATTTGGCCAACTTCTCTGTATTTCTCTAACTTTCCTCCCCCTGGAAACCAATTTTCTACTTTTCATACAGAACAACTGAGTGATGACCCCAGGACAACATGAGCTCTTTGGGTATGTTGTTTCACTAGAGAGGATGTGAAGAGGAATAGAAGTTCCCAGATATCTCCTGTGGGTGAAAGATCCCATGGCTCTTGCAGCAATTCACATGTACCTCCAGGGGAGGGTATGGCGTAGCCAGAAAACATTCCTTAGTCCTTATTCATTTCTTTCTTTCAAATGCAAGAGTGAGCTCCTAATTCTCTTTTCATCACCCTCTCTATCAGTTAGAATTGCATATGGCTTATTTTAACAGACAAGCCCAAAATAGCCATGATTTTGAAAAGATAGATGTTTTCATCTCTCATGAGAAAGGAATTCTAGCAGCTGGCAGTTTAGAGGAGGTATGGCTTCTCCACAAAGCCTTGAAGCCTTGGCACTTTCTGGCTACAGTCTTTATGGTGCGGCATTCATCTTCACGGTCCAATATGGCTGCTCACCTTCAGTCATCAATTAAGCATTCCAGGCAGCAGGAAGAAGGAAGTAGAAGGAGATTTAGCCCCCTTTCTTTACAGAGTCATCCTGATATCCCATGTGTTTCTGCTTGCACCTTATTTGCCAAAATGTAGTCACATGCCATGGCTAGATGGAACAGAGATGAAACATTTAATCTTCTGAATAGGTACATCCTGCTCTGAACAAATGTGGGGGGTATGTGGATAAAGAGAATCGCCATTTCCCTAGGAAACAGTTATCCTCTGCCTTACCGTATTAATCACAATATTCCAGTTTGCCTCATAACTGAAACACAAGATTTGCAATAGTGCCATGGCCCCACATCATAGCTATTTCATTGCATCACCTAATCCCAAACAGATGATATTAACAGTATTGTAAAATACTATTCTAATTTCTTAAATTATTCTGTCTTCACTGGCCACCTTCCAATATCTTTTACACATCAACAAAGAAAATAGTAACAACTGGACTCACTTTATTTGTACCATTCCTCTAACTTCCCTTCATACTAGTGAGCTAGAGTGGCCTCTGTACTTTCAGAATAATCTGACTTTGGCTCATGCTACTCATGCTTCTTCTGTCTCTCACCCAAGTAATGTCTGAGATGAAATTTCTAATCCAATCTCTATCACATGACAAGTCTCCTAAAACTGCCTAGAATATCCCAAAGACAGGGGGAATTCCTTTCAATATAAGGAAGATCTGTTTTTTAAAATACATATTTTTAAAAAAATGAAAGAAATACCTTACCTACTGGTGGAGGTGTGTTTCTCACTATATAGGGTGTTTCAGCAATGGCTGAAGAGCCTCAGAGAAGAGAAGCAAACCTCAGCTTGAAGGAGCAGAAAACCAACTTCCATAGTCCATTATGGCCCACAGATTCCTTGTATTTCATTTCTGTCAGAAATAGCCATGTTAGTGCTACTGTTTTCAGATGCTAAAGCAAAAATTTGGAGAGTGACAGTATTACTTCAGGTAGGACAAAAGGCCATGTAGCCATACCTGGACTGAAAAATTCATTTGAAATTAATAGCAGAGCTTTTCAGATCAGCAAACTTTTTAGGAAACAAATAATATAATATTTCTATTTGTAAATGGGTACTGTCTGTGCATATATACAAAATATTTTTTGCTAATGGCTTTGGTGTCATTTCAGCCAACTCCCAAGGTTTACCAGATTGTAATTCAATGTCTATTTGGTGTTTATTTTGACAAGTTATTGAATAACCATGATCTCAGTTTTCTTGAGAATGGACTGCTGCAGAGAAATCCTGAGGACTCCAGTTTTGTCTGCATCCACATTTTCAAAACAGGACTTCTTGGATAGACAAAGGACATAATCACTAGATGGAGGCCATCGATATTGCTCTGAAACAACCAAAAGGACTGTGTCTGTGTGATTGTGATTGTCTTCAAACTCAGTATCATCTACTCCTAGCTGGTCATTGTAAAAAGGAGGCAGTGTCTCAAATATCCTGCTTTGAATTATCACTTAACATATTAATAGAACAGTGCTTTTCAAGTCAATAATTTACTTTCATTTATTTCATTTTATTTTCCAGTACATAAACCCATTTGCTTTTCAAATTTTATATTCATTGGAAAATAAAAAAATTAATACTTTTCATTAGTTAGCAGAACACTATATATATTTTGAGAGAACATTATCTGTGGACAAAATATTGAGGTTACTACTTTTTCCCCTTTTTAAATGAAAAGTTATCCATATCTTTTGATTGCATACAGCTCCTAAGGACTTATGTAACATTTCTGCTTATTGTTAAAGAAAATTTTCTGTTAATACATCCTGTTTAGAATTCACTTTCTTCTTGGTCAAATTCCAAATTTGTTAATATTATGATCATTTTTTCTATATAAGATGTACGTCCACAAAAGTCCAGCCATTGTTAATATAACAGGAATGGTTTGAGCAACATTGATGTAACCTGGCAGCCAAGGACAGTGGACTGGAATGCACATGTATTAACAATGGTGACGTCACTGTAATAGTCAGGTGACTGTAGATGCCATTTTGTGAGCCTGTGTACTGCGTGGCCATCATGTTCAAAATGACTGAGTGAGTACAACAACGAATCTGCATCAAATTTTGCATTAAGCTTGAACATTCCCCCATAGAAACTATTCTTGTGATTCAGAAGGCCCCAGCTGTGGGCAACTGGTGATTGTCAGTTTTATCACGACAATGCGTCCACTCCTGCATCATGTCTCCTGTGCTTTTTGGGCAAAACATCAAACCACCGAAGTGACTCAGACCCCCTACAGCCCAGATTTGGCAGCCTGCAACTTCTGGCTTTCCCAAAACTAAAATCACCTTTGAAAGGGAAGAGATTTCAGACCTTTGATGAGATTCAGGAAAATATGACAGGGCAGCTGGCAGCTATTGGGAGAACCGTGTGAGGTCCCAAGGTGCCTACTTTGAGAGGGACTGAGGCATCATTGTCCTGTGTGCAATGTTTCTTGTACCTTGTATCTTGTTCAATAAATATCTATATTTTTCATAGTACATGGTGGAATACTTTCTGGACAGATCTGGTATGATACTAATTGCCAGTTATTAAGATCCTAAGGATGGTGAGGATTACTATTTAATATTTATCCTTTTTTAAGTTTCTCCTGTGAAGTATGATATTTAATATTTTTATTAGGCAGGTATAATTATTTATTTCCTTTGATCCACTTTTTAATTGGCCATTGATCACCTCAGGATAGTGTTTTCTCATTCTATTTCCTTCAAAAGCTATCATGTCTCTTGGAACTTCCAGTATTTACCAGGATCTCAGTTCTATAGATTCCCTCTTATTAAGTGAAAAATAAAATCTTTCTTTCCTGTGCGATGAGTTAAATTCAGCAATGAATTTGATTCTATACTTTTCTTTGCTTATATGCAAATAGACTCATAAGGCTAGAAAATAGAAAATAGGAAGACAATTTCTTGCAAAAACATAAGTTTAAATAAAAAGTGTTCACCAGTCCTTAGCGACCAATTGCTGATGAAAGGGGAGCACCTTTTCACTTTCACAACTATAGAAAACTGGAGAATCAGATGCCAGGGTAATTGCATGTCTCCTGTCAAGTCCTTTCCTTTAAACTGATGCTTATAGTTGACTACTGAACTGTTCCTTGAAGACCAGAAATCTAAATTAGCCTGAGATACAACAGAGGTTTTAGGAGTTATATCATGGGTCCGGAGGAGAATTTGAAAATATCTCTACTTCAGAAAGCCTTATCTTAATTATTTTTCTTATCAACATAAGCATAACTTTTTCAAAGGATGCATGATAAGCCTAAAACTTAAATATATATCATCCTGCTGCCTCTGTCCACAAAATTCTAGACACCTGCCCCATCCCCTCACCCTGAGACAAAGAGATTGTTTTAACTAGCATCCTATTTTTCTTTAAGTATCATTTACTAATTCTACCACCATAAATCTACCACAAAATTATCAAAACTGCTCATTTACAATGAAATACTGCATAGTATTTAGGCTAGTTAAACCCATGCATTGGAAAAAAAATGATTCAATTCACTCTTTGGCTCATTGGTGAAATATGAAACATTCAAATAGTCATAACTACCAAAACAAACACAAAAACAAATTAAAAAAGAAAAAACAGCAAATGCAGGTTTATTAACTTCTGAGAGAGTAATGCTATGCTAATGCAATGAATTGAAGTAGTATAAGCAATTATCCAATATTAGGAAAAGGAAAAAATGTTAAGCCAGTTGTTTAACTGAATTGACTGGTTAGATAAATAAGCTACTTATTATTGCTGCATTTAGTCAGCCCCATTAGTATTGTTAGGAATTCTTAACATTTTGTTCAGACGGAATGAATTTTCTTTTCTTCCTCTGGTTGGTGCATTGAAAAGTGAGATAATAAACTGAAAGTTCTCTTTAATCCATGACCTTCACAATATGGGACTTAAATAAAATGACCCCTTAGCAGATCTAGTCTCTCAATTTGAAATAAAGACCATGAGACTCTCACTCTGTCCCATTCTTTCTGCTAAATAAGAGGTTAGCAGAGACAGGAGAACCCAATGCCATATTCAAGAAAAATGAAAGAGTGGATGTTAATCAACATAAGGGACATTAATGAAAACAGAATGAATCTCCTGTGACCTTTTGCTTACAAGGTTAGTCTAATCACACATATGTATAATTAAAAAATAAATTCAGAAATGCACTTCAACTTTTAACTGAAGTTATTATAAGAAGCAAAAGCATATACTGAAAAGATATCAGTAGTACCCATCAGGTTGGTTTAATTTTAGTGTTTAAAGCACCATTCCTCCAAATGAGTATCGAGTTGGCATAATATGTTAAATTTGAATACTTTAAAAAAGAAACAAAGAAAAAAAAACCTAGGAAGAAGACAGGCCACAAACTGAGAGAGAATATTTGCAAAACACACATCTGATAAGGGACTGTTATGCAAAATATAAAAGAAATTCTTAAAACCCAATAATAAGAAAACAAAACAAGAAAAGATTAAAATGGGTAAAAGACCTGAACAAACACCTCACCAAAGAAGGTATAGATAGCAAATAAGCACATGAAAAGATGCTCCATAGTATGTGTCATCAGGGAACTTGGAAAGAAAATAACAATGAGGTAATACTATATAAACCCATTAGAATAGTCCAAATCCAGAACACTGGAAATAGCAAATGCTGTCAAAGGTGTGCAGCAACAGAAACTGATTTATTGCTTGTGGGAATGCAGAATGGCACAGCACTTTGGAGGATACTTAGTGTGTTTGCTTGATTATGTACTAATACTTTTCTTTAAATTTTTTGAGAACAGCCATACTATTTTCCATAGTGGCTGCATCATTTTGCATTCCTGCCAGTAGTGTAAGGATTCCAGTTCCTCTACCTCCCTGTTAATACTTGGTATTTTCAAAGTTTTGTTTGTTTGTTTTTTATTTGTTTGTTTTTCATGATAACCATCCTAATGGGTATGGTTACTCAGTATTTTAAAGCAAATTCTAAGCATCAGATTCTTTCGTAACTATATTTGTCTTTTACAGAGACATTTCTCCTTTAAGAATGTAGAAATTCCATGTTAACTTATTATTTCCAGGTAATATACTTACACCATTAATATTTTATAAAACTATCCAATCACATCAGGAGACATTTATATTAGCCATAACATCATTAATAATTTTTTAAATGGTATGCACAAAAAAATTCTGCCAATTTCACAAATTGGAACCAATTAAATTGTTTAAAATTTTTTTTCTAAGCCCCATTTAATGAGTTCTGAGTCTCATGGCAATGTTGAAAAAGAACAAGAATAGGAATTTTCTTTTACCTTTAGTGATAATGGAAGCATATCACATCTCATTGTTTTTAGTTTCATGTCAGTTTTAACAATGAAGGGAGGCCAAAGCCTGGGTCTTTTGGTCCTCAGGGAAATCCAGTGTGTTTTCCTGCCCTGAATGACTTTAGGACTGATGTGATTTCCTTAATAATCTTCAACTGCAGGTCGCCATTTTACAGATGCATATTTTTAGTTATTTTTTTATGTTTGGTAGACAATTAAGATAAAATTTTAAACACTTTTATCTAAAATTATTCCATTATTTTTTTTTATTTTAGAAGCAGAAAAAGAAAAAGAGAAATCAGTAAGGGAGAAGGCTACCTTTTCTCTCATGATTCCATCAGAAACTTACAATTCAAGGAGATTTGTGAAAATAATAGTCTTACAATTTTCAAAACTTTCAAGGTTATGAAAGACAAGGAGAGACTATAGAAGTATTTCAGATTTAAAGAGATATGACAATGTAATGCAACATGTCATCTTAACTGAATCTACTAGTTTTCCAGAGGATGTTATTGGAACAATTGGCAAAATTTGAATATGTCTCTAGATTGGATGGTGATAATGTCTAATGTTACTTTTATGATGTTTGTATATTGGTTATGTAGGAAAATGTCCTTGTTCATCAGAATCACACACTGAAGTGTTTACATATGATAGGACATCACATTGGCAACTTATTTCCAAATGGTTCAGGTAAAAAAGGGATTCTTTGTTCTAATCTTGCAAATATCTTTACACATAAAATGATTTTTAAACTACAAATTATCTAGACAAAAATTACAGATAAAATAAAGATATTTTACTGGACAAACATAAAAATTTGCAAAAACAGTAAAAACAGATTTATCTATGAAAATTTTTAATTTAAAAAAGTGAAGGCTAGTCAAGAGCCAAACAAATGGCGTAGTTCCCTCTCAGACCTCTCCCCTGCACACAGTGCCATAGTGCAGCTCAAATCAATGATTTGGAGCAGAAGGAAGAAATAAACATTCAACCAGAACAGGGTGAAGAAATAAGAATTCAGAAAAATGAGGAGAGGCTTTGGAACCTCCAGGACAACTTTAAACATTCTAACATCTGAATCATAGGGTCATCAGAAAAAGAAGAGGAGGAGCAAGAAATTGAAAACTTATTTGAAAAAATAATGAAGAACTTCCCCAATCTGGCAAAGGAAATAGACTTTCAGGAAGTCCAGGAAGCTCAGAGAATCCCAAAGAAGTTGGACTCAAGGAAGCACACACTAAGGCACAGCAAAATTACATTACCCAAGATTAAAGATAAGGAATCTTAAAAGTAGCAAGAGAAAAGAAGACAGTTACTTACAAAGGAGTACCCATAAGACTATCAGCTGATTTTTCAAAAGAAACCTTACAAGAGATTTCTTTTGAAAGGCAAGAAGGGGCTAGAAAGAAGTATTCAAAGTCATGGAAAGCAAGGACCTACATCCAAGACGACTCTATCCAGCAAAGCTATCATTTAGACTGGAGGGCAGATAAAGTGCTTCCCAGATAAGGTGAAATTCAAGGCATTCATCATCAAGCCTTTATGAAATGTTAAAGGGACTTATCCAAGAAAAAGGTCAAAAATATGAACAGTAAAATGACAACAAACTTACAACTGTCAACAACTGAGCCTAAAAACAAAAACACAAAAACAAACTAAGTAAACAACTAGAACAGGAACACAGAAACAGAGATCACATGGAGAGTTATCAGCAGGGAGAGGGTGGAGGGAGAAAGGGGGAAAAGGTACAGGGAATAAGAAGCATAAATGGTAGGTACAAAATAGACAGGGGGAGGTTAAGAATAGTATGGGAAATGGAGAAGCCAAAGAATTTATATGTACAACTCACGGGCATGAAGTAAGGTGGTGGAATACTGGTGGGAGGCAGGGTGCAGTGTGGAGGGGAATAAAGGGGAGAAAAAAATGGGACTATTACAATAACATAATCAATAAAATATATTTTTTAAAAAGCAAAGGCTATTTGTTTTATTACAAGCCATCTAATCCAAACTAATATAATTACATACCTTCATTTCACACTTTGAATTTCACATGGTCTAGATGACAGCTGGACGATAATGGAAAAGTAAGATTAAAGCTATATTTGGTAGGTATTTGTTATATGCTGAATGATGATAAAAAGACTGGCTATTCTTTTTTTAAAGATTTTATTTGTTTATTTTTAGAGAGAGGGGAAGGGAGCGAGAAAGAGAGGAACAAAAACATCAATCTGTGGTTGCCTCTCATGTACCCCCTAGTGGGGACCTGGCCCACAACCCAGGTATGTGCCCTGACTGGGAATCAAACCAGCAACCCTTTGGTTCATATGCTGGCACTCAATCCACAGAGCCACACCAGCCAGGGCAAAGATTAATTATTCTTTTGTAAGTTATTTAACAAAAGTATTTTTGAACTGTGGTTTTATTTCCTCAATTATAATTTACATTCAATATTATTCTGTATTAGTTTCAGATGTACAACATAATGGTTAGACAATCATGTAATTTAGAGTGATCCCTCTGATAATTTTAAGTGGCCACCTGGCACCATACATAGTTATAGCAGTATTATTGACTAAATTCCCTATGCTCTAATTTACATTTCTGTGACTATTCTATAACTATCATTCTGTAGTTCTCAATCCCTTCACCTTTTTCACCCAGTCCCACAACCCCCTTCCCTTTTGTTAACTGTCAGTCTGTTCTCGGTATCTACGAGTCTGTTTCTGTTCATTTGTTTGTTCTGTTATTCAGATTTCACATATAAGTGAAATCATATGGTATTTGACTTTTTCTGTCTGACATTTCACTAAACATAATACCTTCTAGGTCCAACCACGCTGTCACAAATAAGATTTCGTTCTTTTGTATGGCCAAGTAGTATTTCATTGTATATATGTACCCACTGCTTTTTCTATCTATTCATCTATCAGTGGGCACTTGGGCTGCTTCCATACCTTGGCTACTGTAAATAATGCTGCAATGAACATAGGGGTGCATATATTCTTTGGAATTAGTGTTTGGGCTATCTTCAGATATATTCCCAGAAGTAGAATTACTGGGTCAAAAAACAATTCCATTTTTAACTTTTTGAGGAATTTCCAAACTGTTTTCATAGTTGTTGCACTAGGGTTCACTTTTCTCCACATCCTTGCCAACACTTGTTTGTTGATTTATTGATGATAGCCATTCTGACAGGTGTGAGGTGGTATCTCATTGTGGTTTTCATTATCATCTCTCTGATTATTAGAGATATTGAGCAATTTTCATATGTCTATTGCCATCTGCATGTCCTCTTTGGAGAAGTGTCTGTTCAGGTGTTCTGCCCACTTTTTAATTAGGTTGTTTATGTTTTGGAGTTGAGTTGTCTGGGTTCTTTATAAAATTTAGATATTAACCCCTTATTAGATGTACCATTGGCAAATATATTCTCTCAATCAGTAACTTGTCTTTCTGTTTTGTTGATGGTTTCCTTCGCTGTGAAAAAACTTTTTACATTGATGTAGTCCCATTTTGTTTATTTTTTCTTTTTGTTTCCCTTGCCTGACATGTCAGAGAAATGTTTAAGATTTGACTGCCTCTGTTTTATTCTAAGAGTTTTATGGTTTACATTTATGGTCTTACATTTACATCATTAATCCATTTGGAGTTTATTCTTGTATATGGTGCAAGAAGGTAGTCTAGTTTGGGGGGTTTTTTTGCAAATACCTGTCCAATTTTCCCATCACCATATATTGAGTAGATCATGTTTACCCCATTGTATGTTCTTGCTTCTTCTTCACAGTGTAACTGACTGTATAGGTGTGGATTTATTTCTAGGCTCTCTATTTGGTTCCATTGATCTATGTGTCTGTTTTTATGCTAGTACCATGCTGTTTTGATTATAGCATTGTAGTATAGTTTAAAATCAGGTATAAAAATCTTAATGTAATATCTGTGTAATTCTTGTTCCTTGAGAATACCTTGTGGTGTGAAAGCCTTAACATGCAAAGCTCAGTTGAACCTTGGAAGAGAGATACAGAAAAGAATATTAATACTTTTAAAATTGTTGTGAGCATCAGAGATTGCTATCATCTGTCACAGATGATAGGAAAAAATAAAGTCGCTTAAATAGGTGAATCAGATTACAATAAGAGAGCAATCTTCCATAGCTCAGGACTATGTATGATAAAAACTTTCATAACAAATATACATTGTCCTTCTTACCTACCACCAAATGTTAATTCACAGTCAGGAAAAATTACTTGATGAAGATGGTGCTTAGCCCACTACAAATGTGTTTCATACTCAATTTTCTAAAGCCATTAGTTAGTGTGTTAAGTGAAGAGGAAACCTTTTTTGTACAAATCCCTTGAGTCTTGTACACTTCTTCTTTTGTGTTAGTATATCTACATCATATTTTGAATTACTTCCAAGCTATTCAGATGTCCTAGTATCTTATATGCTTTTCTCAACACTTGTTGCTGTGATGTTCATTATGACATGCATACATTTTTTAAAGGATAATTTAAAATGTGTCATTACTTACTGACTATTCTAATGGTAATATGCACTCATGATTCCACAGTAAGTATTTATGTCACAAAACCTTTTTGTTTTTTACTTCAAGTTTTTGTATGTGTGTGTATATATGTATATATATATATACACACATATATATATATACACAGAATGAAACACTTGGGAGAAGAAAAAAGGGAAACCTGAATAGCAGATGATTTGCATTATTTCAAAGACCCATCTGGAATGAGAGGTCTTTGCCAAGCACAGTCTTTGAATATCTGCTTCACTCTTCTCTCTTTGTAACTGGCTTCTTCTTTTTCACTCAACCACATAGAAGACATTAAGGCTGTTGAATGTGTCAGACATGGTAAGGATCTAGCTTACAATAAAGAAACTGTACAAGTCTCTTAGTCTCAATTCTAAAGTCCTTGGGCATGTACTGCGATTACCCTAGTCTAAGTTAGGTGAAGCCCTGTTTCTGTTGATCGTAGCCAAAATACAAAGCAATTTTAGGTGCTAGGAGTCACCCATGTGACCACATGGACTTGCAGAAAGTTTGGTTTCAGTAAGAGGATTGGGGTAACGGAGTGGGCAGATAACTTAACAATTGCTCACTATAGTCATGATGGAAAATATTAAATAATTAATAAGTATGAAACATGTCTGATTAATTAAAACACCTATTTAGCAGTATATCCAAAACTTTATTTAAAATGTTAAACAAAATCTTTGAAGCCAAAAGTTGTCCTGAAAGAGGTGTGTGAGCAGCACACTAGCCAGAAAAAGGACCAGGTCCTCAGGCACATAGTTAAACCACCAGCCGCAGGGCTGGATGGAAAAGACAAACATGTCCGCCATCCTGGGGTTGATGGGGCTTTTTTATACAACGGGTTTGGAGAAGAGAGATAGAAGTTGTTTTGAAGGAATTTACATGGGCTGTAGATAAAAAGGGTGGAAAAGGGTGAAGCAAGGACAGTTCTGGGACAGAAGAATAGTCCTAAAGAAGACGTGTTTGCTGCTTTTGGATTGGCTGTGGGGAACAGACCAGAATGTTCATGCTTAATCAAGATGTGGTGGAGTCTGGTGGTCAGCTATTCTCTCTAGGTAAGAGCTGAAGGAGCCATGTGGAAGTTGATTCCAAGTTATTTTTTATATATTCAGGAACATGAGCAGTCTTTTGCTCTGTTAACTGATTAACCTCCCTTGTCTCTTTCTCTACTTTCCAGCCGGCTGAAATTTAATTTAGGACATCTCAGAATTTTTCTGTTGTCAGTATTAAAAGTAGAATCTTATGGGGATAGAACACCTCCAATTCCACATTTCTTCAAGCCCAAAGTTAATTTCAATACTTAGACAAGTATACTTATGGTACCACCTCAAAAATCTGCAAGAGACTGAATATTGGATTTGGTGACTCAGAAGTTTCTATCATAAAACTCAATCAATTCTCTCTTTTCATTCCTCTCCATTCCAACAGAAAGCAACATCTCAATTGAACTTTTGTGTACACAGAGACTAATATATACAGGATTCAGCAGAAGTAACTCCTGCTTGACTATAGAGTTGGTAGGGTAACAATATGGGTGTAATAATTTATAGTTTTAATTTGAACATTTCACCTAAAATGTCATATTGTGTGCTTGAGTATGATACTGTTATGTTACAGAATTACATGCTTGTTATTTTGTAATAAAAAGGGACATTATTTGTGCCAGATCCTGTATATGTTGTATTCTACTGTATGTAGTATATATATAGATAGATTGATAGACATGTGTGTATGTATATGATGCATACTATATACATCTCTCTCTGTATACATATATATATACACATGTGTGTGTGTGTGTGGAGAGAGACAGAGACAGAGACAGGGAGAGAGAGACAGAGAGAAACACAGAGAGAGAGAGAAGGAAGAAAGCCATAGCCATGTAGTAGGACTTGGGCAATAATAAATGCCAGACTGGCTGGTCTGGATTTGGCAAGCAGGGCTTGAGATCTGAGTTTCCTAAAATCTCAGCGTGTACCCTCATAACAGTCTCTGGAATTCACTGCAGAGTTCAGCTGTGTCCCACCACCAATGAAGTAAGTCTGGCATTATTTCTTAGAGAACTTTGTGCAAGTATGACTTGCTTAATTGTGAGCCCTGCTTTTGAAGTGCACATCATGCTTTCAACAAGAAAAATACATTCAGAGTATTTATAGGAACAACTCTCCTCCAGCATATTAGAAAGTGGGTTCTTTCTAGAACTATGGCATAGAGCATAATGGGTCTAATCCACAGTACCTGAGCAGGGTGTGACATCTGTACTAATATACCTATGCTGTTTCTGTCAATGGCATTTCTAACTAAAAAGGTTAAATGCATTTCCTAGGCACGTATGCCATTTCAGGTGGATAAAGTTTTCAGCATTATCACTTGTCTACTTTGTTTTCTTAAATATTATCTTTTTAAAAAATATATTATTTATTTATTTTTAGAGAGAGGAGGGAGGAAGAGAGGGAGAGAAATATCAATGTGTGGTTGCCTCTTGTATACCCCCTACTGGGGACCTGGCCTGCAACCTAGGCATGTGCCCTGACTGGGAATCGAACCTACAACCCTTCTGTTCACATGCCAGCACTCAATCCTCTGAGCCACACCAACAAAGGGCTACTTTGTTTTTTTGAGCTCTGAAATCCTAGTGAATCTGCTCCCAATTTCTTTTCATTTTTTTAATACTCAGTGAGGTAGGGATGTAGGGTGAGTGAATCCAAGATAAAATAAATCAGAAAAGAGAACTTCCCCTTAAAATAATGCTGACTATTTTTGTTAAAATCAATATTTTACATTTATTTTCATGAATATTTTTAATTTTAATTTTTTTAATAATTTTAATTTTTTATTGTTATTCAGTTACAGTTGCCTGCCTTTTCTCCCCATCCCTCCACCCCACCCCAGCCGAACCCCCCTCCCTCCCCCACCTCCACCCTCCCCCTTGATTTTGTCCATGTGTCCTTTATAGTAGTTCCTGTAATCCCCTCTCCTCACTGTCCCCTTCCCACTCCCCCCTGACCATTGTTAGATTGTTCTTAACTTCAAGCAACCTAAGTGCCCATCAGCAAATGAGTGGATCCAAAAAATATGGTATATTTACACAATGGAATTCTACGCAGCAGAGAGAAAGAAGGAGCTTATACCCTTTGCAACAGCATGGATGGAACTAGAGAGCATTATGCTAAGTGAAATAAACCAGACGTTGAGGGACAAATACCATATGATCTCACCTTTAACTGGAACATAATAGATAGAAGAAAAAAGGAAACAAAATATAACCGGAGACACTGAAGTTAATTTTAATTTTTTTAATTTTAGAATTGGAGCATTTCATTATATTGGAATTTAAGTAATTTATTTTACTTTAACTGTATTCAAAAGCAATATTGGATTTCCATAAGTGTCTAAATATTTTCAGGCTTGACTAAAAATCTGTTAAATAAGAGGAAAATGCAAGAAAAGTGACAATGTAGTACCTTTAGATATTGAAACATATTTATAAATCTCAAAATTATTAAGATCACAGAATCACCTATCCCAGTGATTTTCAACCAGTGTGCCATAAGAATCTTTTTCCTTAGAATGTCAAATAAAAAAAAATTACAACAGCCAACACAATAATAGCTGTCTGGTGTGAATGAATCAAAGTAATAACCTATTTTTGCCAGATCAGCAAAAAATATAATATATTCTTTGGCGTGCTGCAGAACTTTAATAATTAAGTATGCCATAAGATGGAAAAGATTGGAAACTGCTAACCTATCCTGATCCTTTTGACCTTAAGCCTTCATTTTGAGTTTTGTCTTCAAAGCAAAGATTTCTTTTGAAAGACTGTCCATGGAAGGCATTTCCTGGCAAAATTCAGCCTCCCAATGGGGCGAGGGAGGAATGGTTATAATTTCCCTCTACCCTCTGGCCTCTTGTTTGAGACATTCTTGTAATAATAAAAGGCAGATTAACAAGAGAAAAACAAACAAAAGTTTAATAATATGTATACCTCCTGTATACATTAGAGAGACCCAGGACACTGACTAACTTTGCCAAAATGGCGCAAGCCACCACCTTAAAAACCATCTTCAGCAAGACAAAAAAGGTGCAAGGGGTAGGGGAGGTCAGTTACAGAGGGTTACTGGAAAAGTACAGTAAAGAAGGGGAAGGTTGTTATGCAGACTTAAGTGCATACATTCTGCATTGATAAGAGTTCCTAGACCTAAGGTCACTCCTCCTCTTCCTGGGACAGGGAGGGGGCCAACCTTAACTAGGGGAGGAAGAAACTTTTCTTTTTTCCCTTCTTAGTTCTTCTGGCTGGCCTAAGAATTAAATTTACATGAGACAGATTAACAGGAGAAAATAACAAAATTTAATTACATTTGTACATTTAGGGGGTTTGAGATTCCATAAGAATATGTGGCCCAAAGCACCAATCAGCCAGTTGAGGCTCATATACCATCTTGAGCTAAAGAGAATGTGGTTTGGATTTCAAAGGGGAGGAAGGCAATTCAGGTGAAGATGTAAAGGGCGGTGCAGGGGTGAGGGGGGTCTGGCTGGATCCCTGAGCAGAAGGGAGCAGGAACACTAGGAGAAGTGCAAGCGGCTGCACCTCCCACTCCCAGAGGTGGGGGAGGTGTTAGGAAATCCCAGAACTATGCATGAGCAGTTGCTCCAGCAACCAGGCAGTGGCAACTAAGGGAAATACCCTCCCAAATACTTCCCTTCCCAAAGATTTTGGGCCAGACTATATAAAGCAGAGAGCACAGTAACACCACTCTCTTTGTTGTCCCTTCTATCCTGGCCACTGGAAGATCCAGCTCCTGGGCTGGCAGGTTCTGGAGACTGTGTGGTCCAGGAACATTCCTAGCACCTCCTCATCCCCAAGGACTGTATGCACCTGCCTGGTCAGGACCACAGCAGGTACTGGGGTGGTAGGGCAGAAGATGAGGAAGCCCGGGCCAGCAGGCCCTGGAAGCCAAGCTACAGACCCCATTCCGCTCCCCAGCACAGGAAACAACAGCAGCACTGACAATTGCAGCTGCACTGCGTGGGCCCTGCCAGGCAAGGCACACAGATGCACCAGAAGGCAGCAGCTGGAGGAAGAGGGCAGCACACCATAAGTAGGATGCCCTGATGCACAGACTCTGAAAGATACCTGAAGCCAGACAGCTACTGAAAACCAACTAAGCCACCTCTGTGGTTCTTAGGGAATGATACTTTTGGATGGGAGGAGATGTTCCTGGCACAACACTGAACTGAGCTGGCAGAGGGTGGCAGAGTGATTTTTCTTTGAGTGTCTTAGAGGAAATGGGCTTTGAGGCAGAAACCTGCCATTATTTCAGACTGTATAATCTTTAAATAAAAGATTCTTTTCCCTTTCCACTAAACTCTGCCTCCAGAGCTTTTGCCTATTGGTGGTGAGCGGTAAGACCCCACTGGTTGTTCAGCTACAGAGACAGGAGATAATATTTGATAAACAAATTTTTGCTGGACCATCTTTAACAAATGGGACATGAGATCAAACAGGCCTTGCTAGGTTCTTCCCTGTCTGTGGTATTTAGTTCACATTAAACTACAGTTATCTATGATGATAGCTCCCTTCCTGGAGCAAGTCCTCTATTTAAATTCTTTTAGGCAGTTAGATGGAGGTCAACACTTCTTCTTGAGTCTTTGTTTCTTAAAGTAACCTGCTTAAAATAATCAATATCTCCCCAAAAATCACACTCTGGAGTTGCAAACTCTGTTCCCCTTCACTCACAGATGGAGATTTCCCTTAGAAATTTCATTTACAAAGGGGAACTTCTTGGTTTTCAAAGGTTCTCCCAAGTCTGCTGCTGTTTAAAACCAACTAGTGTAAAATAATCCTATGCCAAAGAGATGTGTTTTGAGGTGAAAATTCTATTCCCTACCCTACACATCAGCAGAGTTCACCTTCCATTATATAGCTTGTGTGATTTCTACTCCAACATAAACTTATTTTTTCTTATTACATCCAAAGTGAAGATAAAATAATAGCTTGTTACCATATCCATACGTAAACTTTCTAAAAGTAAGAAGACTCAGGCTAATTTTATTTGCTATGATTATTTTCTTATATATCTCTATATTCTATTTTTATATACCCCTAGTTTTTTTTTTTTTTTGTATATTTTGAGGACTTCAAATGGGAACAACTTACAAAAGTGGTTGACAGTCAAATTAGTTGATATCATGAGTACATCAAGACTTTTTAAGACGTTCTCAAATAGCTGCGTAGATTCCAGATTAGTAGTAAAATTAAATAATGAAAGTATATGGAAAATGTGATTTGGAGAGTGATCTGTGATATGCTCCAGAGCTCTTTGGCTGTACCCTGAAGTTTTGTCTCTAGAGGCAGAATGGGGTGATTGTTCAGGCATGGAGGGTAGCCCTCTAAGCTTGAGGAGGGGAAGGCACCTTGCAGTGTAGTAGTGGGCTCCAGATCTCAGCATTTAGGGTCAAACACCCTGATCAAATTCCAACCGCAAATGAATTTACCTGGAAATCTTGGGCAAGTTGCAAGCCCTCTCTACCTCAGATTCCTCACTTTTGAAGTGAAGAGAATAACACTGACCTCACAGTGTCATTTCAGAGTTAGATTAATACTTAGAAGTCATAGTGTTAAACGCATAATACATGTTAAATAAGTGTTAACTGTTGTAATTATTCTGAAAATTCCATTCTCATCTGCTTAGAGATGGGGCAAAAGCCACACTATCAGGCCAACCTCCACCACCTGTCACCCCTGTGGTCAAAATAGGATGCTGTTTCCTATGAAATGACTTAAATTGTCAAAACACATCCTGAAAAACATCAGGAGCCAGCTTTCACCAAATGAATTCAGGGAGCTTCCCATATTCTTCTTCCAGATTATTGACTTAGTCAGGAAACAAGTAGAAAGGTAAAGGGAAGATAAATGCGTGGATCACTCCTCCAATCTAAAAATAAAAACAAGAAGTTAATGCATTATTGCTTTTGAAAAAAGACACATCCTGGAAGGTAAGTTTTGTTAGAATAACTAAAGTCAATAAGGCTAAAATTTCTTACTCCTTGTAGAGATTTACTTTTTTAGAAATCTGTTTCTTCTCCCTCCATCTTTATATGACCTTTCCAAGTTTCCCTTTAACAAAAGGATTTGGGGTTTAGGCTCAGATATGATCTTTTCCTGATCCCAGGACACGAAAGATAATCCACAAGTAAGTCAGATCTGAAACAACTCTGTGACAACATCTGCAAATTAGGTTTTCTCAGTAAGGCTCCAAGTGGAAGGAAGCGTTAGGGGAGAGGTTGGGGAGGAAGAGGCATGAGAATTCATGTTTTGCCCACTCCTTGGTGACACTCGGCCTTGGCCTTGAAAAACAGGCACAGATTCATATTCTGTAAGTGCCTGTGGCTGGCTTCTGGGCATCTTGAATTCAACTCTGTCTGAATGAAAGGAATGCGAGTTGCAGGTCTCAGAGGTCTTCTGATCACGATATTTCAGTTCACTGAAGCCTTGCCAACCTGCAGAAAGAAAACAGCTCGGTCAAATCGTCATTCCAACTGTAGCACATACACACTGGTGTCTCCCTGTTAAATCAAGCAAATTCTTATCAGTCAGCATCTGTCTCCCCTTTTTTTTCTGAGAGCCTGTTTACCAGATTTTTCATTGAGAGACTTCCCCATGGGGTATAATTCAGTTCGTTTTTGCTCATTCATAAGATTTTTTTACATCTCCCAGCTGCAACTATTTTAAGCAAATTTCTGAGGACTTACAATTCAATGTGACTCATTTGAATAAAGTAGAACTACAGTACAAAACTGAGGCAGTCAGAGCTCTTTTGAAATACAATAAATTTACACTACACATACAAGTTCTGTCCAAAAAAAGTCTGACCATTGTTAATATAACAAGAACAGTTTGTGCAACATTGATGTAACCTGGCAGCCAAAGAGAGTGGACTGGATGCACTTGCATGAATAGCAATGACTTCACTGGGCTAGTCAGTGGGGGTGATAGGTGCTGTTGAGTGAGCATGTGCACTGTGTGGCTGTTGCATTCAAAATGACTGAGCGAGTAAAACACCAAATCTGCTTTGAATTTTACATTAAGCTGGAACATTCCTCCACGGAAACTATTCAGATGATTCAGAAGGCTGCCCCTATGGGCAACTGGTGATTGGCAGCTTCATCACAACAACACACCCACTCATGCATCACATCTCATGCAGAGTATTTTGATGAAACATCAAATCACCCAGGTGACTCAGACCTCTTATATCCCAAATTTGGCACCCTGTGACTTCTGGCTTTTCCCAAAATTAAAATCACCTTTGAAAGGGAAGAGATTTCAGACCTTCGATGAGACTCAGGAAAACACGACACGGCAGCTAATGGCAACTGGGAGAACTGTGTGAGGTCCTAAGGTGCCTACTTTGAAGGGGACTGAGTCATCATTGGCCTATTTACAATGCTTCCTGTACCTTGTACCTTGTACCTTCTTCAGCAAATGTCTCTATTGTTCACATTACATGGGCTGGATACTTTCTGGGTAGATTTTGTGAATATATATATTTTTTGGTATAAGTATATAATTTATTGGTGAATGCTTGTCCAGGTCTTCTCTGTGTTTATTCAAAAATGAAGTGGATTGTTTTTTTAATATGCAAATGTATGGAAAAGACTCTTTCTTCTTTTTTTCCCCCAAAAGTTGCCAGTGCTAGCAAAATAATCTAGACAAAGTAGACTCATCAGTTTCATACAACATGAATCAAATCGCTATTGCCAGGCATTTCCACAGCAACTGCTTTCCTAAGCAAACTTCTTTACAAAATATACAGCTGTTATTTTATCTTGTTGCTAAGTTCCCTTGACAAAACCACTCTATAATAACCACTCACATATATATGGTTAAAAGGGATAAAGTTTCCATGGGCCTCACATGGCTTATCTTTTAAATGATAACTCAGGAATTCAGCCCTCCATCTTCGCCACCCTTATGGGGTTTTTTTTTCTTTCCTTAGCCTTGAAACTCTGCCATACTAGGGAATATGCATGCAAGTGCATCTATATTAACTAAAGTTTAATCTATATTAACTGTTAGTTGTGTAAGTAGAATTTTTCTTTGTTTTCACCATCTAACAGCCAACGATTATGTTAAATGACCCAAATTTCCATTAGAAAAACTAATTTGTTCTAATATTATATATCTCCACAGTAAATATGTTCTCCATCGTTGTTTATTCTAACTTTTTTAGCCTAACCATGACTGGACTGGTCCTTGGGTACCAATTATTCCTGTGCTAGTTAAAAACAGACATAGGTTCTGCCGATCTCTAGATAGGGACCACTAGGAAAATTGAACTCATTTTATCAAATTGCCAAGGGCTGGGAGAGGCTACTTTACCTATCATATGTCCAACTGTAACTTATGTTAGCTGTAAATTTGCCAGAAGAACAATAGATCCAAGCCCCCAAGAAAAGTCAGACTCCCATGAAATATTTACAATGAACATCCAGTCTCTCACTACTGAACAGACCCAGGACAGAAAAGGGAGGTAATTACATAGGTAGGAGGAGGAGAGGATCAGTGGAAATAACATCCCCCTAAAACAATAAAATGTGGTTCAGTTTCACTGTTAGAACACTACATATCTCCATTAACTTATTTTAAACTAGCGATTTTTTTCCAGCGTAAGTTCATTGTATTTGACAAGAAAACAGGTTGTCAATGACCCTTGTGATTATGCTGTATCTTTCAGAGTCATTTTTGGTAACATTACAATGCAGTATTTCATTTGCGAATGAGAATCAAAAATAACTTATTCCTACTGTTTTTTAATAGAAGTAAAATACAAGGAAAACTCTGGTTGTAATTCATTGTCCATGTCAAGAGCAGGCATCGTGCGAGCCGAGCCCTTCCACTCTGCAAACAGTGGCATTTTCCCTCAATAGGCAGTAGGTAGATCCACATCTTCATTTATCTTCATTTATAAATTTAAAGGAACCCTATTAACTTTGGTTTTCTAGAAAAAATAACTTTGTCATAATGTCACAAGGATTAAGATGACATCATAATTAATATGAAAGACAAAACTATCTTCAAATTCCCAATGACCAGGACAGAAGAGTGACCCTTCCTTCTTTGCCACTAGATTCCTCAGCCTAACACAGTGCGTTAGCCTCAATAGACACTCAACAAATGTTCAGTGATTTCAAAAGAATGGGCTAGCCCATCCCTAACTCAGATAAAGTGTGGTATAGAAGAAACTATTCATCTTGCATTTATAAAACACCCTATCTTGGTGAGCAAAACTACTAAAAGTGCTAACACCTATCAAGTTCTACAGGAGAAATGTTAAAGAAATATTTTGGAATTATCTATTTATCTCTATTAATTCTAGAACGCAACCATTTTCTAATTGTAGAAATTAGGAATTTTCATACTTATGAGAAAGTTATGAGTATCTTATAAGTCTGTTTCCCACCTTATTTTATTTTCAACACAATCTAGAATTTATTATCAATTTAATTTATGATTTTACCATTTATTTACCAAATGTCCATATCATACAATCTCTAAAAGCATGAACTGGCTCAGGGTTTTCTCGGGTGTTTGCGTGCCCTCCATGATTGTCAGTAACACTGCGTTCCATCATCCTCTCATTCAGTCATTCATTTAGTCATCCGATGTTCAATAGGGACTATGGGAAATACAAACAAATAAGGCATGGTCTTTGCCTAAAATTATAATTTACTTGAGGAGTTAGCCATGTTCAGCAAAATATAAAGAGGAAATACTTTTGTGAAGTGATAAGCACCTTGCTGAAAAAATGCAAGAGGAGAGATTTTGAAAACATTCATGGAAGATGACACCTAAACAGAAGATGGCATTTTGAGGGTGAAGGAACAGGTTGAGCAAAAGCAAGGTGGTACTAAATGATGGATATTTTCAGGAAAAAGAGTGGAGTCCAATATAGAAGAATTATAGAACACTCTATGTTATGGTAGAAGATAAGGCAAAAATGAAAGTCTGGTTCCAAGTTATGAAGTAATAAACACCAAACACATAATATGTCTTTATTGTATATGCAATGAAGATCCATTGAAGATTTTTTAAGTCATAGAATTTCCTGAAATTAAAGAACATAAATGCAATGTGAAGGGTGAATGAGAAAAGCTGAATTGGAGACCCAGGCTGTGCAACCGCTAGAGTCAACACTGATGGAGTGATGAACTGCGGGAGTGCCAATAGAGCTAGTAAGGAGTTCAGGTTTGTACAAAGTGTCTGGAGAAATCCTTTGGGTTTGAAATAGATGAAGATGTGTTATTCATATTTTTTGTAGCTGGAACAGAGAATGAGAGAGTTAGAAATGTAAAACTATCCTTAATTTCTGTATTTCTGATTTATCTTTTGTGGAGGTAGTATACACACATGTGAAAGCATAGCCACTGAAATCAATGAAATACTGGACTATGGTCCACCGAACACCTTTTCAGAGACCATATTGGACATGCATACCACACTTCTGGAAACACAGCTTTTATTACTTTGGATTGCAATTTACATTTGATGCTTAATAACTTTTTAGGTGTGTATATGCTGTTTCCCAAAATAAATTATTTATTGCCAAAGGAAGATAAATGTTCTGATTGAATGTGATTACTTGGAAACTTGTTGCCAAAGAACACGTTTTGCAAAGTATATTAATGAGTTCAGAATTGGAAGTATTGAACTTTGTCATATAGACAAGAGAAATATGTGGAGATATTTATGAAAGAGTCAGATATTTGGGTCTGGTTTCATGGGATGAATATCATTAAGAATATAGATCATCAGTTTTAACAATTTTATATATTACTTAACACGATGTCTCATAAATAGGTCATCATTCAATGCTTTGACTGCTGATAACATCAAAAAAAGCTTTTGCTGGTGATTTTCTTATATCTTGTGGTTCCCTAAGTGAATTTTAAGCATTGACATTTTATTGATTTATGTAAAATCTCTTGTTCAATGCCACAGAACTCAAGATGTAGACATTTGCAACCTCAGAATAATACCCTAGAGAAAAATTTGCCAAGAACTAATAATCAAGATGTTCGACAGTCATTCAGATGTGATCTTTTTTAGATGGTAAGATCATGAACTAAGTTTTCTATTTCAGGACCTACCATAAAACATTTTTCAGAATTGTAATAGAGATAATTTTGTTCACTCCATATCATGTCATAAGAAAATTTATTTTTGAAACATATTTCATATTCAGTTTGTATTTTTTTAATTTCACATTCAGTTTGTATTTTAAAACACATCTAAATTGTCATTTAAGGAATTGGAAATGAACAGTGTAATAAAAAATAATAAATTCCTATTAACCATGATGTTCATTGTTTCCTGAGGGAAAGTTAATAATGTAAAAGAGGTAATGGAGAATCATACATGCTATTTATAGCATTAATTAACTAGTTGAAAAGTAAATTAATAAAAGACTCTTTATGTTACAGATATATCCATATACTTTTAAATACTCTCAAATGTTGTTGAACACAATAAATCACTTAGATGCAGTTAGTTATGGGTACAGAGAGAAAAATTCTCAAGATGATGTAGAAAATGAGAAAGTGAATTGGACACTTGGAATTAATTGAGGAAATTAAAGACAATCTGGGTTCTAAAAATAAATTACTTTAGTGATAAATGTAGCCTCATGGGAAATATATATAAAGAAAAATAATCAAACCCTTGTCAACATACCTCGTAAGTACACAGACAAGGACATAAAAGCATTTATCTGCCACCATGGTTCCCAATTCACACTCTTCACTGTTTGTAAGTAGGGAAAGCCACACCTGGATCCCTTAGAAATCACTCCCACTTATTGTGTGAAGCTAGTCTGGCCTTGCCCTTTGGCTATTGTATATATCAGGTTAAATTCAATTTGCTCTTCTCGAGAGTTGGGGAACACCTTCAACATGTGTTAAAATGACTCTGAGACGGACTGTTTTAAGTGCAGTTTTGTCTCCATTGCATTAGCCTATGCCTGCCTGAGTTCCATCAAGTTCCTCCTGTTCTCCTTTTACTTTCAATTTAATTATGAAGATATACATTAAAAATAGATTGCCAATATATTCAGGTTTGGACATGAGGATGTATATAGAGCATTATAGTTTTAAAGTAAAAAGTAAGCAATAAAGCCTTTTAGCAAGTGGTTCCTCCATGGATAAGTAGAAGACAAGCAAAAGGTCTAAAGCAGTCTTTGTCGTAATAACCAATTAATAACTAAAATAAATATACTCGATAAAATAAATGCCAAAAGAAAGAGTATGTAAGCAGGAAGAAATGCAGATGCCTGGGAATCATCCTACAGCCTTTGCATCCCTCATTCTGCACATCCCAACACCTGCCTAGCTTGTTTTCTCTTCGTAATGCTTCATCCCAGCTCAGTTCAGAACCTCAGTCATCCTCCTCTGCCTCCTGTCTTGGTACCATTCTATCAGCATTCTAACCAGAAAACTAATGTCTTTCTGTGATTACTTTTTAAGAAACCACTCTTCACTGTTTAAAACACTTCAGTTGATCCTCTTCCTCTTTGGGAGAGAGCCCGTTTTCCCTGCATGGATCATGAGGATTTTCATAATCTCATTCCTGGAATTCTTGCCACTCTCAGATGGAGATAGTATTCTCCATTTTTACTGAACTGATTCCATTTCGTGTAATCTACCACACTCTCATCTGCCTATTTCCTCCCACTTAATGTTTGCTTGGAATATATTCTCCATCTTCATCCCCTCAGCTCCAAACCTTACTCAGCCTATGAGTCATTTCCTCCAGGAAATCTGCTCTGACCCATTGTCCATCTCTTATATTTGTGCTCCTTAGCCTCTGCACACTCAGAGAGTGTGTTTGTGCTGTCTGCTCATGGGAATACCTCTTTTAATCAGCTTGATTTATTGTATATGCATATTTACCCAAAAATACCATTGCTGTCTACCGCTGGTGTTCATGAGATTAAAATTATATGGATTTCAGATGTAGAATATAAAATGTAGTTCTATTGTTTTGTGATGATGATTATTTGTACTTGATTCATGATCTGTTTTTAAGCCTCTGCATCTACTTCAAATAATGATAAGATTTAGATTTAGAAATGCTTTGTTATGATGTATTTTACTGTTCTAAATAATTATAATTTAGTACATAGTAAGAATTTTTTGAAGGACTACATCTAAACAAAATATACAAAATATATGAGTATCTGTTTCAGTACAAGACCGAGATGGATTTTTTTCATCTTTTTCTTTTCTTCTTGTTACTTTGATTGAACATCAATGAAGAGTATGTTTAAACAATCTAAAATAAATAAATTAGTTGTTTGGGTTAATTCAAAAAAAAGGGCAAAGTTACATGAAAGATGAAAAACTAGTAGATCAAAGCACTGGATGGCCAAGAATACATAAACAAAAGAAAACACAGAAAATTGGTAAAATAATCAGCAGGATTATTCAAAAATAGGCAAAAGACTAAACCATAAAAACTCAGACATCTGAGATATTTGATATAAGGAAATAATCTGAAATAAAAGCAAATTGTATGATTAGGAAACTTAGAAAAATGAAAACATTGTTAATGCAATAGCGACAAAATCCTGTTTTTGCTTGCAGGGTAATTTATAAAATATTTAGAAGATATGTGTTATAGTAAGAGAGTGGGAAACAGAACACAACTTTGTTCTGGTTTATTTTTAGCAAATGTTTGAATGTTATGTGACAACTTTTCTTCTATTAATCATTTTCTAGAACACTTAGCATTCATGATCAGTGATAAATCAGAGTTTATTCAAACCATTGTTGATTTTAGGTTTTTGTAACTTATGTTTTCCCAAAAATATATAATTATCTTTGAATGTTCCTATATATGAGTTGTGTAGGACCCAATTTAGCATCCATGATTACATATATTTTTAACAGTTTTATTAATTGATAAATCTCTAGGGAAACAAAATTGGGCACAAATTATGTGCTTAATTAATATATTTTTATTGAGCAAATTTCATTTTATTGCCATACTCATTTATTCTTCAACATTAAGAGTAGTAAAGACAACTCCTAGGGGAAAAGAAGTAACAAAATCACTTCGTTTTACTTCTTATTTGTAAGAAGCAAGATGATTAGATAATGAACTTTATTTCTGTACTAGCAAAACAAAAACTCTACTATAAGCATTCTCAGAAGATTTGTCTGTCATTAGCAGCTTTAATGACATGGTGTGGTAGCTTTAAGTAATTGATTAATGCCAATTGCTTCCAAAAGACAATCTAGTCCTCACATGGGGCATGTTAAACAGTGCAGTAGTTTCACTGTTGCCCTGGGTGCCCAACTAGTAGCACGTGTCATCAGGCTGTGCTTTTGTTAATTGTTTTTTTTTCTTTTTTCTTTTTTTTAATTGTTTTTAATTTTTATTCAGTTACAATTGTCTGCATTTTCTTTGCAACAGCATGGATGGAACTGGAGAGCATTATGCTAAGTGAAATAAGCCAGGCGGTGAGGGACAAATACCATATGATCTCACCTTTAACTGGAACATAATCAACAAAACAAACAAGCAAGCAAAATATAACCAGAGACATTGAAATTAAGAACAATGTTTTTGTTAATTGTTAAAGCACAGACTCTGCTCTTCTGTAAGAGTGCAGTTGGTTATTCTGTGCTTATTTATTTGTGTGCATTTTTGCTCAGTCTAACCTAAACATGCTAATTTTTTTTTTCTTTGGATGCATGTAGCAGGTATACAACCAAACTTGCTCAAGTACAAAGTGAGTTTAATGAAAGAATGCACAGAGACCAAAAAGTTCAATCTTATATAGGCATCTTTCAACAAAGACAAATCTGACTTCTGAACCACACTTCCAACTTCCAGTTCTTGAAAGAAATATTTCAGGATCCTATGACCTAGTTCCTCCTTCTACTCTTGGTCATGGAATCCTGTCCATCTGCTTATGGGCTGCTTTTGAGTTAGATGCCCACTCTGACTCCAGTCAACTGTCGCCAAGGTGGATTCACTCCTGCTGCATAAAACACGGCTGTAAAACAAGAATAGGCACCACATCGGGTCTGCCTTACAGAGGAATGTGAGAATTATGTTGCACTGCAGTGTGTATTGGGTACTAGAGATGGTATTGCTGGTACTTGTTGGTGAGACATGCTCATTGATTCAGCTATTCCACGAATATTTGCCGATTTCTACTCTGAACTGACATTGGTTAAGCATTAAGATTGCACAGCTGATTTAAAGGCAGGCAAGCCACCCACTTCTGTAAGTCCTACAGTGTTGAGTAGGAGCAGATATTAATCAACTAACACATGAACAAGATAATCACACATGACCAATTAGTTGTATAAGGAAATAAGCAGAATAACATTATAAAACAAGGGTCAGCAAAGTATTTTTAAAGAGTCAGAAAATATTTTAGACATTGCAAGACATAATGTCACTGTGGCAGCTCTCAACTCTGCCACGTAGGGCAAGAGCAGCCATAGGCAAGGCCAACAAAATGATTTTGTCTGTGTCCCACTAAAATTGTATTTATAAAAGCAGGAGATGAGCTTGATTTAGCCTGAGGGCTATAAAGTGCTGACATGTGATAGAGAATAACAGAGTGATGGTAGATACTGTAATAAGAAGAGACCTTTCTGAAGAAGAAAGTTTGAATGAAGATACAAAGGATGTGAGAAGGAGCCAGTTGTAAGTAGAAATGCAGAAATCACTTACCGGATAAAGCAACAAGTGCAAAGACCTTGAAGGGAAGGGATATTCAATGAAGAGATAGAGAGGAGACTGAGGTGACTAGAGTTTAATGAGAAACTGAGAAAACATTATAATTACATTTTGAGAGGTAGACAGATGTCGGTTTATGTTGCTCTTTAAATTGAAGACACACCTGAATAACCGGGAAGAATCAGAACTAGGTCAGCCAGAACAAATGCGTCGTCTTCTTGGGGCACTGATATAGATTGGTAAATCCCTTCCTGCCCTTCCACAGGATTCACATTCCTTGGAAAAGAATCCGATTGGCATTGGGGATACGTGCAGTCTGCAGGGTTGCACAGAATGAAGGAGAGGACATCTCCCAAAGCATGCAAGAGCACACATGGACACAACTGCTGTTTGGAGAGTTTCCAGCATGGTGAAGAAGACTTTTATCTGCATTAAACTTATTTTATTTAATATTTATTGATAAACAGATTCAGCCAGAATGATGAAGACCTGAACCATTACTCATTATCAAATGACTTTCTTTATCCCTGAGAATATTCTTTTCTCTGAAATCTACTTTGCTTGAAACTACATCCATTTCAGCTTTTACTCAGCAGTAGCTTGATCATGAATAATATTTGTATTCCCATAAATATTCTTGAGCCATATACTGAGATGCAGTTTCATTACTTGGCAATAGTTCAGTCTTTTGGGGTCTTACTTTTCATGTTTGTTAGATAGGACCATTGTAGCATGTTTTACCAAGGGCAAATTTTCTCCCTCTACTTTAGGCAAAACCCTTATGAGTACCCAACTCAATGCCCTGTAAACTATACAATTTTTCACTCTGAGTTTGGGGAACAGGAAATATTTCTGGCTCTTTTTCTTCCATACCTTCAGGTGGTCCTTTCCCCAGCTGAGAGTAGTTTCCTCACATGTGCAATGATAAAGGCTCAGCAGGAAGTTCGAGGTGGACCCTCTGCAAAGCTGCAGAGCTGTCCCTGTCTGCTCTCCTCTCCGGTGCTCAGTCCTGTGTACTCCAGCTGCCTTGGTCTGTCCACATTTTGTTTCCTGAACACAGGCAGTAGGTTTATCCACCTGGCTTCCTGCCTCTAAGCTTTGGTCTCGAAACTGTCTCTAGGCAATAAACTATAGCAATTTGGGGCTTATCTCATCTGGTTTTTTTTCTCCCTCTGAGATCACTCTACGCTGATGTCTGTTGCCCAATATCTTAAAAACTTTTGTTTTTAATATTTTATCTATTTTTAAAATTGTTGCAGGAGGGAGTAAATCTGGTTTCTGTCACTCCATCTTGACTGGAGCTGGAAGTCCTCAGATGGTGTAAATTTTTGGCTCTATTTTTTCATATTATTGACACTATGGTACTTTTACTTGTACATGGCAACTGCTAATCACATCCTGAATCTTGTAATCTGAAAAGTTTGAAGAGTTTCCCAGAAACCTATAAAGGTACTCTGAAACCAGCATTTAGATTCCATGAGGAAATGAATAAAAATATAATTTATTGGTGAGTTTGCAAAAAATATCACCTCTATGTTAAGTGACCTTTTTATCTTAAAGAATCAAGGATTTTTTTAAAATGCAGTTGTCAGTAATTATTTCAGTAATATGTGCTTGAATAATGTATTTAATAATATTTCTTTTTGGTCTTTTATACCAGTTTGTATAGATACCAATTTTCTCTTAAAACTAGGAACTCACTGGGCCACTGTGTATAAATAGATGGCATTTTTATTATGTGCTTTATCACCAGATAATTCAAAGTGATAGCGCAAGACAAAAAACATACGTTTTGTTAGAGTTAACTCAGTGTTTCAAAAATTCTTCCTCTCAGTCCCGCTCTGACTTCAGACATGAAGTGGATGAGTGCCTTCTCCGTGGAAGAAGAGAGCTCATTTTTCATGATCAATCTAAGGGGAAAAAAAGGATCTGGAATAGTTGAATAGGCTTCAGACTGTTAACACCAGAAAGTATATTGGGTAATCTAGATGGATAATTGATTATAACATATTTTTTACAGAAAACTTATAAACCACAGTGCAGATTTTAATAATTAGTCATCTGTACTAAAAAGAAATTATTCAATATATCACCAAATGTCAAATTCCACCATTGTTTCTATTTAAATTGTTGAATAACTCCAGAAATAGAGGTTTTAATAAATTATGTTCAAAGATACCATGTAGGTTTCCTCGTAGAAAATAAAAATGTTTAATACAAAAGAAATAAATTAAATTTTGTTTTTTTATTTGGTAGGCAATACACCATTTTAAAAAATTGATAAAATGGACCTGGCCCAGTGGCTCAGTTGGATGGTGCATGTTGTCCCATGTACCAAAATGTCGTGGGTTCAATCCCCAGTTGGGGCACGTATGGAAGACAACTGATCGATGTTTCTCTCTTACACTGATCTCTCTGTCTCTTTCTGTCTCTCTCTCTGTGTGTGTGTGTGTGTGTGTGTGTCTCTCTCTCTCTCAATAGAATGCCAAATTTTACTTTTCTGTTAAATTGTCAGATTCAAATACAGATGATAGCCTTTGACCTAAGCATGTAAACAACATTTTCTTTAAAAATCTTTCTTCAAAGTTTTACTTTTAAATTTATTGCAGTATTTGTTGAGGGTGGTTTTGGCTCCTCTCCTCCTGTTACTTCAAAAATAATCACTTAAATGAATGTTACTCTGTATCAGTGAGTTGAGCAAGTTTCTGAAGGCACTTCAAAATCTCCAGCTTGCACTGCGGGTGACCAGAGTGTCACAAGCTGACCTTCACCCACCTGAGTGGCAGGTTTGCTGCCTTGGTTTCTATTTTACTTCTGATGGATACCAAGTATAGTCAATGTATAAGATGCCGAGTTGTTCTTTTTGAAACTGATTTCATTTTTCAAAAACCTAATTGACCTTACACAGTTTTGTTTTCTTCCCCAATGCTTTCTCCACAGTTCCAACTATATTCAGTCCTACTCATTAGTTCAGGCATCTCTATTTGCCACTGAAGTTTTGTACATTAAAATCTTTGAAAGCCTGGTTCATTGCCTTTTTTTATTATTTTAGTTTTTCAGGTGTTAGTTGCCATTTCAGACCCTACATTTAAATTGAACAGTAATATACTATACTATAATACTATAATTAAAACACAGGTAATTCTAGCATATTATAATTATAAAATTATGTAAGCATAGTGTATTATAATATATAGTAAGCTATTATTATAGTATAATTCTGTATTAACACACTGTAATTGCATTCTATCTTCTTTTCAACCTCTCTCATTACCCTTTCTACTTATTACTGTAGGTGCTCCTTCTATGTTGCCAAAGTTACCCACCACATCAACACTCTGACAAGATTTATTATCCCCATTTCACAGATGAACTAGAATATTAGACACATTAACTGAAATTGCCACTGACGCAGGAGTGAAGGAGCCCGGATGTCTGATTCTAAAGCTTAAATTCTATTCCGCTGAGCTTTGCTGCCTCCTGGAATAGCAAAGAGGTTCGGAGACCTTAAATACCAAAGGGCCAGTAGCAATAGTAGCAATTTCCTCGCAGATCCTTCAAAGCCAGTATTCATTTTATTTTATCAAGGTTACCTTTTTCCACGAATGTACTTGCAAGTCACGAGGACTTGAAGATGCTGCCTTGAATTATTGTCAAAGGAAAATGGTTCTTAAAGGAGCAGAAATTCTTCCTTTCCCATCCAACTTAGCTATCAATGTATTCAACAATCAAAATGGCTGGGGCTCACATTGAAAATCTCCCTCTATATTTCATTTACACATGTTTGTGTAGCCTTATGTCAACCACGGCAAAAGTATTAGGGAAGCTAGAACATAAGAAATCTACCGTTCAGACATTTTGAAACTTATGTTTGCCCCTAAGCCAAAAGGACATAGCTACTCTCATCACTTACTATTGTAACGGCTTGGCGCCGTTTTGGAATTGTGCTCTAAAACACAGCGTCAACTTGTCATTCTGACTTCGGTTCTCGTTTCAATCCTAGTTTTCTAGTGTTGCTTTGACAGAGGGCTCAAGTATTTCAGTTATGAAGTTCTCCACCTATAATTTCCCTCGAGTGAGGGTTGTATAAGGATCAAAAAGGACATGCTCATTGAGGCAAGTAGGAAAAGTTTTTATACAGAATTGGTCACTCCTAATAATTAGTGATTAATATGCACTTTACTTTGTGATAAACCTCAGTCTTGCTTTGCTAACAAGTGATAAATCACTTTAGATGTAATACAGACAGTAAAAATAGATTGCTACTGTGTCCATTACCATTTCCATACTCACCCTTATATTTGATTATAATAAGCCTTTTTTTCTCCCAGCAGGCATCTCAGAGAATCTGTTAAATTGCTTTTTTTTTAACATATTGATTTGCAACGTTGTTTGTGAACATGGTTACTAAGAAGGTTTTAAATTGTTCCAGCTTCTTTCTCACAGTGTTTTAGAACTGCATAAAGAGCTTTCCTTGCCCTGAGTCCTGTGACCCAGTGGGCTGAACATCATCCTGCAAAGGGAAAGGCCACCGGTTCTGTTCCCAGTCAGGGCGCGTGCCCGAGTGGTGGGCCCGGGTCCAAGTTTGGGAACGTGTGAGAGGCAACCAATCGATGTTTCCCTCACACATCCATGTTTGTCTCCCTCTCTCCCTCCCTCCCTTCCCCCTCTCTAAAAATAAACAAATAAAATCTTAAAAAAAAAAAAAAAGAAAAGAAAGAAAGAAAGAAAGAACTGCCTTCATTAGGAATGCATCTGTTCCTAACAGTGGCTCCTTGGAAGCCAAGAGGACATCCTGGTGACACGCTCGGCCTCCTGGTCTATTGTAGCTGTGGCACTCTCAGGTATCACCTCTGTTGTCAGGGCGGGAAGAAGGTGGAGAAGCTTTGCCAGCCTCATCTCTACTATATATCAGCAAAGCAAGAGGCAATGTTTTGGCTAATAGATTTCTGTTCTTCTTTAGGATCAGAATCAAGTCCTCAGCCACACTCCTAACTAAAATTTTTAGAAACAGTTTGCACAGGAATGGTGAAAATAATTATTTAATTCATTCAAAGATATATTTAGGGCCTACTACGTGCTGGACACAAAACTATCACTATCCTCCCACACATGTCCTATGGAAGCTTTCTTCAGTCAGTCTGGGAGTCTGAAAACCTGCTTCCTTTGGTTCGCAGCACTGGCATTGAGGGCTTACAAGTGGAGAGCCAATGGAGGTTAATTTGGGAGGATGAATTATTCATGATTACCCATTAGTGCCTGGGAGGAAAACGGGCTTGTTAGCTGGAGAATTCGTGATGGGGTTTTAAGTACGAAGCAAGAGTTAAGTACAAAGACTGAGTTAATGACTTGGTGACCCAAGATTAATGTCCAAATTTCCTACTCTAAAGCGAACCCACAAAATAGGCAATTTCAGGTACAGATTTCAGACTGCATCTTTATTTGTCTGACTCTCTGATTGGTTAGACTTCAACTTCTTCACCAATACTATATATTGCTTAAATATTTATAAAGTAATATAAAAATAAATTAACAAAGCTATCAGGAAAGCAGGTATTAAAAGAACCATTATTAGACTGTATTACGGACTAGATGTTGTATCCCCGCTCCAAAAAAAATTCACATGTTGACGCCTAACCCTCACTGATAATATTTGGAGTTGGGGTCCTTAGGAGGAATTAGATGAGATCCTGAGGTGGGACCCTCCTGTTAGGATTAATGCCGATACCTTGATCTTAAACTTCCGCTGTGTCTTCTCCCTGTGTCCTCACAGGGCGGAAGGGGTAAGGGAGCTCTCTGGCGTGTCTTGGATAAAAGCACTAATGCCATCGTCAGAGCTTCATCCTCGTGACCCCAAACACCTTCCCAAGTTCCCACCTCCAAACCCCATCATCTTGGGAGGTGTGTTTCAATGTTCAAATTTTGAAGGAGCACAAACATTCAGTCTAGAGCAGGATGGGAAAGCCCACTAAAGGGTAAGGTGTATAAGCCCTTTAAAGGATAAAAGGAATAGAAAATGTCAAGAAATGGTGGAAAAGAAGTTTCCTTAAGCTGGGAGAGACTCTTGGGATTAGAATTATTTTGACTTTTATGTGACTTTAAACTGTTTTTATCACAAATGTTACTGTTTCCAAAAGGTAATATAAAAACATGTCATTTCCATAATGTTTTGGTTCTGTTAAATTTTCCTCAATATTTTCAAATGATTCAATTTACTAGAACAGGACTAATGCATATAGTTTTATGGATTGAAATGAATTCAAGTTTAATAAAAATTGTCTCCAACAGAAATGTCTGCCCTAATACCTGAGCCTTGGCTTTATCTCTAAACTGGGAATAAAAGCTCTCGCTTGTCTAACCAACCATGAGACTGTGGGGATTAACAGTCTCACCTGTGTCAGGATGGTAGCTACTTTTTCCAGGGAGTTCATGAAATGTAAAACTGCAACCAGAAGACCATCACTCAAACCAGGAAAAATCACAGCAGCTTCTTGTGAATCTGGTACGCTCACATATTAGAGTGTTTATTTGGCCTTCACATTTCTAATTGTACGTGCAAGATATGGGAAACCTGATGGAGTTCAGGGAAAGCAATGAAAATGATTAAGGGGCTGTTTGCATTGATTTATGAAGACATGTGAAATGAATACGATGTGAATAACTCTCCTAAGTGACAACAGGGAAGGCCAGAATTATGTCTACAAATATCTGTTGGGTGTGAACACTGAAAAGGGAAATCGATGAGGCAGCAGAGTATATGATAAGGAATAATGGGATGGAATTAGGAGAGTCTATATGGAAAAAATTGTAGTCATTTTATTTCCCTGAAAAGTGTTCATCAAGGAGGAAGCTGGATGCCTTGATTAGACACCCTCAGAATATATACAGTACAGGCTGGGGAAATACATTGTTGCAAATGTATGCTAGCGAGCTGTGTGGACCAGCTGCGATGCCTTTGCAGGAGAGGGCAGTTGAGGTGATGTGGCCCAAAATACAGCCATATTTGTGTCTTGTGTGAAAAGCAAGCAAGGACTCAGAACTGCTCGGCCTTGACTCTGTGCCAGCTTCATTGTTTACCTCCATCTATCCTTGTATTCCTTCCAAGAAATGTGGAGAGCAACTTAGTAAGTTAGCAGCTTTGTATAAAGGATTGTGTTTATAACACTTGTTTGATCCAAGGGTGTGAGGCATGATCTTAAAAGGTCTATATATGGTACATTATGTTCTTTTATTTTTCCCACTTCATTTCCTCTCCTATTTTTCTTCCCTCCCTGAGGTATGAGTGTAAGAAACAGAAAGTAGGGAAGGACGGAGGGCACTGGCGTAGGGTCCTCCTCAGTCCCACTGAATAAAGATTCTCTATTCAAAAATGGGGAGTAATACAGCTAATAATTAGCACAGCTGAGGCAAATGACAATTAAGTTTTAATAAGACCTCAACAATTAGCATTTTAACCATTATTGCATGGGAAGCGAAACATTAGATTAGTTATGCTTGTAGGAAGTAATCAGCTAGGAATTACTCAACTAATTTTTAAGTAATTATAATTACACTGTTTGCTTCTGTGGAGAATTTCAACTGAGAATCTCAGCCTGGGTCCACACCACAGCTAAAAAAGGATAAGCATGACTTACTTAGAAAGTATAATCTTCAAAGTGCAGCTTCAAATTCAAATTAAAAATAAAAGTCTGATGAATTAGTGTCTGTTTAAATGTCTGTAGCTCACAGGAAAAGAAGAGGAAAGACCGCTACATCAATAAATTAAATATTTTGAGCGAAAAATTTTGTAGATTAGATATGTGGCCATAATTCTGTCACATTTTACTCACAGTTATGACCACTAGAGGAAAAGTTTGAGCAAGTAAATAGCAAAAATATATCATTTATCAAATGTTTCGCATGAGCAATGATTAAAACAGGAGACTCGCTCAGCATGAGGCCATAGTCATCTGTGCATGTTGCACAGAGTTCCCGGGTTTTGTGTCTTTTAATATTTACCATGATCTGTTCTTGATACTATGTTTCTATTATTTTGTGCTGCACGTGGATTAGTAGACTACATACGGTCAACATTTTCTTAAAAGTTGGCTGTGATGGTTGTAAGAGTGTTTCTAAGTAAGCTACAAGAAAAGACTCTGAGTGAAATACATGTTTTTCAAAGAAAAAAAATAACAGGTATTTCAGAATTTGTTGTGAAACAAGAAAACATGGGAAATCACTCTTAAACAGAATTAATCCCAGGGACAAAGCTTTTAAGACATTTAAAGGAAATCAACTCTAAGATGTAAAGTATGAAATAAAAAATAAAAGTATTGAGTCATTTTTTTTATCTACCCATAATTTACCTTCAGTGATTGTCACAATGGTAAACTATTGGTCATTACCGATGGCTCTAACACCCATATGATACTAATTTTAACCGTTTAAGTCAGGAAAAATTTCCCTTGCAGGCCAGAAGAATTCTAATTTCATTTGAAAACTTGGAACAGTATATGTGCTTATGCAGAAACTATGCTTTAATTTCCTATAACAATCTAACTAAAAGGAATGACCCACACTTAAACTGAACCATGCCTACCTGCTCAGAGACCTTGAACTTGTATTTAGTGTCTGGCTATAAGGAGGCCTGTGGTATGATTCTGAGTGTCTGAGTCTATGACGTCAGTGACCGAAAGGAGACTTGTTTCTGTACCAATGAAAATGAAGAAGGCATTTCTGAATGCCTTAACAACTACAGTTCTAATATTTCTGAGTCTTTATAATTGTCCTTAAGTAGATGGATAATCAACCAGTTTGCTACTTCAAATTATAAAATATTCTTATCATAAATAAAATTGTAATGGTTTTATTTCAGTCAAAATATAATATTCACCCAAGAACACATCAGTCTTTACTACAAAAAATTATTCACTAAACCACCATGCTTTTCCTCCAAAAGTCTCACTATTTTTTGTTATCTGATTCTTTTCTTTTCTGTTCTCATCTCCTCTATAACATTTGCCAAAAATCAAAGTACTTACGCTTCATAAATGTGCATGTGGAAACATTTGCCGTTTACTGAAAGATTAACACATGGACCTTTGGCTTTCAAGTTTTATTAATAATGAATAATCTTTTCTGTCTTACAAGTATTTTTGTGGATTTTTTTTTCTATTAACTTTGCCAGAGTCCTTGGAGGGAAGAAGAAAAGGAAATGAACTGCAGGTTCTATGAAATATGGTTTACAAATGAGCATGAGCATTTGTCAGCAATTTTATTATCAGGAGAAATTTCCTGTACAAAGGCACTTCAGCATGTGAATCAGAAAACCTTCTTGATGTCCAGGTTCTATGTCCAGAAGAGGCATAGGATTGTATTTTGCTCGTGGCATTTTAAGACTGACTTAATACGCATTGGCAAAGTGAAGTCTGACTCCTGCAAATGGTCAAGGGAGAGGAAAGCCATCGTTACACCCACAAGTGTAAGGTTTGGGGTACGGCACTGTGAGGTTATAAAGGTAAGGTTTCTGCATTCGAAAAGGGGATATTGTCCATAAGAAAAGATGAAATACTGCCATTTACAGCAACCTTGATTTGTCTTGAGAGTCTCGTGCTAAGCAAAATAAGCCACAGAAAAAGTCAAAAACCTTATCATCTCACTCATGTGGGATATAAAAGTGAAAGCAACATATGAACAAACAAGAAGGACAAACAAACAAAACTCATAGATGCAGACAACAGTTTGGTGGTTACCAGATGGCTGGGGGTTAGTTAGTACAAGGTAAAAGGGGTCAAATATATGGTGATAGAAGGGGATCTGACTTCGGGTGGTGGGCACTCAATGCAGTATACAGATCATGTATCATAGAAGTGCATACTTGAAACCTATATAATTTTATTAGCCAATGTCACCCCAATAGACAATGAAAAAAGAAAGAAATCCACATGAATGAAAGACATCGCTCTGCAGTTATACTTGTTATTGGAACTACTTCCCCAAAATAATTGTTTTTATAAAGAAAAATAAAGGGACTGAAAAAAAAAAACTATATGGAAATAGTTTGTCAATTTAATAAAACCACTTCTTGTTATTTTACTGAATATGTATTAAAAAACCAAAGTGTTTAGCAATTCAGTGTCATTTAAGTTGCATTTATATCATTATTTAGGAGTCATTGTGAAATGTACATATTTGGCCCTGTGTGAGTCCAACTGACAATTTAGAAAATAGGTTGTTGCCCTGGCTGGTGTGGCTCAGTGGATGGAGCACCGGCCTATCAACCAAAGGGTCACAGGTTCAATTCCCAGTCAGGGCACAAGCCTGGGTTATAGGCCATCCCTGGTGGGGGGGGTACATGAGAGGCAACCATACATTGATGTTTCTTTCTCTATCTTTCTCTCTCCCTTCCCCCCTCTCTAAAAATAAATAACCAAAAATGTTTGTTTTGTTCATTTTTCAAAAACAATAAAGAGGGGACACTATGTGAGAAAGGCTGAGTGGAGGCTGAGTGGCAGCACAAGGAAAAGGCTCAGGTGAGGAAGCACTCCCCTGTAGTGGCCAGGGTCTGCGATCATACAGTAAGTATTAAATGCCTGGCAAGATGTTTTGTTTTCCTGTAGTAAATGCGATAAGCAGCATATAGGCTTACAGACAACTCACTTGTGCTTCCCCTATTAGGTATCCTGAGAAACAGCGGATTAGAGAGCTGCAGAAACGTAATAAATGTTAGATGTTTCTAATATTCCAGAAAGCAAGGTAAATGAATGCTTTCTGAATTTATCTTTGTATTTGCTCTGGGAGTTCCATTTTGCTTTCAGCTTCTTCTTATATTTTGAGAGTGTTAAGAGATGAATCTGAAATCCATAGAGCAGCAGGATTACCTCAAATGGAGTGCCAGAGCCTCTCAGAGCTGCTGTTCCGTGTGTTCTCTGTCAAATGCAGATGAACCATGTATTGTCTTGGAAATTAGGCACCCAAGGCCAAGTTAGTGATAGAAAGCTGCCAAAAGGACAAGGACGGATGGAAGCTTTGATGCCTGAGTCTAATAGCCCCAGTGCCACTTACTCCAGGTAGCTGACCACCTGGCTACCCATTCAGACAAAGGAGATGCCAAGGGGCTAAAAGCAAGACTGTGCTGTAATGGATGCAAAGCGTTTACAGGTTTTGCTGGTATAATGCGAAAACAACATTATGAAAAGAAAAAGACCATCTCTTTGAATACAAGGTGTTTCTGTTCAAAGATGTGTTGGCCAAATTGAATCTCTTTCATTGTGGCTCTCTACTATTGACCAGCTGTCCTTCATTTCCCAAGAGATTTCTATTCTTCTCTCTCCATGCTTTCTCACCTAAGTACCATTTTTAGATTAGTTTTCATTCCCCAAACAACATTTCAACAATAACATACATTCCTTCCTCGGTATTCACTTCCGTAATAATAGCTCTTGGGACCTGAATAGGTCCCAAGGTCCTAGGAACTACAACTCCGTGTGTGTAGAGGCTAAATTAGAGCCCTTCTATAAAACATTGAACCCTGGAAATAAAGGAAGTGGGCATCCTAGAGAGGAAGAAAAAACAAAAATTGTCTCTGTCTTATTATCCATCTGATAATGGTAGAGTTTCAACCAGTACCTTCTTATAGAAAGAAGAAAAGTCCTTCTCTTAGAATTAGCTCTTACTGCATATGTCAACTCAAAAACCCCAAGCAAACAAGTATTTTTTTTATATCTTACTCATTTGGAAACAGGAAAAATAGGGCATTACATGACTTGACTGTTGGAATACAGAGTAACAAGGAAACACTAAAAGGACACTGAAATATTAATGATGATAATGCTAACAAATGTATATTATTAAAAAAAGTATTTCTGGTAAACCTCTGCACGACTTTGCCTGGGGGTTTAACGTCAACAGTGTGCACCACAGGAATAAATTTTTAACTCACTGCCATCTGTCTCCTTGAAGTTTAAAAGATGCAATGGCTTCTTTGAGCTAGACTTTTAGACTTCACAGGTGAGTGGGATGATGCCATATTTGCCTTTCTGTGGCTGACGTATCTCACTTAGCGTACCGTCTTCCAGGTTCATCCACGTTGTCACACATGGCAGGGTTTTCTTTGTGTAAGGCTGGATAGTATTCTATATGTCACATAGAATGCTGGTTGCTGGGAGGTGGGGGGGAAAGGGAGTTGTTGGTCAAAAGGTACAAAATGTTAATTATAAGATGAATAAGTTCTGGAGATCAGTGCAGTGACTTTATTTAACGATACTATATTGTGTCCTTGGAATTTATTGAGAGGGTAGATATTGTGTTCTCACCACATAAAGAAAATGGTAACTGAGGTGATAAATAGGTTACTTAGCTTCACTGTAGCATTTATTTCACACTATATACACATATTAAAACATAGCATGCACACCTTAATTACACACAATTTTTGGCAATTATACCTTAATAAATCTGTGAAAAATAGAGAAATACTGGCATATAGCTATTTTTGTGGAGATGCTAGCATGACCTGGTCAGAGTAAGGAGCAAGGAGCTAGACAGCTCTGGAAGATGGACACACTAGAACAGATTTGTTACATAAAGCCAGAGAACTCATCAGCTATTCCGTGTCCTGGAAAGGTCCAGAGGGCATTCTGGCCCCAGAAGCAATAAAGGACACTAGAGACCATATTTTTGTTTGCTGACCAGCTCAGTGTTGACTATTCTGTAGGTAAGCATGGCAGCAGAACGTGTTGCTGGGACTTGTCCCCCAGCACCCACTGGATTGAGAGGACTCTGAGGTGGCAGGTGCCCACTGGCAACACTGACAACACAATGGCAACTGGGGGATCTGCAGCCAAAACTGAACAAGGTTCTCATAGGCGGCCAGTTAGTGTATTGCTTGACCAATTTTTCAAAAAACAACCATATAAAAAAATGAATAAGTCAAGTAAGACTGAGTGAACCCAAAGCTTTGTTAGTTACCTATTAAAAAAAATAATGGTGTAGGGAAGGAAGAAAATCTTTCTGACTGGGGCCTCTATGAATTAAACAAAAGACAGATTAACAAGACAAAACCAAAGAGACATCTATTAAAATGTGCATCATGTATGGACACAGGAGAATTCAGACATGAATAACTCAAAGAGGTGATTAGAACTTGGGCTTCTAGAGCAATGTAGCAAAATAACAATACATTTTTAGAGACATGACAAGACAAAAGAAAAGGACGTTGAGTTTCTTGGGAAAGCAAATTGTGGGAGGGTAACTATTTGGGGGAATATGGAGGATAAGGACAGTTTAGTAAGGTTTGTTGCCGATTCCTCTAGTTCCATCTCTGTGCTGGTAAGCTGCTAGAGCATGATTAGCATCTGTCCTTCCTGGGAGAAGGGAAGAAGTAAACACTTTTTACAAATGTATGTCTTCCTTTTGAGCAAATGGGGGGCAAGGAGCAAGGAGCTTTTCTGTATCTGCATCTCAATTGTCTTCAGCCCAAAATAATACTTATGGCAAAGGGACATATTTTGGGATGGGTTATTCTACCACCCTATGGTGGGAAGTAAGTTCTACTGCAAATTAGAGTCACTGGAACTGGGAAAGACTCAGGGGCCCAGCGCATGGGAGGATGCTGTGACATCCTCAGGAAGTGAAGAGCATGTGTAAACCTTCTCCTACCCCAGGAGCACACTTCTCGTGATAGCACTTTACGTCTCCTATCACAGGCATGACACACACTGCTTTGGGCCGCGCCCTTGGTCTTGCAGTCAGTACAGACTGAACCTGGAAATACTTCACCAACCCATTATCAGGTGCTTTCCATTATTGAGAAGGGCATAGAATAAGAGACAACTTTGAAGTAGGTTAAACATGCCATTAAAGGGACCCTCTGGCTTGAGCCATATGACACAGCAGGCCCACTTGTGCTGGAGGTAGCTGTGGTCCATAAGCATGTTGTGCAGACCTCTGCTAAGCCTCAGTCAGAATGTTGCAATGTAGACCTCCAGAGTCCTGGAGCATGATTTACATTCTGCAGTGGAAAACCTGAGATTTCTGGTTATGGTAGAGGACGTGGCACCAACAGCAACTGTCAGTGTCTTGTCATAGGGTGTCAGGAGAAACAGCCTTAGCATCTGAAGCAAAGGTATGGTCATGAAGTGGTGCTGTGACATGTGTGCCTGTGTTTCTGTTTGTGGAGATTCTAAGCGGGGTCCTGAGCCTCCTTAAATCCTATGGACTCTTCTGCGTTTGCACAACAAATTTCCTTAAGACTCAGGCTCCAGAGTTGGTGACTGTTATTTGTCACAAAGAATTAAAACATTGAGTGATGGTGATGGTTATTCTGCTCTGTTGCTAGGAAAGTCCCCATGGAGTGCAGGAGCAAGAGCTGGCCCAAGATGGGGCCAAAGTTACTGGTGCTTTAGATATCATATTCTATTGTGTCCTCATTTTCCATATTAAGTAATGAGTCTCCCAGAGACAGAAAGTGCTTGAGTTTCCCGGAGTGTGCATCATCTTTGTAGAAGAAATCACATCCCCCAATGCCCAAGCCAGAGTGTCTCACTGTCCAGCCTCCTCACACTCCTGTGCTGCTTTTTTAAAAATTATTTGTATTTCTCACCCAAAGATATACATTTATTGATTTTGCAAGAGTGGGAAGAAGAGAGAGGAGAAGAAACATCAATGTGAGAGAGAAACATTGATTGATTGCTTCCTGTATGTGCCCTGACCAAGGATTGAACCCACAATCCAGGTATGTGAGCTGACCAGGAATCAAACCTGCAACCTAGGTATGTGCTCTGACCGGGGATCAAACCCACAACCTCTTGGTATGCGGGACAATGCTCCAACCAAGTGAACCACCTGGCGAGGGCCCTGTGCTGCTTCTTGACCTCTATAAACATACAAACTGAAGCAACTTTCCCTTGTTCATTTTATTAACCTCAGGGACCAACTTGAATATATCCAAATAGAGGTCATTTCCCTTACATCTGAAAAATAATGATGTTTCATATTTCTTGGTGGCTCTCAAACTCTTTATAGGTTACTTCTACAAGATGATGGAAGGACTTGAAAGTTTTTTGCAGTAATGATAATCAGGTCAAGGTTATATCAAGGAGTTAATCAGAAGGGTTTATTAATTAGCATATCTCAGTGAAGTCACTCAGTTGATTAATAACTTGGTATACAAGGGAATGCAAAGTTTGAAAATCAATGATCCAATCAACAGCATCGTATCTTCTGGATCAATTGCATTAATGTGTTATTAGAGAAATCTTAAATTATTAATTATCACCTCCACAGGCATGCATACAAACTGACCAAAGTAATATGTACATAAGGAAGAGCAACTAAAAATTCCCTAGAAACTTTCTATGAATTTATTTTTAGAACATAAGTTTTCCTATTCAAATTGAAATAGTTATATTTAATTTTTGTTTTAAATAGCAACAGCAATTAGTCCACTAAAGAACTAATGGCTTGTAAATTTTCATATTTAAATACAAAACCATTTTCAAATAACAGTAATGAATAACTTTTCAAAGTCTAGGTAAACAATAACTTAAAGTATTGAGTTATGCATAATTTCCTGAGATTTTTCACTTAATTATAAAACAATAAAACAGTGGTTTCAAAAATTTCAAGGGAAGAGTGAAAGTAATTATTACTTTTTAAGTTATTTATTTTTATAAGTAAGAGCACTTTCTAGAGTGTGGTTGTAATCAATGTTTATTTTAAACAACACATTTCTATTAACAACCATGTTGTTCTAGGCATGTGTGCTAACTCACAATAGACATAATGACAGCACACTTTCCTTTCAATCTACTCCTGGAGATTATAATTATTTGCAGAGCTGCAAAATGATAAACTGTGTTTTTCCTATTTAAACCTACTTTATCATCATTCTCATTCTTTTGGAAATACCTCAGGTGCTTCATTCAAGAAAGAGAATGAGCAAGCATCCACAATAGTTGCTTTCATTGACTTGCCAAAATTTCAGCATTCTCAGCATTAAAATGATCTTTGGGGGTGAAAAGCTGTTCGGAGAAGGTCTTTCCTTTTCCTTAATCAGATTTCAGACTTATGACCAAGAACTTTGGAGTCAGCCAGATGGGGTCAGATCTGGCTCTGGTGCTAAGTAACGATGACCTTGGTTAAATTATATACTCTTTTAAGCATTGTGACTGTCATCCATCCAAATGATTGCACAATATAGTCCAACTCAGCTAGTTTTTATCAAGATTAAATAAGATAAGCATATACAGCAATTACCCAAAAAAGTACACTTTGTGTTTGTATTATTTCTTTATAATGAATAAAATAACCATACATTATAGAAATTAGACACAAGTAAGGCATTTTATGAAACTCTTTATACTCCCTGGTAATGGCAAACTAAGGTAACAAGGATAAGGAACTACTAACAAGAGGTAGTTAGGATGGGCCTCTAGAATGAGTGAGCATGGCTTGCCGAGTAACTACCTAAGTTGCTTTTAAATGTCCTCCTCTTTAATGTCTGGATCCAAAAGGTGCAAAAGAGAAAAATGAAGGAGGGGAAAACGGGTGCTAGAACTTGAAATCCTCTGGCAGTCACTTCAGCTGGTCTGGGAGAGGTTTGTGACAATAAGGAAATGTGATGTGCCACAGCCAGGGATGCCCACCTCCTCCTCTGCACCTGTGATCAGAAGCACCAATCAGAACACAGATCCCCAGTATTTGTAGGGCATGTTCCTCCTTTACAGCCTCCTTTGTAAAAAGTGGGAATAACTAAATGACATAATTCTTGGAAAGATTTAGCAACACACTGAAAACAATCGACAAGTGTTGGCCATTATTATTTACTGAGGAGGTGATATTTGCAGTAATGCAGAGGTGGGCCTCTCAAACAGAGATAAGGATATGTGAAAATATAAAAACATCTACTATGCCCAGAGACTAGAGTGCAGTGAACAAATGGAGAAAAATGTGTGATAAGAGTGGCTGGAAATGGAACTTTAACGGTAGTAGTTCAGATGATGGAGTTGGATAATGAAGGACAATATATGAGCCCATGGTTTTCAAACTTCGGTATGTAAAATGCTGCAGATTCCTTGTCCTCACCCCAGAGCTTCTTATACATTTTTCATTTCAATATTTTAAAGCAAATATTCTTTTGGGCAAGAGGAAGACATTAGGGTTTTTAAAGCAGTGAAGTGTGTAAAATCTATGAGCCAAAAGGTAATAGTGTTAATATAATTATAAGCTGTAAAAGAAAGTCCAAAAATTTACCTCCAATAAAGCAGAAGCAAAAATTAGTTAGCAGGCTTGGGAAAGGGTAATAGACAGACATTGTTAATAAATGATACATTTATAGGTAAAATTAATGATGGTCAATAGTTAAAGCTAGCAGTGTCCAAATAAAAATTGGCTACACAGAAAAGTTCTAGAGACTGAATTTTCTGCAGTATGTGATCACCTGAAGAAAACCAGGTGAACGTCAGCTGACACCATGTCTTCATCTCAGAAACACAAGAATTAGCTTTGCAAGTCTAAAAAAATCACTATTACTTCCTGGATTTGCAACCAATTTACCAGACATATTTTCACCTCCCCTAGATCAGAGATCCTGAATGTCTTAAGAATGTCCACTTCAGAAAAACGAGTTGGCTCTGGGGGATACGTGGGTGAGAGAACTCTACCCGAAGATGAGGAGTCACCATGATCTCTGTATGTCAAACTGGTGATATATTGTGATTAAGATGCAGGACACATGGAAACTTTTAATCAGGATGTCTGGCCATGAGTTAAAGAGTGATTGAATAAGTCTGTCTAGCAGAGGTCCTTCCACCCTCCTTGAAGATGAATCTGCCACCTGCTTCTTTGTCAAGACAGGAGTGGCTACCATTTCAAACTATGAAGAAGCTTGTATGATGAGACTGTTTTTCTGAATATGTATCTGTAATGTTCTGACTTAGAAACATATTGAAATCAGATTCTGTGTTCACCACTATCTCAATAAAGTTATTGTATTTATAGAAATTACTTTTCTTATTTTATTGGACAGTGGCATTACCATCTTTTGCAAGAAGAGAGTTCTGACACCTGTGTGGCAGATAGGTTGAACAGGCAAGAAAAATGATATTCTGAGAAAGGAAAAAAACAAAAATTAAAGAGCAAGCCTCAATTTGCAGTGTTTGTGGATTTCCATGGTATAAATACTGCCATAATGGTTAATCACAAGCTAGTAATTCTTTGCCAGCCAGCTCACAGAATTCGTGAGCATTAAGCAGTGGGTTCCTACATCACAAGTTGTGTTCAGGACTCCACTGAAGACTGGTGGCAAGTGGCAAAACTAACGCAATGGCATTAGAATGAGAAAGAGCATCTAGATTTGATAAATATTTTAGAGATATATAATTTGGTATTTGATTGGTTATTAAGAAAAAGATGAATCACAGGCAATATTACAGACTCTCAACCTAAAAGATTGACTGAATGGTGGTGACTATGACCAAAAATGGGGCAGCGAGTTTGGAAGAGGGGGTTTCAGTTTCCTTGTCAATGTCTTAAATTCATTACGCACTACATATGATGATCTAAGCTTGGGAGGGAGGACCTGGCTGTGAGTTGCCTTACATGTAACAAGTATGTAGGTATTGTATTCAATAATTACTCTGTAAACTTACCTATCTAGCAATTTTAATAAATATCTATAAAACATATCCAATGGAGTATGCATTTTCTCCCACAAATAAATGTACTTTACCATTTGTGTTCTAATTTTATATTAATGGTATCAGCTTTTACTTACCTCCCAAAGTAGACTTTGAAGGTATCCTTGAGTTTTTCATTTCTGTGGTCTTATTCCATCAAAGTAACCATTACTCCCTTTGATTCTTTAAATAAAATAGTCATGGATTTACTCTCTCCTCTCCCCATCAACTGCACTGTTTTAATCATCACTCATTTCAGCCGTAACTACTGGTTGGGGTTGGAGCACCTTCCCCAGCAATCTGTTGTTCACCTTTATGCCACAATTGGCTTCTTTTATAAGTCCTGATGTCACCCTGGCTGTTGTGGCTCAGTGGATTGAGTGCCGGCCTGTGAACCAAAGGGTTGTGGTTCAATTCCCAGTCAAGGCACATTCGTGGGTGGTGGGCCAGGTCCCCAGTGGGGGGCACGTGAGAGACAACCACACATTGATGTTTCTCTCCTTCTCCTTCTCCCTCCCTTCCCCTCTCTCTAAAAATAAATAAATAAAATTTTTTAAAAAAGGAAAGGAAAAGTCCTGATGTCCTTGTTAGGAAAGTCGTGTTATTGGGAACATAACAAAGAGTCTGGTCAAGATGACAAAGCAACTTGAAATGAAAGCATATGAAAAAAGGTAAACAAACCGAGATTTTTAGCCTGGAGAAGACCATCAAGCATTAAAAAAATGAATGAGTTATCAATCTGTGTGTCCAAAGAGCAAATAGGGGTGGCAATAACAAAAAGGATTTTGGTTTTCTGCCAAAGAGCTATTAATCACAGCTAGTAAAAGGTAGGTTGGAGTGTGTTGCTAGATGAGGTATTTACAGGTTGGGTAATTGCCCAGCAAAGTTATTTTGAATGGAATTCTAGCAGTCCAGGAGTATTGGGCTGGAAGACCCTTAAAAGCCCATTTCAATAGAGATCTCTATGATTCTCTGAAATCAATTTTCTCTAAGAACTTGCTCTTCCCTGGTGAATATGTTGATGTTTTTCCCAGCACTCTAAGGAAAGACTGATTTTTGTGACCCCGTAACACTAAGTAAGAGACATTAATATTCTCTTTGGCAATAGATTTATGTTGAATAAGTGTCTTGACGCTAACAGAGAGAATATGTGCTTTTCAGTTTGATTCACACAGGGAGCTCATTAGTTCTAAATTTAGACATAAGCTTTAGTGTTGGAGAGATTCCAAGTTTGACTAATACATCTGAAGATGTCCTTGTTAGAAAAAAAAATGATGGAGAATTCTATTTTTCTACTCTGTGTGTCAGGGTGGGGGTGGGATAGAGAGGGAACAACACATGCTCTTTTATATCAGCTAATTCCATCTGCCCATGATTATCCAGTAGGCATGCCAGTCTAATGAAGCTAAGTACACAGTAGGTATGCAGCCAATGCTTTTAGGTTAATAGAATAGTTCTTACTTGGCAGAGGTGTATCAGTTAGCAAATTCACAGAGCATCTTGATTCGAGTCAACTGCTATGCTTTTCTCCATGGCAAAGTGTCAACAAAATGACACTAAGCACCTACTAGTTTCAAGAATAAGTAAACAAAGATAAACAGGATGTTGCATTCACATTTCTGCTCTTGAGAACTTAGTCTTGACAGAGAGACAAATTTTAGTAAGTAATAGGCATCAGTATCACTGCTCAAATAGTGTCTTTTCAGCATAAATTCTCCCAGCAATCTTAAAAATTAACTACCTGGATACTCCTAAGTTCTCTAAACTACATCGCTTAAAAGCATTCAATAACCTTAAATAAAATAATAAAATATATTAGAACTTTCCCATACATTCATTCTTCATTAATATCAGAAAAAATTATAAAATACTCTGTTAAAAGTTTTATATTTTAATCAATATTAAATAACATTAATTATCAATTAAAATAGCAAGAGATATTTAAAATATTTAAATATTTAATTTTTATTAAAAAACACAAATAATTGTTACATATAAGGAATCCCCAAACTCTGCAATGTGTCCCTCATAATTCACAAGACAGGTTCCCCCTTCACTTGTTATCAACAACTAAACAATGACCCACAGAGATTTATCTGTGAGAATAGTGGTAAAGTGAGGCCTGTGCTTCTACGCTTATAAAAACAACCTGAATACCCTCAGGTCAAAAGTGATTGTGTCAAATTATGTACAATTGATATTTACTTACAAAGCAAATAGTAAATGATATTACATTAGGATTTCACTGTCAAAACTATTTGGCAGTGAACTCCTGTTCATAGTTTTGATCTTCTTTTTCTTAGATAAGTCCCTTTAATATTTCATATAAGAAGGATTTGATGATGATGAATTCCTTTAACTTGACCTTATCTGGGAAGCACTTTATCTGCCCTTCCATTCTCAATGATAGCTTTGCTGGATAGAGTCATCTTGGATGTAGGTCCTTGCCTTTCATGACTTGGAATACTTCTTCCCAGCCCCTTCTTGCATGCAAGGTTTCTTTTGAGAAATCGGCTCATAGTCTAATGGGAACTCCTTTATAGGTAACTGTCCCCTTTCCTCTTACTGCTCTTAAGATTCTCTCATCTTTCATCTTGGGTAATGTAATTATGATGTGCTTTGGTGTGTTCCTCCTTGGGTCCAACTTCTTTGGGATTCTCTGAGCTTCCTGGACTTCCTGAGTCTATTTCCTTTGCCAGATTGGGGAAGTTCTCCTTCATTATGTTTTCAAATAAGTTTTCAATTTCTTGCTCTTCCTCTTCTCCTTCTGGCACGCCTATGACTCAGATGTTGGAACATTTAAAGTTGTCCTGGAGGTTTCTAAGCCTCTCCTCATTTTTTTTGAATTCTTGTTTCTTCATTCTGTCCTGGTTGAATTTTTATTTTTTCCTTCTGCTCCAAACTATTGATTTGAGTCCTGGTTTCCTTTCCATCACTGTTGGTTCCCTGTACACTTTTCTTCATTTTACTTTTCATAGCCTTCATTTTTTCTTCTAATTTGCAACCATATTCAACCAATTCTGTGAGCATCCTGATTACCAGTGTTTTGAACTATGCATCTGATAGGCTGGCTATCTCTTCATTGTTTTGTTGTATTTTTTTCTGGATCTTTGACCTGTTCTTTAATTTGGGCCTTTTTTTTTTTTTTTTTTGATTAGCGCACCTGTTATGTAGTAAGGGGAGGAGCCCTAGGTGTTCACCAGGGCAGGGCAACTCAAGTCTCTGTGTTGTGATGCCGTATGTGGGGGAGAGGTCCGAGAGGGAACAGTGCCACTTGCTCTGATCGCTGCCAGTTTTCAGTCACTCCTTCCACTACCTACATCAAATTGGGCCCTTCTGGTGCTGATTCCTGGGTGGGTGGGCTTGTGTATGTTCTAGTACCCTGTGGGTCTCTCCAATGAACTCTCCTATGAGGCTGGGAGTTTCTCCCACTGCCTCCTCAACCCCTACAGTTGTTTTCAGTCAGAGGCTTTGAGGCTTTATGTGCCCATACTGGAACCCTGGGTTGTGTGGTCTAAGTCACTCCCCAGTTGTTCCTCCCAGTTTATCTGCACACAAATATGGGACTGCCCAGTCCTCCAGCCCTGGTCCTCCAGCTGCTGCCTTGCCACAAATCCTCTCCACCCAGCTGCCCATCTCCACCCCTCTTTCTGGTCTGGATGAATGTTTCTTCTTTAACTACTTGGTTGTCAGACTTCCATACGGTTCGATTTTCTGTCAGTTCTGGTTGTTTTATGTTTTAAAATTTGTTGTTGTCCATCTTTTGGTTGTGCGAGGAGGCACAGCATGTCTACCTATGTCTCCATCTTGGCTGGCAGTCTGGATTCACTAGTGAATTCTAACAAACACTTAAGGAAGAAGTGGTACCAATTCTGTATAACCTTCATCAGAATATAGAAGCAGAGGAAATATCCTTCAAATTCATTCCATGAGGTTAGCATTACCCTAATACCAAAATCATCCAGATGTTACAAGAAAAGAAAAGTACAGACCAATATTTCTCATGAGCATAGATGTAAAAATCCACAACAAAATATTATCAAATCAAATCCAACAGAGTATAAAAATAATGATATACCATGACTAAATGGAAGTTTACCCAGGTATGTAAGGCTGGTTCAATTATTAGAATGACCAACATTCAGGACACTGACACCACCAAATGCTGATGAGGTGGAGGAAGGACATGGAGGATGGTGAGGATGTAGACCGACAAAAAGTCTCATTCATTGCTTGTGGAAATGTGAGATGCTGCAGCTACACAGAAGACAGTTTGGAGGTTTCTTACAAAAACTAAACATGCTTTTTGCCATACGATTCAACAATGTGCTCCTGATACTCACCCTGAAGAGTTGAAAACTTATGTGCATACAAAAATCTACAGAGGGATGTTTATAGCAGCTTTATTTATAATTGCCAAAACCTGGAAGCAACCAAGATGTCCTTTAGTAAGTGGATGGATAAATAAATAGGTAATTGGATATTCAGCACTAAAAAGAAATCAGCTCTCAAGCAATGAAAAGACATAGAGTAACCTTAAATGCATATTACTGAGTAAAAGCAGCCAATCAGAAAAGGCAACATACTGTATGACTCCAAGTCAACCCATACACACAAACAGCAGTTTATGTCAGGCTTTGTCTATCAGGGTTTTTCTGTGTGTGTATGTCTGTGTCACCCAGACCATGTTTTCCTTAAACTTTGTAGCTTCTTTAAGGTTAATTTTAGGATAGGAACCAGTCTGGCAGCCTCTGCTAATTCACCATTTTGTCCTGGGTGTTATTTCTTGAACTATGGATTCAATTGTTTTACTCTACTAGCTAAAATATCCAAATATGTCCCTTTCCCACTGTATTCACAATCCAACATGAGATGCCAGGACTTTCCTGCCTCTACTCTCTCTATTTACCTTATAATCTACTCACCTACATTTTCTTGCATTCCCCAATATGTCTCAGTATTTTTCCATGATCTCCTATGCATGAGAACAGAATTTTCAAGGACCCTGACTGATTTGAATCTAAGCACACTGGTTGGTTACAATCTAGATATACTCATTTATTATCAGTTTCTCAAAACTCATAGCAATTTTCAGCTCTGGGGCCATTTGTACTTTCTGTTCCTTCTATCTGGAATGTTCTGTCTCCAGCTATTCCCATGCCCAGCTTCTCATCATGGGTCAAGTTTAATTCTTTTTTATCTTCATTGTATTTTTTCCATTACCATTTTTCTCTTTATACCCCCTTGCCCCCAGCAATAACCACACTGTTGCCCATGTCCATGAGTCCTTTTTCCTTTTTTGCTCAAGCCCTCTACCCCCCAATCTCCCTCCCCCACTAGCTGTTATCTGCTCTCCATCTGTGCATCTTCTCCATTTTTCTTCTTAGTTCAGTTTGTTCATTAGTTTCCACATATGAGTGAAGTCATGTGGTATTTGCCTTTCTCTGACTGGCTTATTTCACTTAATATAATGTTCTCCTGGCCCATCCATATTGTTACAAAGAGTAAAAATTTCCTCTTTTTTATGGTTGGGGAGTATTCTATTGTGTAAATGTGCCATAGTTGTTTGATCTACTCACCTGTTGATGGATACTTGGGCTGTTTCCATATCTTGGTGATTATAAATAATGGTGCAATTAACCTAGGATGCTTATGTTCTTTCGAATTAGTGTTTTGGGTTCCTTTGGGTGTTTTCCCAGAAGTGATAACACTGGGTCAAAAGGCAGATCCATTTTTAATTTTTTGAGATATCTCCATAATGCTTTCCACAGTAGCTGCATTCCCACCAACAGAACAAAAGGGTTCCCCTTTCTCCACATCCTCACCAGTATTTGTTGTTTGTTGTTTTGTTGATGATAGCCATTCTGACTAGTGTGAGATGGTATCTCATTGTGGTTTTAATTTGCATTTCTCTGATGATTACTGATGTTGAACATCTTTTCATCAATTCAATTGTTAGCTTTTCCAAGCGGCTACTCTAAATACTGTGTGTGGTTTGTCTTTCAGGACACTAGTAATAATTTCAGTCCACTGAGTCCCTTCATTGTGCGACATCGATGTCACGTAGTGGTCATCCTGCTCACTTGCTTGTTTACATGTTTAGGTCTGTCTTTGTAATCTAGAATATATCATCTATAAGCACAGAGGAGAAGTTGTCTGACATCTTCATCATTCTAAACCTAGAGATAGCTATAGTAAATAGCACATATGTAGTCCTAAAGTCTTAGGAAAATATTTTCAGTTAAATAAATATGTGATACTTCTTTGTTCAGAAATTTTGTGAAACTAGCTTTCCACTATCTTTTAAATATAGTTAATGATGACCAGGTTTTTTCCTTTATGGTATCTATTTTGGTCTCTATAACAGCAAAAAAAAATCAAACAAACACTATTTGGGGTAGCTATGAAGCAAAATAGTGCAGAGCTAGTGAAGAATGAAATATTATGACTATCTTATGTAATAATTTATCTTTAAGTAAACACACTATCTGATATATAAAAGGCTATCAAAATTTTATATGCATAAACCTTATGAGATACATTATAAACTAATAAATGTTACTTTTTCAATTTAATATAGAATTCTTGATCAATAAACACTTCAAATTATATTTGTTCAGAACACCCAAGGTCTTTAGAAAATTTTCTGTAATCTGTGAAGTTCTGTTCTTTTAATTACCAACTTTCTTATTTAATATTGTTTGTTACATTCTTGAGCCCCTAATTTGTTATTAAATGAAGAGGTTCTATTGATGTATGTTGAATTCAAAGCAGAAACGTGTCTTCCTTGCATTATGTTAGACCAAATACTACAGGGCACTACTAGCTTTTGTACATCTGTTGCAATGATCTAGGAATCCATGGCTGACATTTTGTTATTTCTTTGAAAGTTTTTTTTTTTTTAGACAGGGACTGAGGAGCCAGAAAGATGAACACGTTAGCAATAGATCTTGATTATGTGTGATGATTAAAGCACAACAAAGCCTCGTGTTCTTAACGGAGAAGATAGTTCTAGTACTTTCCTTCAGGAACCCAACAGAATGTTTAACATTTATAACTTGGTACTTACTTTTTCTTTAACATATATAATTCTTTATTGATGCACTGTGGACATAGAAAAGGTTGTTCATTTATCTTCAATAAGTCTGTGATTTATTGAGAGGAATAAAATACTTATTAATCATTGGAGTTCAGGATATGAAATAATTTTTCAAGTTGTCCAGATGAGCCTGTCCAGTTAAATTCTATCATCAATTGTAGAAACTTGGCCTTGAATGTCAATCTGTCTTTAGAAACAGTTTTAATTTCAGCCCCTTCCAGTGCATCAGTGTCTTGACAGTGAGTTATGTATCTGCACTTTCTCAGCTGGACAAGTTGCTCACACATTTTCCAATAACATGACCATATTCTAGAGGAATTATCTTAGATAAATGTGATTGTTTTAATAAAAATAAAAATCTTCTTCTGTACCATGACAAAATTATACATGTAAAATGAGTCATATGACATATAAAATAGAAACTGTATTCATTGTGCGTTCCTCTCTTGAAAATCCTGCACTGTATACTAAAAATCCATTTTCATTAGTGGGGAGGAAAACCTATACGGCACAGTAATATTGTTCTGATAATTCACAAAGGCCAAAAGCAAAGTCCATTGTCAATCTACTTCCCAAAATAACAGTTTAAATAGCAAGAATACATTTAAATACACAATTTGATGTGATTGCCGTGCAACACAGAAAAGAAATTCAATTAAGTGTATTGCCCAACACAGATGAGAACACTGAAAAATAAAATAAAATGGCAAGTGTTATTTCAAAGAAGGAATTTAGGTAAGTATCTTTTAATTACGAACCATTCTAATAGAAATCAATTGAAAACATTAAAGAAATAAAACAGACCACTTGATGCTGAGTAAAGTAAAGAAAATCATTAGGTTATGCCACTGGATACCTTGTATGGCCTTTAAGGCAATAGAGTTTGAAGTTCTCAGTTTGTTTCTACACCCTGCTTAGGTCTATATAAGCCTCAAAAAGACAGCCAGTGATGCTTTAAGGATGAAATTAGGTTATGTGTGTGCAGAATTTAGCATAGTGTGATGTGCATAGTAAGTGCTCAAGATACTTGAGCTATTATTATAGTTTCTATTAATAATAAATTATTTTCTATGCAATTTAATACCCAGCTATTTGAGTAAATACATATGAGAATAACCTTTCTGCATGTCATTTCTTCATTAAGAGGCACTGACTCCAAACCAAGTTTCTCAGTTGAGGGCATTTTTGTCCTCACAAATAATATGTGACAATGTCTGGAGACATTTTTGGTTTTCATAGTGGTAGAGGGAGTTCTTGCAAACATCTGGTGGGTGGAAGCCGGGGATGCTGCTAAGCATCCTACAGTGAACAGGCAGCCCCACAACAAAGAACTATCCAGCCCAAGGTGTCAATAGCACCAAAGGTGAGGAATTCTGCTCTAAATAATTCATGTGACTTCTTTGCTTTCCTTGGTATGTGATGACTGAGAAAGCAATAATCATGAAAACTGGAGAATACCAGTTCAATTCTTCCCCCACCCCAGTGCTACAGGCAAGCCAAGCCAGAGGGTGTAATAAGAGTGCTTAGAGAGAGAAACAGCTTTAAGAGAAGAGAAACAAATGAATAAATGAGTTGATTTGCCAAGAAAATTTGATTAATATCTCTTCCTCAAAATTACCATTATGAGGGAATGAGCCAAGAGTAAGCTAAAACAATTTAAAAAGCAAAAGTTCAGAAATCATAAGGCTCCACTCAAACATAATATTCTGACATTGGTCAGGAAGATTCATGGGACTACCGAATGCACAGAAACATACACATATAATCTGGAACATACGCAAGTAATCCAAATTAGACCACAAAGGTGACCATTTTTGACCTACTATTGCCTACTGGTAATGACTTAGTCAATTCAAGCTGCTATAACAAAATACCACAGACTGGGTGGTTAAACAAAAAGCATTTATTTCTCACAGTGCTAGAGACTGGAAGTCTAAGAGCCTGCAGCCGTTGATAAATTTATAGAGGTATTGTTAGAGATAGTCCCCTGCCTGTGGGTGTCACCTGGCGGTTCAGATTTTGCCCATGAGCACAAGTAGAGACATGCTGGAAAAAGTTCTCCCACAGAAAGCTAAATTTGCAAGGTCAAGTTCCAGGTTATGTGTACAGACAGCATTCTTGGCTGAATTTTTCACACTCATTCATAAACGAGTGTTATTAGCTGCAAACAAAAAATATTATTAATAAATTTTGCTCACAAGGTAGGAGATGACAGGCATATAAGAACCAGAAAGAGAACAGAAATACTCACTTGAGAAATAGCGTTAATAGTTTGTAAAATGTTATGCTCACAGCAACTCTTGGCAGGGCATAGGCCATTTCATCATCTTACAGATGAGAAAAGCAAGGCTTAGAAATTTTAAGAAACTCATCCAAGGTCACACTTCCAATAAGGGGTAGATTTCCATTTAGGTTTGTCCAATCAAAGCCATGTTGTTATTACTGGGTCAGGTTGGTTTCTCCAAGAACACAAAGAGATACTTCTTTCTGAGGTGGACAGAGAAGAAAAGGGTAGGCAAAGTTACACAAGATCAGATGCTTGAGGGAAGGGAATCAAAAGGAGTCTTTTGAAATCATCTTGACTCAAAAGGGCGACGTGTTCATATCAAAGGCTGCAGTCATAGGAAAACAGGGATGCAGAGAAAATCTTGAGGGGAGAGGAAAAGCCTGAGACAAAGTGTTGAAAGCAGTCATGCAGGTTCAGAGGCTGGGCAGTGCAGCAATGGGGACCAAGCACAGGGAGAGCAGCACCATCAGTGACCGTAGAAGTCAGAGAGCAGATGAGGGAACAGATATATAACAACTTAAATGTAGGATAAAGTGTCTGGGTTTTGCACATAGTGCACACTTGCCCAACCCCACTGTGCCTTGGCATAACAAAATATTACATAGACTCTCGGCATGCTTTGGTGAAAGAGTAAATGATGAGTATTTTCAAAATTTAAACATTAGAGATAGACTTTAAATATTATTTTAAAACACACACACAAACACACACGCACATTTTAAAACTCACCTCTTTCCAAAAAAATGGCTTGTGGTGGAATAAGCATCCACACAATGGCATTCCTTCTCAGCAGTGTTCTGGGGGATTGGCATGCAGACCGAACAGTCTTCAGAGCCGAGAAGATGCTCAGAAAGACACAGCTGTAGTACAAGACGCACTAACAGTGACAGAAACAAGAGTGTGGCTAGAAGCTCTCCAATTTTTTTCTTCTTTGTAGAGAGGTCAAAAAGCCTATCATGCTTGATTAAAATTTTAATTAAATATGTCTGAATTCTACTTTCAAATGTTTCATTATCCATTGAATACTATGAATTCTCCATGAAGATAATACTCGTAAATCTTGGTTGCCATACAAATTTTACTCGCTGAAATGTGATTAAAAATATGCCTTTTGATCCAGCAATCCCACTTCTGGGAATATATTTGAAGGGACCCAAAACATTAATTCAAAAAAACATAAACATCCCTATGTTCATTGCAGCAATATTTACAATCGCCAAGATATGGAAGCAGCCCAAGTGTCCATCAATAGATGAGTGGATAAAACAACTATAGGACATTTACTTAATGGAATACTACTCGGCTGTAAAATAGAAGAAAATTTTACCCTTTGCAACAGTATGGATGGACCTGGAGAACATTATGCTAAGTGAAATGAGCCAGTTGAAAGATAAATACCATATGATTTCACTCATATGTGGAATCTAATGAACAAACTGATCTAACAAGCAAAATGGAGACAGACTCATAGATGGAGAGCAGATGACAGCTAATGGGGGGCAGGATTAAGGGGTGGAGGGCTTGAGCAAAAAAAAGAAAAAGAACTCATGGACATGGACAACAGTGTAGTTATTGCTGGGGGAAGGGGAGCATAAAGGGAAAAAATGGTAATGGAAAAAATATACAATAAAGATTAAATTTTTTTTAAGTAAACTTCTGTTATCTAGCCAAACTCATTATATGGATTGTCAATACCAGTAGAGAAATAAGCTGTTTGCTACAGTAAGAAGAAACAAAATTAACATTTGTTGATCCATTACAAATGTCAATCAGTTACTTGTTTCTCAGTCATGATCTTGCCTACTTTATTCTTGCCAAAATTACAACTGAGCATTATCATCCCTTATATGTACGAAGACACTGAAACGCAGAGGTAAAGTATTTGCACGAGATCACATAACCAAGAAAGCAGGAATAACCAAGGTCTGCAGCAACAAAAGCTTTGAACTTTACACCACACTGAGTTGCTCTCTCCAGTAATACTGAAAGGGACGCATGCTTTATTTTCTAAAATGGAACTATCAAAATTTAAACATACTATTTATTGAAGGTTGGGAGGATTCTTCAGAGCAATAAATATAAAATATAGTAAGATAAATTTTAAAATATTAATCTGATTTGCTCAAGGAGGTATAATTTTGTTCTAGACTTTCTGGGAAATATGACATCACGGATTGAACAAGAAGGTCCACAAGCATTTTGGGGCCTCAGCCAAAGGGAGTTTCAGGAGAAAGAATCCTGGAAATGCAATTTCTGCTTCTTTGGTCCAGAGGCAGCATTGTTTCTTTCCTTTACCTTCATATGGTGACGTCATTCGAATCAGAAAGGGAAGAACACTGTGCCAAATTTAGAATATACTTGAACTTTGAGATTTCATACCTCAGAAATAAATTCCAATCTTCAGACAACAGTTTGTGAACTATAAAATAAAACATTACTTCCTTTTTCCAAGAAAAGTGCCTCCCTCCCAACAGCCTCTTGGACATCACATTTCCTCCAAAAAACCAGACTTCCATGAGCTAAGCACGAGTGAATTAGAAACACATGTACCAAGTTGTCCCTGGGCCTAACAGCTACAGAGGAAACACACCAGTGTTCTCATAATAAACGTCCCAATCTGGGGATTTGGATGCACATCAAACTGGGTTAGAAACTAGTAACACCCTTATGGGATCATGCATTACCTACCTTTATTCACCACTTCTAATGCTTAGTACTCGTGTCAATGATTTTTTTTAAACCAAGTCCAAACTTAATTTAAGATAAATTATTCCCTGTGGCAGGTCTTCCAAGCAGCAAAACCACCTCAGAATGGGAAAAACAAAACAAACTCGAACATGGGGGAGGGGGTAAATCATGATTTTCATGCAGGCACTTTCATGAGGCTTATCTGAAAGGTGTGATAGGCTGGAATAGTTTCCATATTACAAACGGTTCCCAGGACTTTATGTGTGTCTTAGAGAAACTGAAATTGAGTTATACTTTATAAGGAGGGTGAAATACAATACAAATACAGTAAGATCCTATAACACTACTGTATTTCAACGTCGATACTTCATGAACCCATCTCCCAAAGAGTTTACACTCTGATTTTCTTCCATGTTATTGAGAACTGATTGTAACTGTTTTCATTTGTATTTGAGCCACATGTAATCCCAAAAGATTTACCCTAGGGCCCTGACCCATGTGGTTCACCTGGTCGGAGCATTGTCCTGTAAACCAAAAGACCATGGGTTTGATTCCTGGTCAGGCCACATGCCAAGGTTGCAGGTTCGGCCTCCAGTCAGGGCACATATGGGAGACATTCAATTGATGTTTCTCTCCCTTACCCTCTCCCTCACTTCCCCTCTCTCTACAATCAATAAGCGTATCCTTAGATGAAGATAAAACAAAAACAAAACCATTTACCCTACAATCTGTATTTTCAGAGGATTTAGAGTGGCAATAGCTATTGTTCTCTCTCTGTGTCTCTCTTTTTAATCTCTATATGCCTTTATTGGAGCAAGATTTCTGACAGTATACAGTGATGTACTTACTAAATAGATGCCTGTGCAGAAATTACATACTATCCATCTAGGTAGGTTTTCATTACATTCTTCCTATAGATGGAATAGTTCCATTTATAAAATTGTATACATTAAAAGCCTTGAATTTTACCAAGCTACCCTTTAATTTATCTATGAAAAAGTTGAGTGATATTTGATTTTAGCTACTATATTTTACAGCATTAAAAAGCTTAAGCATTAGGTAATATCTCAAAATGTTTTTCTATTCACAAAGGCATTTAGCAGACAGAGCAGAGTCCATTCTCTCACCCAGATTCAGGCAGATGGGTCTCAGTTGAGAACTATACACTAAATAACCAGTTCTCAGACACAAAAGTACTCCTAACCTGAATTTCTTAACGACCAATATGGACTTCTTACTCATTTTCCTTTATTTTTATCAAAATTTTTTCCACAATCCATAGATCTGAAAAAGAGTAAAGTTTTGTGTTCCCCCACCCCCCGGTATTAGCCTAGTTACCTTTGCTTTATTTTTTTTTATTTTTTTAATTTTTTTAATTAAACATTTTTTATTGTTGTTCAATTACAGTTGCCTGCATTTTCTCCCCACCCCTCCACCCCATCCCAGCCAAGAGTAAAGTTTTGAAATCCATTTTTAATGTCCCAGTTATCACTTCATGTATTCCTTTATCAGCAGTCCTCAACTGTACACAGCATCTTTGACAAACCCTGAGCTCTCTTCACCTCATCAGGAATCATTTCAGGAAGAATTCTGCCTGCCTGTTCTATTTCGTCAGCCCTCAAAGACTGGGACAACTCCAGGTCAGAATTACTTTCTTGGGAGAAAAGCAGTAAAGCCTCAAGAGTATAGCGGATTTAAAATCAATCTAATCTCTCATAACAACATCAATGTCCCTTTAATTTTTTTAAGTGTGCAAATAATAAAGTATGATATTGAACCAAATGTAAAGTCATCAGTACATTGTTTTTCTACTTGGTGCTGTTTTCTTCTTAATTTGGACACCGATGTCTTTCATTTGATTTGAAGAGGACTTTTCCTCAAGCAGGAGCCAGGGGAAGGCGAGAGCAGCAGCTTCCGTGCATTTCGGGGCACCCTGGCTTTGCAGAGACAACTGTGATACTATGGCATATAAGGAGGGAAGCAAGCTGTTCTGAGCTGTGTCAGCCTCACTTGTAATCTGGATTTGAACCATGTACTGTAAGGACATTCCCGCTCACACAGAGCTAGTGGTTTACCCTCTGCTGGGCTCCACCCTTAGACCTGCTTGGCGATATATAAAGTCAGAGCAGAGAGAGTGTAATTAAAAAATTAACTTCACCTAACTGGCTGGGCACTGCTCTCACTTTTGCATGCTTTTCTGATTGGGGTGCTTTTCAAATCTTTTTAACTGTAATGTAAAATAAAGCCTCTGGAAGTCAAAATCTCTAAAAAAGGAGGGAGAAAGTTGTCCACCTTGGTTGCCCTCAAATCTTTTTTCCTGGAGTTTTATTTGTCAAATTTGTTGCAGTTTCATAAATCCTGGCGGCAGGGGGTGGGGTATTAGAGTAACAAAAAGCTGGTGCCACCCTCACCAAATCGAGTCCAGAAGCTCTGATTTTCCAGCTAATCCCTGAATTGCTATGGAAGCTTTCTTGACTCTTTAGTTCAGCCAAGGCAAGGTTGACAGTTTTCAAAGATGTGCTTTAACAATGGAAAGACAGAGGGAGAAGGACAAGGAGAGGGAGAGGGAAAGGAAAGCGGGAAGGAGAGCTGTGATACAAACTAGGGAAGTAATTTAATTAAATTACTCAAATAAATTTTTAAAATAGAAATCGGTTATTGCTCCTGCTGAGTGCCTGGTTTTAAAGGAGAGGCCAATTTTGAGCACCTTTATTGCACCATGCCATGAATGACCAGCCATCCACCCAGTGGCAAGTTGGTGACATTGAATCCTTCATAATGAAGAGAAAAACTTGGTTTTACAAGTTGAAAAGATTTTTCCTTCAGTTGCCAGAATCATCATTCATGGACTTTCAGAAAGTCTTGTTCATCACTACCAACAAATACCTCAATTTACAGCAAAGAAAGGAGGTGGGGGCCTCACAGCCATGGCATTGACTGGCATTTCCAGGTGCCTCGTTGTCCTAGAACAGCTACAAGAACGATGCAGGAGCCTGCTGAAAGCTCAACTGATGACGACACCCTTTGTATTTGGGTTGTAGTCCTAACAAATTCTGTTTTACCCTCAAATCCATAGCCAATGTATCGTGTTTTGAACTGAAAACCATTGGGCAGAAATAAGAGCAGTCCCTCACTGTTACATGAATAGATCACTAGAAGTGTTTTGCTTCCCATTTCCACAGCCTTACTGGGTTTAAAGGATAATATTGACCAAGAGAACAAGCGATGTTTCACCAGACAATTCTGTCATAGTTACTAGTTCTATCAAATTTTAAGCCAGGACAATCTACATGGCCAGTCCGGGTTCCTCATACTGTTGAACCAGACAGGAGATGTATTTGTACACAGTGCTCTTTGTGAGTGTGTAACGTATGCCCACATATAGATAGATACACAGATACATAGGTAATATGCCTTAAAAATGGGAGAAATTCACTCAAATTAAGTCATTAAACCTAATAATTTTTTTACATTTTATTTATCGATTTTTAGAGAGAAAGAGGAAGCGGGGAGAGAGAGAGACATCAACCTGTTGTTCCACTTATCCATGCATTCATTGGTTGCTACTTGTATGTGCTCTGACCAGGAATCAAACCTGCAACCTTGGTATATTGGGACGACACTCTTAACCAACAAGGCTGCTCAGCCATGTATGTTGTGGACAACTCATTCACTTCTTGACTTGATTTCCATGACTGCAAAATGGGACAATGGTAGGATTAAGATTCATAAGATTAAGAACACTAAGTGACATAATTTACATAAAGTCATAATTCATGTGAAGTGCTTAGCACCTCTTTCTAAGAAAGCACTCAATAAAAATGATCTATTACACTCATATATTTATAGTGTTATATTTATGCACATATATGCATATACATATATATAAAACATAGATGATGAATATAGATAGAGTGGCCATTTATCATCTACTTTCTTGAGTATTTTGTTTCTAAGAAAATCACAGTGAAATTATAAAGCTTCTTTAATACTTTTTAAGTTTATAGTTTAAAAATTATAGGCATGAAAATAAATTGTTTTACACATATGTAATTTATTATCTGAACAATGTCAAGGGAAACAACTAAATATATTGTTTATGGAATTGAAAATTTAAAATTTTAATATATGCTTAACTTTTTTTACGTTCCCCATATTATCTCCACAATGATTTCTCATTCTGCTCTTTAGATTCTTAAATATCAGTAATGATGTTAAAGTTATCATTCCTTCATGGTTCCTGAGGCTATACATTCTGGAAACCTTCAGCTTTCCACCACCTTTTTCTCATAGCTTTAGAATTTATAGGGCAGAATTTGCTAGGAACACATCTAGGGCTATGTTTAATGGTTATATGGCCTTTTTAAAGTGTAGGTTGAAATTGGTACCGATTTTGTTTCAGTAAATCACTCCACTTGAATGTCATTACTGGAGTGACAGCTCTCTCAGCCCCACCTTCTAACCCACAGGCTGCCTGGATGTGGGAGCTGTAGGGCTATAATTAATTTTGAAGCAACTGAAGTACCATGATCATTTCATGGATGTTTTTTAGCTGTATAATTCCTCCCACACTGGGGCTCAGTCTGTGAATTTTCCGAATACGGTTGCCAAAGAAGAAACACTGATAAAAATAAGCTTGAAATAGACAAGGGAAAATAAATGAATTAAAAAGTTTAATGAGAACCAAAATAAGTTAATGGGATTAGGAGTTTCCTTGTTAGTTTTTGACCAAATGCAAATTAAGACTAAGAAGGGGCAATTTCCTCTTTCACAGATCGTCCGGGCCACACAAACACTGAAAAAAAATTAGGACTATTAAAACAAAATCAAATGTTGATATTAAATAGTCAAAGAACTCATTGAGTAGATACAAATATTAAAACTTAGAAGTGTGATTTTCCTAACATCCCCTTACACATCATCAGTAAAATCAAGACTAAATTTTGATTTAGTGTTCTGTCCAGAGGTCCATATGATATACTGCATAGCAGGTGTATATCTTCTGTCCTATTTTAGGTATAACTTAATATTTAAAATGCTGATTTCAAGCTACAGGAATCAATTAACTTCAAAAACTGGAGGTATGGGAAAGAAAGCATTATTTATGGTGAGATGCCAACTAATAAATGCAGTCAGAACAACGGAGGTAGTAAGGTCACCTGTTTAGCAACCATAATATTAATAATTGATCTAGACAAGAGTGATTAGTGATTACTAAAAACATTTGGTAAAAGTTTGTTGGGAACAGGACATTTGAACAGCCTCAAGATATCTCCCCAGAGAACACTTACCTAGCAGAGGATATACCATGATCACGAAGGTGTTTTTCCCAGGGTGAGGCTTACCCATTGCGCTCCAGTCGTGCTGGCCCCTGCGGTTTCCCCAAATGTGGGAAACTCTACTGCCTAATTTGTGGTAGTGGAGACTGCATTCGCACTCTTCCCTGAAAAAAGGGGGAGAAAAAGATATCTCCCCAGAGAATGCTCATTCATGACAAAGGGAAAGGTAACTTTATGGTGGAGAAAGACAGAAGATATCATCATAACCAGTGACTAGAATTGACATCCCACAAATGGGAGAGAGGCATGTTTCCCAGAGGGATGAGCTGAGGATGCACAACTCAAGAGAGCCTAACTGCCAACAAACAACAGCCACCAGAGTCTACTCATAAGGAGAAAACAGCAAACAGAAATCCACAAATCGGAAAACAGTTTGAAAATATTCCTCAAAAAATGTAAATGTCATAAAAGACTGGGGAAAATGCAGACAACTGTAATTGAACAACAATAAAATAATTTTTTTAAAAAAAACAAAGACTGAGGAGTTATTTTGGAAAAAAAAATGAAGACAGGTGGCAGCTAAATGAAGTGATCAATACCAGACTGCATGCCGACTTGAATAAAAAAGGCCGAGTAAAGCGTTAGTAGAACAATCAGAGAAATATGAATATGGGGTTGATAGCACACACTGGTATTGTATCATGATACATTTTCTGAATCTGATGATTGTATTGTGGATATGTAAAGTGATGGCTTTGTTCTTAGAAGACAGATGAAGATTTTAGGCTTGAAGTATTGGGATGTATGCAACTCACACTTTAATGATTTGACAATAGTAATAAAGAGAAAGATACTATAAAAGAGAAAGAGGAGGAGGAGATAAAGAAAACTATATGCACTACACACACATTCAGAGATAGAGAGGAATTAACAATTAGCGAATCTAAATGAAGGATACACAGTTGTTCATTGTAATTTTTTTATTTTTTATTATTCTTATTTATTCTATTACAGTGGTCTCAATTTCCCCCCTTTGCCCTCCCCTGCCCAGCCTACCCTCCACTCTCACAATCAATCCCCACACCATTGTCCCTGTCCATGGCATTGTAAAATGTTTGTATCTAGCCCTGGCTGATGTGGCTCAGTGGGTTGAGTGCTGGCCTGTGAACCAAAGGGTCACTGGTTCGATTCCCAGTCAGGGCATTTGCCTGGACTGTGAGCCAGGTCCCCAGTAGGGGGCATGTGAGAGGCAACTACACATTGATGTTTGTCCCCCTCTCTTTCTCCCTCCCTTCCCCTCTCTAAAAAATAAATAAATAGAATCTTTAAAAATAATGAAAATTTTTGCAATTAGTCTATAGATTTGAAATTTCTTCAATGAAATGTATCAATTCTTTTTCATGTTTATAATGAAAATTTAACTAGAAAATTTCTATTTATGTTACTATGCACGGTAATATCACATAGATGATTTCTGTTCCCTGTGTGCCACACCTCACTTGCCACCCAGGAAGAAGTATTCCTAGAATTAGAAAAGGAGAGAATACAGCCGTTATTAAACCTGTGCTGCACTGGGAGTTGGAATATGATGACACTTTTTTATAGACCTTAAAGTTAGAAAGACCATATATTTGGGCAATTTAACCTAAATCTCTCATTAGCTATAGTGATGGTTAATTTTATGAGTCAATTTGGCTGGACCTTAATACACAAACATTATTCTAGATGTTTCTTTGAGGGTGTTTTTACATGAGATTTACATTTAAATTGGCAGAGTTTGAGTAATATAACATGCGTGCCCCCACCCAGACAGTTGAAGAAAAGAACAAAAGTCTGGCCCACCCTGAACAAGTGGGAATCTCCCACGGACAGCCTTCAGACTGCATCCACAACATCAGCTCCCCATGGTTCTACAGCAGGCGGCCCTTGGACTCAAACGTAACTCCTCCTGCTCTCCAACCTGCTAGAATCTTCCATCAGATGTTGGACTTACCATGCCTCCACAGGCATGTGAGCTAGATATTCCTTAAAATAAATGCCTTCACCCAAATGTATAGGTCCTGTTGGTTCTATTTCTCTGAAGCATCCTGACTAATATGGCTATCTAAATCACCCAAGGCAAGGCCAAACCAATGCATTGTGATTAAATTTAAAAATACCCAAAAACTATCAAAAGAAAAAAGACAAGAGAATGGGGAAAGGACAAACAAAAACAAGGAAGCATAGTGCAGGCTTTATAATACCATTTGACTGTATTGAATCCTGCCAATATGACATTTGACCTAGCCATAATGTTCCCAAGACTACCTGCTCTTTAGATTTATATAAAAACACATGTCCTCATTTTCATTTCTTCATATACAGTAATCTTGATCTCAAATAGAGAAAATGACTTCTCTACCAGCCACCTTTTCCTGAGCACTCACTTTGCATCGAGTGATAACCTACATGCTCGTGTCGAAAATGGACATGATCGCTGCTTTACAGTGGGAGGTAGAAATTGGAATAAGCATAAATTAGACAGGATACGGGTTGGGAGAGGAAGAAATCAGGCAGAGTAAAGAACATAGGGCAAAACTCTTAAAAAAGGAGGCCCATGTGATCAAGAAAATAAGACAGGCCATCATATTTGAAACTATGGGAAAACTGAGTCAAGTGATTTCAGAGAGAGATTCCAGCTCCAATCAGAGCATTATATCAAACTATATCCTAAGTGCAATGAGAAGCCATTCAGAGATTTGGGATAAGCTCACAAGACATACATATTTCAAAAATAAGTGTGACACTTGTTTCTTTTTTCTTGTCTTTCCCTTGCCCAAGGAGATATATCAGGAAAAAATACTACTACAAGAAATGTCTGAGATTTTACTGCTGTGTTTTCTTCCAGGATTTTTATGGTTTCATGACTTACATTTAGGTTTTTAATTCATTTTGAGTTTATTTTTCCATGTGGTGTAAGGAGGTGATCTAGTTTCATTAACTTTTTGCATATATCTGTTAATTTTCCCAACACCATTTATTGAATAGACTGTCTTTACTCCATTGTATGTTCTTGCCTCCTTTGTCAAATAGTAATTGAGTATAAAGGCATGGGTTTATTTCTGGGCTCTCAATTCTGTTCCATTGATCTATATTTCTGTGTTTATGCCAGTACCATTCTGTTTTGATTACTATGGCCTTATAATACAGTTTGATATCAGGTAGCATACCTCCAACTTTATTCCCCTTTCTCAAGATTGCTTATGACCCAGCGATTCTACTTTTATGAATATATCCAAAGAAACTCAAAACACTAATTTGAAAAAATATATGCACCCCTATTGTTCATTGCAGTGCTATTAACAATAGCTAAGATTTGGAAACTTCCCAAATGCCCTGCAGTAGATGAGTAAATAAAAAAGCTGTGGTACATTTACACAGTGGAATACTACTTGGCCATAAAAAAGGAAATCTTACCTTTTGCAACAGCATGGATGGACCTCGAGAATATTATGCTAAGTGAAATAAGCCAGTCAGAGAAAGACAAATACCATATGATTTCACTTATATGTGGAATCTAATAAACAAAATAAACTAACAACAAAAAAAACAGAAACAGACTCATAAATACAGAGAACAGACTAACAGCTGTCAGAGGGGATGGGGGCTTGGGAACTGGGTTAAAAATGTGAAAAGATTAAGCAAAAAAACACTGATAGACACAGAAAACAATATGGTGATTGCCAGAGGGAAAGGGGAGGTATAGGGAGATAGAAGAGAGCAAAGTGGGGATAAATGGGCGCAGAAAGAGACTGGACTTTAGGTGGAGAGCAGATGATGTGTTACAGAGTTGTACACTTGAAACCTGTATGGTTTTATTAACCAATGTCACCTTAAATTAATTTATTTTAAAATTAAATTTAAAAATAAATAATTTTTTAAATTAAATTTAAAAACAAATAACTTTAAATTTGTTAAGACGGTAGATTTTGTTGGGTTTTTTGAACCACTAGAAAGAAAAGTAATGAATAGTGGTTACCAAGGGCTGGGAGGGAACTGGGGAAGTGGGTGAGCACTTAATGTTCAAGGGGTACAGAATTTTATTTTAAGATGATGAAAAAGTTCTAGAGATGGATGGTGGTAATGGTTGCACAATGCGAATGTATTTAAGAACCGTAAACCATACACTTAGAAATAGTTAAAAACAATCTAACAATAGCCAGAGGGGAGGAGGGAGGGGACAGTGGGGAGAAGGGTTTTCAGGAATTACTATAAAGGACACATGGACAAAACCAAGGGGGAGGGTGGAAGCAAGGGAGGGAGGTGAGTTTGGCTGGGGTGGGGGCAAGGGGTGGGGAGAAAATGCAGACAACTGTAATTGAACAACAATAAAGTAATTTTAAAAAATAGTTAAAGCAGCACCTTTTATATTGTGTATGTTTTATAACAATAAAAAATTAAAGACAAAAATTAAGTATGATACTATGTAAAGAATGAATTAGAGGGTGTTCTGTGGGTGGGGAAAGGAAATCGCTGGACACACTTAGATATGAACAAGGCATGGAATGGGGTAGGAGAAGGAAGATGGAAACAGTGACACAAGTGTATTTTGGACATTAATAAAGAGAAATTAGTAAGGTGGGAGGTTTATAAAACGTATATTCAAGGGGAAAAATCTGACCAGCTGTGAAAGAAAGGGTGCGGATGGGGTAGTATTTGGAGCCATTGCATGTCTAAAGACACCTTCATTCTCTCCTTACTTGACGGATTTGAGGATCATAATAAACTTCTAGGATGAAAAATAGTTTCTTCCAGAACTTGATGAGCATATTGCACTGCATTGCTGGCTACTGGCGTTTTTGACGTGTGAAAGGAATCAATTTTAATTTCTCTTCCAATATATGTTAAAGCGGAGAAATATGAACTTGTTTGGTTTTCTTTCTCTCTGGAGAAAACTGATTTTTCTTCCTGTAAGCTATTAGAGTCTTCCGCCTAGTATTTTCAGACTTTACAAGAACATGCCTTGTTTAGATGATTGCATTCATATTTTGGGGTACTGAGTACAGTTTCACTGAGGCAACTTTAAATTCTTCCATTCTAGCAATTTTTGTACTATTTTCTTAAAAAATTTTTTCTATGTATTATACACACACATGCACACATGTAGGGTTTTGAACATGATTGATGCTCTTATTTTATTACATCCATATGTTTCTAACCTGTTTTTCTCCTTTTTTAATTTTTAGACTCATTCAGAGAGATTTTTCTGCCTTTATCTTCTCACCCTTGCATTAACCATCAATTTCACTCCCTCATTTTAAACTCCCACGGCATCTTTCACGTGTCATGATCTCACCTTGTTCTTGCTATACTGTTTTTATTTGGTGGATGCAACGTCTTTCCTTAATGTACTGGGCTAGTTGACTGTAGGTTCTTTGACTCCTATGGCTTTCATGCTGCCCTTCATTTTTTCCTTTACATTTTTCAGCTTCACTTCCAGCTCTGAGTGCTGATGTCTAGCACCTGTAACTAATGAGGGAGTGGTCTTCCGCCATGTTTCTGCAGCTGTAGCTCTGGAGGTTGAGCAGCTTCACCTGGGAAATCACAATTTTTGGTTCTTTCTTTTTTTTTAATTCTCACTAGAAGATATAGATTTTTTTATTGATTTTAGACAGGAAGAGAGAGGAGAAGGAGAGAGAGAGAGAGAAACATCAATGTGAGAGGGAAACATCAATCCATCACTTCCCATATGTGCTCCAACTGAGTATCGAACCCACAGCCTAGGTATGTGCCCTGAGCAGGGATCAAACCTGCAACCTTTTTGGTGCACAGGACAATGCTCCCACCAACTGAGCCACCTGGCCAGGGCAAAGCTTTCACTTCTTCTTCCAATTTCATTTTTGGGGTCTTCACTCTCCCCACCCCCATTTCTCTTTGCTTTTGGGTGCTTCCCAGCATCTTCCAACACATTTTTTCTAAACACTGATTCATTTAGTAATTGTTCTCATGGACATTTCACTCTTCTACCTTAACCAGAAGCCTGACATGGTTTTGAAAATAAATGATACAAAATTTTTTTTGAGTTTCTGGTAGTCTTTAGATAAATTACACTAAAAATAAAGTTTTAAACTTTACAATGATTTGTGCTATATAGCATCTGTAAGAGGATGAAGGTTAAGGAGGAAAAATGGGTTCTTATTAAATTCAATTTTGCCTGGAGTCATTTTCCAGAAAATAAATTAAGGCTAAATTAAGTAGCATTTAAAGGGTAAATTGTTATTGAACATTAGTGAGAGGATTGATCAGGTTAAAAGTAAAATTGATCCTTTTCCATAAAGATTGAAATTTTTTTTATATTTTATATTTTATGTCATGTTGGTAGGGAACTGACTGAAGTCCACTGTGTGCTTAATCCATTGATACCAGGGCTTGTCAGGTGCAGAAGTCAATGTTTTATGTTTATGAGACAATCAAGTTAGGGAACCTTTTACAGAATGGATTTTACTTACATTATTCATCCTACTACTCAAGTATTCCCATGGAAATGCTACAAGCTCTCCATCTCATTCCCTTTTATGACCAGTTTTCTTTTTGTAGCTATGAAGTATTACAAATTGATATTTACTTGTACTTTGAGAATTTGTAGTGAAGGTTTAATTCCCCCAATACAAGAAAATGAGCCACTTTTATGATTTCTTATTTTAGTCTGTATATTTAGCTCTAGTAACTGAATTTCAGACATTGTTTTAAGGCTGGATCATTTTAATTTTTTCTTTCCCATAACAAAGAAAAATAACCCTATTTTCTATAATTAAAAATAAAGCCAGTTTAATATGTATATCTTATTTTCCTTTAGACTAATCAAAGACATAATCACCAAACATATATGACTGATCAGGATTTCTTTTCTAACAGAATGATTCAAAATAATGGCTATTTTAAAAAATTATATTATGTTATTAAATGAATATTATTGATTTTTTAAAAGCTGTTGTAACTTGTTTGTGCTGGCAACCAATCTATCACTAGTGATTTTAGCAATCACCCTATGTGTTGACCACGGCATTTTTAGCTATAGTCTTAGACTCATGTGATTTAAAACTTTATATTCATTTGCTCATCGTCTGAAGATTCTTTTATGTGTATTGCCTGTTCTGGTATTTGGCTCATTTACATTGAGATATTCCTGCATTTTTTTAATATGTATTTCTTTCTTTCCCAACTTTACTTTCTTTAATTGATTTTAGAAAGAGAGAGGAAGGGAGAGTGAGTGAGAGAGAGATTTATTGTTCTAGTTATTTATGCATTCATTGGTTGCTTCCTGTATGTGCCCTGACTGGGAATTGAACCCAAAACCTTCGCATATTGGGACAATGTTCTCACCGACTGAGATACCTGGCCAGGGCCCAATTTTACATTTGTTCTTAATGTTATTTTTGTTTCAAATTTATTTTTCAGATTTTATTTCAGATTATTTGTGTTTTTAATTTCTGGATCCAATATAACCTGTTAGAAATATCTAATTTATTAACTTGTATGCATTTTTTAAAGTGCTACTCTCTTGAACCACTTCTATTTTATTCTATTACTTTCAGAATCATAGGGTTTTAAAATCCAAGGTCATCTGAATCTTTTTTAACTCCATTATTACAGAAAAAATATTGTTGGACTAGGGGCACAGTGAAGCATGACACTAGTAGCTACAGATTTTCCATTTTATTTTTTTCAATTGAATGGTTAAAATCATATATTAACATGTGACCCCCTATCTCTATTTTATTATCAGAGTAAAATTTCCTTCTTTGAGTTGATTAAGTTTTAATAAATTTTATACAAATTATTTCTGAGAATTTAAATAATGTATACATCCTCAATAATATAGATACTTTGTAAATAATATGTATATATTTATGAGCATATAATGTCTTTGGTCAAGTATTTTGTTCATTAAGAACACAGTGTTATAAGTTTATATATTATGCTTATATCATTCTACATTATTTCAGATAACTTTACCTCTTTCTTTTCCAGTCTTCCAAATTAATCTATATTTCTCTTAGTGAAATACAGAAATAACGTCATTTACTACCAGTTGGAACACAACTATATTGTAAAATAACTTTTCTGTGTGAAAGCAATACTTTTTCATGGCTAGAGAAAGTTTGGTGAAAGGTTAAATCAAAGACATCCTATTTTCCCCACTTTTCATAAGGATACATCTCCGTGAGTACTCATCTGTACCAGAAAACAAAGGTAGAAATAAAAGATAATTCAAACTGCCACCGATGCACGTCTCTCTGACTGTACAAACTGATGAGGTCTAGCTACGAGTTTCAAGCTAACCACCCTGACAAGCAAAATCTCTTTTGTTGTATTATTAAATCATGCTCACTTGCTTTGATATAGCCTCTCTTAATTATCATTAACTTTTTTACATCACAAGTGTGAAAATTGCATTTAATAAAAAACACACAAAGGAAACAAAGTCAATTCGGAGGCAGCTAGAATCATCAGGAGAGATACTAATAAGTGTGTTGTTGATGACAACTTTACTAGGGTTTTCAATCAAATCTGCTGCTTCGACCACAGACACTTTTCCTCACACAATATCTTAATTTATTACTTCAATTTATTTGCTGGCCTATTTTATTTGTAGGCTTAGTCTAATTTTAACACTGTCAGAAATAATTCAGAGAGTATCGGGAAAGTCTGCTTAGAAGAGAGAACCTACGTTAATCTTTTCTGACATTAATAGAATTAGACCTTATTAACTGTGACATGATTTATTTCATATTGTGTAAATACTAAGTGCAAGCATCATGTTCTCATTGAAACAAGTGTTTTACATGCTTCATATACTGCAATTTAAAACAGGAATTGAAAGTGAGCCTTGAAAACAATTTGAAATTACTTAAATCTTGTCAAACTTAGAAAGATTATTACTGCCAAATGGCAAGTACTAAATGCTGACAAACAACACTCATGGATGTGACTGGGGGGGAAATAAAGGTCAGTCCCTCTTATAAAGAAATAGTGCAGATGCTTAAAATGCTTGTTGGACTCTGGAATATTGTTCAAGCAGATATTCTTCTTAGGTGAACAAAATCTTCTCAATACACTTACATGTGTTCAATGCATACTTATGATTTCTTTTTATACCAGGAGATCTGAAACTCATATAAGTTACTGTTTGGGTTTTGTTTTACTGTTTTTCAGCCAGGGAGAGTAGTTTAGGGTATCACTGTTAAGGCTGAAGCAAACCAGGTGTGCTTGGTAGAGGTAAGAAAAGTTATGAGATAGGGACAGGAAATTTACCTGCCTTACAACCTTTGCCTCTGTTTACCTGAGTTACTATCACATGTCCTGGCATACTTTCTGTTGGTGAAAACAGGACTACGCTTAAGACAGTTCGCTTAAATTTCCATTGCTTAGGAGAGCATTTTGAAGAGATGTCTCCATTCCTGCTCTACTTGTGATAAAACAGCAAAGTATTATTTCCACTGCCTTGGGCTGATGTCATCAGATGATTAAGACCAGCTGGTTGACAGTCCACTGGAGAATCTTTAAAACATGAAAATGTTAGAATTACATCTTTACAGGACATGGTATACCTATACCTAAGTTGCAGATGTGTGAGAACCATTTGAACTATTTTGTAAGCACTATGAAATTAAAAGGAAATATTAACATTGGCTTTCTTCAAATGCAAGTGACCTGAATTTTTTTAAAAAATTAGAAAGGGATGCTAGGTATTTGCTCTTTTGAAATGAGAACAGAGAGAGCATTTCTTTTAAACCTCAATTATTTGCCAGAAACACATAGAGGGAATTATTAGACAAAGATTTCACGTTTCTAGAACAGTTTTTTGTAGAGGTCATTTGGGGCGTAAATTACACTGCTCAATATAGTAGAATGACTGAAAGCAAGTAAAGGGATTTTCTGTTCGTTTTACAATATCCATTGTTAACTGGAATTAACACATCTTATCCAAATTCTTAAGATACGTACCAAATTAGAGTTTGCTTACTTTTGGGAATCATGCAGGACTAATTGTAAAGCATTTATGCTCTTAAAATTGTCTTTAAAAAGTTTATCTTTAAATGACCATTCCATATATCAGTGACAGCTCTGATTTTCATTAATTTGGTGGAAGCAATGATGTTACAATGATACAGAAATCACACCTTGCCCTGACCAGTGTGGCTCAGTTGGTCGGGTCTCATCTCACAGAGTAAAGTGTCACTGGTTCGACTCCTAGTCAGGCACATGCCTGGGTAATGGGTTTGGTCCCCAGTCAAGGCACGTACAAGAGGCAGCCGAGCAATGTTTCTCTCCTTCTTCCTTTCTCCCTCCCTTCCCCTTTCTATAAAAATAAATAAATAAGATCTTTTTTAAAAAAATAAGGAGAAGGAGAAAACATTTCACTCCTTAGAAAAATGATATCCAAAATGGTGGGTTTTGTAAATGAGAGAGCTACGTCATTGAAAAATGGAATTTTAAAGCTAAACGGTGCTCTCGGGCTCATGTAAGCCTAACATCAAACCTAATGTCAGGAAGGCCAACTGACTTGCCCAAAGTCACACATCTGGACCTAAACCCAGACCCCATTTTGCCATCTAATTCTTACTCCACCATAGCATGATGCCCCTTTGAAATGTATCCCGAAACTAACTGTGAATATTTTAGAACAATTGAGTAGAATAATTCTGCTTAGTATATTTGTCTTGGAATTATTTTGTTTGTTGGTATGTTTATTAACATATATATTACTCAAATTTATTTCTTAGTGATAAATAGGGTCTTTTAGGGATTTTTTTCCCCTATGTTTCTGGATAATTTCTTTCATTTATACCATCTTGACTACCATCCCATTTTAGAAAATAAGTGATGAAAATGCAGGAGATTTTAAGTTGTTCTCTGTTACAGAATTTTAAGTTTGAGGGACTGGCCTATAATATGAATCTTTCATCACTCTTTGAGAAATTGGTTTCTATAGATTAAGCATGGTATATTTTCTTTCAGCTTGAACTCTCTATATTGGTTTATTTTCTAACTTTATTTTTTAATTATATTTTGCATTCAACATTATTTTGTATTAGTTTCAGGTGTACAGCATAGGGGTTAGACAATCTTCTACTGCACAAAGTGTGCCCCCTGCTATTTCAGGTGCCCACCTGGCAACACACATAGTTATTGCATTATTGTTGACTATATTCCCTGTGCTTCACTTTACACTCCCGTGGCTGTTTTGTAACTACCAGTTAGTACATCTAATCCCCTCACCTTGTGCACTCATCCCCCAACCCACCACCCCTCCTGTAATCATCCATCTATTCTCTTGTATCTATGAGTCTGTTTCTGTTTTGTTTGTTAGTTTATTTTGTTCATTAAATTCCACATATAAAGTCATATGGTATTTGTATTTCTCTGTCTAGCTTATTTCACTTAGCATAATGCCCTCTAGGTCCATCTGTGCTGTCGAAAATGGTAAGATCTCATTCATTTTTATGGCCACTTGTTCTCCAAGGAGGACATAAAAATGGTCAATAGATACATGCAAAGATGTTCAACATTACTGATCAGAGAAATGCAAATGAAAACTACAATTCAGAATCATTCACACCTGTCAGAAAAGCTATCCTCAGTAAATCAACGAACAAGTGTTGGCAAGGGTGTGGAGAAAGGGGACCCTCATGCACTGTTGGTGGTGTTGGAAATGGGTGCATCTGCTATGGAAAACAGTATGGAGATTCCTCAAAAATTTAAAACTGGAATTGCCTTATGACCCAGCAATATTACTTCTGGGTATATACCCAAAGAAATCCAAATCACTGATTTGGAAGAATATGTGCACCCCTATGTTCACTGCAGCATTATTTGCAATAGCCAAGCTGTGAAAGCAACCCAAGTGCCCATCAATTGGTGACTGGATAAAAAAGCTATGGTGAATATATACAGTGGAATATAACTTGGTTTATTTTCTTTTAACTTAAAGTTTGAAGTCTCGGTAAGGACATATGCTTTCATTTCTCTTGGGTAAATGCCTAGTAATGGAATGGCTTGGTCATGTGGTAGGTTTATGTTTAACTTCTAAAAAAACTGCCAACTATTTTCCAAGGCAGGTGAACTATTTTAGATGCCCACCAGCAGCAGAGGAGAGCTCAAAAAATATTAAAATTAATCAACAAAAATATTGAGTATTTACTAATAAATTCAATTCTGTAGTCAGTTTTGCTAAACAAAATATAATTTGTAAGTCACAGTGACTGAACTCTGGAAGCTAGGGTGCCGATGGATGATAGTGTGGAAAATAAAATGTAAAACAACAAAGTTGTCATCCTAGAATAATTACAGCTTTCTAGATGAGTGATCACAGCAATGAAATGGCACATATGACTATGACCTGGAGGGATTCTAGAGGAATGTAAGGAGGAGGTGAGACCTGAGCAAGGCCATGAGGGCTGGGCAGGATCTGATGAGTTAGAGAGAGTGAAATCTTTGCCATAGAACACAAATGGGAAATGAACGTCCGCTACTTCAGAAATGAAGGCAGAGAACTCTGATGTGGGTTAAGTAAACAGTGTTTTGATTTCTGAGTAGCAGATAGCATTATCTAGAGCTGAAGGAATTTTAGCCATCAGTGGATTAACATTTTAATTTAAATGTTAATCTTTTAAATTCTCTTTCAGTACTTTGAATTGCAAATCAGGACCATGTTATATTTATACACAAGAGAGACCATTGGTTTTCTGACCTTGATTTCTGATAACTGAATCCCAGTCACAGAGCTTCTGTAGTGCAAGGGTAAAAAAAAAGAAGCTTGGCATGTAGGCTGAAAACCACCTTACACCATATAAAATAATATTTTACAATGGAAATTTCTTAAGTTGCTGTTATATAATCAAATATCTCCATATCAAATGTAAACAGATTATCTACTGGTCTAAAACCTGAAGTGACAAAACCTATGAATTCTTGAAAATATGTAAATAGTTAGTAAATGCTATCTAAGAAAGCAAAAGAGAGTTCCGGCCAAGATGGAGGTGTAGGTGGAAATGTTTTGCTTCCTTGCACAACCTAAAGGAGGAAAACAACCAATTTACAAACTATAAACAACCAGAACTTCAAGAAATTTGAACTGTGTGGATTTCCAACAACCACGGAGTTAAAAAAACATTTATCCAGAATGGCAGAAGAGGGGGAGATGGGCAGACAGGCAGAGAGGACTGTGTGTGGTAAGGCAGCAGACCACATGGGCAAGGCAGGGGCTGGCTCACTGGGAAACTAACAACTCAAAACCTCTGGATGTAGAATCCTCTGGGGGTTGTGAAGGTGGGAGAAACTCCCAGTCTCACAGGAGAGTTGGTTGGAAAGTGGGGCTAGAGCTGAGCAATTGAGCAGCACTGTTCCCTCTCTGGCCCCTCCCCCACAGACAGCACCACAGCAAACAGGGTTGTCCCGCCCTAGCAAATACCTGAGGCTCTGCCCCTTAAACATAGCAGGTGCACTGAGACAAAAAAAAATATGCCCCCCCCAAAAAAACCAGATCAAAACTCCAGAAAAAGAGCTAAGCAAAGAGCTGTACAAACTATCTGATACAGTGTTCAAAACACTGATAATCAGGATGCTCACAGAATTGATTGAGTTTTGTTGCAAAATGAAGGAAGAAATGAAGGCTACACAAAGTGAAAGAAAGGAAAATATACAGGAAACCAACAGTAAAGGGAAGGAAAACAGGATTCAAATCAACAATTTGGAACAAAAGGAAAAAATAAGCATCCAACCAGAACAGAATAAAGAAACAAGAATGCAAAAAAATGAGGAGAGGCTTAGGAATCTCTGGGGTAATTTTAAGCATTCCAACATCTGAATCATGGCGGTGCCAGAAGGAGAAGAGGAAGAGCAATATACTGAAACTTATTTGAACAAATAATGAAGGAGAACTTCCCCAATCTGGCAAAGGAAATAGACTTCCAGGAAGTTCAGGAAGCCCAGAGAGTCCCAAAGAAGTTGGACCCAAGGAGGAACACACCAAGGCACATCATCATTAAGTTACTCAAGATTAAAGATAAGGAGAGAAGAAGCAAGAGGAAGGAAGAGAGTTAGTTACCTACAAAGGAGAGCCCATAAGACTATGAGCTGACTTCTCAAAAGAAACCTTACAGGTAGGAAGGGACTGGAAAGAAATATTTGAAGTCACGAAAGGTGAGGACCTACATCCAAGATTACCCTATCGAGTAAAGCTATCATTTAGAATGGAAGGGCAGATAAAGTGCTTCCCAGATAAGGTCAAGTTAAAGGAGTTCACCATTATGAAGCCCTTGTTATATGAAAGGTTAAAGGGACTTATCTAAGAAATAGAAAATCAAAAATTATGAACAGTAAAATGACAACAAACTCACAACTATCAACAACTGAACCTAGAAAATAAAAATTAAGCAAACAACTAGAACAGGAACAGAATCGCAGAAATGGAGATCACATGGAGGGTTATCAGTGAAGAGGGGGAGGGAGAGAATGGGGAGGCAAAAAGGTACAGGAAATAAGAAACATAATTGGTAGGCATAAAATAGACAGTGGAGGTTAAGAGTAATATGGGAAATAGAGAAGCCAAATAACTTATATGTACAAGCCGTGGACATGAACTAAGTGGGGAAGTGGGGGGAAGAATGCTAGAGGGAGAGGGGGAGAAGGGCAGAAGGGAATAAAGGGGAAAAATTGGGACAACTGTAATAGCATAATCAATAAAATATACTTTAAAAATAAATAAATAAATAATTTAAAAAAATAAAAAGAACCCCAGAAAACTAGTAAGTCATAATCCAATGTTAGGGAAAGGCTATAAAGATTCAATAGCAGTCCTCTGACTCTTTTCTGGCTAATAGTAATCCTAAATCACTTCTTAATCAATGGGTGTTTCTGCTCCAAAAAATGGGGGCGGGGGCGGGATATTCGTGGATATTCACTGGGTAATATATTTTGGCTTTAGTAGATATTTTGCCAAAAACTGTGTAGCTCATTTTGCTCCAGTGAGGAGGTGAATGCAGTGTCTGGTGGGGAGCCCTTTGTTCCTCATGTTTGGGAGGGGAGTGAAGGCACAAACCACTGCAGCTGCTGCTCAGTGTTGTTCAACAATTCAAACATCTGCTTGATCAACACAGACAAAGAATGAGCAAAACTCCTGCACATAATGCTTTTTGCGGATGTCATTGAAAATGGGAAGCTGTGCCTCTTTATTAAAAAAAAAACCTTAAAAGTCAAGCGTGGGCTGCATTAAATATGAATGATAATAGATCCATTAGATAAATAACAACTCTGTGTGATTTATTACTTACTCTGCCAGGCCTCACATCTCCCTCCACGTTAGAACAAAGCTGATAAAAGACAATAAAACCTCTGAAGATCACTACAGGGACACAAAATAATCTGTATGTTTTGTACGCATATCTGAGAATAGTCATTGTTTCTAAATGTTCTTTAGTTTCTCCTGAATCTTCTGGAAATTGTAAGTTCAGAGAGAGAACTCTGTGAAATCTGTGGTATTTGGAATAGCTTAACTTCATTAAACTCACATCTGTTTAATGTCAGGTGAGTTGACTTCAGAAAATGGATTAATATTTTAGAGATTCAAGGTTTGGGTAGGTAAAGGGAAAATTCACCCCAAATACTGAACCTCCATGTAATTTTATTTATCAAGGAGTACATGAAAATGACCTATTATTGAAGATAAAAATCAAAGAAACACAAAGCAAACATTTCATAAAACATCTTTCCTACTGAGGAAATGGATCAAGTGTTAGGAGAAGAAGGAAAGCATCTGGGAAAAACAAGGATGCCTTGGAGCATCCTTGCTTTTGTCCCTGCAGTGCCCTCGCTCTCTTGCAGGCTCCTAGGAATAGTGTTTCCATTTTCTATTTCAAGAGTGATCTCACTTTCATATCTACTTCCCAGCAACCCTGGGAAGGAATCCTGAAAGCCATTCTCATGTTTATAGATGTGGAAGCTGCATTCAAGAGAGGGCAAGTGATTTGTTGAGGTCATGAAGCTAACACGGGAGTAACATGCATTGGAACCCAGGTCTTCTGACAACTTATTTCATGTTCTTCTCTCTTTCCACAGAGATCATTGGACCAGAGATACAGGAACCAATGACTCATTGTAAATAGGCAACACTGGACATTCAGTGTATCACTTTGTAAAGTGTATCTCTTTGTCACACCTGAGAGAATATTTTAGGCTGGACTTCACTGGAAGCCAACTTTGATAAAGGATGTCAGTGCCAGTGGTTATGCACTTTGAAGTTTGGGTAAGCATTGTTGCAAGCAATAGCACTATAGCCATTGACCCTGTGTGACAGAACATTGGCTGAAGGGAAGGTAAAATAATTTCCAAACAACCTATTACCTATTGCCATCCTAATACTCCACTGAATTATACCATTTTTATCCTACTTCTTTACTTCTGATTATTTTTTTCCTTTGTGACAGTATTTCTAAGAAAATCTAATATATATTTTATATAGCATAAGTAGCTCTACATGTACATATATAAATAGCTCTACTTAAAGCTCAATGGAAAATATACAGTATTCCAGATGAAATTGATACAATTAACAAAATAATTTATGTGGAACCCTTTATGTTTTACTATATCAAAATAAATTAGTTGATTGTAGGAAGTTAATAATTAATTTGAGATGTTTATCGTAAGATATTGACTCAATAATGTATTCTGTTTTCTCTATATTTTAATATTTATATAATTTAGAAGTTGGTTTTAAAAAAGGGAGTGTTTTAAACTCTATAATTGGCTCTATTTTTATTAATTTATAGTCAAGAGGAGTACATTTATTTAAGACAGAGAAATACATTTGCATTGCATTAACATTTTACTAAGAGAAACAGAATGTTGGTACTTATTAGTATAAAGGAGTTTATTACACTTTACATGGCTTTGAATTGGCTTATGTACAAGCAAAACTTCATTTAAAAGTATATATTTATGGCTCTTTGGATCCTTAGCCACCTTTCTTACTTGCTGTCTTTGTAGTTATTTTTATTTAACTGAATTTTTTTTGCTTAAGATTTTCATAACATTCATTTTTTCCTCTGTTTTTATGCTTTAGGGATAGTCTTATAGTTCTTGGTAGTACTTAGTGACTAAATACATCTAAATGCCTCACAGTTAATGCTGTGCTTAGAGTCTAAATGCTGCAGAAGCCTTGCCTAAACCTGACAGAAACCCTGGCCAAAACCCTGGCCCCCTGTGGGGTATGGTATAGCCACAAACCCTTTTGGAAACAAAACGGAATATAAATAAGCATAGGCATAAATATACGTGGCCTTGTGGAAGAAGCTACAGAAGGCTTCCTTGTGTAAAATTGCAGGTGTGACTATCGACATTCCATCCCCATAGAAGGATTCATTAAGGAAGATTGTGTCTTCAGAATTCCAAATGCTCTCGACAGGCACACACCTTAAGTTCTTTCGAGTGATCTGCCTTACAGTTCGGAGAGCCTACGAACAGGCATTACTGAGAGAGGACAAGGAGCCTGACCGAAGAGTCATGAGCACACCCAATACAAATTCTGCCTAATTATTAAATTTTCTAACTCAGAGTTTTTATTTTTTTATCACATTATTCAAGTTTTACATAAGTTGAAAAACAGCCAATATACACCAATGGTGACAGAAGCCAGGGGGTGTTTCCTTTGGGTGGTGGCGACTAGGAGAGCGTGTGGGGAGGGCTCAGGGTGCTGCCACTGTCCCATTGCTTCAAGATAAATGAAGGCTGTTCATGAACAGAGAAGCTTGCCTTTTTAAATTTGCATTTCTATAGAGAGAAAAGCCCTTCGGGTTTGTCTGTTTTCAGATTAAAGAACCATAAAAATGAGGGGAACCAAGATGGCGGCGTAGGTAGACACACTGCGTCTCCTCACACAACCAGAACTGACAGAGTATCGAACAGCAAGGGGGACCGACACCAAGGAAATAGAAAATAAACACATCCAGACTGGTAGGAGGGGTGGAGACGGGCACCGGGGTGGAGAGGACTCTCGTGGCTGTGGCGGGACTGAGACTGGTGGAGTGTGGGACAAATGGCGCAGGCAGTCCGAGCACTAGCAGACCCTGCAGCCCCACATTTGCACAGATAAACCCAGAGGGCCGGACTCAGAGTGGCGGAGAGCGGGGCAGGCAGAGTGGCGGGTAGCACCCTGCGGCACCACATTCGCCCACAGATAAACCTGATGAAAGGCGGGCAGCAAAGCAGACCGTGCAACCCAGGGCTCCAGCTCGAGGAAATAAAGCCTCAAACCTCTGATTGAAAACACCCGTGGGGGTTGAGGCAGCAGCGGGAAAAACTAGACCCAAGGAGGAACACACCAAGGCACATCATAATTACATTACCCAAGATTAAACGCAAGGACCTACATCCAAGATTACTGTATCCAGCAAAGCTTTCATTTAGAATGGAAGGGAAGATAAAGTGCTTCTCAGATAAGGTCAAGTTAAAGAAGCTCATCATCACCAAGCCCTTATTATATGAAATGTTAAAGGGAGTTACCTTAGAAAAAGAAGATCAAAAATAGGAACAGTAAAAATGACAGCAAACTCACAGTTATTAACGGCCACACATAAAACAAAAACGAGAGCAAACTAGGCAAACAACTAGAACATGAGGGTTGTCAATAAGGGAGTGGGAGGGGAAGAGGGGGGTAAAGGTACAGAGAATAAGTAGCATAGATGATAGATGGAAAATAGACAGGGGGAGGGTAAGAATAGTGTAGGAAATGTAGAAGCCAAAGAACTTATAAGTATGACCCATGGACATGAACTATGGGGGAGGAATGTGGGAGGGAGGGGGGTGGGCAGGATGGAGTGGAGTGGGGGGGGAATGGGACAACTGTAATAGCATAATCAATAAATATATTTAAATAAAAAAATTTAAAAAAATTATATAAAAAAAACCCATAAAAATATGTTAACACTAAGTTTGGGAAGAGATGAGAACAGTGGCTGGGCTGAAGGCCTTACTCTAGACTGGAAGGCCTGGTGGTCTACTTTTCTCTGCTAAGTATCTGCTTTCTTTTGGGTAATTGACTTTATCTCTCTGGGCACAAATTCACCTCTAAAGAAAATTGAACTAGATGATCCCTGATGTCCCCTCATTGCCTTTGTTTTCCAAAGTACAATAACAAGTGAAAAAGAAAATGTGTAATTTTTAGAAGTTTTACTAGTTTTAAAATTACCACCTTAGGCTTACAGATCTGCAGTTATTTTCTATGGTTCACTGAATTAAAAAATAATACAAAAATTATTGAAGAAAAGGTGAAAATGATTTAGGTAAAGCAATAAGGTCATTATTTAATGTTGAAGCTCCAGGCTTTGTGAGTTTTGAGTACAATTTAAAGCTGGATGAGTATTTTATTTCTTACCACATTTTAACCTATTCTTCAAAAGAAGCCATTTCTTACCTTTCAAAAGACTGCAGTAATTTCTGAGATCTTTCAGGCATTGTGCTAATTACATTATGAACTTCACATGAATTTCATTTTTAAAAGTCAGAAATGAAATAATTGTTAAGTTCTTGCCTGAAGACTTGAGAACATCCTGCATAAATTTATGAATCCCGTTAGGATGAATTTCACTATGAAAGCACATGTGAATAATAATTGTTGTTAGAAATAAAATAAATCCACCTAGGTTAAAAGTGCCCAGTGGTAGTAATGAGTAAGTACAGTCACACCAGGATGAAATTAGCTAGAAATATAATTATAAATAAGATTTTAGAAGGGATTTAAAATTTCCAATATCTTTTTCAGAATAAACCCTAATTCTTTAGTATCAATATTCTTTAGTATCCCCAGTATCAATATTTTGCCCTTTTAATATCTAAGGCTGAGATGATTATGGTGTTTGATGTTTGGTCACGTATAGAGTGCATGATTGCTACTTTATGAGGTAAAAGCAAAATAACTTAGGAAGCAGGATGATAAAAGCTATGTTTGCACATATGGAGGAGCTACCTAAGAGGTGTGCTCTGTATCAGCATTAGAGTGTTCTTTATCTATTTTGCTAATCAATAGCTCATAGTAATAATATAATAATCCAAGATTTTAAATGGGTTTATAGGTTTATTATTTTAGGGGGTGTGGCAAAATTAGGAATACTCCTCACCAACTGCCTGGGAGTTTCTCTGAGGACATTTCAGGATACCAGGAGACAGAGACTCACTTCACTGGTTTGTTCAATGGTGCCTTTACAGGGCAGTTTTAGTAACTTTCAGGTGTCATTCCTCCTGCATTCTCTCCTCCGCTCAGAAGCGCTGCCCCTTGCCTCACCCACAAGCTGCATACTCCCCCAGTCAGAGGGATGGGCACAGGGCTCAGCTCTGTGGAGAGGACTGTGATTGCCCGGATGAAGTGTGTGCTGGGCCAGGGACATCTGACCCCATTTAACATCATTAATCACACTGCTCAGCCACTCACAAATCTCTTATTTAATTTGAGGCAAGTACAAAAATGACATCCAACTGACACTCTCTCGGCTTAATGAGACACCAAGAGACAATTTTTCCCTGTTCTCTAATAAGAACCTAAAATAGAAGCTCATACAACCTCGTGACAAAGAGATCGTACAGGCCTTACATTCCTTTCTTCTTTTTGATAGAAAGGCTCTGGGAAAGAGGTACATAGATCCTAAACTAATTTAAGCCTATGCTCAAAACCTATTAATTCTTATTTTGCATGTAAAAAAGAGATTATAACACAATAAATGTCAGGTTTGTTTTGTTATTTTAATAGCAATGAAAGGTATTTGGCCAAGCTTCATAATAATATCTTAGAATATTAGTATATTACAATAGGTCTTCTATTTTAAATATGTGATAGAAGAGATTTGCATAATTAAATTTTTATTTTTTAATTCTGGCTAATTTTCCTCCTTCTGACATACTGGAAGAGCAGAAACTATGATTGGTGATTGAAAAGCATTTTTTCCAGACCATACCTAACGTAGCCCATGAACAACTAGATCATACTTACTCATTGTCTGTTTTCTATTACATGACATTAGATAATTAGTTGTTAGAATATCTAACTTATGGCGTGGAACCAATGACTTACTAGAAATTTCTATCTCCCAACTTTGACTTTCTCATTTTTACAATGAAAGTTCCTGAAAAGCCTAGAAGAGATTTGCAGTACAAGGCAAATTGTGGCCCATTATTTTTCCAGTGGGGAGAGAAAAGAAAATGAAGAATGTTGTATATTAGCCTTATTGTACAGAGCAGCTGGAATACGAGGAAGTAACCTCTGAACTTACTTTATTGACAAGGAAATTCTTTTGAGTTTAAAGAATGTAGAGATTTAGAATGTATACAGAAATCAGTGCTTAAAAATATCTTATAATCTGATAAAAATGAATACCTTTCTTTTGTTTAATTGATAAAGTCATGACTTTTTTTTCAGCAGGAGGATTCTGGAGGTTGGGTTGACAGTTAATAAAATTTGATGTGGAGATGAGACTTAAAGATTGTAAAAGTCAGAATTGCTTGGCAGATTCCACAGTGATGGAAAATGCTGTTATTCCTCCTGATTGCTTTCCGTTGCTCACTTTATAAGCTCTCAGCTTGAGGGCAGGTGTAGTTGGGCAGGGATAGTGGAGCCCACCTGATTATTTCCCAGGGTATCTGGTTCTTTCTGCTTAGCTTCCTGCTGTCACTTCCAGAAACAGCTTCTACAGATGCATTAGCCTGTGGGCAGCTGTTTACTGCTGAGCCATTCTCTGCTAAAGCCAATCAGCAGTTCATTCCAACTGAGAACCAAAGACAGGTTACAATCGAGTATTTTCACTCTAGGCAAAGTTGGAGACCACGGGTTCAGAGCCATGTCGAAGGTTCATGTTCTGAAGGGAATGTTCCCTTTGGAAACGCACACAGGACCTCAGAGCAGGTATTTCTAAAACCGTTGTTAGTTGATGATATTGACTTTTTAAAAGGCAATGTGCCTTGAGCCCTCCTACACCACATGCTTGAAGTTCAAAGTGCTTCTAAGTTATTGAAAATTAATAGGTCACCATAATACTAAAAATAATTTCTTCAAAGTTAACTAGCCATCTTTTAATTGCAAAATGCTTTGAATCCATTAGTTCCCTTATTTACCAAAGTGTGAATGATATTGGTTATTGTGTAATGGACATAAAACAATTTCTTGTGTTTTAACACCACCAGGCACTCATAATATGCATGTGAGTCCCAAAATTCATGTGAACAGTATATTCTTTCTCAAAAATCACAAAGATATAGAGGAATGATTAAGGAACAATTATTGATAAGTGATTATGTAACAAGCTTATAAAAACACATGGCATCTGTTTTAGACCTGAGACCAATAATCCATGGACTCCTATTCCTAAAATATTTTACTTATTGTTTTCTGAAAACAGTGTCACCAAATGAACACACTAATGTGGGTATTGGTCCTTCCACCTAATTTCACAGCTTTGAGAAACAATTTTAAATAAAGAAGAAAGCACATTCATAATAACACTTTTCTCTGTCTAATAAGCTTTTATGTACTTTGGAAATTAAGGGACTTTTTATAATATAGTCCTGCCAGTAAAATGACTCTCAACTTTGTATTACATTTATGTAACCTTATTCACAAGAATATATTATGGCTTGTTCTCAAACTGCTTAACTGTTGGGTTGGTATTTGGGCATTAATATGGACAGGGAAAAGTGCACAAACTATACTAAAGTTTAGTCATGTAAATATCTCATTAGGTGGTGTAGAAAAGATAGAATTGCTACCCATTCATAGAATAGAAAAATAAAGTATAAAATACTCTGAATTGGATGCCTTGTAGCATTTTTGGCCAAATTACATAGCCAAATTAAACAAGCTGATATTTGTATGCTTCCTATTTTAGTAAAACTATTTACTTTCTCACAATCTTTAAAGTTTATGCCATTTCCTATACTGAAAATTACAGAAGCAATGACAGAAGTAAAATAAAGTGTAGAATTAGATAAAAACTCAAAAATTTTTGATTTGGTTTCCTAGGCTCCTTGAAATCAAGTACTTTACCATTTTAAATAAACAAATAAATTTCAACATATTAAGTGGATTCTATTTGCTTATTCAGAACAGGAGATTTTAGGATGCTGGATTCACTAAACTGCCCTGGCTTGGTTGTGCCTTCACTGCCTTCATCTGTGCGTCTAAAGTGTATATGAACAATCCGCCAGGGGAAAATTCTAAAAGTGGGAAGAATATATTAGTCTCACAAGCAAACTGTTTGGTATTCAATTTTGTTAATAACACTTTGGCTGTCTTGCCTGATGCATCCAAATGAATGGAGATGTAGATATTTTAGGCGGTGAGGGCAGTGTTTGACTCTGTTAGAGTATTCTGTTATTTCTCAATAGCTTCTTAACAGCCTTTGCACATCCTTAATGGCCCAATATCTCTTATATCTTATTATCTGAGGTCAGAAAAACCATATGGCTTTAAAAAGATCAAAAAGTGGAGTCAGCACCTGCATACTTTTAAAAGTAAAGAACTCTCCACTACATATGTTAGCATCAAATGCATATGGCACACACACACTGAAAAAGCAAAATTTACATGGAAAAGTTAACCTATTAGGATAATGTGTATTTTAGGGCAGAAAGAATAAGCCCATCTTCCATTGGGAAAGTGGTAGAATTGGAGACATCCAGGGAGAGAAATTAAAGAAATTGGATTAGAAAGACTCCAATGACAGGTATGAGCAAGAGAAAAATGGAGAAATAAATGCGAATTTAGCAATCAGCCTGTGAGGTCATTCATTGTATTGAAATTCAGTTGTTTTAAAGAGTCTTTATTACTAAAGACATGATTTCCTCACAGCTAAGGGAGAAAGTTCAATTACTGTACCTATGCAATCATCCATTTTAAATCATTTTTTGGTAGAAGTTGAGTGTATTGAATGAATTTGTCATACTCAGACTGAAACTGGTGCAAATGAAATTGCTGTTAAGGGGCATTAACTTTACTATTTTCTCATTTTCTATTAAAGCCTTGTAAGTACCAAGGTTTCGGATAGGCTGGCTTATAATCAACCAAGTAGGGAAGGAGGAGCTTCCTGATGGGTTTTAAAGCAAGTATTTTTATACTTCATAGTCTAGGGAAATTTTTTTTTAATTCACCTTCCCTTTTGTTCCTGTGGTTAAGTAGATACTGCTCTTTTACTGTTACAACTCTTTTTTTTCTTCTGGATCCCACTGTCCAATGTATTTTAATGGATTTCTTATGTCAACTTAATTTTCTAGTCATTACCATCCATATGCTAATCAAACAATTATCTTGTCATTTATCTTGTAACACATTCTATACAAACCCATAGAATCTTTTCAGAATTAAGGGGATACAATTACATTCAGATCATAAACATTATTTCACTGGACATTCCATGAATAGTTTGAGTGAAGAAACAAAAGCCAAAATAGTAAATATCATTCTCTGTAAACAAAGAGTATTTAAAAATTATTGAAACATTAAAAGCTGACATGTGTTGCTTCTGTAGCTTTTAGAGATTCTTGAAAAAGTGAGCTATGAGCTGTGAGCAATTTCACATGGTGTATTTCAGCGGTTGTTCAATAATAGTTCCTTGAATTCCAATCAGTAAATTATTGTTCAGTCTTTAACGTGATCATTCAACATTATTAATACCTAAACTTAACATTTGGTTTGAAATGAACTACCCTCTTTCTAAGATACTATGAATGCATGTGGAAACATTTTAAAGAGTCAAATCATGAAGATTAAGAGACTGGGAGTTCGTGTATAAGCAGCCAGGTTTACATTCCCACCCTCTCTGAGGCAACTCTTTGCTGCCTTGCCAGCTGTCCTGAGAAGGACGATGTGAGCGCTTGGGAAGAAGGGTTTTTGTTTTTAAACATGGTGTCTGTTGCTGCCAGTCCACCAAAACTGAACGTGCCAAAGTGGCCCGTCTGCCTGCAGCAATTCCTGAAGCTGTGGTCTGACTAGGCTGCATGGATACCAGCACCTGCTGTATTTCCTTAATTTGTCTGAAATTCACCTCACAGTCTCTTTCCCAGTCTCTTCCTTGCTGTATTTTTTTTAGTTTGACTTTACTTTTACTTCTGAAGACCTGTAAGACCAGAACTCTTTTTTAATTTTTATTGAATTTGTTGGGGTGACATTGGTTAATAAAATTATATAGGTTTCAGATGCACAATTCCAAAAAACACCATCTGCAATTGCATTGCGTTCACCACCCAAAGTCTCCTTCCATCACCACTCATTGCTGCTACTCTATTTTACCTCCCTCCCTTACCTCTGGTAATCACCACACTGTTGTCTAAGAGGTTCATTTGTTGTTTGTTTTGCTTAATCCTTTCAATTTTTTCACCCAGCCGCTCAACCTCCTCCCCTCAGACAGCTGTCAGTCCATTCTCTTATCTATGACTCTGTTCTATTTTGTTTGTTTAGGGTTCCCCTTTGTCCTTATAGTCTTATCATTCAACTCTCACGTCCTCTCACGGCTTCAAGTAGGACGTTAGGCTTTGTGTCTTCGAGCTGCATCTCAGGCCAGCCTCACTGCTGGGCAAGGACGGTTACCCCAATGCCAGCTGGCCACCTCCACTCATAGTTCCTCCGTCTCAGGTATCTCAGACTCATTGTGTTCAAAACAAACCTTGTGGCTTTAACTTCATCAAATGCATCTTCTTTTGGACCTCCCATTTTCATGGAGTAAACCATCACTCAGTAACTTGCCAGAAACACTTCTCCTCTCTTATTCCTACAGTAATATGACCACTCTGGGAATAGTTTGGTAGATTCTTTAAAAACTAAATATGTAACTACCATCCAAACTTGCAATTGTACTCCTAGACATTTACAGCAGAGAAATTAAAACTTATGTTTACACAAATATTTGTAGAAGCTTTACTCATGATAGCCCAAAACTGGAAACAAACCAGACACCCTTCAGTGGATGAAAGGTGAAACTGGCACATCTTTACTATAGAATACTGGTCAGCACTCAAAAAGAAAAACTATTGCTATATGCAGCAACTTAGAAGACGCATCATTATGTTATGCTGAATGAAAAAAAAAGCCAATCCCCAAAATGTATGATTCTTGAAATGACAAAATTGCAGAAATGGAGGCTAGACTAGTGTTTGCCTGGAGCAGGGCAGCCTTCAAAGGGGGCCGGAGGAATCCCTGTGGTGGAGATATTCTGTATCTTTACTGTGTGGATGTAAACATCCTGATATTTTGCTATAGTTTACAATAAGTTAGCACTGAGGTAAACTGAGTAAATAAATCTACAGTCATCTTAAATTAAGGTAAATGTAATTAAAATTTTTGAAATTACACATTTTTGTCCAACTACCTCATGAGTCAGGAGCCATCCAAAGAGCAATGAAAATATATAGTAAATATTTTTCTCTCTTATTTTCTTTGACCCCTACAAAGTGTTACATACTTTCTATCTATTGTAAAACTAACATAGAGCAGAGCTAGGATACTCAAGCCCCAACTTTGTCATGTGAAAACCTGGACATGTTTAAAGTCTTCACTTGGAAAAAACAATGCAAAATTTTCTTGCATTTTTAATAACATCCTGGTCAGAAGATGTAATTATTTGTGTTAAAAAGGACAAGGGTCTCAAGGTCTGGGCCATTCTTACTAAGAAAGTAGTCAACTGCAAAGAAGAAATCAACATTAATTGACCAAATAGTGTATATAAGCAATGACTAAGTATCCCTTCAAGCAGGCAGAGCTTTGGATATGAATCCTCTGTCTCCTTTACTTGCTGCAAGTAAATAAAACTACCCTGGGAAAACCAAGGTCTCATTTTTGCATAGAGTACCCCAAGCAGTGAACCCCTTGAGCTGGTTAACATTTGTGCCAACAATGTTAACAAAGAAGTTCATATCCTTGAAAACAACAGTTTAAATACAGTTGTGAATAAATTGAACTTGCAAACAATTATTTTGAGTTATCACCTGGATCCTAACCATACAAGGCGGTTGTTCATGTCCCCGAGAGTGAGGACATATCTTCTTTTTTTGTTTATTCCAGTAACCCCAATTTGATTTGCCTGATGCAGCATTAGCCAACAAAAGTGTCTTTAAGGATGACAAAATTGCAATGCTATGGAATAAAAAAGCTAAAGCTGTGTTGTAATCTACAGATATTGACAAGTCAGGAGCTTTCCACTGTGGTGGGGAGGAGGGTAGAGAGGAGCTGCATTAGTTGCAATAAATGGAGAAAGTGTTGTAACGCAATCAGCAAAAAGTGGCTCCTTCATGGGGTGGTTCAGAATTCTAGTCCTACTAGTTCTACTGAATTTTGAGCTGTTTGGCTTTCATGCCTGCCCAACGTGATTCTGTGTCTGACTTTGCTACTGGCCGTCATAATGCTGCTTGCGACAGCCTTCATGCACATGTATTAGTGCTTCTAGCTGAATTCAGAAATCTGAGGGAACAAAGGATGTGTGAGATGACACACACTGAAAACTTATTTCCAAACTCATAACCTCGGGCTCTACTTCTTCCCCTTGGTGCACAGGTAGTGAGAGCATTTTAACAGCCACATGTCCCCCCAGGTCATGTGTTAACACTGAGAACATGATCTGGCATTAATTTGGCTCTATCTTTTATGAATATGATGTGTCATCACATGCAGAAACGATGACTTTGCAGCCATTTTTTGATGGAATATTTCAAAAAAAACACAGTATTTTACGAAGCAGTTCCAACAATTGGCCAAGAAGTCCCCAGTGGAGAACATAAAGCTGCCACCACTTACAGATGCCCAGTTTTAAGAAACAAACCAATCACATGCGAAACTGCAAGAGAGGAACTACAACCAGGAAATGGAAAGCCTCTATCAAAACAGCCCTGAAAATGAGAGGAAGCAAGAGGCTGAGAGAGCTGCAGGGCAGAAAGGGAGAGGTGGCCCGGCCCAGACTTGGCCCCATCCTCCTCACGGAGCACACCACAGGAGACAGCCTCTGTTACCTTCTGGAGACCCTGAGACAAACAAACAGATCAAAAACCTAAAGAAAAAGCTGAGGGCATTTGAACTGCTGAGAGAACACGTAGTATCTGGAAAACAGCTAGAAAAACATCAGCCAGAGAAAATTTAGCAGAAGAGCCTTTCTCTAGGAGTCAGAAAAGTTGGGGTCAGAGATTGAAAGAGTCATAGAAATCAGGGCAAACACATCTTCTCCTAAATCCACTGGCATAAATGGAACATCACATGCCTGTCATTAGTATTCATCTGTAACTTTAACCATGTATCCACGATTTTTTAATATTGGGCAAGAAACCATGAGTAAGAATAAATCTGATACATGATGTCCAACAACTCTACACTGAAAACTACAAAACATCACTGAGGGAGACTTTAAAAGCACAATAGAATATCACGTTCCTGGAGTAAGTCTCAGCATTCAAGATTTGGATTTCCCCTACAATGTCATACATAGCCTACGCAATTAAACAAAGTCCAGCACTGTTTTTTAAAACAATGACAAGTTGTATCCAAAATGTATATAAAAATAGTAAGAACCTAGAATAACCAAAGGGATTTTCTTTAAAGCAGAACAAAGCTGGAGGATTTGCCCCAGCTGATTTGAGGATTTAATGTAAAGCTACAATAAACAAGACTGCATGATATTGGTGAGAAGGTAGATCTATGGAACTTCAGAGAAAGCCTAGAAAATAGCTTCTCACCTTTGGGACTGTTGACATTTGGGGACAGATAACTCTTTGGGAGGGGGCTGTCGTGTGGATCAGAGGATAGCAGCATCCCTGGTCTCTGTACCCTAGATACCAGTTACAACCCAAACATGCCTCCAGACATTGCCAACTGTTCCCTGGTGGGAGTGGGGGGGAGTGCAAAACTGCTTCCTAATTCAGAACCACCAGTTTAGAAGTTGGCCCACACAAATGTACTAAATTTATTTTTGACAAAGATACCAAGGCAATTCAATGAGAAGTGGAAAGTCATTTCAATAAATATCTGAAAATTAGACTTAGACTCTTTACTCATAGCATACTTTCAACATTTTGAAGTAAATTACAGATGTTAATATAAAACCTGAAATTAAAATATCTAGAAGAAAATGAAAAAAAGATAATCTTGGGTTAATACAAACATATACACACACCCTTGAATCTTAAAGGAAAAAATAATTGACTTAAACTTCATTAGAATTTAAACTATTAAACGAATGACTCAGTAAACTGAATAAAAGATTATGCAGGTTCTTTATAAAATAAGATTCACAAATCCTACCTCCTTCCAAAAAAGAAAAAATAAACAAAAAGATAGTATCATCAGCCAGCAGGGAAATGCAAATTCACATCACAATTAGATAGCACCACACAGCTTATAAAATAGCTAAAAAGACAGACATAAGGACATAGAACCCTGGACCTCTTGTACGCTGTGGGTGAGAATGATATAACCACTTTGGAAAGAGTTTGACGGTGTTTTTAAACAAGTTAAACATACACTTACCATAAGAAGCAGCCCATCCGCTACTGGGCATTCACACGAGAGAGAAGGAAGCATGAGTCCATAAAAGACTTATATATACAGGTGCTTACAGCAGGCTTATTTGTAATAGCCAAACACTGCAAGCATCCCAGGTGTCCATTAGTAGGTTTATGCATAAACAAAATTTATTCCATTCAAAACTACTCAGCAACAAAAAGCAACACCTTTTTGATACATGCAACAACGTGGATGGATCACAAAGTAATCACACTGAGTGAAAGCAGACAGGCAAAACACCATGGTGACTCTGGTTCCAGGCTCTGATTCCATTTATATGAGATTCTAGGAAATGCAGTCTGCTCCAAAATGACAGAGAGCAGATCAGTGGTTGATGGGTCGGGAATGGAGGGAAGGAAGGAACGGTCCAGGGTCATAAAAAAACTTTTCAGGGAGATAGAAATGTTTGGTATCTTGACTATGGAGATGGTTTCACAGTGCATACATATGTCAAAATTCTTCACATTGTGCAATTTAAATAGGTGTAGTTTACTATAAATGAATTACATCTCTATATAGTAGGAAAAAATTAAATTGACATACAATTTAACCCATTGGAGCAAATTGTTTTAGTCTGTTGCTTTATTTTCGATTTTTGAACAAGCTCTGATCTTGAAATTACCTTAAGAATGAAATTATTCCTGAATGTCACACATTCCTGGGTGTTACTTTCAGAACTCTTTCCCGTCACACGGCACTGTCTAGGGTTCTAACATAACCAGTTGCTGCTCAGGCAGGGCATGTGGTTTTCTAAAATTCCTACCATGGTTTCTATAATCAAAATATTTGATTAGAAAAATATCATTTGGAATATCACTAGCAAGCTTTAAAAATAAATACTAAAGGAGAAATATAAGAATAGGCACATTTCGGTTAAAAAAAAACTCAGAGAAAGTAGGTGCTAAATGCAGAAATCTAACCAGGAGTTAATTCGTCACCACTCGATATTTGACATAGCTCTTCCCTCCACATTAGGAGCCTTCTGTAAGCCTGAAGATAATTTATTTCTGTAAGATAGTAGCTAAGTCAATTAAAATTAAAATAAATGAAATAAAGATTATTTTAAAGTATATTAACATTTTTGGATGTGAATTGAAACATGAAAGAATGAAAGTTAATTCTGAGGTTTTTTCTTTTTTCTTTTTTTTTAACAAAAACTTGGGAGGCAATAGATGTAGAGATTCCACATTTCAAAACAAAATCTCTATTGTGATGAATGCATATGTCAAATGTCATCTTATGGAAACTTTTCTGTTAGATAAATATCATTTTGACTGCCTTAACTGGACACGATTTGCTTTAACAAATTGGACTGTGGTGGGAAAACAACCGTGCTAACATCTAGAACACTTTACTGGGGTCCAATTATTTATACATGATATCCTGTACAAGTCACATCTGATATCTGGGATCTGGGATCAGCACTAACTTCATTTCTAGAGAAAGTGATTGCTGAGCTACCAAAGGAAAAAACTCAAAGTGCATAATATAAACTACCAGGATTTCCAATCAACTGAAACACACACACACCCTCAATAACACTAGTAATTTCTTAAAGTAAGAGAAATTTTGAGAAAGACTAATTAAAAGCATATCAGTTACCTACTACAAAATAATGCTGCATTAACAAGCCACCTCAAAACCAGGCTTTGCCCCAGCTGGGTAGCTCAGTTGACCTGAGTATCTTCCCCACATCCCAAGGTTGCCGGCTCCGTGCCCCAGTCGGGGCGCATACTAAGAATCAACCAGTGAGCGCACACATGGGCGGAACAACAAATCAATGTTTCAGTCTCTTTCTCTCTCTCTCTCTCTAAAATCAATACATTTTAAAAATCATTAAAAAAACAGGGTTTAACGTAATAAACTTTTACTCAGCTCCTGACTTTGCAGGTTTGCATTTAGACTGGCCTCAGCAACACTGTTTCCTCTTTCTCAAGTGTCTGGCAGTTGGCTGCTTCTTGGGTAGGGCTCGGGCGTGTCTGGCCCTGGGTCCTGCATCCCTGTCAGGCTAGTGTGCACATGTTACCTGGGTCATGGCAGAAGTGGAAGAGTGAGACCCTCCCTCTGACACCCTGTGGGGCTGCGTGTGATGACAACATCAGTCCAGTCTCAGATGAGGCCACAGCCTGAGTTGTAATCCTGTGAGACTCGAAAGCAAACGAGCAAGTCCACCACACACAGGGAGGACCAGAACTAACGTGACTGGTAACTGGGGAAGCTATCTTTAACTTGGAGACCCTCGTATCGGTTTTTGGGAGCGTCGCGTACCTCGTGACCCCTTTTCATTTTCTTGAAAAAGGAAAAGAATACATCATTCTTAGTGATTTTAAAATTCTTTCCTGCTGGTTTTTTTTTAGGGCTTTCTTCAAGTTAGTGGATCCATTGCCTAAGTTGATTGGGCTTTTTGCCATCACCTCTGCCACTCTTGCCTTTGGTGTTCGCCTCTACTCGTTGCTTTTGTGCTTGCTAACACCGCTACTTGTCCACACCGATTTTTGTTCTGTATGTTTATCTATATCTACACCTGTATATCTGTATCTGTATGTATATGTGCATGTATGTATGTATATACATACATACCAGTACATACCAGTACTTCTTCATCACACTTCTTCATCGGGCTGGCAAGAAATAGTCTGGATCTTTCAATTCTTCTGAACCCCTCCGGGAGAACTGGGTTCAAGCATGTTCGAGTGACCCTAGACACTGTCACACATAAAACCATTCTATTTTACTTAAAATATAAATGTAAGAAAATAATAACAAAATGTTAGCCCAAAAGAAAGTTATTTTTTCCTTTTTACACTTTCCAATATCCAGGAAGTGTCCCTTACCATTTAGATATTCATCCTGGGGAAGACTGCAGATTTGTCTCTTTTTCCAAATATTTCAGTCCTGAATACTTATTAGCAGGGCCAACAGTTGAACTCACCATTTCCGCTGGGGCTGAAGACTTACAGTGTAGAAGTTTTCAAGGGCCAGCCACGGTTCTCCAAATTGTTTAAGGGGGACTGACGGGCTTTTTTACTCCACACTTTTACTGTATGTGAAATAAGATTCATTTTTAGCATAGAATTTGAGATACCATTACTTTTATAAATATGAGGGTATTTGTTGAATTATTTGCCAGGATCTTTTACAGCTAACATTTCATCAAACACAAATCTGACATTAGGGCTTGGCAACCTTTCAAACCTGAGTCTCTAACCCTCATTCTCCTGAAGCATTGGAAAGTGGGGACGAGGAGAGGCCAGTGGTCATGATGAGGGCCGGGTAGCAGTTTACGAGCGTTCATTAACCGTAGCAACAGCAGTCAGCGCAGGGCAATAGGAATGATCGATGACCTGCCTTCGGGCACAATGCCACTGGTAATGGATCCCCAGTCATCACTGAAGAGGGGTGTTGATTGTTGTGTTATATGTTATGCCTGTTGGAAGGTCACAGTATTAAACTTTTACTGTCTGTTTTTTGCGGCCTTAACATTAGTCACGTCATGTTTCCACGTGACCCCAACTCCTTCTGCTGGTTTTTACAGGAGTCCTTTCTCTGTCATATCCAAAGACACAGGCATAGATGCCAAAAGGTGCTGTTTAGATTCAGAAAACCCAATCCTAAAGCTATGGGCGAAAGAGCACAGTTCAGGCTTCGGCTCTTCACTGTTTTCCTTTTCCACTGGTACCAGCCCTTTACAAAGATTAATGATACTTACACAACATTATCCTCACTACTGCAGAATGTCTGAGACTTACCCAATAAACCCTTCTCTTACCACTTATTGGGATTAATTTTACCCTCCTTCCCTCCTTAATTACTTTTATAGGTTGTTTCCCTTGTTAATTTAATGAAGGGAGTCCTTTGGTTTAATATAGCAGAGTCAATACAGTGAGAATTAGCGTGTGTCTAATCACTGTCTACTAGAAACACACCAGACATAATATTGCTATAAATTCTACTGCAGTTTATTTTAGCGGGCTGCACCTCATTTAAAATTTTCCCTTTATTATATCTTAGTAACCCAGTAGTTAAGAAAACATAGCGAGGAGACAAATGTGGTGCCCCTGATCAGACTCGTCCGGGGGTCTGGTGGATCACTGCATCTTTCACAGAGATGCTCTTGAGGGTGTGCTTCACACAGCATAACGCATCCTCCTCTGTGCACATCCCCCACCCAGGAAAAATCTACTCAGTGTAAAGGACTGAACGTCGGCTTGTTTCTAAACTTGTAGGCATTATTAAGTGGCTTGATCTGCCCAAAAGCTGAGAGACAAATCTGTGGTCCAAAGAAAGCAGTGATTTTCCTGCCTTATCTATAGATTAGATTTGAAATTCTTAAAAATTTAACATTGTGAGGTCCCCACGTCAGGGGACCAATCAAATCAAATTTTAAGTGTGAAAGGGGTCTGGGAATCTATCTTTTTAAGCTACATAAATCATTTTAATCTGCAAGTACAGTTGAGAAGCAGACAGCAACTAACTATATTCATGATCAGGAATGCATTTTAGTCACATATTTAAGCCTGCTTCTGTTTTATCATCAGTTTTAACACGTTATCTTGCTGCAGTATACACATTCTTACAAGCTGTCTTAATGTAATTTTCATAATCAAATAAACACAACAGCATGACTGATATAAACAGGGACAATTATGCTCAAGGAGAAGTTTGGTTTTGGATTTGAACTAAAAATACAGAATACAAAATTCTCTAGGCTACCTTATCTGTTGATAAATTAATTTAGAAAATAAATAATCATACAGTTATTTAAATTGCATGTCTTTTTGATGCTGGATAATATTTATTAAAATCTAAAACAATAATAAATGCCATAAGGTGCTTCCTAATGAAAGCTGTACATATAAGGTATAATACAATGAAGCTGATCAAGGTAAAAATATCTTGCACCTAATAATTACTACAAATGAAGAAATAGAGCCCAGAAAAATAATAATGTTAATTATTTATTCTACCCCTAAATAATATTTTTTATATTGTATAAAACAACTAATGTGCTCCCTTGACCCCCAAATAGTAACAATAAATCAAGAATTCTGCAACTGACAGAATATAAAATTCAGGAGGGCAGAATTTTGGTCTAACTTTTACTGAAATATCCCCAAAATCTAGAATAGTGCTTAACAAAGTAGGTGCTCAGTAAACATTTGTTAACTGTAAAAAATGCGTAAAATCCCTCTAAGAAGTTATATAATCACAGTAAGTGAATATTGTTTTTTCACCCATATATTCATAGGTAGGTACATGTATATAAATATTTATGTTTAGGTATAATTTAAATATAAGAACATAAACATTTATACTGAGATATACATATAAATATTAAAGTTTAAAATATATAAAATAGAAAATAAAATATATAAAATCTAAGCATATATTTAGGCTTAGATGTAATTTTTATGTAAAACATAAGTACCTACATGTATATATACACATAGACACATAGAATGAAAATAATATTTATCTAAATTGTAAAGAAATGTAATATATTTAAAGGTGATTATACAACATGCAGAAAAAAGGGGAAAATGTTTTTCCATCTTTTCGTATGCTTCACAGTTACTATTCTGCTTTCCAATAATAGAAAAAAAAATCTGTATGACAGAATAAGAATTATGCTGCGTAACTTACAAAGTTACCATGAAAAAGTATTAGTCAAAGTAAAATAGGTGAAGAATTATATCCATCATTCATTAATGGTGTTTTTAAAACAATATTTGCAGGAGAGAGGGGAGAGAAATATGAGATTCTATTTCAGGCTAAAAGCCCATTTTCTATTCAACTGCCACTTCATAGAGTATTCTTGTGTCAACAAAGCAGAAAACACTGGCAGTCGGTCCCACTTCACTCCTTAATGGACCCGGATGCCACGCACTCTTTGCTCTGCACTTGGGAGGGTTCCAACAGGACGGCTCAAGTTTCACTTCAAATGTAGTCTGCTTTTGTTTACCTCGACTGCTCAGTCAGTTTTAAAGCACAGGCTTCAGAAATTTTTTTTTTAAATGAGAAAAACAGAAGTGATTTTATTTTCGTAGTATTTAATTAATGGCTTCTTTACGGAAAACATTGATGTTTACCTTGTGTTTTTGATGGAGGTGCCCAGAACACCAGGAAACCTTACTTGGGTTTGTTATCAGCCCAAACACATCAACCTCACCTCGTTTTGTTTGTCACCTGAGAATCTCATGCACGTCCTCAGAGAATCTGGAATTCATCCGAAAGCCTGCACAAAATAGTGAAGTGCATTGCGGGGATAAAGGGCTAACTCTGCTTTCCGTCCCTTTCTTCCCAATCAGGTGGAATGGGTCTATCCAGAGACCTGGCACCTCGGGCCCACATGAAAAACAGGGTCCAGATGTGGGGATTCCAGGCCAATAATTGTACAACTAGTTGCAAATTCTGCCATTTTCTTTCATCCACACCTAGGGCTCTGAAGCCATCTCATGCACTGAGGCCATGGTTGGGGTGAAAACACTGTCTTCTGTGTGGAATGGGAGGCTCTGCATTTATCTCCCCATTCTAGACCAACCCAAGCAATTTGTTGTTGAATCGGTCCAGCAAAACAAAAAGCTGATCTAGCCAGACATGGAGAGGAATCAAACTATAATTAGAGGTTATATTTCCACAAGTTTCTCTCTGACACACACTAGGGTAGCACCATATATTCAATCGATACACAGAACTGAAGTGTTTTACACATGTCAGGAACCTCGGGTCGGGTCTCTTTTCCCACACATTATATGTTTAGCTTTTTGACTCGTGCTGTAGAAGTCCAGATACAGAAAATAATTTACATAAATCCCAAATTCGTCTCTGATGGAGCTAACACTGAAACTCGGGTCCTTTAATTAGTTTGCTGTCTCTTTCCTTGGGAACAGGCAGCAGTGCGGGGGTGGGGGGGGACCTTCATTAATTCCATTCTAAAAAAACTGACATTTTAATATATCTAGAATCTTATGCCATTTTTATTTTGTATAATATATCCATAAAAGCTTTTGATAGACTTGGAAGAAATTGTAAATTCATCTTTCAGACATGAACTATGTTTTTCAAATCTTACAGATGAGGCATTAACATAGTAATAAAGAAACAAGGATGTATAGCTGTTGAAAAACATCTTAGCCCTCCTAAGTTAATATAACTCACCTAAAGAAGGTTGTAAAAATAATCTTTCTTGGAAATGGTGTCTGTTTAATGATCAGAATTAAAAATGTCACCTATTGACGATAGAATTTTAAACACCAAGATCTACCATGCCTTTAAAGGATAATTGGAAAATACACTAAAGTTTGGAAAAATTATCAGTCCTGGTTCATTAAGCAACATTCACTGATGCCTTATAAACTTATGAAAGGTAGCCAGTAATGCACACTTAATACATTCAGTAACATAAAACATATCTAACTCAGACAGCTTGATCAGAATAAGACACAGCAGTAAGTAATCCAGTGTGGGTGTAAACAGGCTGTGAAAACAGTGTACTTTACAAGTCACTTTTTAAACATCAAGAACTAAATAGTGTTTCTCAATTGCATTAAAACACTTGTAGCATGAAACATGATGGAAATATCTTTTTGTTACAACTAGGGGGAAATTGCTTTGAAATCTGTCATAAGCAAAGTCTAGTAGCATTGAAAGGCATCTTTTTAATAGCATCACTCACAAGGCTTTTCTGGTAAAGTTCCCCAAGTCTGCACTTAACACTGACAAGCAATGGGAAGAGACAGTATATTGGGAAGGACAAGAAAAACTCAACCAGTAACAACAAAGAGGACATGTTGATATGATAGACTCGTAATTAAGATAGCTGTTGAATGGACTATGTACTGCATCTTCTGTTTACCTTTAAATTTTTAAATAAAAATATGAGATTTGGGACATAGCTTAATAAAACATGTGAGGGTCAAATACCATCTATTTTGAACTGCATAGTTTTGCTTTTGTTGTATAACCAGCAACCCATAGCTAGATCTTCAAACAGGCCATCCATGGGCTGACTTCAGAGTCAAATCTGGCATAACAGCAGGCTCATTGCATAATTTTCTGTAGTTTTGGACTAAGTTATCCTATCAGCAAGACCAAGGGCCTAATGATTATATGGAAATTCTAAACATCAGTGTAGGCCCTGAGTCTCAGAACCTCCTAAGTCCTATCTGGTGTCAGAGATATCCTGAGACCAGTGTTTTGCCCTCAATAACCCTGTGTTAATTTGTTCTGTTTCCCAGCTTCATGTCAGATCTGCCCAATTTAGTTTAAAGTATTTCCTTTCTCAAAGAGCTAAATTTACTTCCCCATCCATCCTGGAACCCAGATGAATAAACTGCTCTTCTATTAACACAAATGAACTTTGCCTGACCACCACTTGAAATTTACTTGCATTGTATGTTACTGTATAAACTTTCTGGTAAGTATACTTGCCTGACTAATTTGTTGGATTGACAATGTAGCTCTCTGCCATTTCTTGGATCTGGCTTCCTAGTGGGGTAATTTTTCTCAAATTATAGTGTGCAGCAGAATGACAGGGTAGGGAAGGGGGTCAAAAAGGCAGACTTCTGGGAATTGCTATAGCATATTCTGATGAGTAGGTCAACATATGGCCCAGAAATCGACAGTTTTAACAAATATTCCAGGTGTTTCTAATGCATGTACCTCCATTATTAAATCTGGCAATAGGAAATTATGTGCTCTCTACACAGAGTTCATTTACCTTATCTGAGAGTGTGTTTTGATACCAGATGTGAATATGCAAATTTTTAGAAATGGAACTCACTGTCTAAAGGAGACACTTTAGGGTCTTCTTGAAGAGAGACTTTGCCATGCCAGAGCAAGTATATACAGTAGTAATTCCTCCAGGACTTCTTCAAAGGCACACACAGACATGTACATGGGTAACCATATACTAGGGAAGAGCCACACATATTGGGAGCCATTGCAGAGAGTCCAAATCTGTCACATAACTGAGGACTTGAAACACTATCATGAACCCCTCTTAAAATGGGGGCCACTGGGACCAGGATCATCTCCTACTGGATCCAGTGAATCCTTGGAATCATGCATTGGTCATTTCCCTATCCCCAAATATAAAATACAATCAACATATTTGACATCTTAACATTGAATCTTCCGATCCATGCACATGGTATAATTTTCATTTTATATAGCTCTTTATCTTTTCAAAGTGTCATAGTTTCCAGTGTAGAGGTCATGTATACCTTTGATTAAACTTACCTCATGTACTTTATAATTTTTATGCTACTGTAAATGGAATTTTTAAAAAAATATTTCTATAGCTCCATTTATTTTTCCAAGTCTTTACTACTGTAGTGTAGAAATACAATTGCTGGGCCAGACCTCCTGTCATGCCTCCTTACTATTTTCTTTTCTTAGTTCTGATAGTTGTTTTGATAGTTGTTTTTATAAGGACTTTATATATAAATGATAGTGACCACACTGAGAATAAGACAATTTTACCTCTTAATTTTCGATTGCCGTGGTGTTTTCTCTTTACCTTGCCTCATTACATTGCCTCCCAGGCCCTCCAGAACGATGCCGACTAGAAGCAGTGAGAACTCTCATCCTGCCTTGTGTCTGCTTTAAGTAAGATGCTGGCAGAACATTTTTAGTAAGTGCTGTTTATTAGTTGAGAACGTGCCCTTCTTCTCAGTTTGCTGAGAATGTGTCTAACGAATATTTATTGAATTTTGGCAAATGATTTGTCTGCACCCCTAAGATTATCACATGGATCTCCTCTTCTGTTAAATTAATGAACGTCAAACACCCTTACAGTCCTGAGAAAAAGTCATTTAGTCATGATGTCTTCAATTTCTACCCATCACTGGATTTGATTTGTCAGTGTTTTGTTAAGATATGAATATATATATGTATTCATATGGTTTTAAATGTTTGATAAAAACAACTATCAAAACAACTATCAGAATTGATGAATGTAAATAGTATGGTGTCATGGCAGGAGGTCTGGCCCAGAATCAAAAGCAATTGTATTTCTACACTACAGTAGCAAAGACTTGGAAAAATAAATGGAGCTATAAAAGTATTTTTTAAAAATTCCATTTACAGGAGCATAAAAATTATAAATATATATATTCATGAAGGGTTTAGTCTGCAATTCCTTCTTTTAATGTCTTTTTCAGAGTTTGATAACTGACTTGTACTGGCCTCCATGAAATGAATGGGACCTGTTCTCCATTCCTCTATTACCTTAAAGAGTTTGTGTAGGATTGGTATTTCTTTTTTAAACGTTTGATAAAATTCACCCGTGAAATCATGTGAACATAAAGGTTTCTTTGTGGGAAGATTTTTTAAGAATTTATTTTTTTTATAAATATGATGTTATTAAATACAATTTCCTCCTGAGCCCAGGCCCACTAATTTCAACCACTTCAACACCTTGAATTCGGGTTTCTGTCTCTAAATTAATAAGAATGCTACATCTCCTAGGGCTCCATCCCTTTGAATGTACCAGTTTCAGAGTCACCTTCTTTGGAAAGCCCTCCAAACATCATCCAAGATGACTTTAAGTGACCTGGACAAGTGGCTTTGAAGCAGGTTAGTAAGAAGTCAGGAAATTCCTTGGCAAGTGGAATGCGGAAACTGAGACACATAGTTGAGCAAACTGGCCTGGCCAAGCAATTTACAACCAGATACAGAAAGTCACCAAAATAGAAAGCCCCGGTGCCTAGCAAGAGGCAAAACTAGTGCCAGACCTTACTGCAGGGTGGCCTTTCCTCCTCTGGCATATCACTGGCCACACGGTTTAGACCCCCTGAACTTTCATACTGCTGGCCACACGGTTTAGACCCACCCCCCACTCTGTGACTTTTCTTCCCTAGAGATAACATGTAGGCTTCAGTTGTATTTCAGGTCCTGGCCAGAAAAGCAGCAAAATCGGGTTGTGACTAATGACCCCTTGCCCTGGCACTGACCAATCAGTGGAGACTATGAGCCTGAACGGCTACACTTAGAAAAGCTGATGAATATCCTATTGAAATCTTTCCCTGAGACGCTCCCAAACTCCCAGACTTTAAAACCCTCAAGATGAAAAACCCAGATATGCTCTCCCTCCTGGGAGTACAACAGCACTTTTCCCAGCCCTCTCTTCTTCCCCACAGAGGTGCATCCCCTAAACTCTAAGGGACCCCACTCTAAAGCAACCAGTGGAACAAGGGGCAGTGGCATCTCATCTTGGGCTAACCACCTGAACCGGTCTCTAAGGCCCCCTTTTTCTGACTTCTCAGTGAGCTAAAGCAGCCCCACCTAAGCTCTTTCCTTTTGCTTCCTCCATCCTAAGCCCTTCTTTGTTTCACTGCCCCCGGCTATAATAAAGGCACTCTCACAGTGACCCGGACTTGTGTTGTGAAATCTTTCCTGCATAAAATCAAGAACCCACACACTACAGGCCGGCCTTAGGCAGACCTACTCCAGGCTGGTCCCCTTTCCAGTAACAGTTTTATTTCCAATGGAAAGAAATTGCCTATTTCCTTCTTACTGCCTTATAGACAAACTCCTTAAAAGACTACCCCATTCTCTATTGCATGTGAGAATTTAGCTTTGAGAATAGTACTTAGTACTATTCTAAAGTCTCTAGATTTTATCTAACTGGAGAAGAGTAACGAGTTCCCCTGCAGCACAGAGCAATATAGAAACAGAAAGTGCTTTACTAGCACGAGGGAGGGGTTATTAGCTGCTATATCACTAATTAGACCAATGGTTGCTACTGGAGAGTCATAGACAGATGCAGAGGGACACGTAGCATGTGCACAAGTTCCTCAGCAAACATTTATAGGCACGAAGACAAACAGAGAAACAAAGAGGAAGGTAGGAGTAAGCAGGAAAAAGAAGAGAGAAAGGACAGAGAGAGGAGGTCTCATTTGGGAGAGAAGGGAGACAAGGAGAGAAGAAAGAGAAATTTTGATGGTGAAGAGGCAAAAAAATTACCACTGTGATGAAAAAGATAAAAACATCTCACTGAATATTTGAAACAGTAGTAAAATATAATCTTTCTAGAAGTCATAATTCTTTTAAGTGTTGGGAAAGTCTGTGTAAGCTCTATCAGTCTCAGTTTTTCCCTCCATAAAATACACTGATTGAGCTTTAATGATGATATTCTGGCAACCATTTTTTATTTTACAACTTGTTTTCATGTGTTTTGTTTTCTAGAATTTATTCCAGTTTTAAATTAATTTGAACCATATAAACTTGTTAATAGTGACACTATCAACCTATAAAAAGAAAAATTTTACATGGTTCACTGTACTATGTTAATTCCATGATTTTAATTTGAGAAGTCTCTTTCTTCCTTGACAACATAAGATAATTTTATGGATGATTTTTTCTTTCATCTGAGCTGGAATAAAACGGTGATAGAACATACACTAGCTAGTAATCTAATACATGTTACACTCTAAGGGTCAGTTTCTTTGTCTATAAATCATGAATCAAAAGAGTACCTGTTTCATGAATCTTTTTGAGAATATAACGTATCTTACACATACACTTACAATAAATGTTAACTGTTAGTAACATTATCACTATTACTATGAAGTGATTTTTACTTTAAAATATCCTGGTGGATATGTTTAAAAGTGGGTAATGTGGTTATTTTTCAGGTGTATTTCAAGAACAAACATTTTTTTAAATAAAAGAATCTTTATATTGTTATCTCACTTACTTGCAAATGGACTCTATCAACCACGCATTTCCTGACCTTTAGTGTATGCAATCTGTCCCTGAATTACTGCTCACAATGAGTACAAAGGTTAGTATAAAACAAGTCTAAAATATACAATGTCGTGCAATATTCTTCCTTCATTTAACTTCCATATAAGTCAATGAGAAAAATGTCAACACTGCAATAGAAAACTGAACAAAGTGTGAACAAATGACACATATGAAAAATCAGATGACAAGTAAGCACACGATAATATTCTATTGTTTTAGCAATAACAGGTGCAAACTAAAACAGCATAGAACAGATTTTCACCGTCAAACCGATGTGACTAGAAAGAGTAATACCCCATGTTAGTAGGAATGCAGGATAATGGGCAGCTATAGTCTGCTAACAAAGCTGCAAGTTGTTATTATTATTTTTTAATGGATGTCAGTTGTCAATATATATTGAAGCAATAAATATTCAAAACTTTTGACCCAGAAATACCATTAGGAATATACCCTAAGGCAATAAGAAATAAGTATAATGATTTATGTCAAAAGAAGTTTATCACCACATGTTATGAGTAAAAAATAAATAATAACCTTAATGTCTAACAGTAGAAAACTGAACATACACTGTAAATTATGATAAAGTTGGAAAATTGAGAATTTAGAGGACTATGTAATACATATTAGCAAAGACAAATGTTCAAATAATAATGTAGCACAGGGTCCTACTTTTAATGTTCATATATAGGTGTTTATTAATATTGTTTCTGGGTGTTGGAATTGTAGGACATCTTCCTCTTCTCATATTTTAAGCATTTTATAATAAACATACATGACTTGAATAACTGAGGAATTCATACCTGCACACTTATTTTGAGAAATGGGTTATTATAGTAAGAATTCTGGAGGCTTTTGGATTCTCTTTCAAGCCTAACAATTATTTTAATATAAAGTCATGATGAAACTTCTACAGCACTTGTCCTGCACTAAATACTTATTAGGGAAGATATTTAAGAGGATGAATATCTCTAGTTTTTATCTAACCGGAGAAGAGTAACGAGTTCCCCTGCAGCGAAGAGCAATGTATAGAAACAGAAAGTGCTTCGCTAGCCCAAGGCGGGGTCATCAGCTGCTGTATCACTAATTAGACCAACGGTTCTTACTGGAGAGTCACAGACAGATGCGGAGGGACACGTGGCATGTGCACAAGTGGCCTTCTACGGCAAAACTGGGTATAAGTTTGTTTCATAAGGTAACTGTTTAGTTCTACAAAAGCTCTTATAGTGCCCATAAAATTAATCTCCTGACATCGAGAATCTGTTAAGGATAATGAGCCCTGTGTCCCTGGCTTGTTCACAGTCAATGTTATTTTGCTTTGATAATACATGGTATATCACTAGTAGCTTAGAACAAGGTACTTATTATTATTAATAATCAATACATTAATTGTGATTAATATATTGATTATTAATAATAATCAATATGTTAATTATGGTTAATATTAGTAAATGTATCTTTGGGCTATATTATTCTTCTGAGATACAATTTGACTATTTTATATTAGTTGCTTATTCTAAAAATATTCAGATTTTCCAAAATAAGTGTGTAACTTCATAAAATCAGATAGTTGACAGTGGAGGCGATGGGGTGGACAGATTGAGCAAAATGGAAAAAGGACTCATGGACACGAACAACAGTGTGGTGATTGCTGGGGGGTGGGGGTGTAAGGAGTCTAAATGATAATGGAAAAAATACAATAAAAATTAAAAATCAGATAGTGGCTTTTTTTTTTACAAGTAATAGGTATTAGAACTTATAAGTTCTTCATTTCCTCATGTGTAAAATAAGGATGAATGTATTTACATCATAGAACAATTGTAAGCATGAAATAAGTAACTTGAGTGTTCTTGGGAGGGCACGTGAATGTCTTGCATGAGGTGGACAGCAATTTGAATATTTCACCTGAAACGTTTTTGCTGTGCTTGAGTGTGATATTGTTATGTTACAGAATTAGATGCTTATGGGCATCTAATAAAATATTTTGTAATAAAAAGGGACATTATTTGTGCTGGACCCTGTATATGTGTATATACATATATAATGTATACATATATACAAAGCTGTTAGTATAATTTCTCTTAACCAATTTTATAAGAATTATCAACTCTCGGAAGTCATTAAATTGGCATTTTATAATGCTAATTTATACTTTTCAATCTTTATCATTGGACAATGAAATATATTGTCCAATGAAATGAAGATAAAATATTATCTTCATGCAAATTTTGACACTGAACTCTCTCATGCTGGTAGAAAACTGGATTTTCATAAAGCAAAGTAGGACGTGTTCATATGTGTACAAAGGCTAGGAGTCTCTCTCTCCGTCTCCACTCTCACACACACAGCTGTGCAGCAGGTAGTAATGCCCACTACCTCCCCTAAGATGCTGCAAACCTACGCGCACCGTCTTGTTTTCAGCATGAGGTACTATACTCACATCACTGTGATTTGTGCAGTACGAAGCTCTATTGGGATAAATCTTTGTCTGAAATTCTTTGAATGTATCCACTGGAGATTGAAATACCATGTAAATTGATTATTCTGTATTTAGATTTTGGTCTTAGACTTGAACACTTAAGAGCAAAGGGACCATTTATATAGTTTTATCCCGTATATTTTCTAATTTTGTCATGTGTCTGCAATTATGCAACCAGAAAGCATTTATTAAACATCTATAGCAGAAGTTTTCAAATTTGGATAAGTATTATATTTATTATGGGAATTCATTCAAAATACAAAGGCCAGTTTTCTACTATCCTATGGCTATTGCAGTTGCTACAGGACACAGGGGTGTCCAATCTGCAGCCCACAGGCCACAGGCGGCCCAGGATGGCTGTGAATGTGGCCCACCAGGCAGTGAGGGACAAACACCATATGATCTCACCTTTAACTGGAACATAACCAACAAAAGAAAAAAGCGAACAAAATATAGCCAGAGACATTGAAATTAAGAACAATGTAACAATAGCCAGAGGGGAGTGGGGTGGGGATAGTGGGGAGAGGGGTTTACAGGAACTACTATAAAGGACACAAGGGCAAAATCAAGGGGGAGGGTGGAGGTGGGGGAGGGAGGTGAGATTGGCTGGGGTGGGGTGGAGGGATGAGGAGAAAATGCAGACAATTGTAACTGAATAACAATTAAAAAAATAAAAATAAATTAAAAAATTGTAAATTTACTTAAAACATGAGATTTTTTGTGTGACTATGTGTCACAATGTATTTAATGTGTAGCCCAAGACGACTCCTCTTCTTCCAGTGTGGCCCAGAGACAACAAAATGTTGGACACCCTGGATCTACTCTATATCTCTGCTATAATTTTTAAAAGATGTGTTTCCAAATAAAAAGCCAAAATGTTTTAGTTTTCTTCTTATATGGGTCCTATGTTGTGATCCATCAGGATTATGAAGGGGTTGCTAGAAAGAAAATCATCAATACTATACCGCTCACTTGCAATGTATGTAAAAAACTGTCCTAGAATGCCAGGCGTTGGAAATTAGATCCTGACAGTGGGTCAGACGAGTTAATGGGAAGCATGGGACCCGACTCACTTGCGGTAATTCTGTCTGCCCAAGGTGCCAAGCATGGTGGGATACGGGAGGTGAGGGAGGGAGGGAGGAGGGCTGAGGACCAGTGCACACAGTTGAGTTGCAACCTTTATTGGCACAAATGATGTAAGTCACCTTATGGAATTATGTCCGTAGATCATATTGCAATACGTCTGAATGAGACCATCTATTCCAAAAAAATTGTAGTTCTACCTAAGTTGAAAAATTCAAAGTCCTATATAATACAAAGCATGAAATATAATAATTGTTTGAAGAAATTTATAGTATAGTTTTAATATCAAATCATATAAAAATTCAAAGTTCTATTTAATACAAAGCATGAAATATAATAATTGCTTTAATAAATTTATAGTATATTTTTTAAATTATTACTTTTACAACTTACCAGTGCCCTTTGATTCATGAGGCAATTGTAAAAGCAGAAAAGAAAGTTGCCCTTGTTTCCAGTTGCAGTGAATGGTATTATATCTAACAATTAAATAGTAGAACCAAGTGTCATAATAAAAAGGAATAGCTATTATATTTTACCACAAAGCCATTTGCTGGTAGGTAAAGGCTACATTTTTTAAACTGCTGTGTCTTCATGCACTGGCTTACACATAATAAATGTAATTTTTGTTGCTTGAATAGAGAATCTTGTTTTAGTTGAGTTGTTTCTATTTTGACCAAGAAGCATTTATTCTAAATATATAGTTATTCCAAATATAACTCGTTAATGGTATATTTTAAAGTACATCTTATTCAAGTGGAATGCCATATTTCTCAGAACATGTAGAATACTATAGTGAATTTTAATTTTTTGTAAGACATTATATCCAACCAAGTACACTAGTTTTTATTCTACTGTATAAATAACCTCTAAAATCTCCTTGGTAATTCATGCCAAGTAATTTACATGGCATTCTTTTAATGCACATCAGTCTCTGCCATTTCTTCCTAAAATATAAAACTAGATGGCCCACAGTCCATTTCCTTCAAACAGTCAAGATATGATACAAATTCTGGATACTATGTCTTTTTACCCCTGTATGCATATCACTTTATAGAGGAAGTATGTGTGTGTGTGTGTTTCAGAGAAAGAAAGAGGTCAGAAGAGAAATCATTTGCTTCAGAAATCATAGGCTTCAAATCATTTGTGTTTAACTTGAAAAATTATGAACTTAATACATACTCAATTAATATCTCCACTGACACATTCTCCAAAACCAAATTTAAAAGCCCTGGCGGGGTAGCTCAGTTGATTAGAACATTGTCCCAATATGCCAAGGTTGTGGGTTAGATCCCCAGTAAGGGCACATAGAAGAATCAACCAACCAATGCATAAATAAGTAGAACACCAAGTGATGTTTCTCTCCCTGCTTTCCTCTCTCTCTCTAAAATCAATCAATACATTTTTTTAAAAAAAGCAAATTTAAGAGTGTACTACAGCCCGTGACTTGATCTTGAAGCTTCATCCAGGCTTCTCTAACACTGCACAACTTCATTCTTAACCTTGCTGACAATTCATTGGTGAATCGTTGAAAAACAAAACCAAATATCCCCTATAGTTTAGTACAGAAAAAAGAAGTGTAAAATAGCAATGCATCTTTGTCTTTCCTTCTTTCTTTCTCTCCCCCTCCCTCTCTTTCTCTCTCTCTTTCCTATCATTTGAAAATACTTTTTATCTTAAAGAAACCAAGACTGCAATAATTAAATACATTTTGGAGTCTTGAGATAATACAGTGATCCAAAATCTTAATGAATATTCCTCAAGTTGTGTCACCATTGATGGTGGTTCATTTCAAAAATTACCCTCCACACACAGTAAAATAATTTGACATTATTTAATCTGATTTTACTTTATTATACCACAGGACTCTTCAGTAGGCCTAGTAAATTTCTTTAATGTCTTTTTACCTAACCATTTTGTATATAGTGAAGAGCCTGCTCTTCTTGAGTAAATGTCCAAAGACTCATAGGAAACCAAAAACCCACCTACAGTTAAAATATTCAGGAGCAATTTCAAATAGTTCTTGCTAGATTTTCATTTCATGAACTTTCTCCTCACGGTTATGGATTAGAATATAGACTGTTTATTCATGTATTTTCTAGGCCTATATAAAGTTTATTCTTCAAAGTTAAAAGTAAAAACAAACAACCCCTATATAAATTCTTGAAGCTATAAATTCCCAGTTTCATGTTTACTCTAGACTCTAAACTGCTATTCTTGTCTTTTGCCTTAGGTGCTTTTCTTTCTTTATCACATTAAACGCTTGATAATACATTAACTCCTTTGCCATATTTATCATTATTGTCAGTATTACTGTATCATACTTGACTAATGCAATGTTAACACTCCATCGAGTATTATTTAGTATTGGGTATCACTGGGTCTGATTCACAAAAGTTTATCTGCCAAACTTAAATATTTTATGTAAATTCTTATATAAATAGTAACAAAAACGTTTCAATTAGAAATAATATTCTAAAGCATTTTCAAATGTAATATTATTGGGGAATAAAAAATAGGAATTAAATAAGCATGTTTCCTCTATGCTTTGTCCCTTTGTCCTAAAGGAGAAGGAAGTCAGTGAAAGAGATTGATTTCTTAAAAGTCATTTAGAGGATATCCTGTGAGAGATAACTTGACATTGAAAGTGATTGATAAGCTTATCTTAGAAAGTTGAAGTACAGGATAATTTCAAATAGTGCCATGGAATTACAATGGGTTATGGACTGTAGCTGGTTCTCTGGCTGACTCAGTTCCCTATCTGGGTAGTCAAAGGGCTTTGCAGCACTTCCGTGATCTAAACTGAGGATGACCAAACACCTCGGCATTCAAAGTAGGGCCCTTTGGTGACAAAAATAGGACTCTTTGAGGATAATAGCAACACTGAGACACTAGGCAAAAATGCAGATTGTCTCCGACAATCTGAGATACCTGAGATATGTCCCTCCAACTACAAACTATATAGATATATATATGTTTTTGGAAGTAAATTATAATAAATAAAATGTTTAGTTAAGAAATAAAGAAAATACAAGGGACCCAGAATAGCTGAACCATTATTTAAAAAGAACAAAGTTGGAGGGTTCACTTTCTGGTTTCAATAAAACTGCAGCAATCAAGACAGTGTGGTCCTGGAGTGAGGATATCCAGATACACCCATGGCCCAGATTCAAGAGCCCATGAATAAATATTTACCTTTATGGTTAATTAATTTCAACAAGGGTGCCAAGACAATTCAATGGTAAAACAATAGTCTTTCCAATAAATGGTGCTGGAACAATGGACATAAACATGTAAACTAATGAAATTGGACCTCAGCCTCACACCATATTTAACAAGTTAACTCTAATTGACCAAAGACTTACTGTAAGAGCTAAATTATAAAACTAAAAAAAGAAGGTAAATTTTTATAATTTTGGAATATTCAATGGTTTCTGAGAACCCTTTTATAAGAAACCACCCTGGTTGACACCTTGATCTTGGACTTGCAGGCCCCAGAACTGTGAGAAAATAAAATTTTCTTGTTTAAGCCACCCCATTTTGGGTACTATATTATGGCAACCTTAGCAAATTAATACAATCACTATCTAATTCTAGAACATTTCATCATCTCAAATGAAACTACATACCATTAACAGTCACTCTCTATCCTCCACCCCTCCCGCCCATTCAGAAATGTAAAATAATAAACTGTGTTCTTTTAAGCCGCCTAATTTATGGTAAGTTGCTACAGAAGCAGAAGGAAATTAATACAATAGGTACTAGTTATATACTCTGAATCATTATTTCTCTGGACTTTTCTCTAATAGGGAAATAGCAAATATAAATCACTTGAATTTTATATCTTCAATTTTTAAAAATAACTATTTTTCATCCTTTTTGACCACAAAGCTATCAAAATCCTGTATGTATATTTAAACTCTAAAATTTAATGGATTTTTTTACTTACAGGTTCTTACTGTTACTATAAATTACTGTTAGAAGTTAAGTTTCAATTTATGCCTCTTGCTATCAACCTCTGCACCCTTTTCCTATTTATCAGCTCCCTGCACAAAATTAACTGTATGATAACATTTAATAATATATAATAATAATAATGATAATAATGCAAAAGCTTAAAATTCCCACAATTAAATAATTTGTCCCCTACCTCCCTCCTTGTGCTTTTAATTTTTATTCTGCTTAGTGCAAGCAATTGGATTTTAATGCATATTCATTCTATATGGAAGCCTATATTCAATAAATGTGTTAGGAAAACTGTCTCACCAATTCATTTTTTTCTTTTTTAAAAAAATTATTTTATTGTTGTTCAATTACAGTTGCCTGCATTTTCCCCCCTCCACTCCCCCTAACCCCAGCCAAACACACCTCCCTCCCTTGCATCCACCCTCCTCCTTGGTTTTGCCCACGTGTCCTTTATAGTAGTTCCTGAAAGCCCTTCCCCCTATTACCCCTTCTCCCCTCCCCTCTGGCTATTGTTAGATTGTTCTTAATTTCAATGTCTCTGGTTATGTTTCATTTGCCTTTTTCTTTTGTTGATTATGTTCCAGTTAAAGGTGAGATCATATGGTATTTGTCCCTCACCACCTGGCTTATTTCACTTAGCACAATGCTCTCCAGCTCCATCCATGCTGTTGGAAAGGGTAGGAGCTCCTTCTTTCTTTCTGCTGAATAGTATTCCATTGTGTAAATGTACCATAGTTTTTGGATCCACTCATTTACTGATGGGCACTTAGATTGCTTCCAGCACTTGGCTATTGTAAATAAGGCCGCTATGAACATTTGGGGTGCACAAGTTCTTTTGAATTGGTGTTTCACGGTTCTTAGGATATAATCCCAGCAATGGAATTGCTGGATCAAAAGGCAGTCCCATTTTTAGTTTTCTGAGGCAATTCCATAGTGTTTTCCACAGTGGCTGCACCAGTCTGCATTCCCACCAACAATGTACTAGGGTTTCCTTTTCTCCACATCCTCTCCAACATTTGTTTGTTGATTTGTTTATGATGGTCACTCTGACCAGTGTGAAGTGGTATCTCATTGTGATTTTAATTTGCATCTCTCTGATGGTTAGTGATGCTGAGCATCTTTTCATATGTCTCTGGGCCCTCTGTATGTCCTCCTTGGAGAAGTGTCTTTTCAAGTCTTGTGCCCACTTTTTAATTGGGTTTTTTGTCTTCCTGTACTGGAGTCATGTGAGTTCTTTACATATTTTGGACATCAAACCCCTGTCCAAGGTATCATTAGCAAATATGTTTTCCCATATAGTTGGTTCTCTTTTCATTTTAATGCTGTTTTCTTTTGCCATACAGAAGTTTATTAATTTGATTAGGTCCCATTTGTTTATTCTTTCCTTTATGTCCCTTGCTTTAGAGGACATATTATATCTTAATTAACTTTTTTAAAAGTATATAATTGGATGTCTAATTAATTTCTTACATGAAAATAAGGTCCAGGAGAATCAAATTTGTGAACTTTAAAAAATAATCCCACAAAAGTTTTAAAAGAAAGTGTAGAAACATTTATCTGTAAACATGGAGTGGAGAAACTCTTTTGAAGTAGGACATAAATATATATGCCATAAACAAAATATATAACTTTAATCATACTAATATTTTAATTTAAAAATATCACAAAGTCATGACAAGTACAAATTGTGGGGGAAAATATGCAACAATTTTTCAGCAAATAGCAAAAGCTCTTATTGAAAAAAGTAAATAAGAAAGAGAAAACGTCTTTAGAAAAATGGGCCGTGGATTTAATCAAGTTTTCACAGAAAAATCTACACTTTTGTTTGGATTTTACAAAACAAGGTCATGAAATTTCCATTCTACATTATGCTTTAAGCAATAGGTTAGGACAGTGAAGATTTTCATGTACCAGCAGAAGCTGTGAGCTTTGCTTACCCTTTTACCATTCTCTATCACATGCAGAGATGCAGTATGATTTGTGGATTCTCCATGCAGAGTTAACTTCCGCTCACTTATTAATTATCACTGTGAGGATGTCCACTGCCTGGATCAGACCAGGCTACAGAATCTGGTGTAGAATTTAAAATCAGTGAAAATGATCATGCAGGTTGTTTATAATTTAATTTGCATTTTGGTTATCAAAAAACCAGAAGAAACACAGAAAACACACCAATAAGAACACTTCGAGGTAAATGGATTCAGCTCTCCAATGCTTATCTAGCTCCTCATGGGTGCACACCCAGAATTCTGACTCCAATGGGAGGAGCCTTCGAATTAAGGGGGTGGGGTTGCCCTTTAAACAATTAGGTAACCTCCACAGGGGCCACCTCAAAACAGAGAGGTCTGCTTGCTATAATTGTGAGTGTCATTTTCCATCCACCTTGTATTCCTTCCTAGGGAATGAGGCCTTCAACAGGCCTGGCCCTGACCTAGGCACCATCCTCACCTGTCACGTGTATGTGTAAGCAATGGTCCTCAGAGACCTCACAGGCAGCAGTCCTGCCAGGAAGCAGTAGCAGTGAGCAGGACCAACAGGACCAACGTGGCCCAAGACTACACCTAAGACAGGCCCTCGGGGCAAAAGCTTAAATAAATACTTTACTTGTGGCCCCACAAGTAAATAAATTGTCCCTCTAGGAGTGAAGACTTCAGAGGGAAATCCCTGACTCCCTCCAAACCTACAGCAAATCTCCTGTTCATCTCCCCTGCTAGACCCCCCAAATTTTTTTCTAACTCTCCTCCCTGTGAATAGAGAGAAATTACATTTTATCCCTTATTAGCACAGTGTTTTGCTTGGCATGAGCCTTAAATCTTTGCAGATTGAATAGTGGATTTTCAAGCATTAAGCCACAGAAAGAATATACAAGGACCATTTCATGATGTTACCAACAGCCACTGATACTCAGTTTCTGGCCTGTATTATAACTTCCTTGTGGACACACCTGCCACTCAGAACCTTCTTCTTTATTATATCAGCACATTCCAAACTAGAAAATGTAACACAGAAGCCAACTAAAAACACGACTTCCATTTAGGATATTCTCCTGGCCACCTATGATTTGGCAGGCCTGCTATGTTGCTAATGAAGAATTTAAAAAATCATGATTACTTTCTGTAAGTGTCAAGATGCTCTACTAGCCATTTTGTGAATCTTTTGTATTAATGGATATCTGTAGCTTATAAGCACTAGATTTATAAGGAGAATGCTGAGTATTAACTGCACATTCCTATCATTTATTATTAATCAATCGGTGCCCACAAAGCATTAAAATAGTTTTCACATTTTGCTGCCCTTGAGGTGACAATGTTGTTCACAGCTCTGTGAAAACATGGCACTTTTTGACATTTGTAGAAACTTGCAATTACCCATAGTAAGAAACACGAAAAGGGCCCAGTCAGCTTGTCTTACTTTAACTGTGCCCAATGACATGATCAAAATTGCTTCAGAAACACAGTTGCTCAAGTGTTTACTAAAGTAATAAACCCAAGGAGGAAAACCCACCTTTGCTGAACCAAGTGGGAGGGAAGCACTGGGCCAGCAACACTGCAACTAAGCAGAGCACGTGTTTACCTTAAAACCCGGGCCAACAAACACAAGGTTTTCAGCATTTTACCCTATTTCCTTCCCATAGTGTCCCTTCCTGAGACATAATGTGATGTGAAGAATGTGGCCATGTTGCTGGGAAAACAGATATGGCATGTTTGTGATTCCCTAGACCCAGCAGGTCCTGGGTGGGACAGCTTGTTTCCAGTTCCCTCACATAGATGCTCAGAGCCCAGGGGCCGGGACCCAAGCAGTAAACTCCCGTCCAGGGGCCGTAGTTCATGATTTGCTGTCAGCCCACCAGGCAGTGCTGCCACTTCATTACCTGCTCTCTGATCCACTCTTCTAACCTGCTGAAGGGAGCAAAGTAGTTCCCCCTAATTCATCCTTCTAATCTGAAAAAGGAGTGAAAATATTTCTCAACCTCACAGGCATACCACTAAAAGAATGTTGTTCTACTTTAATAAAAGCAAAAAGAAATTCAGATAAAAATCACAGCTGAACCAACACTTCGTTACAATTTTTAAGTCCCTTGTAGACCTTACAGTTTTGAGAACAGATTAAATTAGATAATTTAAGGGCTTCAGATTTTACTCCCTATACTATGTACCTAATTTGTATATCTTCTCTCACTGTGTGTATCTTCTCCTCCTCCTTCTTCTCTCTCTCTCTCTCTCTCTCTCTCAGAGATTACTATTTAAAAGAGTTATGCAGATTTTCATTGTCTGTAGCCATTTTAACAAATGTCCCTGGGTATATATCCAGGGGCCTCGTTCTTTGTCCATCTCTTAGGTCATAGCTGGGCTTTATGCTCATTTCTGTGCAAGAAGAATGGGACCCCATTTGGTGAGAATTCCCTGGCATCATGTCAGGTACCACCGCATGGCCCAAAGAGGCAGGTGTGCCAGGATGTTGACACCCTTCGGCTCAGGGCCAGAGGGCTAAGACCTCTCATCACAGCAGCCTTATCTGTGTATCCCTGGTGTTCTACATAACTCCCTGGTTTTTCTAAAAGGGTTTGCAGGTAAATTGCTTTGGAAGGACTAGATTATACTATTCATTATCTTAGAGGTGTTGTGCTCCTTATCCAGATACTCCCTTCAGAAATGTTACGGATGCGATGTTTATGTCCCCCCCAAATTCATATGTTGACATCTAACCCCTGAGGTGATGGTATCAGGAGGTAGGACTTTTGGGAGTTGATGAGGTCATGAGGGTGGAGCCCTCATGGTTAAATAAATGCCCTTATAAAAGAGACCCCAGGCAGTCCCCTGGCCCCTCTGCCATGTGAGGACACAGCGAGAAGCCTGTGACCTGGAAACGGGTCTCACCCAACCATGTTGGCACTTTGATCTGGGACTTCCAACCTACAGAACTGTGAGGAATAAATGCCTGTACTTATAAGGCCCCCAGTCTCTGGTGTTCTGTTACAGCAGCCCAAATGTACTAACAAGAAACAAGGGGCTCTGTTCTCCAGCGGCTGCTGGAGGGCTGCTGGCTGCGAACTCCTGCAGGAACACCTTCCCTGGCAGCAAAAGCGTTGCCCAAGCGTTGATGGCCCATCCAGGGTATAGGTGTGCCCCACATTCCATGGCTGTTTGATCCGGGGTGATTGCCCAGCATCACTGCCTGAGTTTGTTGAAGGGACACCCTAGAAATTAGAAATGTAATCCCATTTTTTTGGCAAATGTAGGAACAATTTTGGGATGATTTGCCAGGGAGTATGTTTAAGATCACACAATGTCAATGTCACAGGTAAGCCTAGAGTTGCTGTCCTATGTCCCCATACTGTCTAATAAGGTAGCTACTAGCCATACATGGCTGGTGAACTCTAGATATGAGGCTGGTCCAAACTGAGATACAATGTAAGTATAAAATACACATTGAATTTTGAAGATCAAGTGCAAAAATTAAAAAGCGAAAGATCTCCCTAGATATTTTGCTCTTGCTTGCAGCTTTTCTTTCCCTAATGGATGGTGCTGTGCCATATGTCCTACTCTCTAAAGATTTTGTCTCCTGCTTGGCACATACACACATTCATACACACACACAATTCTTCAGAATTAGTCAAAAGAATATTACACATATTTTGTTTCCTCTTCTGACTGAAATTTCACTGGTATACTTTATTTGTCTACAGTTAGAATTGAAATGTTGCTTTTAGTCACAACCCAAAAGACGACTCTGCAATCAGTCACCTGTTACCATTGTTAGGATAATATAATTTGACAAAATCATGTAAAATTAAGGTTTAGTAGCTTCAGGTTTTCCCCCTTGAATGAAATGAATGCAATGAAAAAATCAAATAATCCTTAAATTTTACATTTAACAAAAAATCCAAACCTACTATTTATTATCGAATCAATGTCTGCAGTGACAGTACTGGCAAAGATAAAACAGTAAGTTAGGTTTGAGATATCATTTTTTTCTTCATTGGTGGAAGCAGGTACCAGATAGTGATGGCGTAGAAGGAAACAAAACAAAATAAATTGTGCAACATAACAAAAGGAATTTAAATTGTCTTACCCTCTAATAATCGAGTGGTTGAAATATTTGAGTTGCTACCTAATCATATTTAAGGAATTGAATGTGAACTGTGAATTCCTAACACTCACAGAATACGTTTTCTTGCCGTCTCCCTGTCAGCTCAGCAGCACCCGGGGAGCTAAGCTAGCTCCATGCTGAGTACATTGTCTAGCTTAGTAACAGCTAGATTTGTCAGAGAAGATGACTCCTTCATCGAAGTCTCTTGAAGCTGATCTAATTTAGCTCTCTAAATTGCCTCATCCCGGGAGTCTCAACAGGCCACCTGTAACGCTTTCTTTCTAATGAAGTCAGGGTGGCCATTGAATTTGGGGGTGTTTCTCCTCACTGTTTATTCCCAGAAGTATTGGATTTATAGTCACTTAAAATTACACAGTTAATGATACTCCTTGCCACATGATGAAATTTGAAAACGGTAAGTACAAATCACTTAACTAAAATAAATAGAACTTTTTAAAAATTAACAGTAACATATTAAGGTCATGTACGGTCCAACTCCCAAATCACCCTTTATTTTCATCTGACTTAAAATTCTTTTTACATGTTTAATTTATCATTAAGGAAATTAAACACATACACACACATATAACTTTCTTCTATTGAGAACTCATAGTTTAGGATTTATGGACACTAACTAAAAAAATTATTTATAATATCATAATGCTATTAAGAAGTTGAATGGTTTTTATCATTCTCTTTTCTTATAAAAATATAATTCCATATAGTTTCAAAGGACATATTTTATTTGTTGTTAATAATTACAGTTAGTTTCCTATGATTCTAGAGCCTCCAGAACCTCACTGAGCCCCCAAGAGCACAGACCCTGGTGGTGGTGGATGCAGGGGCCACATCACAATCCATTGCATTACATGTTCAGCCTTTGAATTTTTAAATTCCTGGTGGTCAGAAGAAAGTTAAAATCTTATTTTTTATTGGTTTACAATTAAATTATCCCAATGTATTTTTATGAGAGCTATTTGATGTTCGGGGAACCTCGTAATTCCCTGATAGATGTTTGTCTTTGAAGAAGCAAGTTGTCTTTGGCCAAGCACCAACAAAATTGAACCCCCAGGAGCTTTTAAGTTTAGTTGGACACTCATCACAATACTGTCATGAATTCTTCTTTGAAAGTGTATTTGTTTACCCTTCATGTGAAGATGACTCTACAGTAGGGCGTTTGGGCATTTTCATTCAAATGGAGAAAGTCCCATCTGCATCCTCTGTGATTGTCAGAAAGTTGTGAAGTCTGGAAAAGGGCAGGAGAGAAGTGGATGCTGTGGTATTGTTAGAGAGACAACTCCCCTCCCTGGGGGTCTTTTTTAAAATATGGTTCTTTGCCTGTCACCGTGTTAGGAATTGTGGCTCTCTATGCCAGAGTTTGGGAAAAAGGAAAGGAGCTATTTATTCAAAAGTTACACAGGTTTAGAGTAAATGGCGGAATTCTACCATTAATTCTCACTCCCTTTAGAAATGAAGAAACACCCACAAACACACGGTGCTGCCCTCCCCTCTTTGCCCAGTCAGGCCAGTCTCAGAGCACGCCGGTCAGAGAAACCACCTTCGAGGAGAAAACAAGTCCGTAGCTCACCTCTCCCGTTTCCTCCCAGTTATCTGTGCCTGGCTGGGGCAGGCCTCCTGAGGTTCCCAGCGCTGTCATCTTTGTCATCACGACCTCCAGTCTTTACTCCAAAACCACATAGCACCCCCTCATGGCTCGCCAGCGAGAGTCCTTTTCTCCCTTTTCTTCCCCCATGATCTTGCATTGTCCCCCATAGTCCTCAGTTGTCCCCGTCCCACACAGCACCCACCTTTTTGTTTAAATCCTAGCCTGGAACCTCCTCCATAACCCCATTCTCTTTCCGACTCTTTCCACAATCGGCTACACCTGCCAGCACTGCCCTATACTCTGCCTTTCTTGGCTGCCATAGTTTGTCTGGGCAGGTGTGTCCCCATGACATGGAGCAAACCATCTCCAAGCTCTCACGCAGGCACTGTAACGGGGGAGCTGCCTCCCAGCTACATCCTAAGGAAAGTCATGCATATCTTCCCGTCCACGCAGTCTACGAAGCTAGCCTGCTGTTGTCGATATGCAAAATAACTCTCAATCCTTTGTGCTGCTTCTTTTCCCAGCTCGGAAGCCAGGCTTGTGGGGTTGCTTTGGGGCCTCTCAGCCTATGCCCCATTAAGTCTACACCCCATGAAGCCTATACCCCATTACATTATTTTCAAATATCAAAAGACAAAATCTCTTATTTTATTGTTCAAAATACCCCATTCTTCTTTGTTTCCACTTCTGTTTTCCATGTTCTGCATCGGCCAGGTCCGAACCCAGTAGTCAGACAAAAGTAGGAAACTGAAAAGTCCTCTTCCTATCCCAATCTCTGTTTTGTTTAACACGATCTAGTGGAAAGTGTACAAGACCAATATTGGTGAAATAAATTTTCAGTTATTTTTATTTAATGATTCATTTATTTTTGAGACAAAGTTCATATACAGTATAAGTCAACCTTTTAAACATACAATTCAGTGGATCTTAATATACGTATAAAGTTGTGCAATCACTGCTACTGTCTAAGTCCTGAACATTTTCATCACCGAGAAAGAAAGTACACGCCCACTGGCAGTTGCTCCTCACCCCTGCTCCCGCCTTCCTTCCCTGCGCACCTCTCCTCCCAGTCTCTGGCAATCAATGATTGACTGTCTATCCTTATGGATTTTTATATTCTGGATATTTTATATAAGTGGGATCATACAATATATAACTCTTGGTGCCTGGATTCTTTCACTCAGGATGATGTTTTCAAGGCTTATCCATGCTATAACCTGTATCAGTACTCATTCCTTTTTATAGTTGCACAGTAGCCATCACATGCATGTACCACGATGTTTCTCCATTCCTCCACTGGTGAAAATTAGCCCTGTCTTTACTTTTTGGCTATTATGAATACATAATGCTGTAATGAATGTGCGTGTATAAGTTTTTGTGTGGGACATGTTTTAATACTCTGGGTATGTACCTAAGAGGAAAATTGTTTTGTCATATAATACCTCTATGTTTAATATTTCATCCAGTTGCCAAAATATTTTCCAGTTTAGTTACTATTTAAGGTTTTAATGTATTGTAGCAATTTAATAATCCTTCCAAACATATTGCCATATTTGTCCACATATTCTATAGGGAAATTTTTCATGTTAAATATTTTTGGAAACTTTTGTCCAAATGTTGACAATGTTGATACCAGCGGTTGTAAAAAGTAAGAATTTTCTTGAATTGGATTAGACTGTAAAAATTACATTTTCTGAGATGGTAGTTGAGGGGATGGGTTTCAGTGAATATTGTAACTGTGCTCTTTGTACTCATTGTCTAGAAGGCATTCTGACATTTTATTCACTGCAAATGATTTCTTTAGAAATATACACACTTTTGCAAAAGTATCTTCTTGACAACAATTGCAAAGTGGACTATTTCAATGTAATCACTCATTCAGGATAAACCAATAAAATATTCAGCCCATTTTCCATAATGAGCACAGTTCATGAGGACCATAAAAAAGTGCGTGTCAAGAAATTAGCATCGTGTCATTGACACCGATGTGAAATAGCATATAACTAATGAAACAAGTGACATGAACCTAATGAAATATCAAGGAGAATTAATATGATGCCCTTTGTATTTCTAAAAGCATTTAGGAAAAAGGGCCCAAACACTAATGGATCATTCAGGGTGATTATCTCCAGCTTGTCATTTTAAAGCAATCATTGATCATGTACAAGACATTTGCTAAAAGCCATACCTTTTCTGAAGTTAAGAACCTAACTACCTGCAGCGACTTTGAAATATGTGGCATGTCAGCTGCCAGTTATGCTAATTCAGAAGTGGAAACCAACCAACGCATATTACTGCTCTGCCGTCCAATGTTAGTTCCACATTGTATCATTGATTCTTCAGCCTTTTCCTGATCTCTAGTTTAATCACAAACATTAAGACTCCTCTCTTTCTCTCTCTCTCACTCATTCACTCTCCCTCTTTCTTTCTCTGTAACATGTTTTTATGAAATTAACATATTAACCTCTCAAAAGAAATAGCCACTCCTGACAATTTTGTAACTGTTCTTTTATAAAATTCCTTTTGTATCATTATTCTATAAGAATGAATACATTAATAAGTGAGTTTGTAGGTTGAAATACACATAAATAGAATATGCTTTGGAGTAGATTATGCTTTAGGAATCAATTAGTCTCTAAAATGCAAAAAGAATATCTTTCACTCCTTGATTATGATGTGAAGACCAAGTTGACTATTTTGCTTCTATATTTTTAAATAAAAATTTACATCATTTTCTTATAATCATGAACTTTTCTAGTTAAAAACAATTTTATTTATTCTCATGTGGAAAGGAGTTTATATATTCCACTTTTTATTTGTCCATTTTAACCTTTCTTGTTTATTTTTAGATATTTTTAGTTGTGCACAGAAACTACCTATATTGTTGCTTTATGTCTGAGAAGTGTGTGTGACCAATTTACCAAATATGAGTGCTTTTCCTTTTTTCAGTTCCTGCATCACTTCTGGCTGATCCCTACTCCTAAATCAGTGTGGGTTTCCATAGCAACAGAGTAATCCAGATTATGAAACAATTATCGGGTAAGTAACAATCCTGCATTACAACAGAAATATCTAGCAACAAATTTCTAGCATTAGTGAGATAAATGTGATTATTCTTATTGTACAGTGGCTCATGGAAGCTGACACAACCGTTATTAGTCAAGGTCAGGAATGAAATGCAGTTGTTTTGAATTCCTGGCCAGCGCTCTTTGTATGGCATCGTATGCCGATGTTAAACTTCAGAAACTTACAATAATATTTGGCGAGGCAAAACGGATTCTGCTTTTTCTAGACTAGTGTATACATGATCGTGATAAGAACGTGAAAACACATTGTCCCTCAGGAGCCACAACCCGTTAGTGCTCACAAGATAGAAAACATAGGAATAGAACAAAGACAAGAGATGTAATGTCGACTTCTAATCGCTCCTGAAATAAGACCAAAAATAATACTTAGATGAGTAAAGGAAAGCAAAAAAGAGAGAGGGTAAATAATGCGACACAAAAAGTTAAAAAATAAACTTTAGTATAATAAAGGTAGTTGTATAAAACCAAGACAGTTACATCCCATCATCACAAACTTAATGTAACCATGGCAGGAATGTCAATGTGAGGTCACGGGAGGTCGTATCTAAGGATGCCCGCATTGATTCACTCCTATCTTTAGGCATGATCTGAAAACTGATGGGCATTTGCAAAAATGGAGCACTTTAGCATGGGTGATAAGGGTCTTGGCACACTTATTTAATGGATTTAACTCAGTATTTCATAATTAATAAATGCTCTTTTATGTTAATTAAATTTGTTAAAATTGTTGTATTGGGGGAGGTATGGGATGCATATGGCGCAATATTCCACAAAGGCAGTTACCTGAGGAACTTGTAAATCAGACACCATTGCTAACAACTGTTACAGTGGGTTATAACAGGACACAGAATCAAATACTATACTTAGTCATTGTTAACCCATCACTAACTCTCTCTCCCTCCACTGCTGGTAATATAACAAATAAGAGGATAATACAAGGAAGCTGGTGATTCTGTTCTTTTGCTAGAAAATTAGTGTAGCTATTGACAAAATAAGGACACCTGAAATGGTGGTCGACCTGGGGAGACATTGATGATGAGCTCAAGTTTAGATACCTGTAGCCATCACCAGGCACTGAAACGCTTCTTTAATAGACACAGCCTCATTAAACACATGGGTTACCTGGGCCATGCCAGATTTCCTCAGCGTCCGCCTCATCCCAACATCACCTTCGAAAGAAACCATATTCTAAAACTAACACCCTTGAAAAATAATCTGTTTACTGTAGATCTTCCTGAAGTGGTGAATCAGGGGGTGACATAGTCATTCACACATCCAAAGTTTCCAAAATTATGTTTCAGACATTTCCCACTTTCCCCCATGTTTCACACTCCTGTGTGAAATTTAACACCAGCTGTTAAATTCTCTTCTGGTTTCTTTGTTTTGGGGAGGAAAAGGCACATGTTTTCTTGTCCTCCCTCCAACCCCTGCGCCCACACTACTCACAGAGGCTCCTGCTCTGACAAGTGACACTTCATCTCACTGATGTCTGGGAACTGCCTTCTGCTCTTTGCGTAGATGCGTTTTTCTCATGAGCACAGCTGTGCTGGAAATTTTGTGAACCCGCCATCACATCAATTTTCCCCAAAGAAAACTATAAAAGTCTCTCTCAGAAAGTTGGATAAGAAGACGACAAAAGCCAGTGTTACTTGTGATAACAGACTCTTCTGACTAAGAACCTATGTCTCCTTTTCCTCCTTCTCCTATGACTTGGGCACTAGACTATCCAACACCCCCTGGGGACTGGAAGGTGTGAAGCAGCATTTCTTCCAGTGCTCCTTGAAGCTGCTGTTCTGTAACTGATCTGGCAGCAAGCACTTTCCAGCCTTCCCTATAGCCTACACCTCTTATCCTGTGCCTTTCACTGCACTCTGAAACCAACACAATATTTTTTTGCCTTGCTTCCTGATTGTTGCATGGAGCTTCTTGTCAATCAAACTTCTTCAGATCCTTTTAACAAGCAGAAAATTTCCAGGACCAGAGCAAAGCCCAGTATTTAGATCTGGCTTCCACTGCAGAGTAGGGGACTGCCTGCTACCTACATCCCTCCTCTGTCCAGGAAGCACTTGAATTTTTAAAGTAACGAGACAGATATGGCTTTTGTATTAAAAACTGATTTCTCGCCCTGGCCAGTATGGCTCAGTTGGTTGGAACATCATCCCTTAACCAAAAGGTTGTAGGTTTGACTCCTTGTCAGGGCACATACCTGGGTTGTGTGTTCAGTTCCCAATCCAGGTGCCTACGGAGGGAGGTGGGGGAGGCAATCAACTGATGCTTCTCTCTCGCATCAATGTTTCACTGTCACATCAATGTTCCTCTGTCTCTCCCTTCCACTCTATAAAAAGCAATGAAAAAGTATCCTCGGGTGAGGATAAAAATAATAATAATGATTTTTCCATTGTGACTTCATGAAATAATTTGTTAGACGTGCTCAATTTAGGGAAGTAATATAATGCCTAAATTTCATTTTCGATATGATATATCTGGCTCATGACTGCATTCTCCTCAAAAGTGCAATTACACTGTCACGGTAGTCTACACAATCACTTTCTTCCTTGGGTGGTATTTCAAGAGTCATAAAACATGCGGTCCTTTGCAACAGTATGGATGGACCTGGACATTATGTTAAGTGAAACAAGACAGTCAGAGAAAGACAAACACCATATGATTTCACTCATATGTGGAATCTAATGAACAAACTGAACTAACAAGCAAAACAGAGACAGACTCATAGGTGGAGAGCAGATAACAGCTAGTTGGGGTGGGGAGAAGTTAGGGGATGGAGGGATTGATCATAAAGGAAAAAGGACTCATGCACATGGACAACAGTGTGGTGATTGATTGGGAAGGGACATAAGGAGACTATATGGTAATGGAAAATATACAATAAAGATTAAGTAAATAAAAAAAGAGTCATAAAACATATGGTCAAGTTGCTGCCCAGAACTCACTGTTTTTGTACAGTTATCAGCAAATAACCTAATTCTACTGATGTTCTTTCTACATAGGATGAGGACTATTCATTTAGAACTTTACCACTGAGTTGTTAAGGTTTATTAAAATGTATTATCCCTGAACTAAAATAAGCACATTTCTAGAGTTTATAGAGGATTTTGATGAATGACTCTACTGGAAAATCTGGCCAGTTCACCACTGGGGCAGAATTCAGTGCCTCCTGATCAAAGACTATGGAGAAGTACCTACAGGTGTGTGAAAACACACTTCAGTCATGTTTGCATAATTAATGCTTGAGGAGGAGTTTAAAATGGCAGCTCTTTCTTTTCTTAAATTATAAATAATGTACATTCATCATTTTCAAGTTAATTGTTGTGACTCTGTTATTTCGTAATGTATGGTATAATCTTGCATATTCCCATCACATGTTTAATCGGTTTTCATTAAATGCTCCTTAAACATTCATGTGTAATGAAGCAATTATTCCTTGTCCTTATCTCATTATTAAAGCTGTTCTAACATTATTTTTCCCATCATGCCTTTGAACATGACATTTCCTTGTGTTTCACTGATGGAAAAGTGGGGAAAAGTAGATTTTGTCATGTGAAACCTTTTGCTTTTTCTTAGTGGGCTGCCATTCAAAAAGTATGGAATTACTGTTTTAGAAGGTGTAGGTTAATAGTGCAAAAAGGTAAACTGAAACATTAAAATTTCTTTCAAGAGTTTAAGCATGCATAATTCGAGTTGGGCAGCTCCAGCCCAAAGGTGATTAGAAGTGCTCCCTAAATGGGAGCTACGGGCAAGGTTTTTATACAGAAAAGGCTGAAGCAATGCAAAGAAATTATTTGCTTGGCTGTAGTGTACATGGTTACCTCACTTGGGAAAGCCGAGTTGGCTGTGATTGGTTGTTCTTGGGTTTCACTTTCTTGAATTCGAGTGTATTGACTCTGGCTTAGGTTTTAGTTTGCTTACATAGGCTCCAAGGTTTTAGAGCTACCTCAGTCTGATGGCGTCCTTTAATTATTTTAACACTAGTCATAGGGATGGTGGTAATAGTAGTAGTAAAAACACTAATAGAGCATTCTAAATAAGCTTAGAAGTATTTCTAAATCGCTTTCTCAGCTCCACTTACTTGCACAATAAAGTTATCTACGCAATGGTCTTTAGTCTTGGAAATAGTTGAGATTGTGCCCTTTTAATTGGCAAACTGGAGGACAGATCATTTGTTCTCTCCCTCTTCCTCTGTCTCTCCAGCTCACCCTAATTGATGGGGTCGGGGAGGAGGGCCACAGCTACAAAAAGTTCCTCTTGAAGAGGTAGCAAAACACTCATTTTGAGATTGTATAATTGATTTTTATTTCACCATTGCAGTTTAGCACATGTCAACAATTGGATCTGGTGGGAGATTTCCCAAAGCTTTAGTAACCATAGAGGGGAAAAGTCACTCTTAAACTGTAATGAACAAGAGAATACATTCCAGAAACTTTAACATAAAGCAGGATTACAGGTCGCCTGCCTGGAAAATTAAACACACTATTTCCTCCTCGCAATCTAACTGGACAGTACTACATTTCCCCTTTGCACTAGAGAAAGAGATGGTAGAAGATGCACTTCCCTCAAAGCATAATACACTTTCTTTTAAAAGGAAGCAGTTGAGTTTGAGAGTCTTGATTGTGTCAGCACATCTGTGATCAAAGCTAAGCTCCTGCTGAGTGTGATTTTGGCCTTCATGAGAATGATTTATGGAACAGGAGTATTACACGGGGCTTTGAAAAAGATGGATAGAAGGAGATAATGCAAACGTGTGTGGTTTTGAGAACTAACACTGGCTCCAGGTCACTTTATCAATGTTGCTGGCTCAAAGGATGGAGCTGTGTGCTAGGCATGGTCAGGAACACGGTAGGAAACAGATAGTTAAGAACAGAATAGTCATGGGGATGTAAAGTACAGCATAGGGAATAGAGTAGCCAAAGAACATAAATGCATGACCCATGGACATGGACAATGGTATGGGGATTGCCTGAGGGAGTGGGGGGCACTGGGTAGAGGGGGCAAAGAGAGAAAAACTGGGACAACTGTAACAGCAAAAACAATCAAATATTATTTAAAAAGAACATTTACATAGCCTCATCCAATGGGACAAATTCTTAAAATTGCCATATGCAGTCCTGTACAGTCTTGATGAAACCTGCAGATGTACTGAAAAGACTGGGAAGGCCAACTCCTTCACTGTTCTCGTTTCCTGAGTCTCAGCTTTCCGTTGCGTGAACGATAGATAATTTCAGTAACATGCAAAGCATTCTTGTGTTCATTAGGTCAATAAATGCACAAATATGCCCCTACTCTCAAGGCTGGCATTTGCTCATTGTTGGTGCAGCTTTCATTCTTACTGGCCAGTAAGGTTATTCTTCAGACCAGATGACCTGACATGACAGGCACTTTAACATCTTAGGCATTAAGATGACTGTGTATTTTTGGAATCAGTTAAGGATCCGTCCCAAAGTTTCACACTGCTTCTGACAGCCCATTTTTTTTAAGTCATTGTAAACAGGAAGTTTCCTGAGAGTTTGTTTTTTACCAAGGGTATTATTTATTGGAAATGAGGAATGGGGAACAGGTAGGGGCTTGACATCAGCATAGGAGTGGGGGATCCCTGTCAGAAGGCAATAAAAACAGGTGGCCAGCTCAATGGTCATCCTGCTCCATTCCCTAGAGAGCTGAATTTCAGTCTTTGTGTCTCCTTTTCAGCAGGGTTGGAAACAGAGGTTTCTCCTTTCCCAGCCTGCTTGCGGAGGTGGCCCTGCCCGGAATTCCCCTCTCTCTCCACCCCCTTGCTCTGCCATTTTGAAATAGCCACATCTTTCAGACTGTTAGTAAATGTCATGGATATTTCTTAACTTCAACATACAACATCATGTTACTGGATTTACCTCCAAATATTTCCACAATCAAGATCTTTCTCCACATCCCCACTGCCAGGATCCTAGCCCAGCTCATCATGATCCCTTATTTGAGTGACTGCAACTCCTGCCCTGTTTCATAATCACCCCTTAGGAGCAGCTGGCCTAAATTCTCCAGTCAATGGCTCCCAACTACACATAGAAGGACATGCAAACTCCTCATCATAGACTAAAGAGAGCCCTGGAAGATTTTCCCGGCTATCCTCTCAACCTGGTCTAAACCCACTCTGCCCCAGACTTCTTGCCTTCCAGCTCAAGTCCTGTACTCAATGTGCCCTTTCTCCCTGAGCTGCTCCACCTTCCTCTCCACCCTTCAGGTGTCTGCTCAACTGTGACTTGCTCAGAGAAAACTCCCATGACTGTCTTTCATAGAGCACAGTGCCTGTGTTCTGCCCCATAACTACACCATCTTGTTTATTTCCTTTATAACTCTTTCTACACTACAAAATTTATAAAAATTAGAAAAAAGGAATAGAATAAAATATAAAATATTGGGGAAATAGGCACAGCTGTACATGCAATTTTCATTTTTTGGTAATCTGTGTATTTGCCTGTTATGTAAACAAGCCCATGGTGCTGGCACTGTTGCTGGGACCAAAAAGTAAAATATTAGAGCAAAACATAGAACTGTGGTCTAAAAGTGAGAAAAACATCCATCAACATAAAGACAAATAAGTGCAAATTACAACTGTGGAAAGGGCTGCAAAGGAGGGTTTCAATTGCCAGCCAGACAATTACAAGAATTGTCAGATGTGACTATGAAGACAGTGGCCAAAGGTAAAACATGGGGGAGAAGCAGCAGCACCTGGGTCTAATCACCCTATTTCCATTCTTGGATCTTTCCAGTCTTAGGGGAAACTCTGGTGAGAAGAGAAGAGAGGTGGGGAAGAGTATGAGTCCTTAGGGAAAGAAACACTACCACACTTGTGTTTAAAACAAAAGAGGGAGCTCCGGATAGAAAGAGTACAAAGTAGGTGACTGGTTAGTCCATATTCATGTTATGTAGATGGTCAGTTGGAGCACCCCCCATTGGGCCAAGGTGGCAGCAGAAAGAGGTTCTTACACTGATTGCACCAGAAACTAGAAATATGAAGATAGGGCCCCCAGCATAGCAAAAGCTACCAAGATCATTGGATAGAAAAAAAGAAAAGAAAAAAAGTCCTCCACTCCCCATCCTTATAAGAACTGTGGGCTTGAGCAGGGAGATGAGATGGTCTTTGAGATTGAGTCCACCTTTCTCCCAAATTGCCTGGCACCTGAGTAAAACTTCTTTCCTTTTGCACCAGCACCTTCCTCACAAGTTTGGCTTCTGTTGTAGCAGGCTAAACCTCCATTTTGTTTGGTTACATTCACTCATGGGAAATAGTATTAGCCATGTTTTATACTAAAGTCACCACAGAACTGCAGGAAGAGTAAGACTTGGGCTTAAAAGTGACACACACCCAGACTTCTATTGATGGACAGCTTAACAACCAGGTGCCTTAAACACACATGATTTCCAGACCTCAGGTTCTTCATCTTGCAGGCTGATGCTGTGGATCAAAGGAGGCAATCAATGTTTAGAAAACAAACAAAACAAAACAAGAAAAGAAACACTTAAAAACAGGTTCTCAGAACATGTGCAGAAGGTTTATTCTCTCTCATAGAAGTTGTACAGACAAAAAGGAGATGATGTTAACAAATAACTTTGAGTCTAAAAAGTGTTTAATAGCCTTAAGTCATTTAAGTTAACCAAAATGAACAGATAATGATCTTGGCATAAGTTTTCTTTCATTATTTTTTCAAATAAGTTTTTAATTTATTGCTTTTCCTCTTATCCTTCTAGCACCTCTATGATTTGGATGCTGGGGTGTTTAAAGTTGTCCCAGAGGTTCCGAAGCCTCTCCTCATCTTTTTGAATTCTTGTTTCTTCATTCTGTTCCTGTTGAATATTTATTTCTTCCTTTTGTTCCAAATCATTGATTTGAGTCCCAGTTTCCTTCCCTTCAGTGTTGGTTCCCTATATATTTTTCTTTCTTTCACTTTTCATAGCTTTCACTTCTTCCTCTATTGTGTCTGTACTCAATCATTTCTGTGAGTATCCTGATTACCAGTGTTTTGAACTCTGAATCTAATAAGTTGGCTATCTCCTTATCTCTTAGTTCTTTTTCTGGAGTTTTGATCTGTTCTTTAATTTGGGCCATATTTCTTTGTCTCGGAAAGTCCCAAAGGAGTTGGACCCAAAGAGGAACACACCACAGCACATCATAATTAAATTACCCAAAATTAAAAATAAGGAGAGTATTTTAAAAGCAGCAAGAGAAAAGAAGACAGTTACCTACAAAGTAGTTCCCATAAGACTATCAACTAATTTCTCAAAAGAAACCTTACAGGCAAGAAGGGGCTAGAAATCAGTATTCAAAGTCATGGAAAGCAAGGACCTACATCCGAGATTAATCTATCCAGCAAAGCTATCATTTAGAATGGAAGGGCAGATAAAGTGCTTCCCAGATAAGTTCAAGTTAAAGGAGTTTCATCATCACCAAACCCTTATTTTTTGAAGTATTAAAAGAACTTACCTAAGAAAAAGAACATCAAAACTATGAACAGAAAAATGACAACAAACTCACAACTATCAACAACTGAACCTAAAACAAAAAGAAACTAAGCAAACAACTAGAACAGGAACAGAATCACAGAAATGGAGATCACATGGAGGGTTACCCGCAGGGAGGGGGAGCAGGGAGAATGAGGGAAGAGGCACAGGGAATAAGAAGCAAAATTGGTAGGTACAAAATAGACAGGGGAAGGTTAAGAATAGTTAAGGAAATGGTAAGACAAAGAACTTATATGTACGACCCATGGACATGAACCAAGAGGAGTGGGGGGAATGCTGGAGGGAAGGGCAGGGCAGAGGGGGGTAAAGGGGAGAAAAAAATGGGACAACTGTAATAGCATAATCAATAAAGTATACTTAAAAAAATTTAAAAAAAGAAATCCAGAGATAGATTACTGGGATTTTTTTCGAGAGAAGGAAGGGTGCTTCTCTTTAGGAAAGTTCATAATAAAGCCTCCTCATCATTTACCCCGTCATGCACCCTGAAGTATGGGTAGAAGATCTGGCCCATCTCCTGCATCACAGTGCCCACCATTCAATCCTTCAATATTGAGTTAATTCGATCCATTCATCAACTGAGCATTAACAAAAATATTTTTGAATAATTTTTGCTAATTTTTGACATTCTAATCTTTTCTGTCTTACAATATTTAGCTAATTGAATATATATGTTATGTATTTGATGATATGATAGATACATCATATGTATATATGATGATCTTATAGTTCTTCAGAGTTCTTATTCTAACCATGAGCTTTTTAAAATTCATTATCATAAGGTTAGATGTAGAAGTTATGGGTTTGGAGACACTTAACAGCCTTTACATTGACTCCAAGATATATGGGAAATTTTTCTCTTTTTTCTTAAATTTTTGCTAAGTTGCTTATATAAACAATTTCCTCATCTTCTCTTTCTCCTCCATGTGTGGCACTGTTGTCTAGAAGCCTTATCTTTACAATATTGAACTGTCTCAAGGTAGCTAGCACGCTAACCACTTAGTCCCAATCATTGGTCATGCCTTCCATGTGCAGGAAACATTGAAAGTTAAAGAAAGAAAATGAGCCTCTGTAGTGTTAGATATTAGAAATTCTTTCTTTGTATTTTCATTGGCAGCAAGTGCTGCAGCTGTACAGTGTGATTCCTTCCCTGGCGTCTAACCTCTGGTGATATGAAGTATGACATGACTCACATCTGCATTTATGGTCACCTAGACACACAGTGACTTCAGGTGCATTCATACTCAGCAGCCTAAAGAAAATTCCTTTTCTTTAATGGTCACAGTATATGGATATTTCCACGTAAAGCTCAATGCCTGGTTAATGCATGAGGAAGGCCCTACTCTCAAGTTGTTTTAATATTATTTTATATGAAAAGCAACAGAAAGTTGACCCCCACAACTACAGGGTTTCACTACACTAACAACTAACTTCTTCACATATCTGATGAGCTAAATTGTCATTGCCATTCATTTCTCTTTCAGAAGTTCTTAAGCCTGTGATTTTTAAAAAATATAATAAACTAAACTTTAATTCACAGAGAATATATTCCACAGACATTCCAAATATATGCTAATTATAAATAACCTAAAGGTAACTATCTCAAGCAAACATTTTACATATTATTTATTTATCTCACCTTCAATATGAAAATGTAAGTAGAAAAATTAAAGTCTTAGTTATCTTAGTATTTTTTTAAAAAACACACATTTAACTTTTCAGCTACTGCAGATAAAGGCTCAGTAAACAAATTTCTAATGGTATTAAATAAATTGCATTAAAAATAAATGGGGAAAAAGGTAGTTTGTAAGTAAATAAAATTTAAGATTTCACTTGTTCCACAGTGCTCTTCTAGGTATCAAGTAATGCCCAATAAACCTAGAAATAAATTATTTTAGAGTAATTGTGACAACGTAAAACAAGTTTTAAATTTTAATGGTTTCTTAGGGAGGAGCTAATATTTCTATATATTAATAGAAGAAATTTCATGAAAGTTAAGTATTCATATTTATAAACAGTTGGTAACATAACCTGCCAACTGAAGAAACAAGTCCCAAATCTCTTCACTGAAGGCAGTGCTATGAGAGGATGCTGCATCCTCATATTGTCTGCCACCATCTAGGAGAAGTGAGGACTCCCCCAGGAAGCAGAGTCCCCTCTGAGTACTGAGAATGACTCACCTCGGACAGGCCCACATGTTTGTGCATTTGTGAGAATGGCAATAATGTGAGGTCCATAGAGGCCACCATAGCCTGTGTAGCTGTTTCTTTGAAGCCTTACCTGAGAACCTGAGGACAACAGGAAAGGTGGTTGATGTTGATCGCTCAATGATATGACCATCAGGCCCTTAAAGGCATATTTAAGTTGTATTTATGGAAGTACTTAACTTCCTAAATGTGGGTCTATGCCAGATCATAGAAAAATTTTTTTAAAAAAACACCAAAATATTTTTATAAGGCAGGTGAAACATTGATCTGAAAACCTCACAAAAACTGTACTAAAAAAATCTGTTTAATTTTACTTACAAATATTAATTCTTAAATAAAATATTAGCAAACATATACCAAATATGATTAGGCTTGCTGCTTGTTTTATTAAAAAGAAAAACAGGATACACTTGTCCCTTCTATTCTAAGATGTCCCCTCTAATAATAGTAGACTTAAATAATTTATTAGATGTTTAATTATTAATTTTTACACAAAACTAATCATTGGAAAATTAACAAATAATATTTAGCATCCTTAACTAATAGTGTTGGTATATAGACTATTTCTTAATATAATACCTCTATAAACTTACAGATGGGAAGCAAGAGAATTATGTGAAAGGAGCCCAACACATAGCATTTATCTACCATATTCTGTATCCCCATTCATCTCTTTTCCTATTTTTAAAACAAATTTTAAAATCCACACTGTAGAAAACCTGGGTAAAATGGACAAGTTTCTATAAAAATGTAACCTTCCAGAACTGAATGAAGAAGAAGCAGAAAGCCTGAACAGACTGATAACAGCTAGTGAAATTGAAGCAGTAATCAAAAAGCTTCTGACACACAAAAGCCCTGGACTGACAGTTTCACAGGAGAATTTTACAAACTATTTAAGGAAGAGCTAACCCCCTATCCTTGTCACACTATTCCAAAAAATCCAAGCAGAGGAAACACTCTCAAACTCTTTTTATGAAGCCAGCATTATCCTATTCCCAAAACCAGAAAAGACACAATAAAGAAAGAAAACTACAGGCCAATATCACTGATGAACACAGAAGCTGAATTCCTCAACATAATATTGGCAAACTGCATCCAGCAATATGTTAAAAAGATCATACACCGTGATCAACAGGGATTCAAGGGTGCAAGGATGGTTCAATATTCACAAATCAATAAATGTAATGCACCACATAAACAAAAGGAAAGACAAAAATCACATGACCATATCAATAGATGCAGAAAAAGCATTTGATAAGGTACTGCAACCACTTATGATAAAAGCACTCAGCAAAGTGGGAGTAGAGGGAGTATACCTTAACATGATAAAGGCCATCTACAGGAAACATACAGCCAGCATCATACTCAATGGGCAAAAAGTAAAAGCTTTCCCATTAAGATCAGGAACAAGACAAGGATACATGCTTTCACCTCTTCTATTCAACATAGTATTGGAAGTCCTAGCCACAGCAATCAGAAAAAAAAAAAGAAATAAAAGACATCCAAATTGGAAAGGAGGAAGTAAAATTGTCACTGTTTGCAGATGACATGACAGTATACATAGAAAATCCTATAGACTCCACCAAAAAACTGCTCAACCTAATAAGTGAATTTGGCAAAACAGAGGGATACAAAGTTAATATTCAGAAATCAAAGGCATTTTTTGTATACCAACAAAGAAATATCAGAAACAGAAAATAGGAAAAAAATCCTATTTGCTATAGCAACAAAAAATAAGGTGCCTAGGAATAAACCTAACCAAGGATGTGAAAGACCTGTACTAAGAATACTACACAACACTGAAGAAAGAAATTAAGGAAGACACAAACAAATGGAAGCATATACCATGTTATTGGGCAAAAGACTTGAACAGACACTTCTCCAGGGAGTACATATTGAGGGCCCAGAGACATATGGAAGGATGCTCAGAATCACTAGGCATCAGAGAGATGAAAATTAAAACCACAATGAGTTACCACTTCATACCAGTCAGAATGTCCATCATAAACAAATCAACAAACATTCTGACCTCTGTGAAGTACTGGTAAGGTTGTAGAGAAAAGGGAAGCCTACTGCACTGTTGGTGGGAATGCATACTGGTTCAGCCATTTTAGAAAACAATATGGAATTTCTTCAGAAAACTAAAAATGGGACTGCCTTTTGACCCAGCAATTCCACTGCTGGGATTATACCATAAGAACCCTGAAACACCAAATCAGAAGAACCTATACATCTCAATGTTCATAGCAGTACAATTTACAATAGCCAAGTGCTGGAAGCAACCTAAGTGCCCATCAGTAAATGAGTGGATCAAAAATCTATGGTACATTTACACAATGGAATACCATGCAGCAGAAAGAAAGAAGGAACTCCTACCCTTTACGACAGTATGGATGGATCTGGAGAGTATTACGCTAAGTGAAATAAGCCAGGCAGTAAAAGACAAATACCATATGATCTCACCTATAAGTGGAACCTAATCAACAAAACAAACTGGCAAGCAAAATATAACCAGAGACACTGAAATAAAGAACAAACTGATGGTAACCAGAGGGGAGAAGAGAGAGAGATAATGGGGGGGAAATAGGGGAAGTGTCATCAAGGAACATGTATAAAGGACACATGGACAAAGTCAAAGGGGGGTAGAATCAAATGTGGGAGGTGGGGATAGGTGGTGTGGGGGAAGTGGTGGGGAAAAATGGAAACAACTGTACTTGAACAACAATAAATAATTATATATATAAATAAAAAAATAAAAAGGATGCAAAAATAAAAATAAAGTCCACACTGTATGATGAGCCTCTGTGTCACTGTCACGGTGACTCCCTGAGTCACCTTGAGTTACCTTCCCTGAGGCCCACTCCCCATTCTGCTCTCTCTGCCACTTACCTACTTCTATATCATATTTTCACACTGCCATTACTTTGTCAATTTTACATAATAACCTCAACTTCCTATTATGAAATATCAGAATTTCAAACCTACATACCCCCACTCAATAGCATTCTTCCAATATTGGTAAATACCAGTTTTTCTTTAAGTCAATAATTGTTGCTTACATTTTACCACTATAAACATTGTTTACAGCTGAACCAAGTGGCTTTATTACATATTACATATATATTACATATGTGTGTGCTATGTTATATACATGTGTGGTGCATTACATACGTGTTACATGTATAGACATGCTAAAAATAAGTGGGCTTCTCCTAAACCCACTTCATCTTCTGTCATTTAACTTCTCCACTCCTTTTTCCATAAAACTCCTTAAAAGAAGTATATGTACTCGGTGTTTCCAAATCCTCTCTTCTCATTCACTTTTGAGCCTACTTCTATGAGCCTTTTCCCCAAAGTTAGGCAATCCTGTGCTCATTATTTTACCTTCATTTTACAAGCACTAACAACAGCATTTGGTACAGTTGGTTACTTTCCCCTCATGGAAACCACTTTGTTTGGTTTCAAAACACCAGAAAATCCTCACTTGCTCCTTTTATTTCCTCTACTGGTTACTTTTTGTCTCTCCACCTGCTAAAAGTCAGGGCAAGACGAGCTCAAGCCTCATACCTGTTCGCCACTTTACTTACACCTACTTCCCTCCTAACCACAATTGGATGCATCGCTTTAAATATTATTTACAGAACAATGGCATCACATTTGCATTTTATCTGGACATCTCTCTCGGACTCCTAACTTGAATATTGGACTATCTGCATCTCTACTTGGATGTCGAATAGTCACATGGGATGACTACGACCAAAACAAAAGTACTGATTTTATACCACCTCCGTGACCACAGCTCTGACCATAAATGTCTCCTCACACAAAATTTTCCATATCTGTACATGAGGACTTCACCATTCCTGTTGCTCTGGCCAACATCGGAATTCTCCTTTAACACTTTATCCAATATGCAATCCAAGTGCAATTCCTGCCTGGTCTACTTTCAGGATGTGTCCACAAGCCAGCTTTGTCTCAACCATACCCCTTGCTCCCACTTGTATCCAAGGCACACACAATCCTTGCCCACACTTAACAAATAATCCTCCTAACTAGTCATATTTCTCTGTCCTTGCCCCTAGATTGTATTCTCAACACAGGAATGAAAGTAATCCTGTTACCACAGAAGTCTTTGCTGAAAGCCCTGCAACAGCTTCTCATCTCCACTAGAGTAAACACCAAGTCCTGCAATGGCCTGAGTCCCAGCTGCCATCCGTTATCCTTACATCTTCCTTGCATCCTCATCCCTTACATACCTCTCCATAGGTCATTCTGCCTTAGCCTCTAGCTTCTTTTATTCCTCTAAAACACCAGCTACATCTACCCACCCCACCCTTGTCTTTGTTGTCTGCTGCTGCTTCTCCAGCATCTACAACAGTGCCTGGTACAGAGGCTTGTTCAATGTTTGTGGAAAAAAAAAAAACTAAAATATGAATGAATGTCCTTAGTTTTGTAAGCATCAATCTCTAGTTCTTTTCAAACTCTTCAATATAAATGCAAAACACCTCTTAATAAGGTCAATCTCATTAGGCAATCTATCATTTTCATATTTTCCCTCTCAAGAGGGAATGAAGATAAGTACAAACATAAAAGCTCCCTTTTATCTTTATCACTATTTTTTCCTTTATCACTATTTCAACTTCAATAGAATGCCAGTATTTTATAGAGTTAATATAAAAATAAGTGAGTCATGGCAAGCATAAATGACTCCTGAAAGGGTTCTTTCAGTTTGTATAACTATCAGAGTGGATTCATGACATTTGAAACCTTATTCCATGCAGATATCACCTCACATTCTACTTATAATTTTCAGTTGCCCCATGCTCCATATTGGTAATACAATGGTTCCAAGTAATAATAAGCATATTTTCTTCCATATCATATAACACTACAGTTTCTGGATTTTTTTATTATTTGTTGCATGCTACATTTAGAAAATATTTTATATACTTTACAGGGTCTATAATTAGGTACACACACAGTCTTGGTAATTCATTCACACTATCTGGTTTTAATTTTATATCCATATAATAAAGAGATTCGGGCTATGATAGTCTAAATTTTCTTCCATATGTAGGAATCACAGATTCTGTCTCATTTTATTTGGACAACAATGCTGTGAGTTAATACAACTGATTTTTGATTATTGCTTTAAACAATAACATATCTGAACTTGAATATTAAAAGTCACAAGGCTACATGAAAGGCTGTGTGTAGAACCAAGGCTTTCTGGATAAACAACTCTATTTAAAAATAAAAATAAACAAACCAATAAACAATAACAACAAACCTGGGGAGAGCAAGTTTTTAATGCTCAAACATTTGAATTACTTACTTTCAATAAACAGATGTTTGTGTTCAAATGTAGAAAATATTATGTAACACAAAAATATGAAAAGCTTACTTAGAATTAAAGCAATATATAAACATCAAGTGTTTGAGAGCTCAACCCCTGGATTTATACCTTACTAATTGATTCAGACTGATTAAAAGACCCAGTTACAGATAGCAGTTGCATAAATCAATCACTGCTTATCATCTAAACGGTATAGAAAAGGAAGTTACCACGTACAACAGATAGGACAATAAGTATTTATCTAGAACAGAAGTTCAAACTTCCAGACCCCAAAATCATCACAAGGAATTACAGTTATGCACAATGACAACTTCTAAGTAAACAAATAACACATCAGATCTTCTAGAAGATCAACTTTTTTCCTTCAAATTCATATCTCATATAAAATGTATATCAAATCTGGAGCCATTAGATCTTCATATAAGCATGTGAGCTTCATGTATGGAGATATTTTAGGGAGTACTTTATCAAGGCCAGTTATAAGTCATCACACAACATGATGGTTGTTCAAGGTATAGAAATAGAGCACAGAGTTGATACAGCATGCTCAGGTAAGAATGGACTTCTAATTTATCACTATCAGCCTCCCAAACCGATATACCACAGTCCAAGCATATTTCTGAGCTTGTAATTGCACAACTGTAATTAGAGTTTATCTACAGAACTCTCTGGAAATCATGCTAGTAGGCTCTGACTTAGCTATAGGATCTGTCCTATTGGAGTTCTCTGCTGGGAGGAAACATAAAGAAACATGGTTAACAAGAAAAAATGGAATGTGTTGGAAGTATTTGGCATATCTCAAATAAGTGAGAAAAATCGCAACAAACCTCAGGAAGGAAAGCCACCAGCACAACTCTGAAAATCGCTGGTTGACCCAAAGGAGATGAAAGTGTCCACACAAAAACTTGCATACAGATGTTTATAGCAGCTTTGTTTATAATTGCCAAAACTTGGACGCAACCAGATGTCCTTCAGTTTACGGTAAACATAAACTGTGGTACATCCAGACAATGGAATATTATTTAGCAATAAAAAGAAATGAGCTATCGAGTCATGAAAAGACATAGAGGACCCTTGAATGCATAATAGTAAATAAACAAAGCCAATCCAAAAACACCACCTACAGAATGGTTCCAACTAAATGACGCTCAGGAAAAGGCCAAATTATGGAGACAGTTAAAGGGTCAGGGGTTGCCAGGGGGTCGGGAAGGAATGAATAGGTTGAGTTTTCAGAGGATTTTTAGAACAGTGAAAATATTCTGAATTATAACAATGGCACATGTTATTCCTTCTACGTTTGTTCAAACACATAGAATGTACAACACCAAGGGTAATTCCTGACGTACACTGTGACCTTTGGGTGATAGTGACATGTCAGTGTAGATTCATCGATTGTGGTCAATGTGCCATCAGGTGGGCAATGTCGATTGTGGGGAAGGTTGTGAGTTTTTTAGAACAGTAGTTTGTGGGAAATCTCTGTACCTTCCTCTCAATTTTACCTTAAACCTAAAACAACTCTAAGGAAATAAAGTATTTTATAAAAATAAACATAATTATAAATACTAAGCACAGAATAATTTAAAGGACAGACACATATTCTCCTCAGGTAAATCAGAGTTTTTATTAGTTAAAGGACTAACGATAATGAGGATGCAAAAGAGACAAAGACCCTGTCTGTGTAAATATAAAATGAGACACATGTATATCCACTTATGAAGTCACTCTTGTGTGCAAAACCTATGGGAGGTCCCAAGTTTCTGAGACATTTGAACGTCTGTGTTGATAATACCAAATGCCCAGGAGCTTTTGACATATGATCCCATGAAAAACAGGCCTTATAGCCAAAGGAAGAAAAATATCCAAAGGGAATATATTTACAATAAACTTCAGGGTACACAGCACTTTTCAGGGGTATTCAATGGGATTTCTTTGTCGCAGCTGGAAATTCTATTTTATACCCTGTTATCATTTCACAGACAATGATCCTGTTGAGATCAATGTACTAACAGCACAGGAAATTCTAGATAGGAACTTTAGATTGTAAGTTCACCACATGACAAAATGAATTTGCTTTCAATTTTTTGTATGGTCTTTTTCTTGACATTTGTACCAATTGTTGCTAAAATGGTTATAAATGTTGGAATGGTAATATAGTGAAGCTCAAAGTTATCTAAAATTATGTGTTTTGGTTTTAATGTCATTTAAATATATGTGATCAAATTTGACTTCGTATTTGAAAAAACACAAAAATATGTGCTTGACATTCTTTGAAAAATGAATATTCAAAATGAGCCTCCACTTTTTGTCAAGCCTCATGCGATCTGTTTGAGTCTGCTAAGTTGAAAATGAGCCAACCCAGCCGTGTCAGTGTATTTCCAAATTAGAGTAATACAAGTAACCCTATGACATTAGGGATGTGCCAGCTAGGATAATAAGCAGAATCTAGCAGACACTGCATCTCAGTTTGTGATAGAGTCTCAATGGGCCTTGACAAAATGGACAAAATAAGTCTTTATTAAAGTAAGTTAATTTTAAATGGGAAGGAATACTTACACATACACTTAGTATTAGGCCTTTAGAATGCATTAATGTGTAATAATTTTCATAAACATTGGCTTAGAATTAGAGAGGAGAATCAGCCTTCTGGCAAAGACTTGTTAATCACCAGATAACCAAGAGTAAACAATGTACATTCCCACTTTCAAGGTGTTTGATAAAGCAAATAAGTACACAAACTGTTATAATTCAGTTAATCTGAAAACAAATTTTAGGAGGGACAGAAAAATAATTTTTTTCTCAGGGGAAGACAACGAAAGCTTATAGGGCCATACTGTCTCCTAGGGACCAGGCGGTCAGGTGTAACTGGCAGGGTGGGGAGACAGCATTGGAGGAGAAATAGGCCCAACATCTGCTCCCACAGTCTCTCCTCTCTGTCAGTACCTAGGGTTCTTTTTACCTCAGGGTCTGCTAAATGATCTTTTTCTATAACTTCAGTATCTCTCTTTTATGTTCATACCCTAGGCTTGTTTCATCAGAATTGCTGTGTCACCTCCAAAATTTAAATTGCCGTTTTGATTCTATGAATATGCTCTCCATGTCTTTCCAACAACCCTTCTTATTCCAATAACATCCCCAACCCATTGGCCCTGGTATGAGTGTTCCATTGTTATGTAACACAGTATTACACTTTAAAAGCAGCTGTATTGAAATAGCTTCGACATGTAAAAAATGTATATCAAAGAGAAAAGGGCTCAGAACTTAGCTCTTTGAGGAATGAGAACAGTTAGATAAAAAAGGAGAATTTGGGAAAGGAGTTTGAGAAGGAGCAGGAAGCAAGAGAAAAAAAATTGTAAAACACTAGTTTTATTGTAGCACCAGGGAGTTAAATAAGATGAAAACTAATAATTGCCTCTTGGATGTGGCAGAATGGAGGCCAAAGATATCACTGACATGAAGCAGGTTCTGTGGGGTGGTGAGGTGAGAGGCCAGAGTGTGTTAAGGAAGGAACGGGAAGGAAGAAAGTGAATTGCTCCAGCAACGAGTCTTGCTGTGAAGGGAGGCAGAGGCCTGGGCACAGTAGCTGGAGGGAAATCAAAGGCCTCTGGATGGACGTATTTTGTTTTTACATTCAGACGAGATGAGGAGGTGCTGGGAGGAATAAGGACAACACACCCATCCCAGGCTACACAAAAGCTACTAACCTTCCCATCTTCTCCATTTCAGTGTTCAAATATTTTAGACACGGATTATTCCCTATCACCAGTTTTCTCTCCCCTAATCTAACATACCTCAATTTTTGTCCTACCCTCTATCTTTCTAAATCTGTTTCCATTAGTCTTCTTTTTAATTTGCAGGCATTATATTCTATTAGTCATCCAAATTTAAAACCTTGCAGTTATTTTTAACTTCTGTTCTCAGAATTGACATAAATTATTCTCCAAATTATCCTAATTATATCTCCATGTGCTGCTCACATTCATCCTGCAAATAGTGCTAAAGATTTCCCATAGTTCATTCTCTTCTTCTCTTCTCTTTGTCCTCATCACCTTTATTTTTTCTTGCCAGGCCACTCTGTCTATGCATCGTCTTGCACATTCTCCATTAACACCAAACAAAGGCCGTGTCCACAACTATTAAATGCATACTGCTGCCTTACAGAGGTACAGGGAGAGTCTACGGGAGATCTTACTGCCCTGACATCAGAGGGCTTTTGCCCTACCTGCTTGAAGTTGGCCAACCTTAATTTGAATATGCAAGGGTGTTCTGTGTTTGTGGGAGCAGAGACTGAAGAGAACAGAAGGAATAGCATTTCTAAATTACTTCCCATAATGATACTAAAATGACACCCTGGATGAACAGTTGAAAATAAAAAATGTTTTAAAGATGCATAATCTGGGCCATGACCAAAGGAGCAAGACACCCCTGGTTCCTTTTTTGTAGGAGACAACCAGCATGGCTCATTCATCTTGATGTGTTGCACTTTGGCCCAGTGGGTAGAGAAAAAACAAACCTGCAGAGGGGAGAGAATTTAGTGCTATTTGAAAAAGAGTGGCTTTGTTGGTACTTTTCTCTCCTAACAGCAGGATTACTGAAAATAACAGGTTCCAGTGCGTTTCTTTCATGGAGGCACCAAAAATAGTTCTTTTGTCATCAGTCTTAATAGAGCTAAAAAGTCAGTCCCATAGAAATTAGAAGCGGTCTGGATCCTCCTAGCAGGTAGCAGTGAAGGGCAAGTGTGCAATCTCCTCTGCTGATCATATGTTATGTGCAAGATGCGGTGAGGGGGATTGATATTAACCAGTCTCTTAGCAAAGACAAAAAGGGGATTAAAGAAAAAGGAAGAAATTAGAGTAAAAGCAAGCAGACAATGGTGGTGCTGCCTTCTCTTTCTTTCATCCTGCACGTAAAGAGCAATTTGCTTTCACTTGCATCCATATCAAGTAAAAGTGGAACAATTAAAAATGTCCTCTACCTACTGATCAGTAGAATTAGTGAATTTTAAATGTTAATGCATTCCATTCCAGGCAATGGAAAAATGGTCCAATTCTTCCATTTTTTTACCCTTGACTTAGATGACCAAAAGATGGAAAACCTAACATGTAATTTACCTTCTGTAGAGACATAAAAATGAAAATAAAATATAAAATGAAAAATACGCTCATGAAGAAAAATCAAGTTCCTCAACGGCTTTAAGTGCCCAGCATTTTTCCAACAAACCTGCAAGGCTGTTGTCTTGCAGAATAAGCAGGATGTGGCCACAGGATACTAGGAGGCCAACGGGCTCTAAATTTTTTATTCTGACTACATTTTTAATTTTCATATATTCCTCTACATTTCCATATACTTCCTTTAAAAATCTAAGAATTAAGGAATAAGGAGCCAAAAACTTGCATATGTATTTGTTTATTACTCTTTAAGGCACCCAGGCTAATGGAAACACTACTGTCTAATAGCTGCACCCCATGAATCCACTCCAGACGTACCCCTCGTTTGCCATAGGAAAAGAGAGAAACATGAGTTTGCGTTGTTGCACCAAGGTAGGAAACCCATCCACCCCACTTACATTTCATTGTCAGGACTAAGCATGTAAGAGTAATATTCATAGATGTAATATTAGTGTTGTACTTGGGCACTCTACATGACTGGAGCTTCCTCCATGTGGTGGCCAGTTACAAGAGCAAGAGATGGAGAGAGACAGGGGAAAGAGAGAGAGAAAGAAAAAGAGAGGCAAGGGTGTGCCTGCCCCCGGGGAGCTGGCTTCAGAAGTCACACAGCATCACTTTAACTGCATCATTTGCATCCCTCAACAGAGCAGGGAGCATGCTGAAAGATGGCACAGAATCTAAACACAAGTGTCATCGTGTGGACACTTGGCAATATTTCATGTCACCAAAGTTTGATTCCTAAAGTTCCTTAGATAATAGAATCATGACCGTGTAAGACTTGGTAGAATGAGTATTTTCCATCCATTTTCAAACTTTCCAATTACAAGTATCTTAGTCAAAATAACTGACCGAGGCAGCTGTCCTAGAAGTAAAGTGTGGATGTGCAGATGGTGGCAGTGACCCTGAGCAGGGGTGAGTGACAGAGGGACTCCTGCCTTTCCTCTGCGCCCTGCTAAGGACACGGTCGGCCATTGCGGTGCTCAGCCTGACCTCGGGCCCAGGGAGAATCCACGCTCATCCATCACTTTAAATTTATAAAGAACCCTACAAATGTGGATCCTGTACAAATTTGATGGAAGTACTGCATATTTTTTAGCACAGAAATTCAAAACTACTGATAACTATCACTGCTGTGAAATATTCTGCCAAACTTCAAAAAGCAGACATAAATGATTCATTAGGAAGATAATCTTATAATTGCTCATCTATCAGCAACCACAGGCCCACCTCTTTTTACCTCTATGTTGGTGTTTTTGACTCAGGGAAATTATACCACAACTATATTAATTTCTGACTGCATATCCAGCAACTTAAGCCATACAATATACATAAAATATACTCCACTGAATGTTACAAGCAATTTGTATTTTTTTGAATGAATGGTTTAAAATAGTAAGTTGGATTTTATCAAAATGACCACAATTTTGCTTATGACAACAAAGGATAATTTTGAAACATTTTATGATCATAGAAAAGTATTTAAAAGTAAAATAAATAATAATGCTAAAAATTAAGAAGAAGATTAAAACTAATTATTGGAGGCCTCACAGAAGAATCTAATATAAATATTATTATGATTTATCTATCCTAGAAGGTAAATTTACTAGGTGTTGTAGGTAACTTACTATAGTTTTGTGATTCAAAATTTATTAAATTTATGTAACTGCCCGGTGCTGCCAAACCAAATATAAGTGTCAAAATGGAACAGAATGAGATTGTTAAAGAATACATATAATTTTTAAATGATGGCAGTAACATTTGCATTCATCAAAATTTTTAAACTATAGTTCAGGTCCTGGTATGACAGACATTTTTTCCAGATTTTTTTCATCTTTTTTAAAAAAAATCTTATTGTATTGTTTCCATTACCATTTAGCCCCTTTATACCACCTTCCACACCACAATCACCACACTGTTGTCCATGCCCATGAGTCCTTTTTCATTTTTGCTCTAACCCTCCAACCCCTAACCTACCTCCACCCCTTAGCTGTCAACCTGCTCTCTATCTAAGAGTCTGTCTCTATTCTGCTTGTTCATTCAGTTTGTTCATTAGATTCCACCTATGAGTGAAATCAGATTTCATAATCAAATATACACAGATTAGTTTTATAGTGGAAGTCTTTTGCTTGAAGTGGAAATGTATAGGTGTTCTCACATCATTGTTTTAAGAAATGGGAATTTCCCTGGCGCTTAATCTTTATTTATTTTGGAAACAACAAGAACCAACACAAATGGGTGTTAGGAAAGGAGATACCAATTAGTATCAGCCATGATTTACACAGTAGCAGTTTGGTACTTTCTTTTTTTTTTTTTTTACCAGTAACATTTATTCATCATTTTCTTTAGGCACTGTGCTCAAAACTTAAAATGCTATTCTTAATTATACTCCACTGCAACTTGATTTTTTTTTTCAGCACAAATGCAAACTTTTATTGCTTGTCATTCTTGTTACAAGCATTTTTTTTTCAATATTATTATTTTTATTGATTTCAGGTGTACAGCATAATGGTTAAACAATCTTATACCGCTGCTGGGATTATACCCTAAGAACCCTGAAACACCAATCCAAAAGAATCTGTGCACCCCAATGTTCATAGCAGCACAATTTACAATAGCCAAGTACTGGAAGCAACCGAAGTGCCCATCAGCAAACGAGTGGATCCAAAAACTATGGTATATTTACACAATGGAATTCTACGCAGCAGAGAGAAAGAAGGAGCTTATACCCTTTTCAACTGTATTGTTTACATGCTTAGTATTTCAAAAAAAAATTAAATGGATTTCAATGTCACTATGTACACATATTCATTTATTCCAAGAATATTTATTAGTACCCCTGGGTGCCAAACCCAGGTTCAAGCTTCAAGGATTTTGCAGACTAGTATTGGAGTCAAACAAACTGATGTTTACCATACTATGTGCTGACAGTGAGATGAAGTGTGCATGCCTTGTGTATCAGGAAACTTACTGCCTAAGCCTAAAATGTAGACGACCAGACTGGAAAGGCACAGCCTGCTCAAGGAACGGCCAGAGGACGGAGTGCTGGGGGATAGGACACAGCTTCTGCTTTGTGGGGAATCCCATCGTGTTGGTAGGCATGTGTCATCAGCAGCAGTATCACTGGCTTTGACCGTTGTCTGCCCTATGCTTCATCTCATTGAATCATGGGGCTTTTAACGACTGGAAATTGCTTCCCTTACCAATTTGCAAAATTGCTCTGAGAGCACATTGGCTCCACCATGAAATGTATGTGCTATATACTTCTTTATGCAGAAAATGCATGAATTCTGAAATGGAAGAGTGAGGTGGGACTCATAGGTTTGGGGGTGGGGGTGCCATCTAATTTAAAGCTTTAGAAAGTACATGTTTTCCTTAAACACACAACACAAAAGTTTTTGTCTTCCTCCCATTAGAACATTTACTTCCTTTTTTTCCCCTCTGTTTCTTTATTTCCAGAGTGACTGCTGACAGGATTCCTAGATTCGGACTCAAGCTGTCTTTTGATTTTAACTACAGTGTTTGAGTCTATGTGTGGCACACAGATGAATAACCAGCCCTGGAACTGAGTGAGTGACATTTAATAGAAAATACTATTTGTTTCACCTGATGTGATGTTTTCTGAGTCATAAAAATACTCAGCATTATGATGACTGCCAGCCTGTATGATCTACGGCTTGATTTTAAGTGGCATCTGTGGGATTTTTATGTAAATTGATGTTTTATTTTTCTTATTTATTCAACAAATAGTAAAAGGATTCAGATTTTTGACATCATTGAGTATCCTTGGAATGAAATATTAAATAGCTTTAGGGAAAAGGTAGCTTTTATGCTGGCAAGCATGACACATCATAAACCTTTCTATCACTGCAATCAGTCTCCCGACATGAAGATAAGAGTGTTGCACATACAACGTTGCTTTCCCTCCCAAGCTTGGTGCAGTTGGTGAAAATGTAATGCAGGTTAGTCATTGGAAAGAAAGTAAATCTGTGCATTCTGGAAAGATGTTTGTTTCGATGTTTGCATTTGCAAGGCCTCGTACCCTTTGGGTTAATCTTGGAGACGTTTTGGAGAGTCTGCCACCTGAAGTGTGTGACTAATCCAGAGTCTCACTCAGAAGATGGAGAAAGATACACCTGCTCACAAAATGCTCACTTCATGGGCGAGGAGCTCTCTGGATTACTATTTTATTCTACTTTCGAGTGCTCTGAGCATATTGCACAATCCAAGAGCTCTATTTCAGCTTATGCTTTCATTTTATTTTATTCTTTATTTTTCTCTGATCTCCCAGAACCTGAGTCATTTCTTTCTTAAAACTGGAGTGATTATTCTATAATATTTACCCAAAGGAGTTGGAAACTATGTACATACAAAAACATGTACATGGATGTTTATAGCAGTTTGCTCATAATTACCAAAACTCAGAAGCAGCCAAGATGTGGTTCAGTAGGTGAATTGATAAACAAAGTTGATACATCCAAATAAAAGCATATTATTCAGCACTAAAAATAAATCAACTATCAAATTATGAAAAGACATGAGGAAATCTTAAATGCATATTACTAAGTGAAAAACTCCAATCTGAAAAGGCTCCAAACTGTATTATTCCAACTCTGTGACATTCTGGAAAAGCAAAAGTGTGGAGACAGTAAACAAACCAGTGGTCGTGAGTGAGGAGAGATGAGCAGGTGGAGCACACAGGGTTTTTAGGGCAGTGAGATATTCTGTGTGACACTATAATGGTGTATAAATGTCATGTCTCATTTGTTCAAACCCGGAGAATGTACAATACCAAGAGTGAACCCTAAAGGTAAACCATGGACCTTGGGTGCTAATGACCTGTCAATGCAAGTTCATCAATTGTAACAAATGTACCATCTGGTGGGGGATGTTGATAATGGAGAAGGCTGTGCATGTGTGGGGGCAGGGAATATATGGGGAATCTCTGCATCTTCCTTTCAGCTTTCTGTGAACCTAAAATTGCTCTAAGAATTAAAAATTAAAAAACAAAGCAAAAAAAAAAACTAGAGTGTTTGGGAAAGTTGACTGTAACTCCTTACATCATACTAATTATTGGCATTCTTTTAAGGTTGAGAATGTAATGCAGTGCTTTTGGGTATTCCAGTGAAAACTCTAAAAGTCTATTAGGTTTCATAGTCAATATTAATGATGAGTCATTGCTGCTGTATGTTGTCCACTGTCCAAACACACTCCAACACCCACATTACCACCCAGAGTTTCGAACCACCAAGAAGATTATGTTAAGTATGAAAAGTAAAGGTTGACTTCCAGTCAGGTGGCAGTATAGGTAAACACGGCTCATGTCCTCTCATAACCACATCAAAATTACAACTAAACTATAGAACAACCACCGCTCAAAACCATCAGACATTGAGCTGAATAGAAGTACTGTGACTGGTAGGAAGAACAGAGACATGGAACAGGCTGGTCTTATGCTCAGATGTGGTGAATACAAATCAAGAGGGATATCTCAGGAGCAAGGAGTCCCAGGCCCACACCAGGCCCCCCAGCCCAGGGTTCCATTACCAGGAAGATAAGTCTCCATAACTTCTGGCTGTAAAAACAAGTAGTAATTGAAGCTGGGGGAGATAGAAACTGCTGGAATCCCAAGTAGTTCCTCTTAAAGAGTTCGTGCACCAACTTACTCAGACTTACTATCTCTGAGCTCCAGCACAGGGGCAGCAGACTGAAAGGAAAGGACATATAGGGAGGAACTGAATTGTCTGGAATCAGTGAGAGGGCTAGAGGGCGCTTTCCCCCAGAGAAAAATGTTGGCAGAAGCCGTTGTTCCTTTTCTGATCTGTCCCCTGACAGAGCTGCAGAGCTGGCAGGTGGGTGCCACATATCTGAGACTCCACCAACCAGGCTCACAGTGTTTGCTCCACCTTGGTGATTCCCTGAGGTCTTTCCCCACCCAACTTCCAGACCCACTCAAGCTGTTTCCAGTGGCTTTTCCATACAAATGGCTTACCTTGGCCCATCTTTCAGATTTTCCTAAATTCTCTCAAACAACCAGCACCTGTCTTCAGTGAGCCTTGTACCTGTCACTAAGTTGCCCCAGGCCCAGACCAGCAGAAGCCAGCCTTAGTTCATAGCTAGGCCTTTCCTGGGCACCTCCAAACCCAGCACAAGTACCAGCCATCTGCAGATTGCTTGTAGCTTGTGCTGTGTGACCCCAAAGAGAACACAGTTGATGGCCTACTTTGGACATGCCAACAGCAATCAAGGCTCAACTACAACAGGAAGGTGTACATAGCCCACACAGTGGGCACACCTTGAGTACCCAGCTTCAGTAATAGGGGATGCTGTGCCAGTGGACACTACAGGACACCTACTATATTAGACTACTCTACCAAGCCTGGGAGACGTAGCAACTCTACCTAATATATAGAAGCAAACACAATGAGACTGCCAAAATGAGGAGACAAAGAAACATGACCCAAATGAAAGAACAGACTTAAACTCCAGAGAAAGAACTAAATAAAATGGAGACAAGCAATCTACTAGATATAGAGTTCCAAACACTGGTTATAAGGATGCTCAATTAATTTAGTAAGAATCTCAGCAGCATAAAAAAAGATCCAGGCAGAAACAAAGGATACACTAATTGAAATAAAGAACAATTTTCAGGGAATCAATAGGTGCATGGATGAAGCTGAGAATCAGATCTGTGATTTGGAACATAAGGAAGCAAAAAACAACCAATTGGAATAGCAAGAAAAAAAAAGAACACCAAAAAATGAAGATAGTGTAAGAAGATAGCATAGAAACTTCAAGCAGGCCAACATTCACATCATGGGGGTGCCAGAAGGAGAAGAGAGACAGCAAGAAATTGGAAACCTACTTGAAAAAATAATGAAAAAAAATTCCCTCACTTGCTGAAGGAAATAGATATACAAGTCCAGGAAGAACACAGAGTCCAAAACAAGATGGATGCAAAGATGCCCACTCCAAGACACATCATAATTAAAATAGCAAAGGTTAAATACAAAGAGAGAATCTTAAAAATATCAAGAGAAAAGTGATTAGTTACTTCCAAGGTAGCTCCCATAAATCTCTCAGCAGATTCCTCAAAAGGAACTTTGGAGACTAGAAGGGATTGGCAAGAAATATTCAAAGTGATATAAAACAAAAACCTACAACCAAGATTACTCTTTAGAACTGAAGGACAGATAAAGAGCTTCCCAGACGAGAAAAAGCTAAAGGAGTTCATCACCACCAAAGCAGTATTACATGAAATGTTAAAGGGTTTCCTTTAAAAAGAAGAAAAAAAAGATCAAAAATGTGAACAATAAAATGGCAATAAATACATATCTATCAAAAATTGAATCTAAAAAAAACCAAAACAAACAAGCAAGCAGAACAGAAACAGACAATCCTAGGTACAGAGTACATTTTGATGGTTTCCAGATAGAAGGGTGTTGGGGGGATGGGCAAAAAAGATGAAGAGATTAAGAAGTACAAATTGGTGGTTACAGAATAGTCATGGGATGTAACATACATCATAGGGAATAGAGTAGCCAAAGAACATATATGCATGATCCATGGACATGGACAATGGTGTGGGGATTGCCTGAGGGAGGGGGTGGCTGAGTGGAGGGGGACAAAAGGGGAAAAATTGGGATAACTGTAATAGATTAAACAATAAAATACAATTTAAAAAGGAAAAAAGTAAAGGTCTAGGTCATTACTGAAACATTCACATACCTATTTGTTAGTGAAATGTGTAGAAATGGATAGCACAAGAAGGAAACCCATCATCGCAACTCTGTTCATCATGAGGGTGGAGGGCTTGCTTATGAGTATTGAGTTTTCTACATAAGCAGAAGCACCACGACCGTCCGGTGTAACCTTCCTATAATGCCAGCCTCCAGTTCACTATGCTGCTTAGCTTCTCTTGCTTCATTCTTTTGCTTATCATCTCCCTATGGACTGCCAGCTTTTACGACTTTAAAAGGCCAAGGCCTATTCTCCTAAATTCCCCTGTCTAGTCTTTTGTTTTCGTAATAAGGTTGATTAGGAAACAAAATAAATTCAACTGAGTTTGGGCGACTGATGGACTTTCATACAAGTAACCATGACCCTTTGCGCTCAGTCTTTGTAACATAACAGAGGCTGGCTACTCCCTGTGGCAGAGGTTGCCAGAGATAAAAAAGGTATTGCTCTCTTCAGCATTCATTTGTTAATTTCCTGTTATAAACTATATAAAACTTTGGGCCTAAAATTGGAGGTTACGGATTCTTCATTAATAAAAAGTAAATAAAGAATATGAAACAGAAATTTGCATCTAGATAGTGGAGAAATAAACTGTCTCACACCTTGTTTAACACACACATATATGTTTTCAAACAGGTTTAACAGATTTTACTCCTGAATTTGGTCATAGTAGGGCAGCACCTCATTCAATACCATTTCTTAGGTGACTAGATTGATAAGATGTTTCACTTTTCTATTATTTTTCTGTAATATAAAAACATTTAAATGGAACAAAACCAATCACTAAATGGCACCAAGTAATTATTTTAATGTGGTCAATGTTATTTAAGCAAAAGAATAAATAAACTTTACAGAAGACTCTTAAAAAGCAATCTCCCTGACACCACCAGGAATGCTGTGAGGCTGCCTGTGGTGATAGCGCACAGACACATGACATGGTGAATTGTAGAAGACGGGTGTTCTCACCACCAATTTGTTTCACACCCTGTAATTAAAAGGTCAGGAAATTCTGCTTATCGTCACTGGCAGGAGATGTCTTGCTGGCCCCACCCTGAGGTGTTCAGCTTGGCATAAAACTGAGTCATCTGCTACAGGACCCAGAACCCCAAACTTCTGCATGAATTTTGAGGTATTTTAAAGGATTACCTGCAGGTTAACTGCAAGGACTTATTTTAAATGTAAACTAAACCTTATTGCCAAAAGTGACGTCTTCTGCCAAATCCACTCCTCGGATACCTGGAACAGCCTGCGAAGTATCCCGAGATGAGGCAAGGGACAGACTCTTAAGAGTGATCGATGCAAAAGCTTTTGGAGTTACAGTGATGGTATCTCAATCCTACAAAATTTGCTACTGAGAAAGTATAAAACCAAAAACATAGGAAATAGGGAGATATTGAAAGCTATTAAATGGGAACGAGATCAGGTCCACATTTTTGGAAGCCAGTGCCATCATTACGTGGCTGTTTTTCCTTTTTCCTCTGCACTCTGCAGTCTGGACTGTTTACACACCCTCCTCCCTCCATTACAGTTCCTCAGAGCCCTGAAACTCGGCCACCTTGCTAAACCGGGCATTCGTATCACTGGGCCTATTCATTCTGGTCAATGTTCTTTGTGCTAGGAATTATCTTTCTTCAGATTTTAGTGTTCTGTAAACCCTGAACTATTCTCTGAGGTTATCTTTTTAAAATTTACAATTAGGAAGCAACTTTTTTCCATTTACATTGCTCTTACCTCAGACAAAGATATCTAAGATTTCAGGTGCATCAGGCTATTTAGCAAAAGCGTCATTTTCTTTTATATAAATTTAGTTCATTTAGTTCAGTTCTTATTTTTTTTAAACACAGTGCTTTGAGAAGACAAACAAAATTATACTTAATCCAATTTTCTCCATTGTCATGTACGTTGTACTTCACGTGAATAGCACCATATTCTTTTAGCGTCTCATTTAAATTATTGGAAAGAGAGACTAGAACTATTTTGATAAACAAGTTCAGGAATATAAAAATTCAGGGAATAATATATTTTAGTTAGTAACTATCTAAAAATATACTCATGCATTCTGCTAATGGACTTTGAGTTTATTTATCTTTTTTCACTATCTTATTTATCATGACTACATTTCTCTTTCTTGGTGATTTGCTAGAGAACTTTAAGTAGTATGATTACTAATTCTCTTTTTTTTGAAGTTAAAATTTTTATTGTATTTTTTCCATTGCCACTTAGCCTGCTTACACCCACCTCCTGTGCAGTCAGCACACGGTTGTCCATAACCATGAGTCCTTTTACCTTTATGCTTGATCCCTCCACCGCCTCAACTCCCCACCCCCACCGTAGCTGTCATCCTGCTCTCCATCTATGAGTCTGCCTCTGTGTTGCTTGTTAGTTCAATTTGTTCATTAGATTCCACATATGAGTGAAATCACCTGGTATTGGTCCTTCTCTGCCTGGCTTATTTCACTTAGCATAATGTTGTCCACGTCCATCTATGTTGTCACAAAGGATAAAACTTTTTTCTTTTTTTACAGCTGAGTAGTATTCCATTGTGTAAATGCCCCATAGTTGTTTTACCCACTCATCTGTTCATGGACACTCGGGCTGCTACCACATTGTACAAAACTCTGCAATGAACATAGGAGTGCTTATGCTCTTTCTAATTCATGTTTTGGGTTTCTTCATATAAATTCTCAGGAGTGGGAATGCTGGGTCAAAAGGCAGTTCCATTTTTAATGTCTTAAGTTATCTCCATATTGCTTTCCACAGTGACTACACCAATCTGCATTCCCACCAACAGTATAAAAGTGTACCCCTTTCTCTACATCCTCGCCATTATTAATTCTTTATAAATTACATATACTGTAAATCTATTTGTTCTTCTCATCTGTGACTTCTTTGTTATCTTTATTATAGAACATTAGGTGAAATATTAAATATATCAAATGTTATGTATGTATATATGTATTTAATGCTTTCATGGTTTCTGTTTTTCCCTTGTTGTTTGATTTAAGTAATTATTTTCTTCCTTATGGACATAATGAGATTTTAAAATGTTTATATCTACATTAAAGTTTTGCATTTCTCATTTAGTTCCATGTTAAGTAAAATTTATCTTTATATGATTTTTTCCACGTGAATGTCCAATTACCAGTAACATTTAGTGAAAGAGAAGCAAATCTTTTTAAATCCACAATAGGACCTAACAAATTCTCTAGCACAAACTGATGTTAACCGATTTAAGCTGAGTTTGATTGGGGTAATTGGCCCACAGATTACGGGAAGGCCTGATGAGTCATTAATGGACCCGAGCGGCATAGGGCCAGCATTGAGGGTAGTGCGGCTGAGAGGGGCTGCATTCCTAGCATCACTACAGGGCTGCACATTCTCCAGGGTTTGTGGGCTTGACTTGCAAATGATCAAAATAAAGTTTTCCTTAATGTACATAAAAATTATAGAGAAAAACATCATTTTATAGCCATCATTTTCCAAGAGTGACATTTTAGGTAAAGAATAGAATAGAAAGTTGGCAGAGTCTTCCTTGTTTGCCATCTTTCCATGAATTAAATTGTAGTAGGAACTCACAAAATATGTATTAAAAGAAAGAGTAAACTTACCTGATTTAATTTCTGACTGTTAGTTCCTGGCAGTCTGAAAAATTATATTAGTCAAGCTATCAAGTTATACAATAGAGAACTAAAGTGATTGCAGATGAATTCTGCAGAATACATGTCTGGAGAAAGCTAGAAAATCTCAAGATGGAGATTTAAAGGCATAAAATATATACCACTTACGTGTATATGCTGTATAAATGTATAAGTATAACGTATATATTGTAATACATAAAATGAGAGTTTATGGAGATATGTTGAGACTTGGAAATGTGCTTTAATATTCTTGAAATGCTTAAAGCTCTTTGCAACAAAACTTAATGGTGACAGGGTATAGTCGAATGCGAGTTTACAATGAACTCATGCCTTGGTCTCTGCGACCCAGATGTGCCGGAGAAAATGAGAGACACCTTTCTCTTTCTTTCCCAGCCCACAGTGTAATACTTAATCCCTTTTGTAAAGTGGCTAAGCTTGTTGTATTTCATAATGAAGATTATGTGGGCACAACCAAAACTCAAAAAAAGTATAGTATAAGTGAGAAAAGAAACAGAGTTCGTAATTGAGTATTTCAAAGTAATCTCCATTTTTAAAAAGTATACATGCATGAATGAACATGATATGTAAAATATGATATATGATATGACTATAAGATATACAATTGAATTTTTTTGCCCCACAAAAATATCTTTATTTCTTCTGCTATTTAAACAATAGTTTTGTGACCATGCTAAAGTATAAGCATAAAATGCCTTAATTAACAAAGTTAAACTGAGTTATTCATTATTGAAACTCAGTAAGAGTCCCTAGTATTGCAAGATAATCAAGTATTTTTAATGTCATAAATTTTCTTCAAAAATTGAATTATTAGTAAAGAAGTCAAATATCTGTGGTTAAGTGAAAATATATATTGTTTATAAATACCATTATTATTTTTATTTTTTATTTATTTTTTAAATTTATTTATTTATTTTTATTCAGTTACAATTGTCTGCATTTTCTCCCCTTCCCTCCACCCCACCCCAGCCAGTCCCACCTCCCTCCCTCACCTCTACCATCCCCCTTGATTTTGTCCTTGGAATTTCCTCAGAAAACTAAAAATGGAACTGCCCTTTGACCCAGCAATTCCGCTGCTGGGATTATACCCTAAGAACCCTGAAACACCAGTCCAAAAGAACCTATGCACCCCAATGTTCATAGCAGCACAATTTACAATAGCCAAGTACTGGAAGCAACCTAAGTGCCCATTAGCAAATGAGTGTACCAAAAAATTATGGTACATTTACAATTGAATTTTATGTATTATTGTTTGTATTTTGTACCTTTGCATTATATTTTATATAAATACTTACATATGCACAAAAAAGTATACAGGCAAATAAAACAAAATATTATCAAAATATGTATTTCTTGCACATGAAAATTTGAGTGGTTATTTTTGGCTGTTTCTGTTGTAATGCCCTTAGTATTATCCAAATTTTGTTCAAGGAATTTGTATTGCCTCTACATGGTTATTTGTTTGGAGTCTGGAAAATAAGAGAACAGGCAAGAAATCTTTATCTGAAAGTTCTAAATATTAAGTGCCTGCAGCCCAAGGTTGTCCCCAGCCAGGACAATCAAATCTGCCACTTCAGAGAAATGTGGACACCTCTGCCCCCTACTGTCCATCTTCTGTGAGTGCGTATCCAGTAGGCCTCAATATGCCCGTAGCCTGCATCTCCTGGGGAGCCGGTTGTTTGTGAAACTGTGAAATCCTGAGCTTTCTCAGGCAGTCGGACACTGAGGACCCTCAGACTACATTCTGAGAAACATGCACTTAGAATTAAAGGATATCTTGATCACAGCTAATAAAATAAAGCAGGACATATATGGACATCACACATAGGTACACAAAGAGAAAGGAAATTAGATTTCTTTCCATTTAAAAAAATACATATCAGCACATATTATAGTATATATAAAATACATATTAAAATAGTATATATTAACATAGCATATATTGATGTATTAAATACTAAAAAGTTTATCTGTATATAATTAGTATATATTATTAATGTTAAGTATATTATTAACATATTTAATAATGTTAATATATTACATATCTACTGTTCAGTATATACATACTTTTATACACTTTTATATGTTTTATAAACTTGTACATATATATTTTTATCATATATAGACTTTTTGATGTTTGTGTGTTTATATATGTGTAGTTTAATATATTACATATTATGTATTACAGTTTAAGGCATAAAACTACAGTACACAGTATAGTATGTGTATATACTTTATGTGTTATGCATATGTAGAATATGTATAGTTTTTATATAGTATATACACATACATACTTTTACAAATGATTTTGCATTTATCAGGTCATTTTTTAATAAAGAGCCTGAACTGTGATTAACATCTGCATTTTAACTCTACAGCTGGTAAATCTTTTCCTCATTTTGAAATTATTTGAAGTTCCAATTTGTTTTAGAAGTTGATACATCCAAGGATTTTTTGTTATTATTTATGAAATTCAGCATTTCCTCAGAGATAACTTTTAATATAATGAACTCTTCATATCTACAGTCTCACAAGCAATTTATTTGCGGTCAACTAAATATTGAAGCCAAAGTCTTTTCTTAGACTGTTCTCAGCCATTCCCACTGAATTCAGTTACAGGTGCTTGTTTGAAGAAAAATGTAGGCAATGTGATAAACAGTCTTGTCTTACTCATAACCAAATTAAAATAGCCACATTAACAGTGCTAGTTAAGAAAACAAATAGCTTGAAATTTAAAAATAAATAAATAAAAATTTGGAAAAAAATTGTAAAAGATTCTTATACTCTCCCTTTCTTCTCCTTCCCTCTCCCCTGCTTTCTCTTCTTTACCCCTCTGTCCCCTCTTCCTTTTCTCTATCTCCCCCATTTCCTTCCCTCCCACTCCCCCTGAATCCCAGGTGACCACAGAGAATCAGGGTACATGTGACTAGACAGGACCTATGAGCAGACAGGAGTAAACTGGAGCGGGTTAGGCTTGGTGATTACTGCAAGTCAAGCAGCTGAACTCTGGTATCAAATGACCAAGGGAAATGAATGACTCAAAGTACAAAAGTCATGTTATGGCAACTAAACTACTTTACATGATGCAAAACCACCAGATTTTGTTCCTGTTACTCTGGAGGGAATGAAGGGATTTAAAAAAAAAAGTACAAATAGGTAATTACAGAATAGCCATGGGGATTTAAGGGTACAGTATAGGAAATGGGGTCGCCTGAGAACTTATATGCATGACCCATGAACATGAACAATGGTGGGGGGACTGCCTGAGGGAGTGGGAGGTACTGTGTGGAGGGGGCAAAGTGGGAACAATTAGGACAACTGTAATAGCATAATGAATAAAATACAATTTTTAAAAAAATTAAGAAAAATAGCCAAGAATACAATTCTGCAATCACTTCTTTTCAGTAAATTAGCCAATGGAGTATGCCAGTTAGACATACGATAGCAAGTCTAGCAGTGGTGATACTGATCACTGTCACATTACTGTGAATCCATAGTCATAGCATCAGCCTCTCCACCTGCTCTGTGGCCAGCATTTTGATAAGCGGGCTGTAATGGAATAACCTCACTGGCTTCTTCCAGTCTTTGTGGTTTTCCTTTTCTTTCCTCTAATTTCTCAGAAAGAGTCAGCCGTTGGCATGCGTGTGGAAGAGCTGTAGGTATGGGATCACAAGGCTCCTGTTGCATACACAACAGTTCGGCTCCCAGGGGCAGCTCCTGAGCTTCTCTCCAGCATGTCACCGCCTCAGGAGCCCTGCCAGCCACAAACAATGCTGACTGCACCAAAGGCCACCAGGATTACACGTCCTGTGTTTTCTTTTAACTCCGAGCTGCAGACTCCGAATGAGCCAAGCTACTAAATGCTCCCCCTTAATACTGTTTCCAGTGCACTTTCCTCCAGTTCAGTCCCTGCTCCTCCCAACAGTCCCATTTTCAGCCAGACAGTTTCATTTCTCTTATCTGCTGCTGGCTGACACATAGATTATCTCTTGTGTTCACTCTGTTTGCCAACGTGTTTTAGTGCCTTTAAACTCCAACACGTGAAGCAAACTGAAGTCTGTACTACTCCGAGAGGAGCCGGTGTGGAGAACTGTCAGGGACAGTTAAAAGCCCTGTTGATATTTGACTTACCGAGTGATTTAGCAACACCCACCACACACACACTTTTATTTTCCCCCCTTCAACACACTCACAATTGCTCTCCGTGAATCCATGTGTGGACGCACTGGTGCATTCATATAAATACCTATTGACCATGCTGATAGTTGTCTGTAACTAGCACTATAGCTTAAAAAAAATTATCCAAACAAAATGTAGTTTTAAAATAATAAAGTGCTAAATGATAGAAAGTCTTTTAATCCCATTTGTTACACATGAGTTTTAATAACTGAAAACTCTAAAAGGTTAACCTGAGAAACCAGTCGGGAAAGGCTACATACGGTATGATCCCGATTCTCTGACTTTCTGGAAAAGGCTAAACTGTGGAGATAGTAAGAAAGATCAGTGGTTGCCAAGGTTTGGGGTGGGATAAGGAGGAGCAGACAGAGCACCGGGATTTTTAGGACAGCGACACCATAATGGCTCATAGGTGCCATTATGCCGTTGTCCGAACCCATGGAGTGCACAGCACCAAGACTGGCCCTGCTGTCGGGGATGGACTCTGGGTGATGATGACCTGTCAGTGCAGGTCTGTGGATTAAACCAAATGCACCATTTTCTGGGGAATGGTGATAGGGGGAAGGCTGTGCCTGTGTGGGGTAGGCAGTATATGGGAACTCTCTGTACCTTCCCCTCGATTTTCCTGTGAAAAGTAAACTGCTCTAAAAATAAGTCTTTTTTAAAAAAGGTTAACCTGCAGCAGACTTTTCCAGAAAAAAAGCTATGAAATCATTTGGTATCATTGAGAGCACCTCTGTATTTAAAAATGGCACATATCGACAGGTCCTTACTGGAGTGGTATCAGCCGCTCCACCCACTGTCCTAACTAGCCTTGCACCGAGTCTCCCTCCTTCACATTTACGACTTCTGTCCTTGTTTCCTGAGTTTTCCAGTCCCCAGGCCAGCCTAGGGAAGCCACACAAAACTCTCCAAAGATCTTGATTTTCCAGAGAAGGAGCAAATTCTTTGTCTCTCTCTTCCTTCCTTCCTTTCTTTTTCTTTCTTTCATTTACTTTCTTTCTTTCTATCAATCAAAATAACTCAAGACTGGCAGGGACAAAGTAACTGTGATAAGTAAATTCAGAGGGCAGATAGCAGCTGCTTGAGTCAGGCAAAGCACTCACCTCTGACTCAGGGAGGAGTCAGCGCTGGGAGCCTTCACATAGCTCTGCTCCCTGGGTGATGTCAGCTGACCCAGTAACAGAAGTCAGTGCTCAGACCAACGCTGTGCCCATTCAGCTCGTAGTCAGAGATTCTGATGGCACAGCCAAGGAAGTCCACGTGGCACAGAAAACACCGCCAATGATAGAAACCACTGGAAGTCCAGTGTAGATACGCTCCAGGCTTCAACAGATTTCCCTGTCAGTGTGCTATTTGTCACTTGCGGACAGGGTGTCACTTCCCTGGGCTAGGTTTCACCAGGTGTTTTTAGTTTCCTTGTTGATTTTTAAATGCCACTGTTCAGGAATCTGTATGAGGAATAGACCTATTTTTATCCATAATGACTTCTCCACCTGTTTCAGTATTTTTTTATAAACAAGGTTAGCATCGTGCACATTAATATATTGTAATCTGTGAACTACCGAGAGTGAAATGTTTTTTTAAAAGAGCAACGTGTTGACATACATGCACATTCTGTTTCACAGTGTAGAACTGATAGCTCCTAAAGGTCCCTCAAGTCATTCGAAGAAAGGCGGCATTAAACGGAGTGAAGGAACATTTCACTCAGTACAATGAAATTGAATATTGGCCTGATTTTCTTTAAACCGCTAGGAAAATGTTCTCACCAAATGCTTAAAGTGGACATTTTTCTTTGTGTCAGATCGCCCTTCTCTGTGTTTTGGAAATAATTTAAAAATTGGTATCAGGAGCCTGATCTGCTCTCATCATTGATTTATTATGAAGTCTTGAATAGGATCCTTAAATGCTCTGTTTTATGGGCTCTTCGTACATACAATGAGAACAAAAATGCCTGAAAATAACTGAGAAGGTTGTTGAAAGAATAAAATGAGATGTGAAAAGTGTATAAAGAATTGCCCAAATATGTCAAATGCTGCTGTGATTAAGACTAAAAGGCTTTTGGTGAGATTTTATGACCACTGCATGAATAAATGGGCATTAAAGACTCATTGGCTTCATTAAATCAGCATCTTTCAAACCAATTATTGCATAATATATGCCATTGTGGGCTTTTTTACAAAGTTAGGAGTGCTTGAAATATAGGAAATTAGTGCTTATACTGCTCCTGTGAAAAATAATTCCTGTGTCTAGATATGTCAGTTTCTAGTCATAAGATGTGTGTGTGTGTGTGTGTGTGATAAAGTTTATTTCTCCATTTCATGGCTATGTCTTTTTTCATGCATTTTTAAAAATTCAAATTAAAAATACCATAAAATTCACATTTTTAAAGTGTACACTTCAGTGGTTTTCAGTATATTCACTAAGTTGTACATTCATTACTACTATGTAATTCCCAAATATTTTCACACCAAAAAAGAAACCCCATTCCCATTAGCAGCAACTCCACTTTCTCCCTTCCCCTTGGGCCCTGGCAATCACTAACCTACTTTCTATCTCTGTGGATTTTTATTTTCTAGACATTTTATATTAATGTTTCTGGCTTCTTTCTCTAAGTATAATGTTTCCAAGGTGTATCTATGTTGTAGAATATACCAGAACTTCATTTATTTTTATGGCTGAGTAATATTTTATTATATGGCTATAAAATGTTTTGTTCATACATTCGTTAATTGATGGACATTGTGGGGCTTTCTTCTACTTGGGGGCTATTATTTTTAAGCACTGCTATGAATATTCATGTACAAGTTTTTGTTTAAACACACATTTTTCTCTTGGGTGGATAGCTAGGAGTGGAATTTCTGGGTCAAATGGAAACTCTATTTTAGTTATTTGGCTAACTGACAGACTATTTCCCAAGTGGCTACAACGTTTTACATTATCATCAACAATGTATGAGAGTTCTAAATTTTTCACCGAGTGAACACTTGTTATTGTAAGTCGTTTTTACTGTAACTGTCCTGATGACTGTTCACAGTGGCCTCATTGAGCTTTTGATGGAATGTTCCTAATGACTAATGACTTTGAGATATTTTCATGTGCTTTGTTTACCACTTATGCATGGAGAAATGTTTATTAAAATCACTTGTCCATTTTTATTATTTGCCTTTTTAATGTTGAGTTGCAAATGTTTACATCCAGAACACAAGTCCCTTATGAGATAGATGAAATCCAAGCATTTCCTCACATTCTCTGGGTTGTCCTTTCAATCCCTTAAGAGTAGTGTCCTTTGAGGCACAAACATTTTTAATTTTGATGAATTTCATTTTGTCTATTTTTTTCTTTTGTTGCTTATGCTTTTGTTGTTAGAGTTAAAGAAATTGCTTATACCAAGGTCATGGCAATGCACATCTATCTTTTGATAAAAGTTTTATTATTCTAGCATTTGCATTTTGAGTTAATCTTTGCACATGGGGTAAGGTAGGAGTCCAGTTGCATTCTTCTGCATGCTGCTATCCATTTGTGCTGATGAAAATCCTTTTCTAAGCACGTGTTCAGCCCTGGGCACATGTGCAGCTCTGTGTATGTATGTGACCTTCTAGATTCCAGGTATGTGTCAGAGCTTCACAAATCCCCCTCAAGACAGCCTTCCCTTAAATGTTTTCTTTTAACCTTTTTGGTTTGGCTATTGTTTACCCTGCCGTTACTCACCACACTGGGCCATTGGAATACTGAAAGAGTGCCACTGATTGATTTCAACAAATGCCCTGCAAAAAGGTCATTGTTTTGAGTGAGCTCTAAGTTAGGTCAAATAAAGACAAGGCTGGTAAACGGGATCTTCTGGGAACCACAGACAATTAAAATAATGACTGTTCCCTGGAAGCGGAGCCTGTACCATCCGTGGCTGCCAGGCCGCTGGTTTTCCCCAAGATTGCATGTTGTTTCCGAGGCTACCGCAGAGCTGGAAGGGCAGATGGGAGATAGGAAAAGGCAAGTTAAAACTCCACAAAACTTTCTCTCCTTTCCACAATTAACCAGTTTCTTTCTTGAATAGACACTCCCTGGATTATTATCTTTGGTTAATTTCCTGAGATCCGAAAAAGTTTTTTCTGATCATTTTTTGCCAATGTTCTCATTACTTTTATAGAGTAGAGGATTTTCAGAAATCCTTACTCTGCTATCACCCTGACACCCCATGGCCATATCTTTCAGACTGATAAACAATTTTTTTTTTATTTTGAAGTTTTCAGAATGAGAGGAAACAGCCTCTTAAATGTGAAGTTCTTAATTAAGAAACACATGCATCACTCGGGAAATATACTAAAAAGTAAGCTCCCTTCTTAACCTTGGGAAGCTACATTTTTGGCATTTATCTTTCTGGCTCTATTAATTCCAGGCAGAGCAAGCTACTCCTGGTTTCATTGTAAAGGGACAGTTTATCTGTTGGGATAAATTTATACTAGGTGAGGAAACCTTATTCTTTTCTACCTCCAGATAGCACTTACATCAAAATGGTTTATATTAGTTATTTCTCACAATAGATTTGTCTTTATATCTTTGAATTTCTTGCTAGTGCATTTCACAATGAGATTTCAAATTCATATTTTGTTCGTTTTTTATTATGCTTAACTTTAACCACATTGTTCAAACAATCTTCTGGTAAGACCCATTAAAAGGGGAATCAAATGTATTATAAAATCCCACAGTTTACCTCTGAAAAATAATGTGTTTAAAATTTACAAACTGAACATAAGGAAGAAGGTTTTTTTAAAAAGGCATTCTGACATTTCTGGAGCATTTGCTGCAAAGTTCCAGATGCCGTGCCTAGCATGTTCACACACATGTAACTTACTACTCCCAACAGTATTGTGGAGATGTGAACAGAAAGGATTCCCATATTACAAATTACAAAATGGGGATCTCAAATAAAATGCCCAAAGTTACACAACCAGTGATTGATAGAGCCAGGTTTCAAGGGTCAGTCTGTTCATTTTCTTTTTTATTAGGATTTGATTTTGAAAATAACATTAATGATAAATATATCTCCTGATTATCTGAACTCCTATAAAGTTTAAAATAGTCTTAGGGATTTCTCCAATTAAAAGTACATAGATAATATTTTTCTAGTTGCTTTTTTAGATAACACCTAGAGGCAAAATTGTTGTTCTTCATGCCATAGACTATAATTCAATAAAAAATGCAATATTACTAGGAAAACTTGAATCACAGAGAAGTGCTGCTACTGCCTAGACTTTATAAGAAAATAATGAACTGATAAGCTCTTTATCAAAATATAGCCAGTTCACAATAAATTGTCGACACGTCTTATTTTTAATGTTTTTCTTTTAGCTACTTTAATTACATATTTGGATTTTCAAAAATATCACTAACCTAGTAATAAAAATAATGTTCCAATCCTAAGATTTTCTTGGAATCTGAGCATATGGCATTTAACACTCTTTCATGAATCATTGTCTTAGAATAACTTTCTTCTTAAGGCTACAATACTTTCTTATAGGGATTTTTATTTGCAAACAATTTTTCATCAATTGATGTTTGCAAAAGTTTTTCATTATTACATAAAAATTACATTTTAGTTCTCTCAAACAAAATCAAAATATACAACAAGTAATGTCACTTCATCATGAACTAAGTAGTTTTAACAGACATTTGGTTACTATCTGGCTTCTCCTTTGCTTGGTATCAGGGAGTTACACATAGGGTAGTGATTCTGTTACAAATGTCCCATTATTTTTAGCAACATTAGTAAGCTGTCTGTAGTTGAAACATGTCTCTCTAGTGGGTCCAGAAGTTTTTCTGCTTTGGTTTACTCGGAAAATAAGTCATTGCATCACTTTCTAAGTGGAATCATTAAGGAGGGGGCTACCTATCCTGCTTGCTTATCAAGATGTCTCCTTGCCCTGGCTGGTGTGGCTCAGTGGATTGAGTGCCGGCTTGTGAACCAAAGGGTCACTGGTTTGATTCCCGGTGTAGGGCACATGCCTGGGCTGTGGGCCAGGTCCCTAGTAGGGGGCGGGTGAGAGGCTACCACACATTGATGTTTTTCTCTTTCTCCCTCCCTTCCCCTCTCTCTAAAAATAAATAAAATCTTTAAAAAAAATAAAAAAAGAAGTCTCCTATGTAAGGCAGTTGTCCTGCTAACTAGTCTAACACTCTTCTATTTCCTTCAATACCTTAAAGATTTTGACAATCTACCAGGTGTAAGATAACTTCCTTGGTATGAAAAGGAGTGTATATATGCTCGGTGTTTTAATACCCACATCAGGAGAGAACAATCGATGTCTTAAACTTATGCAAGCTTGGGAAGTTCAAGTAGATACTTACAAAACACTGGGACTCTTCAAAGAATAGTATTCATAATGGGATGCTAGAAACATGCCCCAAGACGGGGTCAAAAATGCTTCAAGAGAACTAGCCATCTGCATGGAACTTTAATTTGGGGGAGAGAATATTTTCTGTAAGAATTAAACCCTAGTTTGACCTTCACACAGCTATATAATCTAAACTAATATTATCAAAGGGTTGTAGAAATCCCAAGCTGATAAATTAAAAGAAAATATATTTGAAGAACATGAAATATTGGTGGGTCCAGCCAAAGAAAATGCAAAGTCACTTTTTATGTGTTCCATTTCAGGCATGGCCAATGAAGCTCCTGCCAGATCAATTTTCTCCCAAATAACAGCTATAAACTTGGACAAAAATTTTTAAAACTGCCTGGAGGTAACACAGAGTGAACAAAAGCAGGAAGATTATAGCAGAGAATCAATTTGGAAGAAAGAATGGCATAGGGTGATTTTCCTTTTTTTTTTTTTTTTTTAATGACAAGCCTGACAACAGGCTGGGTAAAACATTGGTGGAAAATCCATACTTTTTCTGGCCTAAGGAACAGGAAGACACAGTTTGTTATAATCATTGCCACCAGAAAGTTAGGGAGATATTGCAAAGGAAATAGAGCCAGGAAGGTAGAGCCCCAAATCCTAGGTTAAAAAAAATATTGTCCAGCTTCCTGGCTGATTTTGAACCATGCATGCACAGAGCAAATTCAAAGCATTTTAAAATTAATTTTGTGCCGCAGCCGACAGATCAGCACTGTATTTAGGAATACTACAGAATTCAGTCTCTGCACCTTCGAAATATTTAGGGAACAATACAAATTCAGCCAACACGTTTGAAAAAGAGGACAATTTAACCCATTCTCACAAGAATAGACAATCAGTGGAAACCAATCTCACAATGAACATATATTGAAATAAGCAGGCAGGATTTTATTTGAACTATTCTCAGTAACATAAAGGAAAATATTCTCTCACTAAAAAAATGTAAGAAGTTTCATTAGAAAAAGAGAAACTATGAAAAGGTCTCAAATGGAAAATCAAGAATGAAAACATGTACTGAAATAAATGTGTACTGATTGGGCTTACTGGCAAAATGCATCTGACAAAGAATGCAGTCAGTAAACTTGGAAACAGAGCAATAGAACTTTTTCAACCCGAAGAACAAATAAAAGAGTTTGAAACCCAAATGAACAAAGCTTCATGGACTTGTGAAACAATATATAAAGTTCAAACACACATGTAATAGGGGCCCCACAAGCAAAGGATAGAGAAAATGAGACCTAAAAAATTTCTGAAAAAGAATGGCTGAAAAATTCTCAATCTGGTAAAAGATAAAATTTATAGAATCAAGAGACTCAGTGAAACTCGGGAGTGGGTGTGCATGAAATGGGTAAGCTCATTATGGTCAAAATACTAAAAACCAAGAAAAAAATGTTTTCAAAAGCCAGAGGAAAATAATACATTTAACGACATGCAAAAAAAAGAAAAAAATCATTAAATATCTTATGATTTCTTGTCAGAAATTTTGGAGATCAGAAGAGAATATAACAACATAAAGTGCGGAAGGAAAAAAAAAACCAACACTGTCAAACCACTGTTCTACATCCAACAAACATATCCATCAAAAATGAAGGTAAAGAAAGAAAATTTCAGGTAAAAGAAAATGAAGACAACATTGACTTGCACTTGAGAATTATTACAGTAAATTCTTCAGACTGAGGAGAAATAATATGATGGAGAAATTCAAATCTTCAAAAAGAAATGAAGCACAGTGAGGAAGATGACATGATTGTTCATACAAAGTATCCTAGGAAATTTACAAAACAACTACTGAAATTCAAAATTTAATTTTAAAAGATTGTACATCAATTGTGTCATTGTATACAATCAACAAATAATGGGAAATAAAATAAAGCATCAAACAGATATAAAAATAAAAGATCACTTTGTGTGAACACTCTACAATACAAGGTACATTGAAAACAAATGCAACTAAAGATGAACTTTAGAAAATGACAGCATAGAAAAGCAGTGAAGAAGAAATAGGAAAAAACAGGCACAGAAGTTTCTGGCGAAAATGAGAAACATGGTGGACACTGGACAATGGGCTACCTGGTTATAAAGAGTGGCAGAAAACTTAGCATATATATAGTGTTTTACCACTGGGTAGAAAGTAGAGTTTGTAATCAATGAATTTGGATATTTAACTGAGATTTTCAAGCAAATATGGAAGATGTGACCTCTTTTCTCCTTGCTGTTTGCTAAATAAATTGTGCAATGAACTGTGAGGCAAAAGGAACCAGCTCTCAATGATTTGGAAAATTCTCACTCTTTCCAGATATTATGCTCTGGAAACAGGGCCAAGGGTGTGACGGAAAACCATTTGCTAAAGAGACTAGATGTGTGATTCATGGGCCCAACCAACCACCTCAGCAGAAGTCAGAAGTAGAGATAGGGTACTCCAGGAAGGATCTGTATAGAAAGCTGTGTTTAAAGGTGTGAAACCCTTTGACATCCATGGGAGACTCACAAGGTTTTTGAGAACTTTACACCATCAGAAACACTTACAACTTGTACTGAAAGGGACAGAGATGGGATGAAATAAGGGAAGAGTTACTCCAATGACAGAGCTGTGGACCCAAAAGCCACAGAAGGCAGAGCTGCCATTGGAAGGGCCCAGAGGATTATTCTCAGCTTTATAACCTAATAGAACTTACAGTAGGTTGAGGAACTTGCTCTAGACCAAGTAGCCCCTTTATTCCTTCCATTGTATCCATTTTGGAAGAGAAATGTCTGTCCTATGCCTGTCCCACTGTTGTATTTTGGAAGCAGATAATTTTTTTTTTCTAGTTTCACAGCTTTGTGGATGGAAAGAAATTTTGGCCCAGAATGGATCATACCAAGAGTCTCACCCATACCTAATTCAGGTAACTAGCTAATGAAATTTGGAACTTTTTTGAGTGAATCATTTTTAATGAGGTTTTAGATTTAGAGTAAATGCTGGAATGGTTTAAGATTTTTGAGGGATGGAGTGAATGATATTTTGCATGTAGAAGAACATGAATCCAGGAGCACAAGAAGGTAGACTTTACTGGGTTGATTTGTGCCCCCCTCAGAAAAATTCATGTCCACCTGAACCTGCGAATGTAACCTTATCTGGAAACAAGGTCTTTGCAGGTGTAATCAAGTTAAGATGAGGTCATACTGAATTACAGCAGTCCCTAATCCAATGTGTGGAATCCTTGTAGGAAGAGGGAAAATTGGACACAGATACGCAGAGGAACATGGCCACGTGAAGACAGATGCACAGATTGGAGTTATGCTACCACAAGCTAAAGAACACCAAAGATTGCTAAGAACCACCAAAGCCAAAGGAAGCAAGGAAGGACTCTTGGAGGGAGAATGGCTGACACCCTGATTTCAGACTTCTGGCCTCCTGAACTGTAAGAGGATAAATTTCTGTTTTAATCTACCTACTTTGTGGGACTTTGGTACAGGCACCTCAGGAAATGAATACACCATGGGACAAATTAAACAAATGCCTTCCTCTAATAGGAGACAAGGAGTCATTAATAAAATAGCTAATACAGGAAGAAATAAAATTATTATTGCTGACTCATAGGATCATCCTCATAAAATGTTTAAGAGAATAGATAAACAATTAAAACAAAAAGGAATATTCAAAAAGTTGTATGCTAAGAGATCAATACACAAATATTACTACACACCGGTAAAAAATTACATAATAATAAATAATACATAATAAATAATAAACAATTACTCAAATAAAGAGTATTTCAACAGCCACCTAAAACTTTAAGGTGCCTATAAATAAGTTTTTGAATAATATGCTCAAGACCTTTGTCTTAGTCCCAACTGCTATGACAGAATTGTAGAGTAGGAGCTTAAACCACAAACACTTACTTATCATAGTTCTGCAGGCCCGGAAGTTCATGGCAAAGTGCCACATGAATACTTTTTGGTGAGAGTCCTCTTCCTGGTTTGCAGAGCGGTGCCTTTTTGCTATGTCCTCACATTTGGGGGAGACAGAACTCTGGAGCCTTCATCCTCTTATAGGGGCACCAAACCCACCACAGGGGCTCCACCTCCCACTTCCCCCAAAACCAATTATCTCCAAAAAATCCCATTCCCATGAATTTGGGGGGGCACACAAACATTCAGTCTATAGCAACATTTATGAAATGAAAATTAAACTAGAAAAGGTGTTTTTCTTTTTCTTTTTTCTTTTAGCATTTTCTGCCCACAAAGCCGAACAGCTAATGCCTAGTTACAATTGGGCAGCTGTTTCGAGAGTGTAAAATTACAGATTCTTGGGAAGTCCCTCTGAAGTGATTACCTCCCCATAGCTTTGACACAAATGTGACCATTGGAATTTTATTCCTTGGGTAAAATCACTCCAAAGAAGACTGCATTGCTGACTGTCATTTACCTCAATGTACATTATTTTGCTATATTTTTTTCAAATAAAACAACCAGCTGAGAAAGTGAGAGAGGCTGAAGAATGCAAACGAGTTTAGGTTGGAGGACCAGGAATCTGGGTCAGAGTGAGTAAGGCACTTGACCCAGGTAAAGTTAATTACTACTCACTCTCAGCCTTGTGTCCTCATCTGTAAATTGAGGATAATAAAAATACTATCTCCCACACTGTACTGTATGAAAGAGTAAATTAGTTAATATACCCAGAGCACTTATGACAACTGTCAGAAATATGCACTCATTAAGTGTAAATTCTTCTCCTCCTCCCTTTCCTCCTTCCCAGCTCCTTTAATTCCCCAACCACCCCATCACTGCCTCTGCTACTACTTCACAAGCTACTGCTAATTTTGTCTTCAGGGCATGCTTACATAACAATCAGATACAGTGCTTTCAATTCGCCTTTCGCAAAGCACATTACTACCTTTGAAAAAGAAGAAATAGATTCAGCTACATTGGTTCTCCTGAATATTTTTATGATGACATGAAACCATTGCAAAATGTTATGTTAATTTTCAGCTAATTTATGAAACTTTTTCTCCTCTAAAATATCTGAACTAAAAAAAGTAAGAGTTTCCTTTCAAGTTTGATTTTTAAAAAGGTGAATATATGATATGTTGTTAACTCTTTCTAGACTGTCTTGCTTTATATGAATTTCCTTTAGAAATCTAATTCTCTTTCTTCCTTTGGTTTCACTGAAAGACTCACAGGTCACTTGAATTAATTTCTCCAAATATCAGAATGTGTGTAGTGACCTTGTCATAGTTACCAGAGACATAATTAAGTCTGCCTCTGGTGACTTGCATTTTGCCCTTCAGTTATTCATTCAGGGGGGTGATGCAAATGCATTTCTGAGGAGAAATATCCTCAGAGGAAGAGAGTTTCTGAGTCAGTGTCTCAAGACCTGCCATAATTTACATGTTCTGATGAATTTATTTATGGACTCAATAGCAAGACAATCAAAGAATGTCATAATTAAGCTCACAATTTGAATTTTGTATTTGTTAATTCATTCAGAGCCTTATACATCATTTTTATTAAAGAAGTTTTAAATAAATCTTTCTATATTTAGTTTTTGTTGACTATATGCTATGCTCTTTGTGACAGAAATATCCTAATCGAATCCAACATTGACCTTTCTCTCAAGAAAAACTGTAAAGATATGCATGTAAAAATAACAATGTGATAAGATGGAAAACAGTGGACAGCATTGAACAGGGACATAGTACTGTGGAAGTTTGGCACAAGAACAGAGATGTAGTGATATGTCTTATGTTTGCATCTTATGTCCAAAACAAGTATAAGTAGAAATGGAAAACTACTGTAAACATATGACAAATTCAGGCCAAAAAATATGTCTTACCTATTTCTTTAAATGATGGGTTAATTATGAGATATTACACTGATGTTTAATTGATTCCATCTCTCATTTTTTTTTAGATCTGACAAGACGACTCCAAGGATATCCATAGGATAAGCAACTGCTCTAATTTAACCTAGGGAAACAAAATTCCCTAAACCACCTTGTCTAGGTGTGAGGGAAGGAAAACAAAGTCTAAAATGCAATATATTTTCTCCTTCTAAATCTCTATCCACTGCATGCACACTGCTTTTACATAACATGTACTACACACAACTGAAAACCTGTAGTCATATGCACCCACAGATGCTAGCTCAACCGAAAGCCCAGCAAATGATCGCAGGTGAGCTGCGATTTCCCCTAGTGCCAGGGGTGAGGGCACTAGGTCGGCGTGGGTTGGCCATCGCTGTGTTTCCCTGTCCAGCACAAGCTAGGTCATAAGGAAATAGGTGCTGGGAATCAGGCTCCTTCAGTGTCAGGAAGTATTTAGGGGATAATCTCATTATTTTATTCATCTAGATCATGACTGTTATAAAGATTTCAGAAAGTTATTAAAATTGTTGTTGTAGGAAGAATGTAAGAACAATCAAGGAGTGATAAAGTAGCTTTGGACTGATTCATGAAAGAAAATTTCTGAGTATAAAGCATTCGTATTTGTTTTATATTCACTGAAACAATGGTGAGTGAAATGGAGTTTCAGTGTGAACAGTCAAGCTGTAGTATAAGTTATAAAAAATTGCACTTCAACAGCCAAACATTTACCGTATTTTTCAGACTATAAGATGCACTTTTTCCCCCACATTTTGGGAGGAAATGGGGGTGCATCTTATAGTCCGAATGTAGCTTACCTGACTTGCTTCCGGGGCGGGAGGGGCGGGTAGCAGTGGAACAGGTTTTTTTTTCCTATATTCCTCCTCTAAAACCTAGGTGTGTCTTATGGTCCAAAAAATACGGTATCTATCTGTACCCTATGTGAATAAGTAAAATATTTGTAAAGCCAACAATAAACACACAAATAACAAATTTCAATTGAAACTGCTTTTCTCTGATAACCACAAAAACACAGAAATAATAACATGAGTAATGGAAAACTTTATAAGTCCCCAAAAGATAAGGTACAGATTCATTCAACCAGGTCTTGCTTTGATAGTTGTAGGAATAAATCAAAAGGATCTACTCTAAAGTATCATTAAACTTTAATCAGAGCACAGTCAGAATGCAGGAGGATTAAAACTCATTTTACCTGAATAATGTATGCTAAAATGCATATTGCCTGTGTTAAGGTAGTAATCATCACTTGGCTAATGTACTTCAATGGACTGATGGGCACCAGTCCATTCTGAACTCAAGCACTAATATCTTGACAACAGAAGGGGAATGTTTTTTTATCACTTTGGAAATGCAGCACAAGCATCTAAATGTGGGTCATCTTAGCTTCTGTTTGAGCGAGGCATTAAAACTGCACCACTCCCCATTTAATATATTCATTGGTTACTGTTCAAACGAGCCAGATGAGTCTGAAGCAACATTTCTTAGTGTTTTCTTTTTTCCTGAATGTTCTTTATCATTATCTTCTTAGATCCTTTTTTACTAGGGAGCATTCCTCTCTCCAATAACTGGTGCCCTTATACATGTCTTCCTTTGGTTAAAATTTTAACAGCCTTTTAATTCACACTGAAGTACTTATATCAATGTGCCATTCCTTCCTGATGCATAATTGAGGTAGAGGAGTGAATTTTTAGTCACTACTAAAGGAAGTGGTAAAAGTGAAGCATGATGGGGCTGTCTAGTGTTCCACCCCATCCCCGACCCTTGCCTGATTATTCTACCTACAGTAATAGGGCCCAGCCTTATACTCCCCTCTAAAGTAGGTTTACTACTCAGCTCTCTTTCTGAAAATAAAAAGACATAAATATAAGAAGCTTTTTGAAACCTTTAATCTTTTCTTTGTCCCATGTGGATTTTGCCTTAGCAGGGAAACTACTTATGTATTCTTATATTTTGGTTTATTATTGTTATTGCCCTTGAGAGCAATTTCAGTAATCCTTTTGCCTTCTGGAAATTGAGGAGAGACTTGATATGACACCTTGAAAAGAGGTGGAAACATCAGTGTGGATAAGATATGGGGGTGTTGATAGACAGTATAATTAAGTAATACCCAGTATTTATCTCAGGTTTTCAATGAGAAAATAATTCTTTGGTTCATAAAGAGAAATCACTATGATAGGACTGAGAGATAAATTATGTTCAGGATGAGGCTCCCCTCATGTGAAATTACTGTAAGTGATAGTCTTCTAGAAGCCCCCAAGCTTCCATCACTAAAAGTGTACTACTTGGGACGAAGCCTAGTACTGTGGGAAATCTGTAGTGGTGGTCATGTCCATGGATGGGTAACAACTGATCTTTGACCAGTAATACGTGAATGAGTTATTGGATTGCCCTCAACTTTAACAGATGGCTAAAAGAAGGGCTTTGCAAGACTTAAAGGAGGGTGAGTCAATGATGAGCAGGAAAAAAATAAACAAAAATCTAAAATCACAATGGAGCAACATGAGAGAAGTAATTACTTACCTGGTAGGAGGGTGTTCTCAAGAAGAGGAAAGAAGACAGACTTCATGACGATTTTGCCTGCAGGGCTTCTGCCTGCATGTTACAATAAAGAGGAAAATTAGGACAGAGCACCACCCATATCCAGACAATGGTTTGCTTTATAGGAGGGATTGCATCTTATCCATCTTTCAACATCAGCATTTAGCATGTGCATGACTCATGTCAGAGACACAATAAGTATTTGTTGAGTGACTGAATGAATGCATGAACACAATAGTATAATTTTAATTTTAGGGTTTTCTGGCATTCCATAAAGGCATTTTATGTTCTTTTCATGTAAGCAGTAATATCTCTAGATGTGCTAGATTTTTTTGTTACAGTTCTACACACACACAAAAAATGTTTTAAAAGATGAACAGGAGTTGGAAGTCAAAGCCAGTTGTGACTATTTATAGTGTGCTCAGAAATATTTCACAGAAATTCTTCTCAAGTGATTTTTCATTGGAAGATTAATGTCTGATGGTCAAAACAGCTAGAGGGAAGGACCAAAAATGAAAAAAAAAAATCAAGCAGAGAGACTTTGAAACTCTGAGGGAAACCAGAGCAGTCCTGCAGAGCAGAGGAAGATTTTAAAACAACGTTTTTTTATAGAAATAGTACATCAATCAATTTAGAAGTCATCTCCACTCATTGAACAACAACAAAAACAACAACACCCCCTGCTTTATAGAGCACGACTTCATGTTCTTGCAGATACATTGTTGAATTCCAAGTAGCATCACTGAGAACAACATACACACAGACTAACCCAGGGTAAGTACTCAAAGGGTTAGATTTGCTGTACTTATCATAGATTTCAGCTAAGTCTCTCACCACAAGAAAGGCAAAAGGCAATAGCTTTCTGATCTTGAGCGTTTAAATACCCAGCCCACAATGGATATGCTGTGCGATTCCTATTGGCCTGTAGTTTACTCATTCAGCAAATACTTTTGAGATAAATACCAGTGTGTGCAAGGTGCTGCAGAAAGAGCAGTGGGAACACAACAGAGTCTTTGACCTCAAAGTTTTCACACATGTGTGAGGGGGGAGGTGTGCAGGAGGAATAAACATATACGCTAGACATAAAATACCAGCGCTGTCCAGAAGGCATCCGGCCATGTAATATGAAAAATGGAGACATTCACTGAAGAAGATTCAAGATACAGGAAACAGTGTACATAGACAATGAAGCCTCAGTCCCCTTCAAAGTAGGCGCGTTGGTGCCTCACACGGTTCTCCCAGTAGCCCTCAGCTACCAGGTCATAGTTTTCTGAATCTCATCAACAATCTGAAATCTCTTCCCTTTCAAAGGTGATTTTAATTTTGAGAAAAGCCAGAAGTCATAGGGCACCAAATCTGGACTATAGATGGGGTGGAGGGGTGCTGAGTTATCTGGGTGATTTGATGTTTAAAAAAAAAACTGCCCGAGGTGTGATGCGTGCTGAGGCATGTTGTGAAGTGACGAAGCTGCCAAACACCAGTGGTCCATAGCTGTGGCTTTCTGAATCGTCTGAAACCAGTGTTTGAGCTTAACGCAAAATTGGATGCAGATTCATTGCTCTACTTGCTCAGTCATTTTGAATGGGATGGCCACACAGTACACAGGCTCACTCAGTGGCATCTACCACCCCCACTGACTAGTACAGTGAAGTCATCGTTGTTCACTCATGCTCATTCCAGTGCGCTCTCCTTGGCTGCCAGGTTACATTGATGTTGCACAGACCATCCTCATTATATTAATAATGGCTGGGCTTATTCCAGGCAGATTGTACACATGAGGTTTCAATAGTGCAGTGAAGAAAAACCAAGTGGGGAAAGTTGACAGCAATTGAAGGGGGAAGGCAGAGGAGCCATTTTCTGGTTTTGAAAGGGAGGTAAAGCAAATTTTCTCCATGGCAGGGGTGTTTTGACCCAACTTGTGGGAAGTGAGGGAATGAGCACGAAAAGGTCTTGGAGAAGAGGATTGCAGGCAGAGGTAACTGCAAGTTCAAGGCTCTGAGGCAGGACTAGCGGTGCAGGGTTGGAAGAAGAGTGGAGTCCAGGTGGAGAAGAGACATGGGGAGGACGGCGGGGTTTGGGAGGGCACAGAAATGGGTCAAGTCTTAGGGCCTGTGAGCACCTGCAGGTGCCCTTCTTCTAGGGTTCTGAAAAATGGTGTGGGCAGTTCTGTTTTAGAAAATTTACTTTCCTGTAAAGGAAAACTTTCCCTACTCACAATGCTTCTGACAGCAAATGTGCGGGTTTTGCATGTGAAGCGATTCTCCAATTCTCTGCAGACACAAACTGTGTGTCCTAAAATTTAACTCAGTTCTGACATTATCAACCCAGAGTTAGTGCAGACCCCACAGGCTAAGGGCTCAGCCCCACAAAATGGCCTCCATCACAGATTCCAGTCTCAAGTAGGGGTCCCCAGGACACCTACACTCTATCTGAGCTGACTACAACTTGGGGGTCTCCACAACCCTTTCCGCAGATTTGAGAGTTTGCTACAAATGCTCGAAAAAATTGTGGGAGCAATTTACATATATATACTGGATTATCACAAAAGATGTGATAAAAGATACTGAGGAACAGCCAGGTGAAGAGGTACATAGGGTGAAGTCTGGAAGGGTCTTGAGGGCAGAAACTTCTTTCTCCACGGAGTTGGGGTGTGCCACCTTCCCACATTAGGATGTGTTTACCAACCTGAAGCTCTCCAAACCCCACAGTTTAGGGATTTTAATGGAGGCTTTGTCAGGTAGGCACGATGCCTTATTAATTCAATTTATAGTCCCTTCCCTTCCCCCTCTCCAGAGGCTTCTAATCATGACTGGTCTTTCTAGTCACTAGCCCTCAACCAGAAGGGCACAAGTGTCACCTCATTAGGACAAAAGATACTCCTATCACACAGGAAATTCCAAAAAATTTAGGATCTCTGTGTAAGAGGCTTCTATAACCCCCAGCAGTCAGGAAATTACAAGGACTTCTGTGTCAGGAACAGGAGGCAGAGATGAAATACGCAGTTCTTATTATGTCACACTTGTCCTTGCAAAGCTCCAAGAACTAAGACTCTGTGACTGTCTGTCTTTGCTCACCTTTCTTTGCTTAAATAAATAAACAAGTTTATAGGGTCATATAGAAGAGTATAGAGTCATCATATTAAAACTGATCAGTTGCATAAAACTGAAAACCAACCATTATTATTTCAGTTCAGCTTCCTGAAACAAACCATTCTAGAGTAATACCTAACAGTGCTCTAGAAACGTAAGTACCAGTGGAGAGTAATGTTGATAGAAATGGCAGGGCAACGTCAGCATTTACCTTTAAAACAGTCCCACCCATCCCACGAAGCTTAGATCATGTCTGACATCTTACATTAATTAATTTGAATGTTACACCTCTGAGATAATAAACACTAATTATCTCTGTCATTTATTTGTTATTTACAGATTACATGTAGCTTCACATGAGCTCGTGATGATACTGTAAATAACCCATGTTGGCGTGGCAGCAGGATGACCTGATGAAAACATCTGCCAACCGTGAAGCAGTCCTGGAGTTATACCAGTGTCTTCCCCATCTCCGCCATCAGTTCCATGGGAACAGGGCTTACTCTGCACTTCTCTGCATCCCCTGCGTGGATGAATGCAGCGCTTTTCACAGCAAAACTATAAAATGGCTGTGGATTGATTGGTGGAGGTAGAAAAAATATAAGTATATATAAATGGGATGATTTGTAACCTACTTTGCTGATAATGTCCCACAAGAATTTGACCTCTGCTTCCCAATTCAGTGCTGAGTTACCAACATCATTGTAGTTTTGCGTTTCCCTGACAATCAATTCAGGTTTGCAGATGTAATAATTTTCAAAGTTTATTTGGAGCTTATGAAAAAGAGGAAAAATCTAGGGAGAAATATTTCTCTGCATGTGGGATTTTTACCCTATAGGAGGGATAGAAAAATATCCACCAGTCATATTAATTTTTCATAAATCTGCAGACCAAAACTTGTGATATGGTTAGTTTGTATAACATATAGTTAGTTTCTGTCATATATAAACTCATTTTTCAGAAACAGTATAATATTTTCTGCTGAAAGGAAACCTACAGAAAAAAATTGGATTTATGGGTAAGGAGTCACAGACATCTGTCACTCAGAGTGGTGTGCTCTCAAACTGCATGACATTTGTCGTCAAACATATTCAGGAAATTTTGACATTAGATTCCTTCCTCAAAAGTCCAAAGTACTCATTAAACAGTACACGAAAGGAGACGTGCAAAACCTCGTGTGTTCTTCATGCGGACATAAGTAAATCACTGCCACAATGACCTGCCCCTTCTGTCTGTGCAGCTCTCTAATTTGCCAGAATCCTGTTTCACCTGGCCCTCGAGTCAGGAATTCTGTGCTCCAACCGCTGTCAGAGTGGCAGGTGTCCTGTGGAAGGCGTCGCAAATTTGCTGTCTGTTGCTACATTCCCCAAGAGAACAAGCAGCTTTGGACATACCCGTCTAGCATATTTATACCTTTTAGCATGTGCGTATATAAACACCTATGTGTATGCATATGTAAATTTATTTATATACGTGCACAGGTGTTTATACCCACACACATTTATATTGCTGAGTATGAAAACTCTAGCGTTTCTCAAAGTTGCAACAACAAAATCGGATGATGCTGTTGGGTTGTTAGAACTTTCCTTTGGAAGAGACTTTCTGCACCAGAGGTTTCTGTGTGTCTGCGTTCACACAGATAAGATGCGTTGGGGGGCTGGGATTGAAAGAATCACGGATTGTTCTGGGAAAATATTCAGTTATTTGAAATATGTTTAGCTTATTTCTTCAGAGTTTAGTGTAAGGAACAGAGTGAATTTAGTGGCACAGGGCTTATGGAGGCAGAGAGACCAAAGCCAACTGCATGATGTGTTGTGAGCCTCTGTGGATCCACAAGGACACGGGATTAGAGCTGAAGGGGGTAGCAGTCACATGGGACTTTGGAAACTCTGTCCTTGGATTTTCAAGACCCACAGTAGGTAATTCAAATCTGTCTTTGCATAAATGCCAGGGCAGGAGGGGATGGAAGTGGGTGGGCAAGAACTGGTTTGACTTATTCTTCCATAATGATAGATGATTTTATAAGGGTGTGTATACTGCTAGAGAGTAATGTAGGCATGGAAGATAATGTATTTGCTGGCAAAGGCAATTAATTTTAAGTTTTGGGTGCAAATTTCAGTAATTGCTGTATCTATGTTGGCATTAAAGCAATGAATCACCATATAGATTATCTTTCTACATGTATAGACATGCATACATAATACACATATTTACATATACTTATATACATATGTATGTATGGCTATATATTGACTTATTAAGCCTCAGTTAAGGTAAATACACAGAGAGAAGTAGCATGTAGACATGTGAAAGCACTATAAAACAAATAACTAATACAATTAACTTTCCTTTTAAAATTTCTTTCTTTTTAAAATGAGCATTTTATTATTTTTATTTTTTATTGTTGTTCAACTATAGTTGTCCCCATTTTCCCCCTACCACTCTCCCCCACCCTTCCCACCCCCACCTCCCACACTCAATCCTACCCACCCTCCATTGGCTTTGTTTATTAATGAGCAATCTGGGGTAGGAAGGAGTAGTGGAGAGTAAATGCAGACAACTGTACTTGAACAATAATAAAATAATTTGACAAAAAAAGAAGTACACTTTTCTGACTGGAGTCACTATTTACCAAATGCCTGGAAAGTTGAGTAATTCTCCAGCCACCTCAGTTTTCTCAATTATTAAATGAGAATTTTACCTGGTCATTTTGCCTCTGTAATGTCATCAATGCTTCCTTTTGCCTGGCACCCTCTTCTGCTTTGTTCCTACTGAGGACTCTCCTCCCCTAACCTAGTGCACCCAGGTTTACACGCCAGGGTGGGCATGAGCAGACTGGTGATAAGTGTTGTCTTCCATGGTCCAGGCATGACAGCATGATTTTAGAAAATGAGTAATTTGATCTTTCCTCTGAACCTCAGGAGAGAATTAGTGCCCTTCCGCAGGAGCCAGTGCTGGGGTTTGCATAGTGCGGAGCTGCTAGGGGACATCTTTCTGTGGCTGCAGCAGAGACTAAAGGAGAAGGAAGTGAACCGAGAAGAGGGTGAGTCAGAGACCATCCTGCTGTCACTGGTACCCTCAGCCCAGGGCGTCCAGGCTCCAGCCAACACCCTGTGTTTGCTGTTCCAATGTGAGTGATGTCTCTATGACTTGAATTTAAAAACAGTGAAAAGGAGCTGGATGTTCTTTTTTGTTCCCATTATTACAAGAAAGTTTGTGACTTTTAAATGTCTTTAAAAAGGAAACATTCCAGGAAAAATATAAGTCTGTTGATTTCGATATTTATACTTTGGAAGTTTATTTTGAAAGTAACACATTTTAATGCTGTGCATGGTGCCAAGAAATTGAAACAAGTAAAGTCATAAAAGAAACAAATGAAGGAAGAGGAGTTGAGGAATAAAAATTTATTCATATTTACTAAAATAATGAATATTCATGGTCTCTAAATGTTGTACAACTTCCAAGATAACCTAGTTTTAAAATACATTATCAAGCAATGAATAATCCTTTGTATTCTCCTACTACCAATAAAGAGTAAGAAAAAATGTTTTCCTGTTTAGAAGAAAATGGAGATTTTCATAGCCTCATCATTTTTAGAGTTAGAGTGAAAAATATGTAATATAGGGGAAAATATTTATGATATTTTAAAAGCTCAGATTGAACATATCACCCCATGCCTACTTATCCACCTGATTCCCCATCACGAGGGATTGATTGGAACGTGGGTAGAATGCAGGGCTGAAAGGAAAGAAAGATGTGGCAAGACGTCATTTCACTATTTCAGGGAATTCGAATGTTCTCCACCGTTTTTGTTATCTCAAAAGCAACCCAAACTGATACTTCACACATACTTTCTCCTTTCCCAATAAGTCCTCTGTACTCTGAGGACACGTCTGAGAGTTGTAGTAATATTGCTATTACTGGGAACGAAAAGAGGAATCAGATTTCATGTAAAAGAACATCAAGAACCAATTCTTTTCTGAAACACTCCATTGTCTGTTCTTTTTGTGTCAGCTTACTCAGCCACACTGGATTTATCCTGTAGCAAAAAAGAATTAATTCCCTTTCTTATTTTGGACTAAATCTATTTTCTAAAGACTTAACCCACATCAGGTTGAAAATTATTCTATCTGGTAAAAATTAATAGACACCATAGGAAAGGACAAAAAAGTCTGTTATTTGTGGAAAATTACCACTGTTGTTAGTGTTAAAGAAGTAATGTGGCACATGACTGAGACACACAAACACATTTCATTGGCTCCTTGTTTCCTTTAAATGTGAATGTCATAATAACCATAAGACTATTTTAATATGTATCTGGCATTATTGCCTAGTAGTAAATTCCCATTATAAAGTAAAGATCTGCAAATTAAATGTGAAATAAACATTCTGATTTAACATTTTCATACACCCAAGAGCCAGGCAAACACCATAAATTTCATAGACCTATGTTTTTAGAAGAAAGAAGGATGGAAATTAAAGTATTTTGAAACTACTGAACACATGGAGGAAGTGAAACTAGGTAGACAGATTTATTTGCTTGGACCAAAAATATCCCTTGAGCTTTGTCTGTAGACAAAGAGGCTACACCTCTCCTTAGAAGAGCAGGCCGTTCTGCGGGTCCCCCCCAAGAAGGGCATCTGTAGCGGTTCTATAGCAGTTCCCATCGTGGAAGCGGCAGAGGGCAGACAATCGTGGTGCACACTTGCCACCCTAGGGCAGGGCTGTCAGCTTCGCAAATACAAAGGAGAACATCGTCAACTGCGAACCATAATTCTAAACCACATGGTCCTTGTTGAGTACCTTCCAATGTTATCAGGCATGGAAAGTAAAACATTGTTGAGACACATGTTCAGTTACCCAAATTATTATAGTAACAAGAACATTTGCCTTTATTTCAATTTCAGAAGCAACGAAGTGTAAAATTTGCTATTATTTTCTAAAGCACCAATTTTTCCAATGTAAACTGACATATTAGGTTTAGGTGCTTACATAGGCTCTGCTTCACAGACATAATTACTGACCTTTCCCAACAAATTAATTTTATTATAGAAGAAGTAGGATCTTTTGAAAACTCAGAAATGGTGGAGATTTCAGAATCTGCATAAGCAATTTCATATGTTTTAAATTTAAAAAACCAACAGGCTGGAACAAAACTACAGTTTGAACCATAACTTATCTCTCTTACTAGGTAGACCTGTGGTTGTGTGTTTAGGTTGTATATCATTAGTGCTTACACATTTACAGCATTTATTTAACAAGTAATTGTTGGCTGCTTACTATATGTTCGACGCTATTCTAATACTTGGGATGCAAGAGAACAAGAGAATTTGTGCCATTTAGAGCCTATATGATAGTAGGAAGGATAGAAAGTACACAATAAAAGGCAAAAGATACTGTTTTTTTTAAAAAAAAAAAAAAAAAGGAGAAAGAAGGTAGAGAGACCAGGAATGCTAAGCAGCATTGGCTGTGTGGGGGGAAGTGTAGGCAGAGACTGGGAATACTGTAATATTAAAATGCTGGTTGGGTGCCCTGTGAAGGGGATCAGAACACGCCATGCCAAAAGATGTCCCTGTGGCATAAGGGTTATTTTAAGCCAAAGGCAATTGAAAAGCAGCAGAGGCAGGAAGAACTCTCTTCCCTTCCCCTTTCTTCCTAAAAGCAGAGCATGAACTTCCCATTGTGAAGTTGACATATATTCTGCTTGTGAAGGTGTCCCCTCTCTCGCATACAAGGGGAGGAGAGTGACCTTTGTGACCAGAGATGGAGGCAGCACCAAGGTGAATCTGCCTAAATAAACCTTGCGAAATAACCCTTATCTACCACTCCTTCCCCAATACATTTACCCTTGCACAATTTACGGCCTCTAGAGGCCAAACCCCCTTTCCCTTGTCTAACTGCCTTCCCACAATGTGCTATTCTTTGTTAGAAGGGGATATGCAAGCTCCCTGGCTGACCACCTATTTGAGTTTTCACTTCTTTTCTGTGAAGCCCTCATGCATATGAGAATATTAACATCAAAAGAATCTCTATACATTTTCTCCTGTTAATCTAGCTTTTTGGTCTCATTCGCAGCACTCCAGATCCAGAATACAAGGGGGTAGAGGAAAGATTTTTTTCCTCCCCTACGCTGCATCAAGAATAGGATTTTTTGAGTATAGATGTGAAGATGGTGAGGGAATGAGCCACAGAGAAGTCCAGGGAAAACACAGTGTAGGCTGAGGGAGCAGGTAGTGCAAATGAAGATACCACAGGAGTGGGGGGTGGCGGCGAGGTAGTTCACATAGAGAATTGTAAGAATGGCAGCTTTTAGTCAGAGTGAATGAGGAGCCATTGCAAGATCCAGGATGGGAGAGACAATTTCATGGCTTATGCTCCTAGAGGATCCTGGATGCCGTGTGAGAACAGAGTATGAGAAGACAAGAGTAGAAGCCATGAGACCAAGTATTAATAACTTGGTTATATCCTATGAGGCATTTTACACTTAATTATCTAAACCCTGAGAAGTTTTAATAATATTTAGAAAGATCTGAGGATGTGCATACTTAAGGTATCTCTATGTCTAAAACTGACAAAATATATAATTCACATTATTATTATTTTCATATAATTTTGATATATAATGTATCATTGAACTTGTCTCTTAATTTTCCTAAAAGTGATCTCATTTATTATTTTATTTATTCCTATGTAAGTGGAAAATAATATCTTTTGTTGGTAGAGGCATGAACATAAGCTTAAAAATCATACATTTGCCCTGACTGGTGTGGCTCAGAGGATTGAGTGCTGGCCTGTGAACCAAAGGGTTGCCGGTTCAATTTCCAGCCAGGGCACATGCCTGGGTTGTGGGCCAGGTCCCCAGTGCAAGGGGTGCAGAAAAGGCAACCACGCATTGATGTTTCTCTCCCTCTCTTTCTCCCTCCCTTCCCTTCTCTCTAAAAGTAAATAAAATCCTTTTAAAAATCATAGTTTTGCTGGCATTTTAACAGTTATTTTTTCCTAATCTATATGATTTAAGAATTAATTATATGGGATTGTAAATTTGGCATCTGGTATCTTATAATACAGATCCAAATTGCAGTTTTACTCTTTTTTCAAATTTTGTTTCACACTTTGTGTTTATATACTTGTGTGTTTTCTAATAGCAAGAAAGTTTTGAAAAAAGGCATAAACCTAATTGGAATCAGAAGTTTGCATATGAGGGGTAGGGAATGGGGGTTGGAAAGGGGATGAAAAGGAATCCACTATAGTTGTTCACAATGACCGTGAGTATTAGGATTCTGCAAACAAAAACACAAACAAAATTCTGGTGAGAGAGTGGGTGGTCGTTGAACTTCAGACTTTAAAGAAAAATTAGACTTAAGGGGACCAAGGTTTCATGTGACAGACCTTACTAATTCTTGTATTTATAAATATACAAAGAATTCACTAAACTAGACTGTTTTAAGACACCTGATCCATTTTAAATGGCATACAATTAATAGCTCTTTGCCAAATCTATACCTTTGAAATCTTTTCCTGCACAAGGTAAAGATTTCTGCGTTGTTGAGAACCACATGGTGAAATAGTAGGTGAGGAACCATGCAAGATAAGGCTGAAGACGTAAGCAAAGACTGGATCTCACAGGGTCATGTCAGCACTCGATCCTCTTTTTGTATTTTACAACTTGAGTGATTTAATTAATATTTTATGTCTCTCATCATTTTAAAAATGTATGTAATAGTAATATCCACTTAACATAATATCCTGGGTTATGCATCTATACCAGGCAAAAAAGAGTTGCAAGTTAACATGTGTCTTCACAGATTCTTTGTACTAATCAATCATAAATAATATGTCAGACACGAAAATTAAATAAACCTCAGGCAGGCCTGTTTGACAATGCTCTCTCTGACTTTAAATCATCACGGTGCTGACGTGACACTACACTGAACTCCACAATGGCCCAGAGAAGGGCTGTGATGGCCAAGAGCTCTTCGCCCAGAGCCGTAGTGGGAGGCTAGGCTGTGTTGGGTAAAGTGTGCTAGGCTGAGAGTCAGGAGCGTAAGATCAAATATGACTTTTGTCAGCTTCAGGGTTTCCATTTCCAAAGTAGAAATAAGTAATGGCAGCTTTTTCTCCAGATGCAGAATCTCAGGGTAGACATTTGATATTGGAACACCACTCTCAAAGCATGTGACTTGAAGGCTGCGTATCTGGCTGAGGCTAGGTGTCCGGGGGCAAAGCCTGGGTTGGGTGGGGCCCAACCACCCAAAGCTTCAGGTATAACACGGAGAGCAAAGGCTCCATCCCAACAGAAAGCAGGCTCAGGAACCACACCGTCTGAAGAGTCAGGAATAAAGAATGAGTCAAATTCAAAGTGAAGGGGGTGCTGTCACCCAGCCACAATCGGGAGAGATTGGAAGAGACTTTGACAGATCTGTGGACCTGCAGAGACAATGGGCCCTTGAGAGGGCAGAGTGTTTCTCTCAGGCAGCATTAAATGTGCCTGGCTGGCTCAGGCATTGGATGTGGGAGGCTGACACACCATTCATTTTCCTCTAAATGAAATGACTGTGTTCTTGTTTCACACGCCGACTGAGGGACAATTTAGCAGACTACCAATTCCACCATCTACAAAGTCCCCTAAAACTGACTTTCATATTGTGCAGGACCTCTTCCCTGAATTAGCCTGTTAATTGACTCAATTTTTCAGTTCATTTTGTGCAGTCAAGCTGGCCCTTCAGCACTCGTGTTAGATTGGGTGATGGGGAAGTTGCCTGAAACACACTGGAATCTTGACCACGAGGTGTGACATTACAACAGCTGCAGCCTCATGGTGCTCTCAGATTACATATTTCATATTTATAATAACTAGCAGAAAATATCCAAACCCTTTACAAGAGCACTGCTGAGATATCTCATTCTCAATTGTGGTTTTTTTGGCTTATAATTTTATTAAAATCTTCATTTTGTCTCATTGGGTTGAAGAAGATCAATAAATCAACTTCCAGGATTGTTGATAATAGTACAGATAAGAATAAGGCACTGAATGAATGTGTTTATAGGTGTGTGTGTGTGTGTGAGTGAGAGAGTGTCGAGTGTGTGTGTGACTCAAAAGGAGAAAAAGGAAGGGAAGTCAACACGTGGGGAAAATTAAAGAGAAAGACACTGGCTTAATTAAATTCTTATTCTCTAGCTTTTTTTATGTTTGGTTCTCATCGTAAATCACCTGATCTGCACCCCTGGGAACATTAGATCTTCTTTCCACTGCCTTCTATCTTATTTTTAAACTCCTGGCCAACAGTTGGCTGATGCTGGAAGTCCTTTGAGTCCACTGCAAACCCTTTGATCACTCAGAGACCCACCCCTCAAATTGCTGTTCACCTTCTCTTTGTTCTGCTCCCGTCGGCAACTCTAACACCCCAGGAATAACTCTGGGGCAGAACGTACAATACCCTTGACTGCATGTGCCACTTGGTGACACAAGGTTCATGTCAAGATGATTATAGATATAAATGTTTAAAAAAGAAAACTAGCATCCAATCAAACAAGACCAAAGTCCTTATAGATTTTCTTTTTAAGTAGTGTTAACAGATAATTTTCAGATTATCTTATTTTTAGAAAATAGTAAAATGAGAAAATATCTGTGAGTGCTTATTAAAGAATTCTTTTAGGATTCTGATGTTAGATGTTGAACTTATAGCCATGGTGATGACCAAGATATATTTCAGGAGGGGCAACTTAATATTTTTCACTTTGTTACCTAACAACATTTTTTGTTGGAGAATTAACAGATTGCAGAATACAACAAGAGTTTTATTTCTGAAATACGTCACATATATCCAATTTCTGCCTTTTTAATTGTGACTTCAAAAATGGATAATTACTCATACTACCCTAATGAAGAAAACATTTTTTACATAAGCATATGTTATATAATAACTTAGGAACATGATTAAGGAAAGAATCTTTATAATATCCAAAGAAATATATCATTGAATATCTCTTTTTTTTCATTATTTAACTGTAGAATATCTATTGATTGTTAATTAAGTATAGGGAAGTTTCTAACTACTACCTGAAAAATACAGTAAAATAAAAACATAGTTTCTGTATAAAGAGAGCTTAGAGCTTATTAAGGTGCATGAAACATGTAAATGGACAAAAATAATTAAACTGAAAAATAGGATGAGCTAATTGCCATAAACAAGGTGAACTTGTATTACTGGTAAAATTTTTGGAAAAGAAAAGATTTTCAATTCAAAGAAAATTGTGATGTTAGACATGTATATTTTAATCCCTTAATCGATCACTTAAAAATAACAAAAGTTGTTACTTAGAAATAGATACATTAAAATTAAATATTACAAATATTCAAATGAGAAAAAAAGGAAGCAAAGATATTACTCTGCCCAAGCTGCCATGAGAGAACACCACACGCGGGGGGCTTAAACAGGAGGCAGTTATTTCCTCACAGGTCTGGAGACGAGAGTCCAAATCGGGATGCCAGCAAATTCCATTTTTACTGACATGTCTTTCAGGCTTGCGGGTGGCCTCTGTCCTACTCTGTTCTCCCATGGCCCTTTTCTGTGTACACGAGAGAGAATGGAAGCTCAGGACCTGGTCATTTTCTCCTCATAATGACAACAATCCTATTGGATTAGGACCCCATCCTAGGACCTCATTTCACCTTCATGTATATGTCCTTCTAGGAAAGACCAAAATTAGAGGGACAAATGGGCAGAGGGTCTGGCTACAAGTGTCACCATTAGATGGTTTTTCTGGGGGTAAGGAACTCTTCTGGATCTTGATTATGGTGATGATTACACAACTGTATACATTTGTCACAAATTATAAAACTATATAAAAAGAAGATGGAATTTTACTGAATATAATTTTTAAATTACATTAAAAATAATAGAAAATACTTAAAAATGATCTTTTCCCTTAAGTAATTCAAGAAAAACAATATGACTTTTAGTATGATAGACTTCTTATTTGTCCCTTCAAATATCATTTTCACAATTATCTTTTCTCTCAGGGAAAAAACATTCATTCACTTTGAAAGATTCTTTAGGAGAACCAAGATGGCAGCGTAGGTAGACACACTGTGCCTCCTCGCACAACAAGAACTGACAGAAAATCTAACAGCAAGGAAGTTCGACACCAAGGAGATGAAAAATAAACATTCATCCAGACCGGTAGGAGGGGCAGAGATGGCCACCTGGGTGGAGAGGACTCGCGTGGCCATGGCAGGACCGAGACTGGCGGAGTGTGGGACTAACGGGGCAGGCAGTCCAAGCACTAGCAGACCCTGCGACCCCACATTTGCGCACAATAAACCGAGAGGGCCGGACTCAGAGTGGCGGAGAACGGGGCAGGTAGAGCGGCAGGTAGCACCCCACGGCCCCACATTCGCGCACAGATAAACCGGGACAAACGGCAGGGAGCGAAGCAGACCACGCAACCCATGGCTCCAGCTCCGGTAAATAAAGCCTCAAACCTCTGATTGAAAACACCTGCGGGGGTTGGGGCGGCAGCAGGAGAAACTCCCAGCCTCACAGGAGAGGTCATTGGAGAGACCCACAGGGGCCTAGGGCGTGCACAAGCCCACCCACTCAGGAACCAGCACCAAAGGGGCCCAATTTGATTGTGGGTAGCAGAGGGAGTGACTGAAATCCGCTGGCGAGTGGAGCAAGAGCCATTGCTCCCCCTCGGCCCCTCCCCCATGTATAGCATCACAGCGCAGGGACCAGCATTACCCCACCCCAGGGAACTCCTAAGGCTCCACCCCTTTAAGTAACAGACTTGTCAGGACAAAAAAAAAATGGCCCAAATGACAGAACACTTCAAAGCTCCAGAAAAAATACAACTAAGCAGCGAACAGATAGCCAACCTATCAGATGCACAGTTCAAAATGCTGGTAATCAAGAAGCTCACAGAATTGGTTGAATTTGGTCGAAAACTAGATGAAAAAATGAAGGCTATGCTAAGAGAGACAAAGGAAAATGTACAGGGAACCAATAGTGATGCGAAGGAAACTGGGACTCAAATCAACGGTGTGGACCAGAAGGAAGAAAGAAACATCCAAACCGAAAAGAATGAAGAAACAAGAATTTGGAAAAATGAGGAGAGGCTTAGGAACCTCCAGGACATCTTGAAACGTTCCAACATCCAAATTATAGGGGTGCCAGAAGGAGAAGAGGAAAAACAAAAAATTGAAAACTTATTTGAACAAATAATGAAGGAGAACTTTCCTAATCTGGCAAAGGAAATAGACTTCCAGGAAGTCCAGGAAGCTCAGAGAGTCCCAAAGAAGCTGGACCTAAGGAGGAACACACCAAGGCACATCATAATGACATTACCCAAGATTAAAGAGAAGGAGAGAATCTTACAAGCAGCAAGAGAAAAGAACACAGTTACCTACAAGGGAGTTCCCATATGACTGTCAGCTGATTTCTCCAAAGAGACCTTACAGGCAAGAAGGGGCTGGAAAGAAGTATTCCAAGTCATGAAAGGCAAGGACCTACATCCAAGATTACTATATCCAGCAAAGCTATCATTTAGAATGGAAAGGAAGATAAAGTGCTTCTCAGATAAGATCAAGTTAAAGGAGTTCATCATCACCAAGCCCTTATTATATGAAATGTTAAAGGGACTTATCTAAGAAAAAGGAGATAAAAAATATGAACAGGAAAAATGACAGCAAACTCACAGTTATTAACAACCACACCTAAAACAAAAACAAAAGCAAACTAAGCAAACAACTAGAACAGTAACGGAACCACAGAAATGGAGATCACATGGAGGCTTATTAATAGGGGAGTGGGAGAGGGAGAGAGGGGGGAAAGGTACAGAGAATAAGTAGCATAAATGATAGGTGGAAAATAGACAGGGGGAGGGTAAGAATAGTGTAGGAAATGTAGAAGCCAAAGAACTTATAAGTATGACCCATGGACATGAACTATAGCGGGGGAGGGGGGGAATGTGGGGGGGGCAGGATGGAGTGGAGTGAGGGGGGGAAATGGGGCAACTGTAATAGCATAATCAATAAATACATTAAAAGAAAAAAGAAAAAAGAAAGATTCTTTAAAGATAAATAATGTTTAAAAACAACTCATTTAAATCTGTTCATATCTTTAAAAATCTGATCAAGTTATACATTCTATATATTTTATAATATTCTTATTCATTTATATATTCAGGTTTCCACCTTGTAAAACCTGAATCAATGGAAGTGCAGAATTATATCCCATTCTAATTGAAAGTTTGAATATGTAAGTAAGTCATGAACTTTGAAGCACCTCCAAGACAGGTAAATTTAATTGCCCACCCTTAATGATCTCTAGAATCAATTCCATCTTCTGTGAATAGGTTTCATATTAATAGTTCATTTCTATAACCATGTGAAATTTTTACTCTGTTGTCCAAATTCCTATGAAGTGCTTCCAGCCTTTAAATTGGGACCAAGTCCACCAGATAGCTTACACCTGAGAGCTCTTGAGGTGAGGATGGATGGAAGGAGAAAGGCTCTTACTCAGGACTGTGCCACAGCCCACTTCTCAGACAAGCAGTTTGTTCTACCAGCTTCTATGGCTGAGTACTTTTGAGAAGTAACAAGTGGCTATTTTGTATTCAAATCCCACATAGAGTTAAGGATAATGGTATTCGTCTGCTCTCTCAAATTTTTTTCTATCTTTCTCATGAGCTGCTTCAATAACTTCCCTAAATTTATATTTGCCAGTTGCTTTATTTGTCTGGATTTCAGGAGTATTCAGCCAACTGCTACAGCCCCTCAAACTCTATGGTTAATGAAGCATGACCTACAACAAGCCTACATCCAGGTTAGTCTGGATTTCAAAATTTAATAGACTATTATTATTATTGAATTACTGGAACCTTTAGTAAAATCAGAAGATTTTAGGATTTCAGAAATTTAGTATTAGGATTTAATTAATCCTAATTAATCCTAGGATTTAGGATTAATCATTAAAACAGGAAAAGGAGAAAACAATTGCTGAGTGGTTTTATGAGTTCATCTAAATAGTTCTTATTATTTCCTTTTCCCTGTTGAATCATATCCTATGGTTCAAGTTCAAGCCTTATAGTTTTGCGTAGCTCTTGTTCCATTCAGAATGGCCATAAAATGTTGGTATAAAATTGCCATAAACTGTGTGCAGTAATGCATATTTTGTATGTGTAGTAAGTTGAAGAATATATGTGGATGCTGCCAAACAGCCTGTGAATAGATTAAGTGTATTTACTTTCCAGAGAACTGGAGGAGGCACAACTGCACACACTGATTCAACAGTATGTGAGGCTGAGTTAGAATGGTCTTCTGACAATAACAGATCTTTCTTCTCAAAGCTTATCTGTGGGGATGTGGTCAATCTCTGCTATATACCAACCAAACTGCTTCCTGTGAGTTTTGCCATGAACCACAGTGTGAAGATTTTTAAGCAGTAAAGAACGTGAAAGGTTTCTTGGTTGCTCTGCATCTTGAGTAGAGATATTCTGAAAAGACCTAGCAACAAAAGGAGTGTTGGAGTGCCCAACCTGCGACCTGCAGGCCACAGGCAGCTCAGGGTGATTATGAAGGCGGCCCAACACAAAATTGTACATTTACTTCAAACATAATGAGATTTTTTTGTGCTTATGTGCCACAATGTATTTAATGTGAGGCCCAAGACAACTCTTCTTCTTCCAGTGTGGCCCAGAAACACCAAAATGTTGGACACCCCTGGTTTATATATAACCAGTGAATGAAACTAAGCTCAGCCTTACTATGTGAAAATTAAATGTTTAAAATTTTTTGAAACTATTGAGGGAGTTTGATCACCAACTGAATATTAGATATTAGGAATTACTAAACTTTTAGATATGGTAAATGGTATTGAGGTTATACTTTGCAGAACTTCTTATCTTTAGAGGTAAGCATTGGTTACAGTTGCTATGATGTCTGGAATTTGCTTCAAAACAATCCAGGAGGTGGGGAAAGAATGGGCTTCCGGTGAAGCAGAATGGGCCCTACATTGACATTGAAGTTATAGGATAGGTCCAGGAGGGTCGGTGATACACAGGGTTGCACTTCATACACTTGCATATCTTTGAAATGTTCCACAATAAGTTTATTGATTTATATGTTTTTAGAAAAGAATCCCAGTACGTGCCTAATTAATCTTTTGGTTTTTTAAAACTTACATGGGAATTGACAAAACGGATTAAACATGGGATCTGGTAGACCGCCAAGCTCACATTATTTGTTGTCAAAGGGGATCCTTATTTTCCCTTTGTTGTTTTTTGGAGGAAGAACATTTAAATATTTAATAATTTGAGAGTTTATTTGCCTCAAAATATTTGCCAGTTCTATTTCCATTTCGCAGTTTCTCTTTCTCTTTTCTATTATCTAGATGCTCTGCTTTTTGTCTTCTTTCTTCTTGCCCTCCTCTCGTCTCATGTTGTATCCAGCACTCTTAGCTGTTTTCAGCAGGACAGTCAGCCCAGGGACCTAATGTGTCGCCGCTGGGTGCCGAAATTTCCTGAGCTGCCCAGTGTTTAAAGATCACCTGATAATGTTACCAAAATGGGCATGGGTGTTGATGAGATTATGCAGGAGGAACAGTAAAGAAGTAAAAAAATGTAACATTTCAGGAAGGGAAACATTCTCCTTATTCCTACTTCAAATCTCATTAAAAAATCCAAATAACAGATTTAAGGACAATACTTTCACTAGCCTGTTTCCAAAGAGCTCAGAGATTTGAACAAGTCAGAACATTTATCTGTTCAATCTCCTCTACGGAGATTTGCAATCTCAATCTAAAGGGTTCATTCCTCCTCCATAAAATATTTCAGTGTGCCTAAGAAAGGCATCTCTCATCGTTCATCAATATTAATGAATGGGAATTGCTCTTGAAACAGCCATATGCAAAAATGTCAAGCACATTTTAAGAGTTAAAATACCTTTGATTTGTATGTTGGTTGTGCTGCATCCTTAGAATCAGCAAGCACATTAACAAAATATATGAATGGAACTTTTAAAAGCCTCGCTGAGTACCAGCCCTTGTTGCACTGATCCTGCAGGCTCAGGCTCAGTGCTCCTCGGTCCTCATCAGGACTGGGAGTATCTTATGACCTTGCTGCTCTTTCTTATCCCACTGTGGTCTCAGTCCTCGGTGGCTTGAAGACAACACTCGAAGCCACGGCTTGCCTTGGTACCTGGTATGTTTCCCCAGTCAGGAAACATGGAAAGTGGCCCCCTGCCCCACCTGACTTCCCCCTCTGCATTTGTTTCAGTTGGGGGAAGAATTCTGCCCTGAAAACACCGGCCTGCCTGAAACATTTGGGGCACTCTGCCCCATGTTTACCTGTGTAAATAAACTCTACTTGCTATTGTGAGGGAATTAAACAGTATGTATTTCTTATTTCATGCCCATCATCAAGGCAGGTTAAACAAAAGTAGGGCCACTGTGCTCCAGAGATTAAGGGGCTCATTAACGGAAAACCATGCTGACATAGTCACCTAGACAGGCATTTGGAAGGGAAGCATGTGGTAGAAAGATGTGCTCTCAGGAGAGTGGCAGCCAGCAGCCAGCATCCTCAGTGTAGGGTCATTGAGACATTGGCACTCGAGCAGGAGAGTGACAAGCAGTTAATGTTGGAGATTAGTGGTGGACTCTGAAGGACTCTAGATAGGACCAACGGGCCAAACTGAGCCTTGCAGAGGCGACCACAGAGCACTTCAAAGGGCTGTTCAAAGAGTGCTAAATAAAAGTGATGTCAGAATAACAGATGAATAAAAAAGTGGAGGAGAAATCATAGTAGGACCACAGGATAGTGTTCAATAAAAATCCTTGGTTGGGCAGTTATGCACTGAAATAATAATGGACATAGCCAAGAAATATCATGGAGAAGAAATTGTCACGAAGTTGTCTGATTTGATGATGAATAAAGGGGAGGTTTCCTGCAACACATCCAAATTACTGTGACCACAACTTTATGGCAGCAGACATCCACTGTCATAGTGAGGAAAGTCTTCAAGGAGATGATGACTTCCGTTCTGAGTATGAGGCAGTTTCTCTGTAGGACGTGGTGGGCCAAGTTCAGACCTGCGGTGAGACCTCAGATCTGTGAGCAATAGAAGGCAGAAGAGAGGATGCAATTGTGACTATGGGTACAGCCTTGAATTCTGCGAAGTCCTGCCTCACCCCAGCAGAAGGAAGACAAGAGTTGTGCCTTCCCTCTGTCCTACGGACTGAGTGGGAAGTAGGAGGCAATGGAAATGCTTTCACTCAACAATATTTTATAATCTTACTTTGTGTAAACAAAGCTCTGCATACATGTGAATTGGCAATAAACAACACTAGCCCCTAAATTTTAAATGCACACCTATTTTTGGTCTATTCTTGTTCACTGGAATTTGAAAATGTAAAATATCCTAAACTGAAATATACACAGAAAATAGATTATAAAAAATCAGAGCAAGAAATTAAGTCTAGGAAGTCAGAATTTATCTACATTGAGGTAAACACTGTAACCTTATGAATGCTGAAAAGTGGAAAGAAAGAGGTCATATGATACCTGGAGGGTCCACGTTAACACCAAAGAATGCGGTATGGCCCTCAACGTGAGGTAAACCCCATCTTTCAGTGTGAGCCTCGAACTTCCTTTCACCATTTTCCTAGATTATTTGTGTTGTCTTGACATTTCTCTTTAACATTACACTATCGCTGGGCATAGTAGTTTATTTAGGGAATGGATGACAAGAGAAATTTTTAGTGAAAAGTCAAAAAGTATGAACTTCATATAGATAACAGTAAAGCAAATTACCACTGAGTAGACAAATAAAAAAATACAATAATATTTTAAATGTGGTTTACTGAAATAAAAACTCATGTCATTCATAAGTCTGTCAGCATACTACCTAATAAGAGGATCAAGCAAATATTATTTTCTATGACCTAGTTCAATAATTTGGAAACAAGAAGCATTAGTTATAATTGACCAGAATATTGAATTCACCTAGCTAGATTTGATACCTAGAAATACCAAACTGTCAAATTGAAAACCCATCTTTCCTCTCCTTAGTCACGCACGTGATCATCGAACCCTTGGGAAAATGTGCTTGAAATCATTACTAGCCAGCATTCAGTTATGAGACTTTTCAATCAAGGCTCTTGTATCACTATTGCTTAGCAGTTGTCATTATCATCTCCAATTTCACAAGCAAAGTAGGCCAGGCATAGAATGACCCTCTGAAGGTCATAGAAGTTAGTGTGACAGCTGACCTTTCAAAATTAACTCACTAGCCCAAGCGAGAGCCACATGGGGGAATAATGGAAGATGAAAATAAACAGGTTAAAAGGTAGTTTTGGTGCTTTCAGTGTCTGGTCAATCCCTTTCCATAAAAAGCATTTCTAAACAAACATACTCATTTTTAAAACATTTTATCGGTTTTATTCTGAGTCTCTTAGACTTCAAGTAAATATATGTAAAAATGTTTTGTTTTGCTCAAAAAATTATTTATAGAGATACTCTTCTAGTCCAAGCTCTGTGGCAGAGGCTGGTTCTTAGAAAGTAAATAAAATGCTATTCCTGCTCTTGTATAGCTTTTACTCTAGTAGGAAAAGATAGAAATGTAAATAGAGTGTCCCAATGCATTACAATAATTGAAATTATAGCCCTAGTACCTAACTACAGGATATGGAGAATGGAGATTCTGAGGGAATCAGAAAAGCAGAAAAGCTCCCAGGGGGCAGGAGGGAGGCGGGGGGCGGTCTCTGAACCAAGTGTGTGGACACAGATAGAAATGAGCAAGGTAACAAAAGTGTATTGTGTAGTATGGGCACAATATGAAACAAGAAGCAGTGCAGTGCGGGCGTGGGTGTGGGCCCTCCAGAGTGACCAGAACATAAACTATGAGGGCACGAGGGCAGACAGGTCCCACAAACCAGATGCTGAATAAATTCCTGTAATTACACTCTGAATATAGCATCTATGCTTTTATTGATTCTGCTACTCATTCATTATTGAGACAGTAAAAGGGAACAAGCTTCACAAATGCTTCATTTAGGATTTCCTTTTCATTTCAGTTTTAAAATGGGGCACATGGGCACCCCGGACCCAAGGGGAGAAGTGAGGGCACCGGTCAGTCCGGCGTTCAACAGTCACGGGTCTCTGCCGAGGAGCGCACAAAGGAGAGGCAGAGCGGCGGAGACTGAGGTGGAGATGAGAAGCTCCTTAGGTCTCTTCCTCTGAACCAGCCCGAATCTGCTCCACAAGAACCAAACCCACCCTAACGGGGTTGTAAGGGCCCGACTAACAGCACTTTCCCCCTGTGTCTAGTCCTTGATCTGATTGAGAAATTAAAACAAAATACCAGCACGGACAATGAAAGTCCTAACTACTACCCTGATTTATGTCGACAGTAGGAGATGTGGCTTATCTTGGGTGTGAGGCTCTCCCTGGCCCTGACCCCAGAATTAGGCCCAAGTACCCTCATAGGCAGTGGGACAAGTGCTGCCAGGCGGGCCTTCCCATGAGAAGAAGCTGCTGCTACAAACTGATGTCTGGACCAGCATAGAAACACTTGCTTCCTGTGGGCAGGAAGGTCCAAGGCAAAGAGTGGGAGGACACCCAGTACACTGTTTCTCCCTCTACATTCATCAGCGACAGTGCTGTTCCTGTTGGGGTGGGCCAGCAGGCCAGCCCCCCGGGTGTTGGCCATTGAGTCACACAGGGCCAGGCTCAGGGGTCCACACTTGCGGGTGAACCTCTGCAGTTGCCGTTCTGAAGTTTGCAGGAATTTTATCTTGCAATCTGTGTTTTGCAGGGGAAATCCGATGGGCCCTTGGGGTATGCTCCAGGGCTTGGAGAGTGGGCTCAGGGAGGCCCAACTTGACCCTGCCCACGAACAGGTTCTCAGCTGTCCACTCTTCTACAGCCTGGCACCCTGGTCCCACCCCCTTCCCCAGTAGTCACCGCCCCCCCTCCACACACACACACACACACACAGTGACTGTCTTGGGAGGAGGGCACAGCAGTATCTGCTCCTTCTTTTGGCAGGTTTGCAGCTGTATTTGGGGACACTCAGTGTGTCCCTGTGAAGGGAATCCTCTCACCAGCCCACCCAGGTCTCAAAGGGCAGGGGTTACGGTCCAAGAGGTTAGGAGCCAGACTGGAGAGCGGGAGTGGAGCACAGGGTCCTAGCGGCTGAGTGGGAAACAGGAGGCAATGGGAGTGCCATTCACTCTTCAATCTTTTACAGTCTTATTTTGTGTAAAAATTGCTCTGCATATATGTTTTGTTTTGTTTTATTTCGTTTTCTTTTGTTTTTAACAGAAGGCAGTTCTGATTTAGGCTGTCTTTACATAATGAGGATTCAGATCAAAGTTTTCTCTTTTTGAAGTAAAATGAAAGAATTAACGAATGAGATATAGTTGCCTTAGGGTTTTACGTAATGCATTTCTGAGTCTCAAATTGAAATTAACAATAAGGATATATCTAGAAAATGTTGAAAAAGAAGCCAAAACCTAAAATGCTATTTGTCCAAATAGGTAAACAGTGAACATTCAGACCATAGAAAGAGAAATAAAAGTTCCCACGTGGCTGAGAGAGGTCTCTAAATCACAGGGACATTAGTGGCAGCCACTTCCACAAAGACCTATATTTAAAGGACAGGCACGCTCTCCCAGCTCGCCTTTGCCCCAGAACGATTGCGGGCAGATGGCTATTCTAAGGTGCCGCATCCAGCTACTCGGGGTGTCATCCGTTCTCTCTGCTCCACGGGTACGTGTGTCTTTTGGCTGTTTGCTTTGATTACCTGCCTTCCCTGGTGACTCATCCTGACATCAGATCACACTGTAGGTCATTGTACCAATTTTACTGTAAAGGTGAATCACATATTTAAACAAACCACGTGAATATTGCATGGGATATTCCCAAATATATAAATAGCTGGACTTGATAGACTAGAAATGCCCAAATACACTATATTAACAAAAGGTCTCGCTACTATATAGCATTTTTTGAACATGCCATTCTAATATAACCATAGAAATATGTCTACTTTGGACTAGGAAAGTAAAATATTAATCTATTTATTTTTCAACTACCTTATCTCCCGAGTACCTTATGTGCCAAGTCCAAAGCTAATTTTGGAGATACATTGAAGTTTAGCCATTGTTCTGAGTGTAGTTGATTTTGAGGGCACTTACAAAAATACACTGCACATTTTGTAAGTGGCATTAAATTAGAAACATTAATTTTTATCAGTGAATGATTTCCAATAACGTATATGCCTCTTTAGGAATAAATTTCTGAAGTGACCTAAATGCCAATCTGTAAATGAGTGGATCTAAAAATTGTGGCACATTTACACGATGGAATTCTACACAGCAGAAAGAAAGAAGGGGCTCCTACCCTTCGAGAAGACATGTATAGATCTTGAGAGCATTATTCTGAGTGCAATAAGCCAGGTGGTGAAAGACAAATACCATATGATCTCACCTATAAATGGAACCTGATCAACAAAACAAACAAGCAAGCAAAATATAAATAGAGACATTGAAATAAAGAATAGACTGTGGGTAACCAGAGGGGAGGTAGGATGGGATAATGGGGAAAATAGGGAAAGGGTCATCAAGGAACATGTATAAAGGACACATGGACAAAGCCAAAGGGGGTAGGATCGCGGGTGGGAGGCGGCGATGGGTGGGGCACAGGGAGAGGGACAGGGGAAAATGGAGACAACTGTACTTGAAAAACAATTTTAAAAAAGAGCTAAGAAAAAAGGAATAAATTTCCAAAATTTTACATTTTCATGTATGGAAAATTTCTATATTTTCAATTTAATTTTATAATTCTAAAATCATATTTGTTATGTCTAAAATAGAAAATATATACACTCTTTATTTTTGAAACTCATCAATAATCAGAAAGACTTGAAGAGACTATAAGGTAGTAATTTAGATAAACGCTAAACATTTGGCAACATTGCTCTCCCAGATGTAACCATATATTTTAATTCAATCCAAAAGTTCTTGAGTCAAACACAGGATATGAATTATAAAGGTAGGAAATAATTCACAGATTCATAAGGATCATCTTTTATTGAAAATTCACTGGTGTTTCTTAATTGTTTAAAGTTAATGTATCTTGTTTAGTTTTATATCTGTTATTTAAAAATAACACTAGTGTTGGCAATTAAGAAACAGGTTTCAATTCAAAAAAATTACTTTTACACTTGGGGTAGACATTTAAATATGTTTCCTTTGTTTCTGAGCTATTTAATAAAAATGTAAACATCATGTAAATGTTCAAATAGCGTGCACAATCAGCTTCACTTCTAAGAAGCAGTGTGCTTACATAAAGTGGATAGCAGTGAGTATAAGTCTAAGGTATGTTTAACCCTTGAAACTGGAAACATAACTGTAAGCCATACAAATTTGGAAAAAGCATTCCATGAGTCTTTCTCGAACTTTGAAAAGGCCCAGCATTCTACTGATACAAAAGACTATTAAATGGGAAATTTCTATCAGTACTTTACCAGGTTTCCTTTGCTGAAAAAGATCCAGCTTTTACTCAGGCTGGAATATGTTCTATAGAGTTGCCACGTGAGGAGAAGCTTAATTGCAAATCAATATAGTTTTGCTTCCAAGCATTTGCCCTTTTGCTTACCAAAATGGAGCTTATATATGAAGACACTAAGGGAGGTCAAGGTTGACTTGTCCCAGACTTTCCCCTGCTATTTGACATTCCAAAGACAGACTTGGCCTCCTGCAAGGCCCCAAGGACACCAGTTATGGCCCAGGGTTTAAGGCAGGAAATCCTGATCCACCGTAAGATAATGCCAGAATTAGGGCCGGTGCCTTCCCAACCTTGAACACTGGTTCAGCAACTCCTCCTGCAAGTTTGCCATGACATACAGCCACAATTGGTGACATACAGCCACAATTGGTGACATACAGCCACAATGGCAGGACTCAGACCCCAGTCCCCAAGTGCTCCCTCGCCAGTCAGACCAGGAGAGGGTTGTGCTGGCTGGAACAGACTGGAGCCAAGGTTTTGAGAAGAGTCTATGCTTCTCTGTCCACTTTTTAAATGCCTTGTAGCCCTAGGGTAGGAATCATTGTGCCTGAGGCTGGCTTCAGGCTTTATCTCTGAGTGCTGCCCTAGGAGAAATGGACACCCTCACAACTCCTCAGCAGTTTTCCCAGTGGTGCTGCCGCAGCAGGTCTGGTGGGGGTGCTGCTTGTCAAGGCGACAATTTCTGGCGTGGTAGTGCTCCTTCAGTCTGAGTAGTTGTGTCCACCTCTTCATAAGCAGGGTTCCAAGCTCCCCTGAGCAGCAATTTTTAGCTGCTTTGGGAGAGGGTTAGGATCATCAACCTCTTTGAACCTCACATCCTAAACTCCTTAAAGCAAATTCTGTCCTTAACGTTTAGTCCGACCATCAAACCACACCTTCCCATTTCGTGACAGTTTTTCTTGTTTGTTTTTTTTCTGGGCTGTGACTCTTATCTCTTTAAGCTCTTTCCCTTGTTCCATTCAAGGTTGAGTGTGTACATTTCCATTCCCCACATGGCCTATATTCTAAGGCAGATCATTCCAAACACACTCTATAAATGTGGTGAAAACCTGCCAATTTTTCAATGATTTAGGGACAAACTAAAATGTATGGGCTTCGTTAATTTTTTTTTTTGCTTTGTTCTTGGAGCTGGATTTTTTTTTTTTATTTTTATTGTTAGGAGCTGGATTTAAGAATATAAAAATAACACAATCCCACAAAGCTTGGGCTCTAGAATCAGAAAACTTGACTTAGGATCTTCTTGTTATATCCTAGTCTGTGTGAACTTGGGAACATTTTTCTATCTGTTTTTATACAGCACACACAAATATATGTTACATGTATGCTTTATTTATATTTATACATATAAATATTGTATAGCAAACACACACATATTTTATACATACATAGTGTTTAAAATAAAGTATGTTAATATTTAAATAATAATAAAACCCAACACCATTAACTAAGACTTCTCTTTTGTTTTCCTGGGACTAAATGAGACCTTTTTCATCCAAAGGATGAGAAGGTATCTCAGAAATGACTGAGATAAAATGATATTTCCATACATTTTATATAGGAAGAATCAAAGCAGGACAAATTAATTATGACTGTTATTTAACTAAAAGGATTCTAAAAAGTCAATCTTACACCAAATATTCTATCCCCAAGTATTGTCACGAACCTTCTGTATTAGTACTAAAGCAGTATATATTCAGCAGGTCACTGTATGTTACCTGGGGGCAAATACACAATGCCTTCTGCATCTATTGTATTCATACAAACTCTGTCATTGTATCAGTGGCCTGAGTTACTTTTCCGAGCTGTGTTCAGATCACATGAGTTTTTGTTATGGGGCAGGAGCAAGAAGAGCCTTAGAGCAGAGTGTTGTTAGTGCTGGCCGTTTTGAAGGAGCATTTTAGGAGCACTGATTTCATGGTGAGTTTGCACAGGGGTTCAGATTGAAATCAGGATGTAAAAAGAGAAATAAGTAGGACAAAAAGTACATATGTTATGAAACCAGACAAACAAAAACCTGGACAATTTTACAATTACAAAAACTGCAAAGGGCTTCTACTGGGGCTGAAAAGGCAGTCTAGAGAGACAATGAATGCATACAGATTGCCTGAAGTCTGAACGCTCGTAACTTCTAGCGGATGAGGGGAAGAGAGAAGGAGAGAGAGAAAAGGGGAGAGATCCTTTCATTCTCCCCTTTTAGAGTTGATTTTGTATTTTTCCTAGTCACTCATTCATTACCAAAACCTGCCTCAAATTTCAGCCTGTCCTCAATATAGTTTACCGTTCTTTTAGTGTAGGTCGTTAATGCCTTCAGCCACCTGGCACAGCAAAGCAGCCCTATATTGAGGTGAAGGCAGGGCTAGATATTTAAGAGGAATGGAACAGTTCCAAGTAAGAAATTTATTATCATTAGTTCAAAGATAAAATAATATTTTGCAAAATGAATAGAATTTTTGATGTCATATACATTCTTCAGGTTTTATGTGCACTTAATTGTCTGTCAATGTGTTTTCACGTAGTCTTAAGTTACTCAAATGCTTTCAGTTTTTTAATATTTTTAGGCAAGAACCCTTCAAGGGCAGGTTCCTAGTATTCATCAAAAACATGATCATGCCCTGACTGGTGTGGCTCAGTGGATTGAGTGCCAGCCTGCGAACCAATGAGTCACGGGTTCGATTCCCAGTCAGGGTGCGTGCCTGGGTTATGGGCCAGGTCCCCAGTAGGGGGTGCTCCAAAGGCAACCACACATTGATGTTTCTCTCACCGTCTTTCTCCCTCCCCTCCCCTCTCTCTAAAAATAAAATAAATAAAATCTTTTAAAAGATTTTATTTATTTTATTTTGTGGATACAATTTGTTAAAAAATGATCATTATGAATGCCAAAATAAAATAAAATAGATGTTGAAAATATGTTTTAGTAAATAGTTACAACATATCATTACCAATAATTTAGAAATTAATCATATGGAATGGATCAAAAAGTTAATTGGCAAAAACACTAACAGTATTTTTAAAAACATTAATGCCAGATATAATATTGACATATTTCGCAAGCAACAATTTTATTTGTACATGTGGATTTTTTCTTCGTATATTGCACTCATTGGGTGCCTACATCAGAGCTGCACAATAGAAATATGAGGGCCAAGGGATATTTTTAAATTTTCTAGTAACCATATTTAAAAAGGACAAATGGGCCATCTTGACTTTAATATATATTATTTTAACCAATATATTCAAGAATTATCATTTCACTGTGCAATCAATATAAAAGTTATGAATGAAACACATTGTATTCTTTTATTCCTACTAAGTCTTTGGAATCTGGTGGGAATGCACATTCCCAACACACCTCAGTCAGGACTGACCACATTTTAAGAGCATGTAGCCACAGGAAGCCAGTGACTGCTGTGTTGGCCCACACAAATCTAAATCATAGTCATTACTCATTTCAAGTTCACTGTGATTCATCGTCTGTCCTAAAAGCATTATAGATTTACTTCCTTACATTCTTTACTTTTTTACATCACTCAGTGCTTATAAGTGCTGATCCCAGTAATGTATCCATACCTGAATGAGAAGAATAATCAAGTCATTTAGCCAATAGTGCCAGGAAATTACTTCAAGTGTACTGATTGTTAAATTGCTTCTGAGGGCACTTATCAAACTGACATTGTTTCTCAGATTTGGGCTTCTTTGGGTAATTTAGAGACATTAGTGATTTTTCTTAAGTACTGATTTGAAGTTTCCATTTATGCACTATTACAAAGCTCATAGACCTTAACTTTTTTAAGTTAAAAATTTATCAACTTAAGTAATTTTTTGAAAACTATGATTTCTGCCCTCATGAAACAAACACAATATTAGATCATAATATTAAGTGTCTTAGATGTTTTGACCTTGACTATATCTTTATAGACCATATGTATCAGTACTGAAAGTAGGAGTTTTAAAACATCTACACTATTACTGTGAACACAAAAAATTGTTGAAAGAATGCTTCTGTGTGCCCATTAATAAGAATCAATGCTAAAATATGGATACGATTTTTAAGCACCCCGCACTGACAGTGGCAAATAGTACTTATGAATACTTGCGGTAGAACCAAGACTAGCAGACCGCAGACATTCAGGGTTAGAGCAACATGAAACAAAACCAGTATATTAACAGACATGAGTTTATTTGGTTTCCACTGAACCCTGAAAAGCTAATGGCACTTAGATGACAGTCAGTAAATATTTGCTGAAAAAAATGGGAAAATAGCCATCTGAAGATGCCTATTATTTTCTCAACCCTGAAGGTAACAGCACATTTCTGAGAATACAAAATTGCATGCTGAGTGGTCCTAGAATATTAGAAAGAAGAAAAACAATTTTATTTCCTCTCTATCTTGGGAGTAACAATCTATAGTTAAATGGATTTTTGTTAAATAACCATATTTTAAAACTACATATTACCACTAGGTTAATATTGTTGTGGAGATATTTGATATCTTTTTAGAGATGAAGATTTTCAGTTAGGTATAGTTGGTATAAAACTGTGTAGCTGGTATATAATATGATGAAGAAATACCATTTTAAAGTTTAGGTTAAGATATAAACTTTTCAAATACCAAAAGGGTTTTAGTATTGAAGGTGGGAGGTGGGGATGGTGGGGTTGGGAGGAGTGGTGGGGAGAAAATGGAGACAACTGTACTTGAACAACAATAAAAAAAAAGTATAACCTTTTCAAAGAAATTTTAATTTTAATTTCTTTCCTTTGAAAAGAAAGAAATTAAAGAAGGGGGATTCTTGAGGGAATAGCTTAGCATTGAGGCATAATACTCAAACTTTAAGTTCATGCATAGACAGAACCTTGCCATTTGGAAAGATAAAGTGAAAGAAAAATCAAATGAAAACCAGCCATTTAGTTATACATGATGTGCCTTCCAAGGGATCATAAAGCATAGTGAAATAAGAGGAATACTAAACACTTTAAATCCACATAAACTTCTTCTCTTCTTTATGTTTGAGGAAGAAACTTCAACAATCGGCCTGCCCTGGTTACACACAATCATAAACCATTTAAGTCTTTATTCCAGCCACAATATTGGCCATCACAGCTCGACTGGCACATTCTGGCCCCAGTCTACTGGTTGATATTTTTTAGAGTTGATGTGCCTTTGTGGACTGCTATCAGTATTTACTAACGGATGATATAAGTGAACATTTTGTGTTAGGTATTGCAAGGCAACACCCCTTTCTATTCAAATAAAACTATGTCCACATAATTATAGGACTTGACAACTTTTATCCCAATCATTTGAAGAAAGGGCTTTTACACAAATATTGAGATTTCTTTTATTTGGTTGAAGGAACTCAATCAACAAGATATTTCAAACCAAAAATGACAATCCTGGGTTTCAAATATTATATTCTCTCTCTCACACACACATAAACACACACACACACACACACATACACACGCAAGACTAATAGCCCCTCAGAGCCACTAAGTATTACGTGGTCTATTTACTCCTATACTTTGAAACAGCAGTCTGCGATTCATTGGACTGAGGATCCCTTCACAGTTTTAAGGATTTTAGGGAATCCAAAGAGTTTTGGATTGTGTGGGTTATATCTGTAAGTCTTTAGCACACTCAAAACTAAAATTGAGAAAAAGTATATTAACTATTTGTTGATTCATTTTAAAATAATAAAGCTATACATTATAACATGTTTTCAAACAATAACTATATTTTCTTCTAAAAAGTGAGAAGAGGCATTGTTTTGCTTTTCAAAAATCTCTGTAATATCTTGACTTAGAACATGGAGTCTCTGAATTCTGAATATCTGCTTTTGCATTACTTCTGTTGAAATGTGTTGGATGAAGTATATAAAAAATTCAGCCTCATATAAGATATGTATTTGGAAAAGGGGAGAGTCTTATAATAGCCTTTTCAGATAATTGTTATATTTTTGATACCATACCAAAATATGACAGGTAGGAGTTTCTTACAAGTTCCCATGTGAAAACTGTCATGTCCTGTGTAATCTGAAGCCATAAGAACAATGTTTTGTACTCTGTTAAATTAAAATTTGTGAGTTTATCTTACACTTCCAAATGGATCTTCCATCTCTGTGTAATGTCATTCATTTGTCATTTGGAAAATATCAGTTTCAGTTGTTCAGTTCTTTCGAATATTGACCTATCTCAGTATATAATACCAAAACTTCACCCTCATACTATCACCACCAAGCTCATGAGGAAAGTGCCAGCAAGTTGCAGGATCACCGTGGTGGGTACGGTTTTCGGAATTCCATCACTTGGAAGCTCAAACTGTATTAGCAGCAAACAGTGTCAGTTGTTTTCCTTGAAACTGCGGGTCAGTTTATTCCTTTTGAGAAAATATCTCCTAAGTACCCAAGCCTGAATAACCAGAGAGTTTCTGTCAATCATTCTTTAAAATAAAAATGATTTTCCATTGAAAAGTGGGCTAGTTCAGCTCACAACTCAAACAATCAGACCTGTGCTTTTCTTCGAGATAGTCATGCTACTTTGGTATCCAGAAGCGAATAATGCATATTTCCTATTTCCTTACACAGAATGTTAAAAGGTGCAGTAAAGAGTAAAAACTTGATAAAATTAATGTATTTTACTACTAAAACAGGAATGTCTTAAGCAAAGGCAACCGTTGTTTCACTGTGCTGATGGTGAGAAACTCGATCGCAAGTATGGTTTGTGCCGCTGTCTTAATTCACACTAAGCCATCAGCAACTTTATCCATGGTTGCTTTTGCATCATTCGTGTCAATGGCAACACAAAAGTCATTGATGTCTTCATATAATTACAAAAATGGTTTTGCCCATCCTGAAGATCTTGCAGGATCTCAGAGATACCACACTTGGAGAACCATTGCTGTGTTATTTCACTTTGCAGGGTCCAGCTTCAGCCTGAACACCTTAAGCCAGGACATCTCTTCTTATCACAGCAGTGATGGTCTTCCTTGGATAAAGCTGAAATCCATCTCCCTATAACTTTCACCAGTAAAGCCTACCAACTTCGACCTCTTGAGAAAGCCTGAATGCCCAATGCATTTGAATAGCCAAGATAATATAAAATTATCTTGAAAAATAAAAATACGCTTCCTAGGTTCTATTATTTGTTAATCATTTGGAAAATTGCACATTTTCCATAGTAGAAATTTATTGTTTAATTTGGAGTAAAGACTTCTCTTATCCCAAGAAAATCATTTTGAGTCTCTTATTAATGGTCCCTCCCCTCTGTGTTTCTACACTCCCTCACTTCTGTTCTGCTCACTGCCAAAAGCACAGGCCCTCTGATTTTAATTTCTTTTAAGCCAAAGCATATGAGAAATTAAAGTCATCCAAATTCTACTTAAGCATTCCTAATATTTATGTAAAAAGACATGAAAATGTCAAATATACTCTTACATGAGTATATATGAGTTGTTAAGGAAAGTATTTCATATTAAAATTATTTTATTTGAATTACATAGAATCTTTCTTCAAAATGACTTAAAGATGTTGAAACCCACTATTGTTTGTTAAATGTGTTTGCATAAATCTGCCTTTTACTGACAGCAAGTTACTCTGAGATGATATATACAGGATGAATTATTGAACTGTTTCTTGTTTTCAATAAATGACAGCTTATTTTAAGGATAACCATATTTTTGAAATTCAAGCTTATACGATACCTGAACTAAGAGGCATCTTTCAGCTAGTACCTAAGAATGAAACTATAACATGTTAAAACAATTTTTTAAAACTATATCAGAATAACAATTATATAAAATTTTCTTTTTTAGAAGGGAAGAAATGAATACTAATGGAGACATCTAATCTTTTAAAAATATTTATACATGAATAAGTCACACAATTTACTTCTAAATTCTACAGATCAGTTTTTAGAACTTTTTTAAACAGGAATTGCAAAACTCAACTGCACTAGACACATCTGATTTAAAATATGCACAATAAAGAAATGAAAAGCATGAACTATTTTCTAAACATTTGAAAATCTGATTATTATTTCTGGATTTTAAAAAATAAAACAAATCTACTTCCTACATTTTATTATATGCAAATATATTGAACTTATTTTGTTTTTTTAATTTTGTTATAAATTTTAAAATAGTTTGTTTAGTGTTTAAAACACAGCTTTTCAAAAATAAATTCAAATAAAAATTACTCTATATCTTCCTCTACCAAAATCATTCTAAGTCCTAAAAAAGGAGAAAAGAGTTAAGACAATCTTATTGATCTACTCACAGATGTTCACATTTTAGTATACTGGATCAGTAAATAATTAATAGAATAATTAAGATCAGGTTTCCCTGAATAATTAATGGAATTGCCATTAACGTGTATTTTCCAAAGCCTTACTTGCTAGGTTTTCAAGATGCCATTCCTTCTCGGTTCTAAGTTTTTGATCAGACAGTTGAGTTGAACAGAGACAAACAATCCTGGTTTCTCTCCCTTTCATTACCAAAGGGCTTTTTAGATCAACGAACAGGAATGTCCTATTATGGTAGGTTTCATTATTGTAATTATTATTCGTCTGTCTCTCTCCCCCTCCACACCATGTTGCAATGCAATAGAATACAGAGTGTATGTTCCTGCCCCACTGATGTTAATTTCATCATGCAAACTCTTTAAGTAGTGCAATGGAGTAAACGAAAATCTTGAAACATGCATGCAGATCTAGCTAGCCGTCTTGCATCATATCAACTGCCATGAGAATAGATGTTCCAGGTAGTTCGTGGTCCTCAGAGAATGAAAAAATATATGGGGTAGCCTAAAATGAATTGGCATTCTGGAACCTCTAGTCCAAATTCTGGAAGTCAGCTTAGCCAGGGAGTAGCAATTGACCTGGAATCCCATGAGGAAGGAATAGATGCTCTTTGTTTTACGCCACTGTGACTTTTTTTTTTTTTCAATGAAATATTGCAGCAGAAGAGTGTCATGGCCTTAGGATACACAGAGGTCCGGGCCAAAAAAAAAGAAAGAAAAAAAGACCTGACTGTGTCCTCATGTCAGGATGCAGAGCCTGATGGCAGAAAGTGGGGCTTGTCATCTGCTGGGAGAGCAGGTTGTAAGACCAGTTGTGTCTTCTTGCTAAAATAGGTGTGCTTTGTTAGATTATTAGATATAATTTTATTGTTACAGCAGACTGAGTAGCAAGGGGATATCTATAATATTTCCAGTATATCATATGTTGTTGCCATGCTTGGGTTTTTTTTTAAGTAGCAAGAATTCATCCAATATAAAACAAAATAATTTCAAATATAATACAAATATATACATTTGGCTGTAGCCAGTAGATTAGAGTGGTTGAAAATCTTTTGGGGGGCATGTTGTGTGACTGACTACTTTATCATATTACCCCTAATTGTCCTAATGGACACTGCAAGTCAGAGATCACTTGTTCTCACTCCCAGGAACTTGGGAACTCTAGAAGCCAAATTTGTATGAATGTGTGTGTATGTATATGTAAATATATATTTATATAAATATATATATATATAATATATATATATATATTCTCCCATTCCTTTCTAGCTACCATAACTAACCAAAAGGATCTAACTATTGCTGACAGTTAAACTGTTTAGGTCAGTCTGGAAAATGAAAATGTATATTCCTGTCACTTATTCAGAAACATGTACTGGCTCTCATTTGCAATTGCTTTGGCCCAACTGATAAGATAGTAAGTAGGATATAGTCCCTTGCATAGATTTAAACAACAAAAGCTAAGTGAGAAGGATTAAACACCTTAGGGAAATTTTAATTTTGCAGAGAAGGAAAGTGAAGTGTGTTGGGAATCTTGCCCAAGGTCACAATCTACGGAAGCACCCACACCATGACCCCCAGCTTCATTCAGCTGCGTGGGTAGGGAATCCCCACCCCTTGATTTTGTCTCGAGATCAAAGTGACCAGGAACCTCACCTTTTTGGACTCTATAGGCATTCAAAGCAGAATGGAATAGACGCCAACGGGTAGGAATAGCATCTTTGCTGGTGATTTCACCAGAGCTAAACGTCACTCCTAAAGTAGTGGGTGTCACGCCTAAGGAGAAAGCAGTGTTGGCCATTGCCAAGGGCATGGTATTTATAAGACAGATAGGTTTAAGTCTGGGGAAAGCCAGTGCTTCAGCTCTTCCATGCTTTTTTTGGTGGGGGGAGAAGGTCTCAGACATTTCAATATGAGGCAATTGTATGGGAAGAGTGATTTTCCTAGGTAGGTGTATATATTTTCTTCTTATTGAAACCAGGAGCAGTAAAAAGAGTAGAATGTAGCTGAGAGAAGAGTAACCCTGCTGCTTGTGAGAAGAGGCTATGTGTATTTTCAGAGTGGTTAAACCGTTAGTGGTTCAATGATTTTTGAAAACGATTTGTAAGACTGCTGCAGGGGACATATAAGTAAATGTTGATTGATTCGCTGAAGGATGCTGGCTCCCAGGGGAAGTAAGGGACTGAAAATATACATCTGAGGCTCTATTCTCGTCCCACACCTACTTTGCTGCTCCAGAGGCAAGTCCTTTCCATTCAACAGGCCTCTGATTTCTCCTTACATGGGTTTCACCTCACATGGATGTCACCGCATTTGTTAGTGAGGTCCCAGCCAACCAAAGCACTGCCTACATCACGAACAAGGTGATATTGGCAGGTTGGTGGGAAAATTCGATAAAGAGGTCAGGGGAACAATAGCAGTAAAAGCTGGTTGTGTGTAGCCTGAAATGCTCTGAGGTGCAGATTTATAGCCATTGTTGCTCCCTGAGACCCACAGGAAGGTTGACAGGCATAAAAGTCTGAGAAATTCCTCTCAGATAAAGGTCTTCCTCACCCTGCTGATCCATGAATGAACATTTTCAGAGTGCAGTATTATGCCTTTATTTTATTAAGAGATAATCACAAAGGTCAAACTTTGGTACTGGTCAGCAGAGTCAAATATCTTCTCACGGATATGCTGTATCCTTATTTATGGCCTGATTCAGATTTTACATAGTTTATTCCTATCTTATTCACTTTCTTAAAAGTTCTGAAATTGCCCAAGGAAGACATCCTTTCAAAGAATGTGAATAACCTGCATGATAGAATGTGATAAATTCAACTTGAAATGAAAATAGCAATGAAAAACTTATTTTTAAAAACTTTTTTCAGGAATATTAGCCTTAAAAAGGAAGGAAATTCTGACATAAGCTACAACATAGTCTGTGAACCTTGAAGATTTTATGCAGGAGATAAATGTTGTATGATCTCACTTATCTGAGGTACCCAGAATAGTCAGTTCATCAAAACACACAGCAAATGTGGTAGAGATCTTAGAACAGGTGGTGGAAAATGTGGTGGACCCTGGAGGGAACAGGTGAGGACAGGACTTTGCCATGTTGGATCAGTGAACCAACAGTATAAGAAGGTAATGATCCAAACAAGACTCCCTTCAAAAGTCGAGAGAGACATGGAAGTCTAAAATATCTGTCCTCGAATGTGCATACATATTTAAGTTAAAAGATTGGTAAACATGTAGTTATTTTCTACTTATAATTTAAAGACTCTTTTAATTGCAGACCATTGGCTGCATTTAAAGCACCTTAAGATTATATTAAAGCACCTTAAGATGATTAGGGGTGGAACTGAAGTCTCTTAGACCCCAAGGGGGGCTGAAGACCACGCCCACTAATCCAAATAGCTGCAGAACAGGAAGGAGAGTCTCAAACTTCTCCATCTCTGCTGGATACTGTCACCCAAGCCTCCACCCTATCTGGTCCCAGAAAAGCCCAAATTCAACCAATGGGGTTGAGCTGAGTTCTCAATAGGAAGACTGCGAGGCCCTGGAGGCCCTGCAGTACCCTGTTGATGTCCCATCTAAGTCTGAATGTATAAAAGGTCATCGAATGTCGTATGCTTGAACTCCTAGTCCCATAAGTGCCAAAGGGATCTTCCCTACCAGGAAGAGCCACAGACAGAGAAGTGCTACTGGGACAAACCCCCCAGTCGTTTGCTTCTAGAGGGTCAGTCAAGATTTAGTACAAGTGCCTCTACCTGAGCTTGCCCAAAGTTTTCACTGTTGATTGGAAAGTCAGAAGCGTCAGTGGCCCTGATTGTAGAATAGTCACACTATTGCCCAAAGAGAAACCTATATAAAAATCAAAGCCTTGGTCACAAAATAATGTTTCTTGGGAACATGTGTGGGATTCACAGCCCCAATCCCACCAGCATCCAGTTCAACATTGCCATCTCTTTGCCTCTCTCCTCCAGCCACAGCCACCGCTGGAAAAGTCAGCACCATATGGGACCCTGGGTTCTGCAGACAGCCTGTGCCTCCCTTGGCCATTCCATGAGGCCCTTTTTACTGCCCAACATACAAATCAGTATCTCCAGAAAGGAGTTCACACCAACAAGTTCTGCTAGAAACTGTCCAGCAAACTGTGATCCACTCTCTGTTGTTAGGGGCGAAAACTCTAGTGACCTCTTGAACTACAAAATTTTTGTGACTGATGGATTTCATCAAAAGGATCTTCTGACGAAGGGTGGCACCATTCTCCCAGAGGTGCCCAGGGTTCTGGGTGTGTTGCCTGTGCACTAGCCAATGGAGGCCTTGTGAGTCTCTGACCCGATACTCTGATTTTGAGTGAATTGAGTCAGACTCACTGACCAACAAGGTGGGCAGGAAGCTCAGCTGCCTGTGGCACCATAAGTAATAAAGTCCTTTGTCTCTGATGCAGGAGCCTCGTGTCTTCTGGGAGCTTCCACGAAACTGTGGCAGCCTAACTTGTCAGTTGCAAGTTGGGCAAAATCTTAAGTCTTTCCCAGCTCTTGATGTTCCTATAGGGAGCTGCATGGCATATGTATTTAGAGCAGCCACATGGCTGGATAGGAAATAAACTTCAATTAACCATGAGCTTTGGAAGCCTCGAATGGGCTTCTTTATAAAAATGTAAAATGATAATATGCATTTAGGTGCTGTATATTAGAAACCCTTCATTTTAAAACCAGTATCTTCACATTCTAAATGAAAAATCACTCTAATCACCCAAAAGGCACTTCAGGGAGCATTCAAAATATGAGAGTAATATTCACATCATAACTTTGTTTTATTGTGATGTGTGAACTAATCCAATAGCCATAGAATATTAATAATCCATGGATGGGAGAGAGAAAGAAAATCTATATATTCTGACTGGAGGAAGTTGACATCAGAGCAGAGCAGGCCATTAACTTGTGTCACTGCAGAGGTTTTCTTCCCTTTCAATAACCCCAAATGCAGTTATTCTGCCATTTAATATCATTATTTTGATTCTGAGAGGACTATTCATCTTATAAATCAATTAGTTTGACTAATGGTTAATTTTCATAGTTACTATTTGATTTTATTCAAGTGACTCAGAAGTTCATTGGCCCATCTCTCTTCAGTCTTGTGATTCCTTCACTTTTCCTCCTATTCATCATTTTCTCAGTGACATCCCGGGGACCTGCAAAGCAAATTATTTGGTTAGCATGCTTCATTAGAGCAGAATCTCACACAGAAAAGGGATGTTTTATTCAAGATTTGAAATTTCTGCCTGTTCTTAGAAAGTTTTTTGTTGTAAAAAGTTGATGTCAGCTCCCTAATATGAATGAAATAATTTAACATAAGAAGGCACCCCCAGCGTGGAGCTACTGCGAGCAGGGGGACCTCGGGAGCATCGCCGTGTCCAGCACGTCCTACTCAAAGCCACTCCAAACAAACAAACAATCTCCAGGCAGCCAGGGAGCTTCCTCACACAGAGCTTCATAGCAATTCCCAAAGACTCTCTCTCCATAAGGTTATCTTTCTTAGTCTCTCCTTTTTAGAAATTCTGGGACTCCTTTACACGGAGAGACTTAACATGGAAAAAGACAACAGCTGGACCATCTATGACAACAGAGCTCTGACCCATCACCTCTGCAGCAACCAGCCCTAAGGGCCAGGACCTGATCCAATAACTGCCAGTTTCCCTCTATTTTGCCCCCTCCCCTCCCTTAGCTAGTTGCAAAATTCATAAAACAGGGTTTTCTTTTCCTCAGTTAGTTCACATGTTTGTATGGCCACACACACAAAAAAAAAGGTAGTGAAAATTATACTGGAACCAGCAAAGTAAATACTGACGGAGTATGTCCCACACCCCTACTCAAGCACACACCCTCCCCAGACGTGAACTTCTGTCCACCTGCACTTGAAAGTGGACATGAGCAGAGGGTGGGAGTCACGTGTTCATCCTGTTATGTTGGATCCCCACTACTGTGGAAAGAGTTATCACAAGTTTTATTCTTTTTGTATTGTTTTCATTGGTGTGTTCCATGGCTATCCAGGTTCACAGTTTTTTATCCACGATTCTGAAATCCAAAACACAGATGAAAGAGAAGAAGGTGTTCTGTAACTGCTTTAGTCACAACAGCTGACCTGAATGGAGGAGACGCTATTTATAGTCCCAGTTTAGCTTCACCTAATGTGGGTAGTCAGGCCACTGACTGCAGAATCCTTAAAACGCTCAATTGTGGGCAGCTGCCCAAACCTTGCTGGGGGCATTATAAAATGCGCTGTATTTGCTATGTATTTCCTTTCTAAAATCCAAAAGGAAAAAAATCTGAATTTTGAAACACATCAGTCCCAGAGTGTTTTACACAAGGCCCTGGGGACTTCACCCTTGTGTGACTGGGCTGTGGAGTCATTCACCACCCACACATTCCTAAACAAGACTCTTAGCACAGATACCACCTTTAGACCTGGGAGAGGAAACTAGGTGTCATTTAGGCCAGTGCCTCCTGAGTGGGAAAACTAAGGCCCAGGCTTGTTCACATTACTAGGCCTCACGCACTTGTAGATATCATAGAAAATGTGACAACTTTTTAGCAAGAAGCAACACTAACAAAAAAATGGAATAAGTCATAATTTGTAAGCAATATTTTGTCATTATTACTAGGTTCAAATTATTTTCTTGGTCATATCATGAAAGCTATCAGTAGATTTTCTACTCATTCAAATTTCTATTCACTTTAAAATGATAAAAGCTAAGGTAAACATTAACCAAAAGAAAACACGTGATACACAAGATGGCGGCAACATAGGTGGGAGCGGAGTCCACTTCCCCTCAACGCCAGGGAAATACCTAGCTGATCTGAGGAGCAGAGCGAACAGCCAACAGTATTCCAGCATATACGAAGATCAGAGACCAAAGATAGAGGACGCTGAAAGATCTGACGACCCAAAGCGGCTGGATTCCCCTGCTGCGCACGCACGCGTCACAAGCCAAAGCGGCTGGATTGGCTGATCAACGGACTGACTGACTGCCAGGGACCACACCTACAAAACAGCGAAGAGTGTGACCCAGGAAGAGAGAAAAGTGAAACCAATCCTTCCAACCACCCCCTCCCGTTGCACAGACAGGACACCAGCAGAAATAACCTGACCGGTTTAAAGCCAACAGAAGATTATTTTTTTTTTATCCTTTTTCTTTTTTTTCCTTTCCCCCTGAATTCCTTCTTCCTCTCTCTTTTTTTCTTTTTTTTCATTCCTTCTTCCTCCCATCCTTTACCATTTTTATGTCTTCTTCCTGCCTTCTTTTATCTATTTCTATGTTTTAATTTTTGCTAAAATTCCTTCTTATCTTGCCTCTGATCTTTCTTTATTCCTTCTTCCCTCCTTCCTTCCTTTCCTCCTTTCCTATTTCCTTTTTCCCTCCTTCCCATCTTTGTTTTGGTTTGTTTTGTGTGTGTGTGTGTGTTTTTTTTTTCTTTTCTTTTGCCCCCCCTTTCTCTTTTTCCCACAGGTGAGACAACAAAACCTGGAGTGCTGAAAAGACTAGAGTTAGACCGTGTTAAACACATAAACGTCAGCTCAAGACCAGTGAGCACAGGAGAGTAAGGAGACAGCACCACCGAATCCCATTGGCATTCTACCATAGAAGTTCATATCATAAATCCAGGGAGTCAAAACAAAGCAATTTAAGACGCAGAGGCCAACAAGAAGAGCCTCACAAACAATGGGAAGACAAAGAAACAATTCCCAAATGAAAGGAAAGGAGGAAGCCTCAGAAAGAATACTAACCGAAAAAGAGGCAAGTCAACTATCAGATACTGAGTTCAAAGCAATGGTCATCAGGAAACTCACTGAGCTCTCTGAGCTCAAAGAGAACTACCAGAAACTACAAGGAAACTACAATGAACTCACTGCAAACTATATCAACATGAAAAAGGAAATAGAAAATATCAACAAGAGCCAAGAGGAAATGAAGAATACAATTTCTGAATTGAAGAACACAGTAGAAGGAATTAAAAGCAGACTTGACGAAGCAGAGGATCGGATCAGCGAGCTGGAGGACAAAGTAGAAAAAAACACCCAGAAGGAGCAAGAAAAGGAAAAGAGGCTCAGAAAGAATGAAGAGGCAATAAGGGAAATGCAGGACAACATGAAACGTAACAATATCCGTATAATAGGAATACCAGAAGGAGAAGAAGAAGAGCAAGGGATAGAAAACCTGTTTGAAAAAGTAATGATGGAAAATTTCCCTAATCTGAGAAGAGAAAAAGTCACCCAAATCCAGGAATCACAGAGAGTCCCAAACAAGAGGAACCCAAAGAGACCCACTGCAAGACACATCATAATTAAAATGGCAAATTTCCAAGACAAAGAGAGGATCTTAAAGGCAGCAAGGGAGAAAAAGGAAGTAACATACAAGGGAGCCCCAATAAGGTTAGCAACTGACTTCTCAATGGAAACGCTCCAAGCCAGAAGAGAATGGCAAAAAATATTCCAAGTACTGAGAACCAGAGGCCTGCAACCAAGACTACTTTACCCAGCAAGGCTCTCAATCAAGATAGAAGACCAAATAAAGAGTTTCCCAGACAAAAGAAGTCTAAAAGAATACAGCTCCACCAAACCAGCTCTGCAAGAGATGCTAAAGGGACTGCTTTAAGGAAAGGAAGGAAAAGAGAAAGACAGAGGAACACAGGTAGGAAATAATGGCAATGAATAACTACCTATCGATAATAACCTTAAACGTAAATGGATTAAATGCTCCAATCAAAAGACATAGAACAGCTGAATGGATAAGAAAACATGACCCACACATATGCTGCCTACAAGAAACCCATCTCAGGACAAAAGACTTACACAGACTGAAAGTGAAGGGCTGGAAACAAATCTTCCAAGCAAACGGACAGGAAAAAAAAGCAGGGGTAGCAATTCTCATATCTGACAAAATAGACTTCCAAAGAAGGGCCATAAAGAGAGACCCAGAAGGTCACTTCATAATACTCAAAGGAAGAATCCACCAAGAAGACATAAACATTGTAAATATATATGCACCCAACATAGGAGCACCCAAATACATAAAGAAAATCTTGGAGGATTTCAAGAAAGATATTGACAGCAACACAATTATAGTAGGGGATTTTAACACCCCACTATCAAAAATGGACAGGTCTTCCAAACAAAAGATCAACAAAGATATTGTGTCACTTAACAATACCTTAGAGGAAATGGACTTAACTGATATATACAGAGCTTTTCATCCCAAAGAAGCAAAATACACGTTCTTTTCAAGTGTCCATGGAACTTTTTCAAAGATAGACCACATGATAGGACACAAAGCAAGCCTCAACAAATTCAAGAAAATTGAAATCATATCAAGCATCTTCTCTGACCACAAGGGTCTGAAACTAGAAACCAACCCCAAGGGTAAAAACCCAAAACACTCAAAAGCATGGAGACTGAATAGCATGCTATTAAACAATGAATGGGTCAAGAATGAGATTAGGGAAGAAATCAAAAACTTCCTGGAAACAAATGAAAACGAACTCACAACAACCCAAAACCTATGGGACACAGCAAAGGCAGTCCTGAGAGGGAAGTTCATAGCAATACAGGCCTACCTTAAGAAGTTAGAAACAGTTCAAACAAACAACCTAACCCTACGCCTACAAGAACTGGAGGAACAACAACAAAGACAGCCCAGAGCAAGCAGAAGGAAGGAAATAACCAAGATCAGAGCAGAACTAAATGACATAGAGACTAAAAGCACAATTGTAAGGATCAATGAATCCAGGAGCTGGTTCTTTGAAAAGATAAACAAAATCGACAAGCCTTTAAGTAGGCTCATCAAGAAAAAAAGAGAGAGGATCCAAATAAACAGAATTAGAAATGAAAGTGGAGAGATTACAACTGATACCACAGAAATACAAAGGATCGTAAGAAATTACTATGAAGACCTGTATGCTAAGAAATTTGAAAACCTAGATGAAATGGACACATTTCTAGAAAAATATAATCTTCCAAAACTGAATGAAGAAGAAGCAGAAAACCTGAACAGACCAATATCAGCAAAGGAAATTGAAGAAGTCATCAAGAAACTCCCATCACACAAAAGCCCTGGACCAGATGGTTTCACAGGAGATTTCTACAAAGCATTTAAGGAAGAACTAACCCCTATCCTTCACAGACTATTCGAAAAAATCCAAACTGATGGAAGACTCCCAAACTCTTTTTATGAAGCCAACATCATCCTAATCCCAAAACCAGATAAAGACACAACGAAGAAAGAAAACTTCAGGCCAATATCGCTGATGAACATAGACGCTAAAATTCTCAACAAAATATTAGCAAACCGCATCCAGCAATATATTAAAAAGATCATCCACCATGACCAAGTGGGATTCATCCCAGGGATGCAAGGATGGTACAATATTCGCAAATCAATAAACATAATACATCACATCAACAACAGCAAAGACAAAAATCACATGATCATATCAATAGATGCGGAAAAAGCATTTGATAAGATACAGCACCCATTTCTGATAAAAACACTCAGCAAAGTGGGAATAAAGGGAGCAGTCCTCAACATAATTAAGGCCATATATGAGAGACCTACAGCCAACATCACACTCAATGGACAAAAACTTAGAGCTTTCCCACTAAGATCAGGAACTAGACAAGGATGCCCTCTCTCACCACTCCTATTCAACATAGTATTGGAAGTCCTAGCCACAGCAATCAGACAAGAAAAAGCAATAAAAGGCATCCAAATTGGAAAGGAGGAAATGAAACTGTCACTGTTTGCAGACGACATGATAGTGTACATGGAAAACCCTATAGACTCCACTCAAAAACTACTCGACCTAATAAATGAATTTGGCAAAACAGCTGGATACAAAGTCAATACCCAGAAATCAAAGGCATTCCTGTACACCAGCAACGAAACTGCAGAAACAGAAATCAGGAAAAAAATCCCATTCGATATAGCAACAAGAAAAATAAAGTACCTAGGAATAAACCTAACCAAGGAGGTAAAAGACCTGTACTCAGAAAACTACACAACACTGAAGAAAGAAATTAAGGAAGATACAAACAAATGGAAGCATGTACCATGTTCATGGATTGGAAGAATCAACATTATCAAAATGGCCATACTACCCAAAGCAATTTATAGATTCAATGCAATCCCTATTAGAGTACCCATGACATATTTCACAGATATAGAACAAACATTGCAGAAATTCATATGGAACCATAAACGACCTCGAATAGCTGCAGCAATTTTGAGAAAGAAAAACAAAGCAGGAGGGATCACAATACCTGATATCAAACTGTATTACAAGGCCACTGTAATCAAAACAGCCTGGTACTGGCATAAAAACAGGCACATAGACCAATGGAACAGAATAGAGAGCCCAGAAATAAACTGAAGTCTATACGATCAATTAATATTTGACAAAGGAGGCAGGAGCATAAAATGGAGCAAAAACAGCCTCTTCAACAGATGGTGTTGGGAGATCTGGACAGCTACGTGCAAAAAAATGAAACTCGATCACCAACTTACGCCATACACGAAAATAAATTCAAGATGGATAAAAGACTTAAATATAAGCCGTAACACCATAAAAGTCCTTGAGGAAAACATTGGCAGGAAAATCTCAGACATTCCACGCAGCAACATCCTCACAGATACATCCCCTAAAGCAAGGGACATAAAGGAAAGAATAAACAAATGGGACCTCATCAGAATAAAAAGCTTCTGCATGGCTAAAGAAAACAGCATCAAATTACAAAGAGTACCAACAGTATGGGAAAACATATTTGCCAACGATACCTCAGACAAGGGCCTGATCTCCAAAATATATAAAGAACTCACTCGACTCCACTCCAGGAAGACAAACAACCCAATTAAAAAATGGGCAAAGGACTTGAACAGACACTTCTCCAAGGAAGACATACAGAGGGCCCAGAGACATATGAAAAGATGCTCAGCATCACTAGCCATCAGAGAGATGCAAATTAAAACCACAATGAGGTATCATCTCACACCAGTCAGAATGGCCAACATAAACAAATCCACAAACAAATGTTGGAGAGGATGCGGAGAAAAGGGAACCCTTGTGCACTGTTGGTGGGAATGCAGACTGGTGAGGCCACTGTGGAAAACAATATGGAATTTCCTCAGAAAACTAAAAATGGAACTGCCCTTTGACCCAGTAATTCCGCTGCTGGGATTATACCCTAAGAACACTGAAACACCAATCCAAAAGAATCTGTGCACCCCAATGTTCATAGCAGCACAATTTACAATAGCCAAGTACTGGAAGCAACCGAAGTGCCCATCAGCAAACGAGTGGATCCAAAAACTATGGTATATTTACACAATGGAATTCTACGCAGCAGAGAGAAAGAAGGAGCTTATACCCTTTGCAACAGCATGGATGAAACTGGAGAGCATTATGCTAAGTGAAATAAGCCAGGAAGTGAGGGACAAGTACCATATGATCTCACCTTTAACTGGAACATAAGCAATAGAAGAAAAAAGCAAACAAAATATAACCAGAGACATTGAAGTTAAGAACAATCTAACAATAGCCAGGGCGGGGGTGGGGGGGTGGGGGCGGGGATAGTGGGAAGAGGGTATTACAGGAACTACTATAAAGGACACATGGACAAAACCAAGGGGGAGGGTGGAGAGGGGGGAGGGAGGTGGGTTCACCTGGGGTGGGGTAGAGGGATGGGGAGAAAAGGCATACAACTGTAATTGCATAACAATAAAAAAAAAAAAAGAAAACACGTGATATGCAAAGTGGTTTAAATTTGGCTGGGAAGATAAACTATTAGACCTTTTAAATAATGTAGGATTCCTCTCAAGAGAATATTTTGCCAGGCTTTTGGTTCAGCACATTTTCTAATGAAGTAAGTAAGCATCAGGGAAGTCAGGTCCCCTAAGAGATCATTTCCAATTCAAATAGGTATTGCAAATCAAATTTCTTTTACCAAACCTTTCCACAATGTTGTCAAATTGTTATACACAGTTGTTCATACAGAGCTCTCACAATAAAATCAGAGAGGTTTCTCCGCTTCTTTATTTGGAACACGACGGTAAAATTGGTGGCTGTTAAACCTCAGACGTCTCCAGGAGAACATCTGATTAGGCCATTTACTTTTACAAGTACGCCAGGACTGGACATTCAGTCATTTGACAAAGTCCCTTCTGCTTTTAAGTAGCACACACCAAAAATTGGATGCTCAGTTTGCTGGATCGTAATGGCAAAAATATTATAGTAATAATACTAATAGTAACAAATTATCTGAGCCAGGCAATGGGCAAAGAGCATTACTCTGCATTCACTCTTTTATTCTTGCTTCTAGACTACATGTCCTGATGGGTAGCCTTTTTCAAATTGAAACTTAGTGTAATGATCTGGGCAATTTGATTTCCAGATACTTCCCAAAGGAAACCATATGTGAAGATAATATTTTAAACAATTCTGCAAAGTAACTCACCCCTCCCAATCAGATATTTGATTGAAGTGTTGTTTACCTTGTATTTTCTAATTATAACAAACTGAGAGTTACTTTATTGTTGTACTACTATCCCCATTTTGGGCAGTTGAGAGAAAGTATCACATTGATAAGAGAAAATAAATATGGGCAGGTCCTGAAGGACATCTAGGTTTTCCAAAACATGTATCCTTCCTTGCCTCCTCAACAAAAGCTTCTAATATCTTATTTTTAGTATAAATCATTTATGATCCTTCTGACAGTTTCTAAGCCATTTGACAACATTAACAAGAAAAATGTAAATTAAAAAATAAATATTCGATATTGTAGAAGTCCATGACTTGTCATATCAATTTTCTGTCCTTTTTACTGTCAAGAAAGCTGATTATTTTTGGTGCACTGTGTTCTTTTTAAACTCAAGTTTTCATGACTCTTTTTTCTATAATTTAATAATGAAGCTTCACGTCAAACACCCTGTTCTGAATAGCAGTGCACATTTCCATTAGCATGCTGGCAGCAGGACAGAAGCTAGGTCTCCTTAATCACTCCTGTTGCTGGATTTGTTGACTCTCTCGGAAATATCTTCCTACTATAAACCCAATGTATGGAAAACCTTTTCTTTTTACTGCAGGAAGAGACAGAGGTTGGGAAGGAAGCATTTGGCAAAATGGCATTTCCGGTTCACAACTGAAAATAGAGATGCTTTAGAAAATGGCAAAGACGTGACAGAACAACATATTCGCCCTGGAAATGCCATTTCTGGAAAAGATGAATGTTCCCAAGAGAACAGAAGAGTCTCTACAAGTAACATCAGCTGCAAAATATTCATTGACTTCAATGATCCTAACCCTTCAAATCGTGGTTTGGGGGCTTCAAATGGTATTTCACTGAGGAGCAGTGTCGCTGAATCAGTGAGTGCTGGACTCAGCGATGTGACCCGGATGCTCATTAACACCCTCCCCACTACGGGCTTAAGCTCAAGGTTAACAACCTCAGTCTCCTTGGCAATTAAACAGAGGAATTGAACCAGAAGGCTCTAAGGTCCTTTTTAGTTCAAAAAGTCAGATATAATAATCCTACCATTACTCTAACACAATTATTACAGCTTCTATGGTTATAGTTTTAAATTTTATTGTCAATAAAGTCATTATATTTAGTGCATTAAGAATTAATAAGCAAGGAGAGAGATTGCCATTTTAGGTTATTTTCTGATAGTGAAAAATCTTCCCTCAGACTATAAAAATAGCTTGTTGCGCCATCTGCTGGTGTTTTTGAGATTGTCTATTGGGTGACTGCTGTGTCCTTTGAGTTTTAAGGGTACGTTTCCTTTCTCCCCTTCTTGCTCTGAAAGCTTTCAACATGCTTTCTGATCTCTTCATAAGGTAAATATTAATGCCAAGGTAGTTATCATAGTCTAAAAATAACTCAAAAGCATGAGCTTTTATTCATACATTTTGTCACATGTTCTCCAAAGAGGTACTGATAAATACGCTTTTTAAATAAGATTTCTAGATTGAACTTCGTGGTAAAAATAAACGGAGTATTTGCACTTTAACGAGGATTATTTAAAATGGAATTCGTTCCCGGACTCCCTCGAGGAAGCCAAAGTCTGCAGAATAAAGTGGCTCCATGGCTACCACATTCTAAGTGTTTCTTCCCACACGTAGAGTAAGAGAGCCTTTCCTAGAGTGACACTGGTGAGGTCTCATGCATATGCATGGCTGCATTGTGCCAGGGAACGCGAAAGAACGTGAGCGGCTTTGTGAAAGGGACAATTTGATTCCAAGTTATGATGAATAAAGATTTGTTCATGTACAAAGAACAAAGAAAATGTCTTCTTGGAAAAAATGCACTTTGGGTAGAATTATCAGAAGTATAAATAAAGGACGCTTCCATTATTCACCACTTTAAAAGTTCCTGAAATTATGTCTTCTTCCACAATCTGGAGGTGCCTTTGAAGGTGATATAATTAAGTTTCTGAAGAAGATGGAACGTGTCACTTTTAGAGTAAATCAAAAGGCTGATACAGTTTCCGTGACTTTTTTAATGGTTTTAGTATTGGAAAAATTAACTGAATTCTTCCATCATCCTTCGCATAAGGCAGGCTTACAGAACTTCCTCTAGGAGAGTCTACAATTCAGGTGGAGTATAGGGAATGCTCAATGCTACTTCAGGTCAAGTTAGCTGAGCACACTGAAGACAACAACCAGGAAGCATCTTTAAATTCTGAAATCTGTCTTTGAATAGAGGATAAGATGGATCATCCAAATACTACAAATGTTGCATAATCGTACTGTCATGCTTGGAAGTGATCAGGCAGCTAAACACTGAAACTGCTGGTATGTATGATAGTAGGAAAACCACAGGACATGCAAAACAAAAGTGTTTTAAATTGAATTGACATTTAGTTGAGCTCATGAAGAGCTGGTACCATGGCTGAATTTTGCCAAAACATTCAAGGGCCCCCAATGGAATGCTGGCCTCACTAGCTTGAGAGCTTTTCAGCTCCATGACAGTCTGTGACTTGATCACAAAACAGGTGAGGGAGGATGTGTGCAGGAAATGCAAACGAGTAATTCACATACTTGTAGTATGTGTATTACCAGCACAAGTAAGGTTAGGCAGTTTGGATGGTCTGCATCACGGCTCACCGTGATCTCCTTTACCTCTTCCTCATTCCCTTCCTTCTCCCCCCTCTACCTAGGGACAGGAGGCAAACGGCAGCAGGGCTCCAACACCAACGGAGAGATGAAAAATAAGGACGCATTCTTTACAGGCGCTTATGTTCAAGGCGATTTCCTTCCTAGGGCTACATGCCAAGACTCCTGAATTAATAAAAGCCACTCTATGCAGGAACAATCTCATGAAATCTGCATTTCCATGTTTCAATCTATAACTAAGGCATCAGTTATAGACTGAGGTTTGAATGTGTGCCTTTCTGGATTGTTTTGGGGTTTTCATAAATTTTATGGGAAAATATTTAATTGCCTTAGATGTAGACAGGATGATGGGAAGAAATATTTAAATCTGATGAGCACTGATTCTTTGAAAGAAAAATTACCCTGGCCCCAGACCTCATCTTGGCTAACATGTTAGGCCTGGGAAATCAAATGAATGAAAATGTCAGGAAGGGACATAATTGAATCCAGCTAGTGACTGCACAAGCCATGCCTTATTAAATAAGGCCATAGCCAAGAGGACCCTGGAAATCCATCGCCTTAACTCGGTTAGCTCCCTTCGCTTCCAGAGAGCACTAAACAAGCGGGGAATTGGAAATAACAGATCTGAGCATGGTCAACTTGCAAATACCTAACCCTTAAGATGGTAACTTTTTTCCAGCTCTATCGAGATATAGTTGACATATACACTGTGTAAGTTTAAGGTGTACGATGTGTTGATTTGATACACTTACACATTGGCGTATGATCACCACCATAGCATCAGTTACCACCTCCATCATATCACAGACTCACACTTCTTTTGTGGTGAGAACATTTAAGATCTCCTCTCTTAGCACCTTTCAGCTATGTGATACATTATAGCTAACCATGACCACCGTACTACATTAGAGCCCCACAACTTCTTCATCTTCTAAGTGTTATTTGTGCCCTCTGACCAGCATCTCCCCGTCCCCCGCCATCTCCAGGCCCTGGTACCCATTTTAGTGAATGGATAAATCCATTCCTATGCAAAGATAACATCTTCGGTGATTTTTACAAATCTATGACAATTAGTGTGCTTACGTGTTACTAATCAGTCTATAAACTTAACAGTATATAAATCAGTTTAAATTTCTCCATCACATCAAATATCATTTGTGATTTACTGCGTTCCATCTTCAAGACTGTGGTTGACAGCATTGTTCCAGGGAAATAAAATGATAGTTGTTACTGGTTTGTTTTTTTATGCAGAAAACAACAATATAACTCAAGATTAACATTATTTTTACTTTTTAAAAAATTAACAAATCATAAACTTACTCACGCACAAGCTGAGCAAATAGACAAGCATTTATTGTATCCCCCATACAAAGCTCTCTCACCATTACGGAAATTGGCTTATTCCGTATGTCTCAAAAGCTTCCTAAACCATTGGAATTTAGATAATTACAAAAGGTTTTTGTAATGGAGTCCCTTTGCAATTCAATATAAAATTGCTAGCTGACCTGGAAGAGGGCACAGACCGGAAAGCCATTTGTTTTAATGGAGTCTTAAGTAAAATTCATAAAAAAGAATATGCCTTTAATGTCTTCTTAATAAATCAAAACAAGGACTTATTTGTATAACAGTAAATGTAACTTTGAGGAAATTTAATCATATTATTTTTTAAATAATCCTGGATATTTTTGAAAACCATAAATTTTATAATTTATCTCTTTAATATTAATATTTCTTCCCTTAACGCTCTAACCTCTAAAAACCAATAGTAAATGATACATCTGATGTTAACCAATACATAAAATTGAGTATTTCAATATTTTGAAAATTATTTGAAACATATATTAATAAAATTAACCCAATGTGCAAAGCCACATACTAACCAAAAAAAGAGATATATTTTATTATTGAAAATGTCATAGCTTAAGAGAATTAAAATGTACACAGGAGTGCTAAAGGTTCTAACATGCAGCTTAAAAAATGGAAACTATGAAATTTACTTTGCTGAGAACAGCTCTCATTTCCTGAACTTGAAAATAATTATACCTTAGCTAAAGATTATATTTCAGGTTCTAATTAACATCATTGCCTCATTTTTATTTTGGCTATGACTTATTGTGCTAGCTACAAAATTGGAAGGTAATAGGAAAGAATTTTTAAAATCTATTTGAAAGGTTTTTTTTTCTTATTTTAGAAAAGTAAACTGTACTCAATGCTCTGTTGGATAAATTAAAAAGTATCTAATACACTAGGAAATTCACTTAAAATATATTCTGTATTAATATTGATATTTAAAATTCTTTAAATATTATTTGGCTTCTTTTTTTTAAGGTATAAAATATCTCTTCCTGGTTTGGGAATCAATAAACAAGTACAGTGCTATGAGCAACTTGGTAGGAACACAATCATATTCTTTAAAACATTTTTTTCTGTTTCTTTTTTTAAGTTTCCTGTTGGCCGGTCACATTGTGTTCTCACATCCCTTAGAAACCATATGGGGAAGTAATGAAGGGCATCTCTGCCTGCAGATATGCAGTGTTTATGAACTAGCTGAGAGAAATACTGAGAACTCATTGCTATTTGTTATATGTGGTCATTCAAGCCCACAAAGCAAGGGGCAAGACCAGTACACAGGAAACACCCATGAAAAAGGACAATGGATAATGGGCAGTTTAACAGTTCCATTTTTTACAAAAAAAAAAAAAAGTCAGACACAACTGAAGACAAAATATAAAATAATAGCAGCATTGTTTAGCAATTGCAATTCAAAAATAGACAGAGGATTTGTGTCTCAAAGTGTGTTTTTCTTCAGCACCAAACCTTGCGTGTTATAGCACTACTTATAGTAAAAAAATAAAATAAAAAATTAAGAGCCTTAAGCAGCAGACATCAATACTGTCTTTCAAAGGTCTTCCCAGGAATTTCTAATATGTGTAAGTATGTGCTTGAGGATTTAGCTCCATCTACAGGAAGCAGGAAACAAATTCTTTGTAAAAACAAGTTTTCTGTGCACACACCCTAATATTAAGTTTGTTTTTGCTTCTTACAAATGATGCTTTTGGCTGAAAAAGTTCCAGAGAATAAAAGAAAGTAAAGAGGGTGGGTAATATGCATGTGTTTCATTCATTACTGAGACTTTGAATCAACTTTAGATTTTTCTCTTCTTTATAAATGGAAGCAAGGAAGGAAGGGAGGAAGGGAGGGAAGGAGGGAGGGAGAAAGGATGGCTCCCTAACCAGTGTGGCTCAGTTAGTTGGGTGCCCTTCTGCAAAGCAAAAGGTCCTGATTCAATTTCCGATCAGGGCACATGCCTGGGTTGCAGGTTTGGTCCCCAGTTGGGGTTGGTGCAAGAGGCAACCAATCGCTCTTTCTCTCTCACATCAATGGTTCTCTCCCTCTCTTTCTCCCCCACTTCCCTTCTCTCTAAAAACACAGAAATAAAATCTAAAAAATAAAATGGGAAGACGCTATCTAAGTAGGTTCATTCTTGGGAAAAAAGAATAAAGTACCACTCTGGTGAGGGAGTTTGATCATCGAGGAGGCTGTGCATTTGTGGGGCAGGTAGTGTATGGGACATCTCTGCACCCTCCTCTCAATTTTGCTGTAAACCTCAAACTGCTCTTAAAATAAATAAATAAATAAATAAAAGGCTCACATAGAGCCTACCCAGATCATGAAGTTTCTAGACAGCAGGCCTAAGGACGTGAGGTTATTTTAGATGTCTTGTCTCCTCTTCATTCCGGACCCTCCTGTTCCCTATTCCATTGTGACAGGAGTTCCAACTCAACCTCTTCCTAAACCCCCACTTTTCCAGGTCGCTTTTGCTCTGCAGTTCCCAGGTCACAGCTGGTCAATCACACAATTCTTTATTTCACACCCAGGTTCCCACACTCGTGGAAAAGGGGGCTGCTCTGTGAGAGTTTAGCATTACTCTTATTATAGAATCAGTTCTCCTGGTCAACATCCAAGGCCCGGGACCAGGATCAGAGAATTGGGCCAAACCTTCCCTTTTTAAAAAGTTCTTCCTCCGTTCAGGGGATTTCCCCTTGTCCCTCCCTACCCGTCAGTCCCAGCTACCCGACCTCGGCAGATGTTAGTACATTTGAAAAACATTGGCGTAAGCAAAGGGGTATCCAAATTTCATGGGCTCTGGAGGTGATGTGATATGAGAGACCTGCTTTTATAAAAAAGATTATAAAGATATGTATGAAAGCTGACTATTTGAAATGAGAACAAACAGCTCCATAAATTACAAGTTTTAAAAAGATGATAAATGGCACAAGCATCATATCTAGAAAGAACTTATTAATTAGCTGCCCCAAATACCATATTATACTACTTTCCCCTGCATTTTTTACTACATTCTCTCTGATCATCTCTTCATATGACAATAATTTTGTAACATAACTTTTAAAGGAAAAAACCAAAAAGATAATTCAGTTTTTTTCTCCAGCAAGACTGGCCAGAATTTAAGTTCTTGTTATTGATAGTTTTGAGAATTTCATGTCACCTTCACTATTCATGATTGATAATTTGTGTGAATTTTTAGGATTCTTGTCAAATTTAAGAAAATCTCTGTTAAGGTTATTTCTCATATGACCTGTAATATTTCACAGCATTTTGAGTACTCTTGTGCAGTGATGTAACGGGTATGGAACGAGATCTATGAACTTGGGGTGTCTGGGAATATAGGATATTCCCTATAAAATTGGCTGGGGGATGGGAGACATGGAGCAGGGCTATTGAGAATTACTTTGCATATCAATAACAGCAGGCTAGCTCCATAGTAATGCGGAATAGTTTATCTGGGCCAGGGAGCCAGGCTCGACTTTGACTTTGACGCATGATCTAGCTGGGAGGCAGCTCCCCCGGCACAGCACCTGTGCAAGAGCTTGGAGACGGTTTGCTCCACGCCACCCGGCCACGCCTGCCCGGACTAACCATGGCAGCTCAGAAAAGCAGAAACTGCGGGTGCGCTGGCAGGTGTAGTCGATTGTGGGAGGGGTCGGAAATGGGGTTACAGAGGAGGATCCAGCCTGGGATTTAAACAAAACTGTGAGCTGCCATCTGCGATGGGACAATGTAGGACCTTGCAGGACCCTGTGGGTCACAAGGGGGTGAAAGGACTGTCGCCATGAGGAGGGGCCCCATGGTTTTGGATTAAGAACAGGAGATCACAGTGACACAGCCGATGCTGCTGGGAACCATGGGGGGCCTGCCCAGCTGAGCACGGATTACTGGGAGGAACTGGGAGAAGTGAGCTGTAGAATTCTGGTTTTTTCTTCTGGAAGTTGGTACTTCTGACCGGCATGTTCTCAGACTAGCCTGACTGGGCAAAGGGGTGGGGGGTGGGGGGCAGGACTGTGTGTTTGTGGGTATATCTTTGTTTCTAAAGGAAGTGAGTTTTAATGGCAGAATTCCACTATTATTCTAAACCTGTATAACTTTTAATTAAATAATTCCTTTTCTTTTTACCAAACTCTAGCATTGGGAGCCACAGTTCTTACCGGCAGTGGGTAAAAAGCAACATAGAACAAAAAGACCCACAGGGGGGCTTCTGTTTCATGACTAATGGTAAATACTCTGAATCAAGCAACTTACTGTCCATCCTATGTAACATTTGAGAATACTGAAAAAGAAAAATAAAGAAATTCATTGTGAAATTATGACACCTCCCAAAGCAAACCAAGTATTGCAATGAGGTACAGACCGTGTAATCAGATGGCTGTCATATCTGCAGTGTTACTGGAACACTTGGTCTTACTAACACTTCATGCTACGGACTGAATGTTTGAGTTCCCCCAAAATATGTATGTTGACGTGGAAATCGTCCAGGGGATAGCATTAGGAGTGGGGCCCTGGCAGGGGATGAGGCCATGAGGATGGAGCCCTCAGAATATGAGACAGAAAAAACAAGAGATGATTGCACATGTGAAGATATAAGAAGACGGCCCTCTGCAAACCAGGAACAGCTCCAATAGGAACCTGACCGTGCTGGAACCCCAACCTTGGACTTCCACGTGTGTTGTTCAAGCTAACCAAGCTATGAATGTTTACTCTAGCGGTCTGCTCTGACATGTACAGGGTGGAATCACGAGACTTTGTGAAGACAGGATGCCTGATTGGAGGGTTTGGGACTGTCACAGATAAATAAAGCAGACACTGGTTAAAGGAGAAAAACAGTTCTAATCAACACTGTACGTTTGCAATAGGGAAGAAGGTCTGGCACAAACTGTACTCATTGTCCATTGGTACAGAGGTAACTGGGCATTTAAAAGGGAGAGTGAGAGAGAGAAAGGGGCATTCGGGGCCTCAGTAGAGTCAAGGAAGTGAAAAAGTTGATTGGGCAGCTGTGTCTGCTACACGGTGATTATCAAAGTTAGGATTCTGTCCTCCCACAGAGACGGTGGAACAGAGGCCCCATCCTTTCTGATGATGACATTTTAAAGGAATGGGTTTTAGATCCTTGAGAAAGAGACTCCTAGCAGACATTTCTACAACAAAACTGTTAATAAGTGACTACAAATGGCATAAATACTTCTCACTAAACCCAAATTAAGTGAATCCCTAACTCCCCTTCCCCTTAGCCAGATGCTCAAATTTTCCACAGCCTCTCCCCACCACTAAAGGTAAACGGGAGAGAGGAGCTGTAGTTAGAGATATCAGCCGTTCCTTGTCCTGGAATTTTCTCCAAAGAGGATTGAATGGAGATAATGCTGACATGCCCTCTCATAGTTGAATGGTCTCCAAATTTCTGAGAGTAAGGGCCTAATTTTCATTAGTCTAACTCCAAACTTAACTTTAAAATGCTCTACTTGTACAAGAGGAGTACCTTGTTTATAGATCCAATTTCCATTTCTAAACTAAAGCACAGCATCTCAAAATGAAGAAAATGCATTGGGCTAGTCCCCCTATACTAACAAAAATGGCCAGAGACCTCAACTCTGCATGAGTTCGTATGGAAACTGCAACATTTTTTCATATGAAATTGTATCACCCTGTCATTTCATCCCACAGCAAGGAAGCGATTGGCCACAAAGAGGAATACAGTTTTATCCTAGGAATCATGACTTAGACATTTTCTCAAATTCCATAAATTAGACATTTTTCAGCTCAACCTTTTGAAGATCTAGTTTCCTTCAGGTTTTCATTCATGAATGATAAAGTCATAAAACATAAAGTTCTGCTCTATTAAATAATGCATTATGGCTACCATATGATTTAGAAATAAACTTCATAATGTTTCTAAGCAAATAAATTGTAGGAGTTCTGGTTAAATGTAGTAGAATAAATACATACTTGCCTAGGTCTGCTCCTTCTGTATACCCTACTGAAATGACAGAAGAGAAGTATAAACTCCAAAAGTGAATAAAAAGAGAGGCAGCAATGGATGGGAGACATTGATAAATATTTGAAAGACAGAAAGCAGAGGGACAGTGGAAACTGACTTAGTAAAACAGAGAAAGCTGAGTCCTGAGTGGATTTTTCATAAAGAACCAGGGGAAGATCTAGAAACAGAAGACCGAGTGCTGCCAGCAGAACAAATGGATGGCTCGGAACCAGGGGGGTGATGGGCAGTCTGAACGAAGTGATCCGTGTTCATGGATCCTTCCGCAGAGCCTGGCGACCCTGCCTCTCCCAGTGGAAAGAAATGGACGCAGATATTCCACGGTGAGCCTGTGTGTGTACCGAGCCCTGAGCAGCCCTGAGTTCATCCACAAAGAAACCAGCAGTGGTAGGTAACTCAGCGCTGAACACAGTCTGACAGATGCATTAGCCAGAACAGGAGAATTATGCGTGTCCTTAACTTTTGACTTTCCAAATAAACTTGTGAAGGAAACACATTCTTTCTCTGTAATCTTTTTGACGCACAATTTTAATCCAATTACCATATAAACTACCTGGCTGTGTTTTTGCAAGGCAGCCCTTCACTGTGAGCACAGCGGCAATGTCCCCGTTTCCTTCATGAGTTTTTCTTCACCTGGATAAACTTTGAAGGCTTTTTAACTATTAGTCGTGTAAAATACTTTTGAGTATTTCCATTGTCCTGAAAGCAGTCCTATTGGTCACTACTTGGCCACTGTGCCATATAAAACTGCTCTTTTTAAAGGCAAAGGGGAAGTTTTGGAGACAATGTATGGAAGAAACTAATGCCTGGCTTCTGGTTTCAGTTTTGACAGGAAGAGAGCTTAGAAGCCACCACTTTCATTTTTGCAACAAGACGAAAGCTAGACAAACTGAAAATAAATGACTTTGCTTGGAGCTGCCAGAGAAGTGAGGTTTCAGGGCCACCCTGAAATCTGGAGCCACAGCCCAGACCCGCTCACCTGGACCAGCAGCTTCTGGAGCCATAAACAGGTGGTGACACTTAAAATGTAATTTTGATGAATTGCTGGAATACTAAGAGAGTGGAATAGTAGAGAGTGGAATAGGAAGGAAGTGAGAAACTTCTGGAGGCCCCAGCCCTGGGAGTTGGGGCCCCACACTTTCCTCGCCACACCTCAAAGTAACCCAGAAGGTACTCATGGTAAAGAGCCCAGAAAAATCACTTTGTGGATCTGGCAAAGAGAGGGAAGAGTAATCAGTATGAACTCAGGATCTTCTCTTTAACAAGGGCCTACCCTTTAGGAAAAAGACTTTGCTAACCTTACCTCAGCTGGGAGAAGGTCTTTCTTTCATTCCAGCTCCCTCCAATATTTATGTTTCACTCAAGGGGATAAAACAAAAGCAGAACCATAGCCAGGTTAGAACTTCAAGAAAATAGTTGGGGAGCTCCACGGCCATGAAAGGGAGGGGGATGAAGGAACACTCCTAGAGAAACTACCAGAAACACACTCATGAAGGTCCCAGCCCAGAGGTGCAGGCTGAGATTTTGTCCTAAGATTATAGAGCACTTGCTCCTCTGTTATAACAGTGAATTATCCCTGAAAGAGCAGAAAGGCACAGGCTGTCTCTGAGGACCACTTAGAGAACCCCGACACCAGCGGGGAGACAAAAACAAGGGACTGGAGAATCTGAGCTCTCGGGGATATTTATCTACAGCTGCCTTCAGCCAGATGCCATAAATCCTCCAACTAAAAGCCTATTACTTCAGTACCTGTCACTCAATGGATGTCCTGCTTTCAACAAAAAATTACAAAGCCTACTAAGAAACCAGAAAAAAAATACAGTGTGAAGAGATGAAGCCAGCATCAGACAAATATGGCACAGATGATGGAATGATCAGATAGGGAATTTAAAATAACAATAATTACTGTTGGTGGCAAAATAGCACCAGAACGTTACCAGTGATTGGACCTCAGTTCAACAACCTCCGTACTTGAGTTCTGGCTAAGAAAGAATTCAGAGCCGAAACAAGCTATAGGAGAAAGTTTATTTAGAAAGTCACACAGATAGAGGATGTGAGCTGTAGAAGAAATGAGCTCAGGAAACAAGTTACGGAGGAGAAACAAGGAAAATGTACCTGGGGGAGGGAGGAGGGGGTCGGCATGCTCCATAGAGAGAGCCACACTGGGACCTTGTCTTGAGGGTATTTACCCGGAGTTCTCAGGGGAGGATCCCAAAAGAATATTCATCAGCCTTCCAGGTGTGTCCTTTTAGGACCATAGTCTCTGCATTGATTGGTGGGCACCAGGACAGGGGGTCATTAGTCAGTGCAGCTGGTCCTGGTGTCAGCCATGGCATTGCTTGTCTGGTTTCCTGCTTTCCTGGGCCTGCAGCTGAAACACGACTGAGGCCTAGATGTCATCCCAAGGTGTTAATGCTTAAGATAGTAGTTGTGCAAGGGCCCGAATGAAGCCACTCTTCAGCTCCTTGTTCCTCCTCCAACGGGGTCTAAAAACACATGACTAGCAATATGCCAGGGGAGGAAAGGTCAGGAAAGGGTCCACACCACACAACCCTTGATGTGAAAGGTCAGGGGGAGGTTAAACCACGTGACCAACAAAATACTAGGGGAGAAAAGGTTACCCTGGGTGTGAAGTCCTTATTTTCCCATTTTTGCCTACTGTAAGGTACCAAGGGCTTTCTGCCCTGGTGACCTTCTGTACCTGGCCTATCACCCTTGCTCTGCTCCTGCATGTCTGACTGCCTTACACAGTAACTGTGTTAAGGACTCCAATGGGAAAAGTGGAGAGCATGCAAGATTGCATGGGTAATGTAAGCGGAGAGATAGAAGCTCTAAGAATCAAAAAGAAATGCTACAAATCGAAAACACAGTAACAGACAGCAGGATGCCTTCAAAGGGGTCATCAGTGGACAGGACCCAGCTGAGGAAAGAGTCAGAGAGCTGGGATACACAAATAGGAACTTCCCAAACTGAAATGCAAGGAGAGAAAAAAATAACAGAATACTGAAGAATGGTGGGACAATTTTAAAGCATGTAATATATGTGTAATTGGAATATCAAGAGAATAAACTTAAATTCATCATATAGTATATGTGATAATATTTTTTTCCATATGGGTTTATATGATTCATCTGTAAAATAAGTAGCTAAAGGGATACCTGTTCTTTTTTTTTAAGCTTTCCTTAACTGGCAGTATGATCTTGGATGTCTCAGGATTTTGTGCCTCTCCTCTCCATTCTATAAATAAGGATACCAGCAGAAGTGATATTTAACAAATATTTTTATTCTGACGGATCTATAAAACAGAGATTTGCTAAGGAGCATTCAAATAATAAATTAATTTGTAGTTTGACTGTAAGGGTGCTGCTTTTTAAACAATCGCTTGAGCCCAGGACCTGCGAGAAAGGTCAGTGCACCAGAAACAATGTTCTCTCTTTGGAGGAAAAAAAATACTGAGGTAACATCTAAGAATTTAATTTTCTAAATGCCTTGGGATCTGAGTTTGAGTTTTAATATGCCATGAACATTAGTATTACAATTGAATACATACTTGTTCCATTGAGCATCTTATTTGATGCTGAAAGAAAAATGGTTAGGAAATGAATTGTAATATTCCAAATTCTTATTTTAAATCTTTGAGAAGTATAAAATATCATACCTTCTTCCATCCAACAAAGATAAAAGAGAATTACCCTGAATCTTTTAAGATTTTGCTTTTCTTCTTAATTTATATTTGACATTATTTTTTTCTCTTTTTGCATTTGCAATAATAGTCTTCATTTAGAAATTCATTCTGAGCCAAGTGGAAATAATCTTAGATGAAGCCAATGCTGAGAATTCAAAGAAAAACAAAAACAGATAAAGTATTTTAATTTAGTTGACTAATTTCATCAGATTTTGAGAAACTACAAAAACCATAATTACCCTCCTAGGTACATCTTTATTTTATAAAATTTGAATTATACCTTCAACAAAATAAAAATATTCTACTTATATGAGTATATTCTACACCTTGGTTGTCCAAGTGCGGTCCATGGATTGGCCTCACACCACGCCTGGGGGCGGGGGGCAGGGATCTTAGTTTTTACCTGAGGTCTACTGCATCAGGATCGACATTTAACAAGGTTCCCAGGAGATGTGCACACACATTAAAGTTCTGTATAGCTTCCAATGTTAAGAACAATATTTTCACCAGAATGTGCTATGTAAACTTCAAGTGAAGTTTATTTTTTAATTTATTGCTTGTGTTATTTACTTGCCTCATATTCTTCTTCCCACATATGGATGTGATAAGTGCTTAACAGCTAGCTAAAAGCAACTGAGTCCTCCAAGGTGAGAGTTCATTCTTGCTTTTCATTTCCAAATAAAATAGCTTCAAATGAAGCAACACCCCTCCATGACATCTTAATGATAGAAGCTACTTCCCCTATTAGCATTTCAAAGGTCAGGGGCTACTGACTGAGGTGACAGAAGGAGGTTTGGTCTCATACCTGCTCCTGACTGATTCTACACTACACGCTGCAGGTTGATTCTTCTGGCTCTCAGAAGTCTAAAGAGATGTTACTTTTCTTGCTGTGGTAACAAATAATTCTTAATCTGAAAGGCTTAAAATACCAAGCTTTATCTCTCATCCTGTACCTGTGTGTGTGTGTGTGTGTGTGTGTGTGTGTGTGTGTGTGTGTGAGAGAGAGAGAGAGAGAGAGAGAGAGAGAGAGAGAGATCAGTTTTTTCTTTACTGGGTCATGCTTTTCATGCTATCTGGGTCATGCTTTTCATGCTATCTGTAGAAATTCATCACCAAACAGAAGGTCAAGTAGATTTTCTCCAAATTTATTATCTTATAGTTCTGGAGGTCTAAAGCCCAAAATAGGTATCGCTGAGCCAAAATCAGGTCAGCATGGTTGTGTTCCTTCTGGAAGCTTTAGGAAGAATCTGTATTTCTGCCTTTTCCAGCTTCCAGAAGCCACCTGCATCCTTCAGCTCATGGCCCCTTCCTCCGTCTTCAAAGCCAGCAGCCATGCATATTCAAATCTGTCTCTGACACTGCCCTCTCTTTGACTCCCTTTTCCACTTCAAAGGGCTCTTGTAATTACATGAGCCCACCCAGAAAATCCAGGAAAATCTCCTTATTTTAAGGTCAACTGATTAACAATCTTACTTTCAGGGTAACCTTAATTCCTCCTTGCCATGTGACACATCGGCGGGTTCTGTGGATTTGGGTGCAGATATCTGTTGCGGAGGGGTGTGTTATTCTGCCTGCAACATCTGCATTACATAAAAGAATGCTTTGTGCTAACAACTGAGAGTCAAACCATATCAGTATATCACAAAAGACAGAGTTCTCAATAATCTCAGATACTAATTTTTCTCACCTGGTTTCCAATATATGTGGAAAATATGCTTGTTTCCAACTGTCTTGGGACATAGAAATCAACAAATATGTAGATATTTAGACCAATATTTCTCCAACTAAGCTACTCATTAAAATATCTGAGGTGCTTGTTAACAATAGATTCTGAGATCCTGAAACACCAATTCAAAAGAACCTATGCACCCCAATGTTCATAGCAGCACAATTCATAATAACCAAGTGCTGGAAGCAACTTAAGTGCCCATCAGCAAATGAGTGGATCAAAAAACTATGGTACATTTACACAATGGAAACGCAGCAGAAAGAAAGGAGCTCCTACCCTTTGTGACAGCATGGGTGGAACTGGAAAACATTATGCTAACTGAAAGAAGCCAGGCAGTGAAGGACAAATACCATGTGATCTCACCTATTAAGTGGAACCTAATCAACAAAACAAACAAGCAAGCAAAATACAACCAGAGACATTGAAGTAAAGAACAAACTGATGGTAACCAGAGAGGGGGGAGGAGAAGGATAATAGGGGACAATAGTGGGGGGCCATAAAGGAACATGTATGAAGGACACATGGACAAAGCTAAAGGGGGTGGGTTCAAAGGTGGGAGCCAGGGATGGGTGGGGCGGGGAGGCACGGTGGGGTGAAAATGGAGACAATTGTACTTGAACAACAATTAAAAATAAATAAATAAATGAAAAAAAAAGATTCTGAGGTGCCACATTCTAGACCTTCAGATCAGAGAGTAAGGAATCCCTGTGTTTTACCAGTGTTCCCAAAAGTCCTGCTGATGAGTCAAGTTGGAAAGACAGGATCATGTGAAAGACATAAAGAATCATCAAGATACAATAATGACAATTACTAAAGGAAAAATGTACATGGGGATGAAATTCTGCATCATGGTGGCAATAAAAACACCCGTTAGTCAAATGTTGCTGTGTTTTGGGAGGACAACGAATATTCGTGTACCTTTTAAAAAATGATTTTACCAAAAATAACAATTGGCTTTAACAACATTTCCGTGTAGCTCCAAGGCAGTATAATTCTTACGACCAAAGGAAGTTTTAAAATAACAGCAAATGCTCCTTGAGCACCTGCTTTAGTCACTCTTCTGATGATTTATGGATATTAACACCTCTAATCTCCGTGAGAACTAAATAAGGTAGGCACTGTTATTATCTCAATTTTACATATGAAAATACTGAGGGATGTAGTTTAAGTTACATCCCCAAAGTCACACAGCCTGTAAGGTACAGGCACGAGATTGCAACACTGGAAACGTAACTAGAGCCCCTGACCTCAAACCCTACAATATACCCCACCTCTCAGCAAAGGCTGTATGTTTCAGTGTTTCGAACTAAAACATCATCCTTTCATATAAAACTTTATCACAAATTTACTTTTTATAATCTTTGTAGATTATTGTGTATACCCAGACTGATTTAGGCCGACCCACACATCATCAAGGCTAACATCAGAAAATAGTTATAATGTCAAAAACTCCACTTAAAAATTCAATCATCGTAAGACCAAATTGATGAATCTTCAGGTAATCCTAGTCATCAAATACCAACTGCAATTCTGTAGGGAAGTATTATGGAAAATACAAGGCATTGAGCTTATGTAAATCGTGATGTGAGCTTGCAAATAGTACAATTTTTATTGAAAACACAGAAACTAGAAAAACAAAAATAAAAAACAGCAACTTTGAAATTCTTGCACATTTCTCATGTAAAGTGCATATTCAAATGAGATTTTATTTAAAAATCCATAAAAACACTGGAAGACTAAAATGGAGAAAAATGGGTCTGAGAACAGTTTACAGTCTGTTTTTAATTGTCCCAGATATGCAGACAGTATGACTATGAGAATCGTGAGAACATTGCCAGGCTATGCTGCCCGTACAGACTCAGAGTCTGGATGCAAGTTTCCTAACGGAGAAGCCTGGATTATATAGCAGGTAATGTTTGCTAGCAATTAACGTTCCCTCCCAGACCCTGGAGGACAGGATGTAGGTCAGGAAAGTAAGGAAGATGTTGCACTGGGAGAAAAAATGCCTTATGTAAACTTCAATTAAAATATACCCCTTTGAACCAGGCATAAACCACCCACATCCCAGCTTCCTCATTTCTTTAGGCATCGGCTCAGTTATTAAATATTCCAAGATTATGTGACCTTGACTAGACCTTTGCTCTTTATTTTTTACTCAATCCTCAAACTACCACAGATAATATCAAATATCCAGATACCGATCATATTTTTTTTTCTCCTTTCTTCCTTTTTTCCCATTCTTTTTTCTCATTGCATTTTAGTTTGGAAGTTTCAGTTGACATCTCTTCAAGCTCAGTGATTCTTTCCTCTGCCAATCAAATAGAGTTTCCATTTCCCCACTTATATTATGTGTCTCTTCTTGCACGTAGTCTATTTTTTCCAATAGAGCTCTTAACATGTTAATCATAGTTATTTTAAATAATTCCAAAATCCATGTCATATCTAAGTACGTTTCTGACACCTGTTTAGATTTTCCATCTTTTCACCTTTTAGCATGCCTTTTGATTTTTTTTTTTAATTGAAAGACAGGACACACAGGGCAATCAGAACTAAGTTAAATAGCCTCTTTGTGTGAGGTCTGGGCTATGTTTAATGTTTGTTGTATCTGTACACACCAGAGGCTTCATGTTCTTCTAGTTCCAGTGTTATTGTCTTCCCTGATGTCCTTGGGGCTTCCTTAAGAATTCCTCCTTAGATGGAGTCTGAATGTCGGGGCTCTCTCAGTTACAATCTCCTGTTATCACAGGGGGGCCCTGCTGATGTGGTAGTGGGTGTGGGAAGTGCTCTATTATCTTATGATTAACTCTCAGGGTCTCAGTGGGCCTGTGTCCTGGGGCTGGGACTCTCACAGGCACTCCTTAGCTTCAGGAAGTCTAGAAGGGGCTGGCGTCAGGTTTGCGCCTAGGTGGGAGGAGGCCCACAGAGTAGGCTTTTGTTATGGAGAAGACTTGGGTGTGTTTCACAACGACTCCTTTCCCTCTCTCTGGCCGGAGACACCAGGGGATCCTCTGGCTCTCCACAGAGTTCTCGGAGATAAAACCCCTGTTCTGCAGTCCCCACCAATTTCTCCCTCTCGTGCAAGTGCATGCTCTGCCTCCAGCAGTTCATCAGAATTACCATTTAAGTGTTTGTACCAGTTTGCAGCCTCAGATTTCTGTTCTCTGAGGTAAGCAGGTCTTGGCTGTGAAGGACTCTTCAGGTTCTCTGTTCTCTCTAGATTGTGGAATGGTGTCGAGACCTGAGACCTCATTGATTTTTTTCAGTTTCTTCAGCTTTTGTTGTATTGTGAGGACAGTAATAACAACTTCCAAGCTCTTCCTATGTCTGAGTTGAAGCTGTAATTCTCCACCCATTTTCTAGTCTATCTTTCAACCACCTGCCTTTCCTTTCTCCAATGCTAGCAGGTCTCTGTCCCTGTAATTGGCTTCCAACTTCTCTGTTACACCACTGCCTCAAGAAGCCACTGTTCCTGAGGAAAGGTGGGATGTGGAGAATTATACCATTGGTATTTGTATTAAGTAAATAGTTACCATACTGGTAATAAATAATGGTTATGTGATTTTAAAAGATACACCATTATCCAACATCCCTTGCAAGGGGTACAAAACAAACTGAAATTGAAAAAAAAAATTGTTAAGATTTCAAAAACAATGATTTTATAGGTAAGTAAAAGATATTCAAGTGTGTAGCAAATTTAAAATGATCTGGAAGATGTTCTTAAATTTTCACAATTTCTGAAATACAATCATTTGTATTTTGACATTGAACACCAACAAAGGAAATAATGCATGTATATATACATGAGTGTTTTCGAAACCCTTATTAAGATTTTAATTTGCTGTCAAGGGTAACTTGTCATATGAAGAGGACACTATTTTATGATTCATTTGCCAAGTGTGACTGTGGCAGCTGAGATTAATTAATCTGGGCTTCTATGCATTAGTATTCAAATGGAAGCTAACACAGAGAAAAAAGCTTTCTCTTATTTTTATAATGGGGGAAATGTTTTCTGTGTTCTCTGACAATTAGAATAAGCTAGTGGGTTAAATGGTTTTACAGTTAAACACAAATATGGATTAGGAATGAAAGCTATTTCCAAGATGCATTTCTGTCCTTTAGACAAGTGCCTAAACAGCACCCAGTCATAAAAAGCAGAGGCTGTAACATTTACCCTGGAAAATAAATGTTTACCTCAAGCAGCAATTGACATTTCTAGCTGATTGCATGAATGTCAAGCACTGTTTCAAATCACTTTCCTGCCTCAGTCCTGATATTTTGGCCTTGGGCCTCAGGCCAATATTAGATCAGCAAACCTTGATTGGTGGTTTACCTTTATCTCCTAGAAATTCATGTTCATAATAGTAACAAGATTGCCAAACTCATAATGAGCCAGACATTTCAGAACTTAAAATGAGCCTGCAGGAACCACTGAACCAAGGGAAGAGCTGCAGGTGTAGGGGGGCTGTTGTGTGAGTTCTAACCTATCCCACTGAAATGATGAGGCCTTCAGTACCACAACCCGGCAAAGTCCCCATCATCCATGCTGACCTCTGACCCCTGAGTGAGCACATTATCACTACTGTGCACTGGGATTATTATTGCTACTCCCCTTCAGTTTGTTGCCCCTCCTCCAGGTTTGATAGAGCATGCCCATCTCTGTCTGCCCTTACCTTCCCAAAGCTGTCTTAGCTTGGCTACCTGCACTGGGCTTTCACAGTTCAGGGAAAACATAATGAAAAATGCTCTGTGCTGGGAGAAGCGATTTCTGTGCCAGGGAGAACTGATTTTTAATCCTATGTCATTATCCAAGTCTATTAAATTGGACAATTTCAATTATTTTTAATGGCCTTAGTTTCTCATTTATGAAATGAGGGGCTGAACTATGTGATTTTAGGGGTTCCTGATAGTGTGTAGTTCTCAGATAAAATTGCCAAGCCTTTCTTGCTTATCGTTAGAAATACATGATGCTACTGCATGATTTGAATATCTTGTGCAATCTATGAATTCAATCTCATGAATCAATTACATTAGCTAATGTAGCAGTGTAACCAAAATGTATCTTGTAGGCCACAAATGGAACTGGCTAAAGCTGCAAAGGAAAGTAATGGACACGTAACTGACAAGTACGAGAAAGTTCAAGCTTCTATGCATTCTCATCAGAGCCAGTTCTGCTTGTCCTGTTTTGTTGGATCTGACCCCCACCCCCACCTCCAGTTTGTGTCTGGTCTTCAAACTCAGGCTGACTTCCAGTCCGCTTGCTGGCATTCCAAGCCCGCTGCTTGATTTCCTCCCCAGTCTTTGAATAGCGTCCTGGGCATCATTCTGATGGGGCTAAATAGGAGTAACCACCTAGATCCCTAAAATAATTCCTTCGAGTGGGGCTGAGGACAGGGCAGGATTGGACCGAGGAGCTCAGATCTGAGCCCAGACCTGTAGGGAGTCTAGTGACTCCTGCAACAAACCAACTTAGAGGGTTGGGAAAATCCTGGAACAAAAATCTAGGTGTGTTTATTAAGAAAGGGAAAAGTGGAGAATAAGTAGGCCCAAACAACACAATTGTCATAGTAGGTAAACTTTGGAAAGCTATTCCTTTAAAAGCAGAGGAATAATAAGTGCACATTGAAGACATTCAAAACTACACCTTAATTTATAACAGCTATCTTCAAATTCACACACAAATCTAAAGCTGAGTGTTACAGTTTTCCATTAGCTGTCCCATTATTTCCACAAGTCGACATATGCACAAGAGAGCACACGAACCTCCTCCGCACACCTAGCCTACATACTACGCTATTGCTTTGTTTGGACGGTAAGGGGAATGAGGTAGGCAGGAATGGTTTCTAAAATCAGAACTTACCTAACAACTCAGTGAACTGAAGCTCAAAATAAAAAAGAAGATAAAATAGGGGATGTAGACAGGAAGAAAGAATACTTGCAACAACCATAAAAGATTTTCGAGCTGAGCAAATGCATTGAGGTCAGATTTTGAAAAAAACTAAAGTCAACCCAGTTGAAGTTTCTTTATACAATATGATAAAATTATATGAATAGAAGAAAGGTGCTCAAATACGTGGTTGGCTAAAACACAGAAGAAAAACGAGCAAATAAATGTATTCAAGGTGCAAATTCTGGAACTATACATTTCTCTCCAAAGTACACAGTGAGGGAGTACCTGGCGCATGCAGTGCCCCACAAGCAGCTGCTCTCAGTCTCCCATGATCTCGGGGATGGGGTAGTGCGTCTACACCACGTAAAATACATGGAATGTGCTCACATGTTATCAATAGTCCTTCAAACAACTACAAGAGTGTTTGTAGGGGTGGTATTAATTATGTTTATTTCATTTACCGATAATGAAATTGATGTTCAAACAAGGTTGTGGGGTGTGGCCACAATCACTAGGGTTACGAGGTCTTGAAGCTTTAATTCCAACAGTTTTTGACACTAAATTTTGTGGGTTTGTCATTATATAAATGTAAAAACGTTGTTGCCACACAACTAAACCGTGTTTTCTATCAGTTTCTGTGGTAATGTATATTTTAATCTCCTTTTTCCTGATTTGCCTTTCTCCCCTTTAATTCCAAATGCAGAAGAGGAATGGAAGAAACACGTATTGCAGCCACACAGAACAGGCAACAGGCTGGCTATCTGAACACAGGAATTCCAAGGGAAGAGCTAGTATCTTAGGTATTCCATGAATGTTGATCTCTAAGTTGTTCACATACCCTTTAGACTTATTATTTATTTTATTCATTTATTTATTTATAATGGTATTTTAGATGTTGTACTATTTGAAGATACTTTTATAGCTTCTACATACTTTGCTACCTTATTTATATTGTATAACACCCCTTCGGTGTTGGTAAGGCAGGTGAGAGAGTGCAGAATGTCTACAGCAGGACGGAGTTGTTCTCGAGAAGCCATATGATGTCAGATAACAGACACTATTGTTTCTATTGAATTGCTAATTATGTGTGGATTCTGTAGGGAAAAGCTCATGTAGGCTTGGCCTGTTCAAATCTCAAATATTTGGCTCCTGCTAAAAACACATGAATGGGTGCGCACACTCAATTATGGGTAGATAACTCATAGACATGACTTTTTCACCTTTCTTTTCCTTCCCATCTTGCTCTCACTCCCTGGGTTCAGAGTCTCAGCCCTCCGTGTTTAGAGGACTCAGTTTTCCCTGTCCAGTCTCTCTTGCATGACACTTTCAAAACAAGCATTCCATTGCTAAGATCAAGATTAGGTGATCTATGGCCTTCAGACGAGTGCAATGACACAAAGCCCTCGCCCACGGGGCTTTAATTCCTCTTCTCCATTCTTACATTCCACTTCTGCCCAAGTTGAATACAAGTTCCATTTTAATGGCATGAGGTCTCATTTGCATCTTTCACAAATCTTCCTTGACTGGGCATACACGAGTTACCTTGTCCTCCTCTTTATGTCAACGGCTATTTTTCCTCGCAAATCATGTCTGTGTGGTGCCAGCTCCTTTGGTATGATTATGGGAGAAACTCCCAGAAACTAAGTTCTTCTCACTGACGCAGTGAAGAATTACAGATCAGAGAGCTTACTAGTGTGCAAGCAAAGTTTATTAGTGCTAAGTTCTAATGGCAAAGAAAAAGCAAGGGTGGCTAGAGCCCAGGTGGCCAGAGGCTGGTGACCAGAAAGGGCCAAGATACCAGAAGAAAGAGTCCTTTGTTCTGAGGACTTATGTAGTTGGCGGTGTGGGGAATGCAGAAGTTACATATTGATTGATGGGTAAAGGTGGTGCCAGCTTTTCCCAGGGAGCTGTGAATACCAAATGTAGGTATGGGGGTCGGCTAGCCTGAATCCTTATCTTGCTCCAGACTCTGGTCATCTGTTTTGCATATGCGACAGGAGCAGGCAGTTAACCAAAGATGTTTTATGGGGGTTTTATTCCTTTGAGCACTGTAGTCCCCCTCCCCTCCTCCCTTCCAGGCCTTGGGTTGAATACACAGTCTCACATTTTCCTTTTCCCAGCTAGTGGAGATGATGCACAGACCTTCAAGGACTGCCCCCTGCACTGTCATGGTTTTGCTTATGTTGTTCGGAACGCCTGGCAGCCTTATTAGACCAGGCTCAGGATTACTGGGTCGACAGGTGAGCCTTTGCTTTTAGCCTCCAGTATTAAGCTCTTTGTTCGATTGCAATGGTGAGGGCCCTGCCTTTGTTTCCTCTCTGGCTGCTCATTCTATCCTAACAGTATCATCTTATCTTATTATTCATAGTTTTGGTTTTATTTTAAAAATTTGTATTTCAATCTTAACTTTATATGTGTGCGTGTGTGTGTACATATAATTCACTGGGTGCAAAGACCCTGCGTCACACTGCTTTGCTGTCCCGAAGTACCCAGTATTGTGTTTTGGAACCTACGTGACAATCGATGCAGCTTTTATTTGATTCCTTGAGGCTAGTGTGATAAAATGGCAAAATGAGATACACAGACATTAAGTTCTGCTAAGGTTACAGAACATTTGATTTTTGGTTAATGGCATAACAAAGGAGAATCTAATAGAGGAAATGTAAAACTCTCATCAGTCCTGAAGAAAAGTAATAACATAATTAGGCCAAGAAGGAATGGCAAATTTAAGATAAAAGAACAGTTTGAAGCAAAGCTAGACACCAAAATGTCCACAAAAACCCTGTGAGAGACTTAATAAACCAGGTTGGCTGGATTCGAGTGGGGTGGTTAGGTTTTGGAGATGATCATACCGAAAGGCGCTCTAACTTGTTTTTTTCATTAATAGGAAACTAACAGAAGTTGTTGCACGTCTCTGGGGCGAGTTAACAAGTGAAACAACACGTGGAATCAGTAGGTGAAATATTGTGGTGTCTTCTACAGACTAGCTCACAGATTCTGGAGTCAGACTCTGAGGTCCAATCCTAGATCCACCATCCATAGGTCCTGTGACCTTGGGTAATAAGCCTAGCCTCTCTGTGCCTTACATTTGTGAGCTCCAAAAGGGTTATAATGCTATCACAGAGGGTTGTTCTCATAAATTATGGCTACTTGAAGGGTATATATACAGAGGGGAGGCTGTGGAGGGAGAACTGGATAGGTGGGGAGGAGGGCCACCAAGAAGGAAAAAGGAAGTAATGGTGCTAGCAGCTGTGAGAGTTAATCACCACCTAATGCTATGGGGAAGTACTCATAGCTCAGGCAATTTCTCCTGCGTCCATCTACACATAGGTAGTGCAAAATAGCATCTTTTAATTACAGAGTGATTGCATATTGCTTTGTTAAGGGTTGACTTTTAATTCATATTCCCTGAAACAGTGCTTTACCTGTAATTAAAAGAATGAAATTGAAAGCTTTAGTGCCACTTCTCTAATGTCATCTAGTACAATCTCAAAGGTAATTAAGAAACAAACAAAAAAAACCCCCAGCATTACCAGTAAACACAACAACAAACAAATCACAGCTCTCTTTGGCTTGAGAATTTGCCGTGGCTTTAAGAATGCCTTCACTTAGCATAACACTGTCCAGGCTCACCCATGTTCTCACCAATGCCAGGATTTCCAACTAACAATTTTTTAATTCTTTGTTTTTACATCATTGCCATTTTAATGAGATATAGAGAACAATACAAACATAAGAGAAGAGAATCAATTGACATTTGATTTTAAAAGGATGTAGACGTAATTACCAACATCAGTTTGTGTATAAGGAGCCATGGGAGGTGCTACTCCTTCCGTTCTTTGGAAAGGTGAGGTCATCTTCAGGTTGAATCTTCACTTGGGAAAGGCAGAGCTTTACTTTAAAAAGAACGGTTGTTTAGCTAAGCTTCTGACATGACCATGATTTGCCTGCCCACATTTCTGAATCATTCTGTCTGAAGAACATGTGATTAAAAATTTGATATTTTGCATAGTCAGAAAGGCTTGTTCTGCTTACAAAGTGTTTTCTCTGTGACACAGATGTGCTTTTCAAAGCCTTGGAATTTCCTCTTTTGAAAATATGTTGAGCCGACTGAATTTTTAAAGGAAATAATTTATATCCTGAATTTAGCTCTGCTGAAAAACATGCAAGAATTGCAACCATGCTTTTTGTAAATGTTTTGAAGTTTTCCTGGAGTTTATCATGTGAGGATGAACTGAAGAGACTGTAGTCCTAGGAGTAATGGAGACTTTGATTTGCAAAAGACTGAGAAAGTGCATCAAGGTAAAAAAAAAATAGTACCAACTTGTACATTATCATCAATCCCCAGAATTTGAAAAGCTCAATTCCTAATATTTAAAATCCTTATCAATCATTATCTGCAACACTTTATGTGGCCAGTCCTTTCTGTTGTTGTCCATTCTAACAGATATATAAGGGGCATCTCAGTGCGGTTTAATTTGAATTTCTCTAATGATTAAAGTTGTTGAGCATCTTTTCATGTGCTTATTTGCTATTTATACATCCTATTTGGTGAAGTGTGTGTTCAAATGTTTTGGCCAGTTTTTTTATTGCTTCTGTTTTTCGCCATTAAATTTTGAGTTTGTTACATATTCGGAATGCTAATTATTTATTCAACATGTGTTTTGCTGATATTTTCTTTTCATTTATGTCTTGTCTTTTCATTTTAACAGTGTCTTTCAAAATGCAGAAGTTCTTAACTTTAATTATATTTTTAAGTTTAAGAGTAGTGCTTTTGGTGTTATGCCTAAGAAATCTTTGCTGAACTCAGAATCACAAAGTTTTTCTCCTCTGTTTACTTCTAGATATTTGGTGCATTTTAATGTTTAGGGCAATAATCCATTTTGAGTTAACTTTTGTCTCCATTGCAAGGTATGGACCAAAGTTCCATATTTCTACATATGGATGTCCCATGCACCATTTGTTGAAAAGACTGATTTTCCTCAATTGAATTACCTTTGCAACGTTATAGAAAATCAATCAACAATATTTAGTGGGTCTATCTCTGGACTGTTCTTGGCTTCCTTGATTCATGTGTCTATCCTTTGCTATTAGCCACACTGACGTGCCTACCTCAGATTTATAATAAGCCTTGGAGGCAGCGAGTGGGAGCCCACCACTTTGGTTCTCCATTTTTCAAAATGGCTTGGGCTATTCTGTTCCTTTGAGTTGTCATTAAAATTTCAGAAATAGTTTGTCAGTTCACATTTAAAAATCCAGTGTGATTTTGACTCAAATTATACTTAAAAATCTGTACATAAATTTTGGAAGAATTGACAGTATCACCTTACAGAGCCTTCCAGTTCATGAACACACTACTATGTTTATTAATGTCTCCTTTAATCAGTACTTCTGTCAGAAGTGTTTGTGGTTTCAGCATAGAGCTCATGCACACACCCTGTTAGATGGATACATAATCCTTTTACGGGTTTTGGTGCTGCTGAAAATGGTCTATTTTAAAGTTTCAATTTCCAGTTGTTCATTGTGAGCATACAGACATGCACTTGATCTTAAAACATTGATTTGTAAATCTCACTTATCTATTTTAGTAGCTTTTTTGTAGATTCCTTTGAATTTTTCTTAGACAATTAAGCTATGAATAGAAGTAGTTTTATTTTTTTGTTTTCAATTTTGTTTGTATGCCTTTTTTTCTTTTTTTCTTCCATTGTTGCACTACCTAGAATGACCAATAGAAGTAGTTATAGAGGCATTTCTATCTTGGTCCCGATTTTAGGAAGAAAGCATTTGGTCTTTCACCTTTTAGCTGTAGGTTGTAGATCTGCTTTACCAGGTTGAGGAAGACTTGCATGAATTAATATTGAATGGTGTTAAATATTTGTTTTCTGTATCTAATGAAATGATCACATGATTTCCCTGCATATAGTTTATTATACTGACTGATTTCTGACTATTGAACCAGCCTTCCATTTCCAGAATAAATGCCACATTTTGCCATTTTAACATATTGCTGAACTCACTTTGTGCATTTTTTAGGATACTTGTGTTTATATTCAGGAAGGATATTGGCCTGTTGTTTTATTTTTTAATGATGTCTTTGACTGGTATTTGGGGGGTAATGCTGGCCTCATAAAATGAGCTAGGAAGTGTCCCCAAAACTTAATTGTAGAAGAAATTCTGAAAATATTTCTTCCTTAACTATTTGATAGAATTCACCAGTGAAATTTTCTAGGTCTGGAGTTTTCTTTGTTTAAAGAATTTAACTACAAATTTAATTGTTTTATGTATTTCTTCCTAAATGAGCTGGCAGTTTCCCTTTTTTTTTTTTTTTTTCCTTTCTCTGTGAGTTTTCTCAAACCCTATCAGTTGAATTCAGCTGTCTCTCCCTTTCATGGTAACACAGAGCAAGAATTTAACACCTGTGCATTAGGGGCTGTAACAGCCACAGGAGATGTGATGTCCCCCTGGCTACCCAAAGGTGGCAGAGGCTAGCCTGTGAATGGCTTGAGCAGCCAGTTGCCGTTTTTTCTCCTTCGGCCCCAGGCTAGTGGCATCCCCTCCCACGTGTTTGGTCTCAGGGATTTTGCTTTTGACTTCAGCACCTTTGGCCACCCCTACACCCAGCACTGCTCTCCCCACAGGACAAAGCAGGATAGTGATTTGGGCATCTGGACCCAAAGAACAATAAAGTTTGAGCTCCTCCTACAGTGTGCTCCTCATACCTGTATGCTCGGACTTTCCTGATTTTGTACTGGAAGTTCAGGATCTCAGAAACCACCTCAATCCCAGCAAATTGTAGATAGTCACGTTCATTGCTATCCCACTAGATTGGCCCAGTTCACCGAGCTTTGTTCTAAAGCAGCTGAGGCAGGAGTTGGAGAGGCCCCAGGCAGGAGGCCTGCAATGAACAGTGAGGCTTCTTAACAGGAAGCAAGCCTGCCTGTTCCTCTCAATAAACACTCTTTCTCCAAAGCTCTCCATCCCCTTATTAATAGCACTGCATTCAGCATTGGAGATCCTGTAGCTCAGCTGTTACAGCTGTATCACCTGTCAGCTAGGGGCCAGGTGAATCAGGATAGAACAGAAGGTAGGGTTGTGTGTATAGGTGAAGAGACCTGAAAGAAGGCTTAGAATAGATCCAGAGGGTTCCTATTTCAGCTTTTGGTGGAGATAGTTGGTTAGGATACAGTAAAAAAACTGCAGGGTTGCTTACCTTGACTGTCTGCCTCTGTGTTCATCAGTTGTTGGTGCCCCAGGAAGTTTAGATCCTCCGCAGATATACACCAATGTTATGGTAAAAAGTGTGTAAGAGTTGTTACATGACTACGCTATGAAAATGGAGATAATCCAAATACATATTCATGATGATAGAAGGCCATCCTTCCACATCTCCTCTTGGAGCCATTCCTTCCTACTTCCCTATCCCACTGATCACATCCTTGTCAGGTATCCCTCTGTTAGTGAATCTTTCCCCTCAGCATACAAACATATTCAGAAATGTCATTAACAAACACACAAGAAAAAAACAGTAAAAATAACAGCAAAATAATCTAAACTCCGAAACAAAGTATCTTGATTATATTTTTCCTCTAGCTTTCACCTATTATCTTTTAATACACAACCAAAATTCTGTAAGGAATAACATGAAGTCTAAACCTTCACATTCTGGCTTCTCATTTTCCATTCACCTGTAAATCTGCTGCAATTGATCTTGCACTAATAGAACTACACATTTGGAAATGGCTCATGCAAAACTCACTGATGAACTTTCACCTGACCTATTTTATCCTCAAGTAACTTTTCAGTTGGGTGTCCATGCCATTCTCTAAACATTGGGTTATCTTTGGCTTTCAGCTTCAGAAACATCAAGGAAAAATGGAGTAATCTATAATGGAATTTTATTATCTCACATAACTTAGCTACAGCCCTTAATGTGTCCCAACATATAGTGTCTCCATGGCTGTTAATTACTAGTTCATAAGTCAAAGGCCCTGTTGCTTTTCATTTTCAATTTTACCATGGTCAGACTTGTTGCGTATCAAGATTGTGCGTGTTTGTGTGTGTGTGTGTGTTGGCAAGAGCAAAATCGCACATACCAACATCCATTTAGTGTAGGGAGGCTGTTTCTCCCTTTGCATCTTTCTTCAAGAGCCTGAAAACTTTTTCCAGGAAGCTTTTATTGGCACCCAGTAACACAGGTCACATACTCACCTGTAACTGACTCAAAACCAAGGGAGAAAAGCATTCATTTTCTTCTACATAGAGAAAGTCCTACTTGGCCTTCAGCCCCATACCTACCTACGAATGTATCAATCTCAGCAAGAAATAAACCACCATGTGAGCCCATACTAATCAGCATTTACTTGGTTGGTGTAGTAAAGGAATGGACACAGGCTTCTGCCAGCGAGGAGGAAAGGGGCAATATTTGTTGGGTGGACAACCAGTAATTCCATCTGTATACTTTTTACTGGATTTTCTGCTTCTAGTAAAATTGTTTAAGCTTCCCAGCTTATGCTCATCCCTTAAATATTCATACTAATAGAGTTGTTCAGGGTCCCTCTCCAGTCATTTTCCTCCTGCCAGTTTTTCACTCCCATCTTTGGTTGTGTTTACAAACCATAAGCTCTTGACATGGAAACCTATTTTGCTTCAAGAGACAATTTACCTGTGTTTGAACTGATACCTGCTTGAACAGACAAGGGCAAATCTAAACTAATTACCCCTCTGCAAAGATGCATACACACTCTCACACATGCACACACAGGCATACACACTCACACAATCATGCACACAATGACACAGATACACGGACATATGGACTCATTCCAATCTTTTTTTTTTGTAGCATCTATTGAATTTATTCAGCATAACCACAGAAGTATTGTCTTCATGCTGTCACACACAGACACAAACACAGACACAGTACAATGTCCATATTTAGCCCCAGCGTTCTCCTTCTGAGACTCATTTATACGTCTTCATATGCCACAGCCCATCATTTAAATAATGAATATTTTCAATGCCAATCCCTTTGTTGACTTTCTCAATATCTTCTGCAGACATCTTCATAACTCCAACACACAGGGCATGCTGTTTTCCTTCTGCCATGATTGCAACAACCGTATCCACTGCCGCAGGGTAAAGCTTGGCTCCGGGGGAGGTTAAGCCGGGACACATGATATTTGCTCCACTGAGTACAAATTTGATGGCTCCTTTATCAACTTGCTGACGTGGCAGGATAAAAGGGTATTTGTGTAGTAGCCTTAAAGTTGGGTAAAAAGGCCCTTCTCTTTGTCTAAAAAATAGCAACTCTCCGTTTACTGTAAGGATTTCTATATGTTCGTGGCATCGCACTATTTTGACCGGATCTTTCTTAGGCATGATTTGATTAAGCCATGGTTCAATGCCTGGAAACTGCTCTATCAACTGGTTCTTAATACCCTTAATAACTGACGTTTTCAACTGGATGCAGTTGGACACATTTTCTTTTTCATCAAATTTCTTGAACATGATCCAACGTTACGGGGGCGACAGTAGGAAAGATCCCGGAATGAGGAGAGAAGTGAATTCGCGAGGGTCGGCAAAGCCGCTTACCCGAGGAAGGCCGGCAGAGACGGTCGCAGCTGCTGTCGTTAACCGGAAAGGAACGTGCTTTACGGCTCCTCGTAAAATCTTCTTCCGGTCTTCGGAACTCCGCGGCGCTTGGTCTCGCGGTTTTTGACTATGGATTCCTCTCCACGGCGGATACGTAAGAGGACGGGGCTTGAAAAAGAAGAGTTACAGCAATTCTTTTAGTTGCAGGAAAATAAAAGTGGAGGGAACCTGTAGTTTATTTTAATTTGGGGGAAGCCGAATCAACGCCCAGTGACCCACGCCAGAACCGGGGGGCGACTCCTACCTGATGGGCCTCTTCTACATACGTCACTACAAGGGGTCGAGCCCTGTTCATTGGTCCTCTCGAGAATCTCTCACAATCTTCCGCTGCGCTCACGCTGTCTGACGTTGCTGCGCTCATTCTGTCTGACGTTGCTGCGCTCACGCTGTCTGACGTTGCTGCGCTCACGCTGTCTGACGTTGCTGCGCTCAAGTCCGAATAATCGGAAGCAGTTGCCACCTATCACCGCTGAATGCAACCTTGTCCCTTCCGAGCTCTCACCGCCTGCACCCAAAGAGGGGAGGGTTTGCAGGCAGAAGGGATGCAGATGTTGGATTTCAATCGTTTTAAACATAACGAAACTCATTTTACAGCGCAGAATACGGTGTCCCGGGTCCTCCTGAAAAGAATGCGCATTCCGCTTTGTTTGGGTTTAGTGCTCTGTACATGCCAGTGATGCCCCGTTGGTGGATAAAGTTGTTAAGGTATTCTCTCTCTCTCGTTACTGATTTTCTGTCTACTTGTTAATATCAATTACTGATAAGTATATTGAAACTACGATTGCGGATCTGTTTCTGTTTTCAGTTCTATCCGTTTTGGATTCATGTATTTAGAAGCTCCATTTATTAGGTCCATACCTATGTAAGATTAATATGGAAGTCACCCTGTTAATTACGATTTTATCCATATAGATTTTAGTTATCCTAATAAGTGTGAGGTCCACGAGGGCAGGAATTATGTATTTTATCTCTGTTCTTTCACCAAGCACAAGGTCTGTTTCGTACTACATACTGCATTCTACATACACACTAAGTGCCTGAGAATCGAATAAAAGAATGCTTCCTCTGAAGATCTGACCCCTTTCTTTCCCTGCCAGTGCTATGAAAAAAAGAATGAGGGTAAATCCTTGCTATCTGGACACTTCTCCTCTTTCCCCAGTAAACACATGCTTAGTTTGGGACGTATACACTGTGGCTGGAATTAGAACAGGTACTGGATATACAGTGGAAAGATAACATACATTCCCGCATTCTTGAGGGCTTACAGCGCATGAAGGTGGCGTGTGTAATTTCCCCATCCTCTATAAAAATCTGTGTTAGTCTGGGAGAACCTAGACTATCTACTTGTATGTAACTCTGCGTGTGTGTGTGTGACTTCTAAGACATTGGCTCACACGATTATGGAGGCTGAGAAGTCCCAACATCAGCAGTTAAGCTGGAGACTCAGGAGAACCAATGGCGTCATTCATTCTCAGTCCAAAGGCCTGAGACACAGGAGAGCTAATGGTTTAAATTCTAGTCTGAGTCCAAGTCAGAAGACCAATGTCCCACCCCAAAAGCTGTCAGGCAGAAAGAATTCCTTCATATTCAGGGGACAGTCAGCTTTTTTATTCTATTCAGGCCTTCAGCTGTTTGGAGATCTGTCCGCGTTAGAAAGGGCAATCTGCTTTGCTAATTGATATGTTAATCTCATCCAGAAACACCAAGAAAAAATGTTCGACCCACTATATGGGCACCCCAAGGACTGGTCAAGTTGACACATAAAGATAACCCTCACCATCTTAAACGAGGCAGTATAGAGTGGCGGTGTTTATGTGTGGTGACTCTAGAACCCACGGAAGATTCCTGCTCCATCACTTAATAGTTCGAAATCCTGGAAGTTACTGAATGTGTCTGCGTTTCAGTATGTGTGTGGTTAACAGGAATGCCTGTTTCCTGGGGGTGGAGGTGAGAATTGCTTGAATTAATATTTAGAACAATAGGATTTTATGTGTTTCACATAACTATTATTAAATTAACATGAACACAGATCCATGAATATTTTAATACTGTCTTCATACAGGAGATAGTTCAACTGGCCCCATATTTGAGCTTTTCTATTTCTGGCTGGGTTTCTGATCTGCCTCCCTGAGACGTCAGTCAGTTTCAGCCTGTGAAGAGTCACACATTTCTAGATACATCTCTGGTTATTTTACAAGCAACTAACTTTGCCCATTATGTATGGGATTTATGTGCTAAACTCTTACAGGATGATTCTTTTTCTTTCATTCTCGGAGTTGTCCCATTCTTATGTATGAAGCTAGTACTGTGTATGCAGCATAAACAGGATGTCATAGAAATTCAAGGCAGGAAAAGTCATTACTGGCTAGAATTAACCAGGGTAACCTGTCTATAGATGACTAATAGTTTCATCAGAAATGATCTCATTTGGAACTGGCTATTGGAGAAATGCTTAAGGGATTTTTTTAATGAAGCAATTTTGGACAAAGGACTCTAAAAGTGTAGTTATTGAAAAATCTGTTTGAAGTCAGTAATCATTTTTATCTGAAATCATACTCAATTCTGTACAATGTAACTTTTCCAAGGTTAAATTTCTCTGGGCCCACAAGCATCTATTTTCTGTCTACCATGACAGGGCATGAAACTGCAGTTTCTGCATCAAAGTTCTTCAATTAAAAATTAAAAACACCTTTTTTTTTAGTTTTTCTAAAAACCCACCTTCTCTAAAATGGGGCCTGGTTCTTGATCTTTATAGAAGAACCTAGGTCTTTGAGGCTGTCATATATTAACATATGAAGAAATATGATACATAAATGTTGCTTAAATTAAAATATTAAAATACACCACCAAATTATTCTGGTTAAATAACTTAAAATCAATTCAAACAATCAACTCTATAGATTTTTTAAAGAAGAAGAAAAGTGAAGGCACCAAACTCAGTGTTTTAGGCCTGGGGTGTCCTAAGTTTTATTAACATCCCTTAATATTACTTTATTCTCTCATGATGTCAATAATATTGTACATACTTCTCACTGTGTACATGAGAAATTTAAATATATAGTATATAAAGGAGTTAGTAGTAGGAAATGGTATATTTTAAAGTGTTTATTTATTTGCAAAACACCCTTTGTGTAGTTATAAGGACTAAGATTATACTATGTAAAAATTTTATGAAAATTACTGTAACTTTGTGTAATTTACTAAGTCAAACAGTCAGGAGAGGCCAGAATTCAATTTTGTCTGTAATCGCAAGACAGTATGTAGTTGAGATATAGTGGTTATACTGCAAAGTTAAAATAAAGAAACTGAGTGAGAAAATTCCTGAGGTTCTTCAAATCTCCAAAATTTGAGGCATGATTCACACACCTGAGTTATATTTTAATAGTTAACAAATGTTTCACCTTAATATGGCTTTGTCTGCAGTTTGAGAAATGACCATTAGAGGGCAGGAGAACCAAATTGAAGTCTACAATTATTAGGTAACTTCTTATACAATTATTTTTCCTCATTTGCATTTCCTAAATAAATAAACTCATCTCTACAGAGTCACAAAATATTTCCCAGGCTTAGGTGAAGCACATTCTAAATCAGTATTAATTTACAATTTGTCAGTTTTTTCTATCTATAAATAATCAACAATAAAACAATTATTTTTAAAAAGATGTCTATAAAAACACATTAGCCCTACATTTTAGGCCTGCTCAAAGAAATGTAAAAATATTTTTCTCACATTGCTGCAATTTATGAGCTATTTTTGGAAATTAAAATTATTTGTGTATTATAAAAATCACAACATCCAAAATGTTTTTATACCTAATATCTTATTGCTCCATTCCACAGGTTACACTGCTAAGTTTCTCATCTACTTCAAAAATGTTCTCTGCATACGAAGCATATAGATGTGCAGTTAGAAGGGGGTGGTGTGTTTGTGTGCACATGGACAAGCCTAGAAGAAACGGCCCCACATGGGAAGAGTGGGCAGGGGTCCCCAGGATCTTAGGGGCTGTCATTCCCAAAGCAGCCCCACTGGATGGTTGAGCCCTGGACTAGGAGGCTGGAGCCCTCCCTTCCCATCTGCACAGCCACCTCACAGCCTGGGCCAGCCCCTACCTCTCCTGGCCTCAATTTTGTGACTGTAGCATGAGGATTGGAGATGGAACCTTGTGAGCCGAGCTCACCCGTGGACCTGGCCCCTGGGTGGGGGTTGGGGGCACATGTCCTCCCTCCACACGTGGACTCTGAGTAGAGCAGCCATCCTCATATTCATGGGGGGGGGGCACGTGGGGCTGTGGACTGTGCATGACATGCCGCCTCATGCCATGCACAATGTACCAACGGGCCCCATCCCTGCCTGTACCACTTGACTCCAGAAACCGCTGCTCTGAGACCCCATGACCCCTGGAACCACTGTGTCTCCCCACTCTAGCCAGGTGGGCAAGAGCCCTATGGACATGAGAGTCCTGGAATACCCCCTGTCCCACCGCCTTCCTCCCCAGACTATACCCCAAGGGGCAGCTTTGTGCATTGCTGGGTCAGGGGTTCCTGGAGGCAGCAGTGGACACTGAGTCCAGGCAGGGAGAAACTCAGGCCACCCCTCTGCCCTTCTCCTTGATGCCCCCCGTTCTCTATGGCAGGACCCCAGGACACAAGTTCCAGCCTGTCTCTTAGTGTAATGGGGCAGGAAGGAGCCCTGGAAGGAGGTGGCTCCACAATGAGTGCAGAGTGAATGATGGGAGTAATCACTGTTATGAGGGAATATAGTCCCCATGCTCAGTGAATTCACTCCATTTTGCAGGTGGGCGGTGGTGCCAGAGCTCAAGGTCCCTCAGCTGTAAGTGAGCGAGGCTGAACTGAGGCTCGGCTCCAGGCCAGTTTGACCCCAAAGGTTGTGCTGTTAACAGAGGCCCAAGGAGCTGGCCCCTGAACCCAGCCTTGGAGGTAAGTCCATCACAGTTTGGGCAGTGGGGCAATTGGGGTAGCAGGGAGGCAGGCAATGGGGTGAGGCAGGCAGGGAGCTGTGAGACGGGCCGGGGCTTGCAGGGTTTCTGGGTTAGGAAGGCTCTAGGCAGGCTGGAGTGGAGGCTGGACTGGGAGGGCAAAAGGACCAGGCCACACAGAGCTCTGAATGCCAGACAAGGGGTCAGGGGTCACAGCAGGTGGAGGGTGGGCAGGAAACACAATCCTGGTGGTCTTATCAGTATCCAAAAGCTGAGCGGAGCACGTAGTATCCACCACCACCAAAGCATGGGTCCCAAAGAGCTCCCCAGGGGTGAGGAGAACAGACCTGCCTCAGTGTCCTCATGTACAGTGGAGGGGTGTGGTAGTTGCCTGCCCCCCAGGATGAGATGTGCTGCCTGGAAGGGCCAGAACTGGCTACTTGTCAAAGTAACTATTCAGGAGAGGTCCAAGTGAGGGGACCACCCCGCCCGTGGAGATCACCAGGGTGCTCTTGTCCATGTTGCTGTGGACCTCCGTCCAGGCTGACAGGGATGAAGCAGCACTGCCCACCTGCTGGATGTGAAACAACAGCGAGGAGGCGGAGTTGCAGTCCTCGGAGGCACCGTGCCCATGGCTGTGTGCGGCAGCCAAGGGCATGGTAGAAGCTGAGGAGGAGATGCTGCTGGAGGTCAAACTGATGCTATAGATTTGGGGGGTCTAGGCGGGGGCTGACTCTCAGAATGAGGATGATACAGTCAGCAGAAGTCCCAGCAGAACCATCTGCCAAGCTGCATTATCCAGGACTTTTAGAAACTGGGGCTTCTTGGCTCCTTTTATGGGTGCAGATTGGAGGAACACTGGCACTGAGAAGAGAGGTTCCATAGCAGTGCTGACAGAGAACTCAGGAAAAAGCTTATGTTCAGAGCTGGAGGAGCTAGCTGAGTGCTCACTGAACACACTAGCAAGTCCCCTCTGTGAGGTAGGACTGTATCTTTTATGGTCACAGGATTTGCAGTGGGAGCTGCCTCTGGTCCTGGGCTTTCCTCTGGGGTCCTTGTGGCTGAATGGAAGGGCTGGCTGTGCAGTGGTCAGGCCCACTGGTAGAGTGGGTGCCCTTGGGCACAAGTGGCAGTGACCTACACCCAGGAAGACGTGAAGGAAGTGCACAGAGGACAGTGATAGGTGGTGGGCAGGGCTCCACACCCACACTAGCATTCCTTGGCAAAAATAAGCTGGTCTTTGGATCCCAGAGGGCAGAAGGCAACCAAGGCTCTGAGTGGTCTATGGGAGTTCAAATTAGTTGTGGACCAGCTGGTTTCTTATATATGGCACATATATGTTCAACAGCCAAGAGAACTTCAGGGCAAAAATGGAATCTGAGAGTGGCCTAGGCTGGCAGTAGGGGCAGAAAATGCCCCAGTAGCCTAGTCTACTCCAGTCTGTAAGTGCTTACCTGCCTGACAACCCAGACCCTGGAGGGTACAGCTCTGTGCCTGACCAGTGCCAGGGGCTAATTAGAAGATGCCCCTGATGAACTAGAAAAAGAAGAGGAAAGTAAAACAAAAGTTAGTAGAAGGAAAAAATAATAAGAATTAGAGCAGAGATTAATGGAATAGAGAACAGATGAGCATTCAAGAAAACAATGCAAACAAAAGTTCCTTCTTGAATGGCCTGGCTGGTATAGCTCAGTGGATTGAGCACGGGCCTGTGAACCAAAGGGTCACGATTCGATTCCCAGACAGAGCACAAGCCTGGGTTGCAGGCCAGGTCCCCAGCAAGGGGCACACAATTGGCAACCATACATTGATGTTTCTTTCCCTTTCTTTCTCCTTCCATATCTCTCCTTTCCTTCCCCTCTCTCTAAAAATAAATAAATAAAATCTTTTTTAAAAAGTTCCTTCTTGGAAAGATGTACAAAATTGACAAATATTTAGCTAGACTGTCTAAGAAAAGAGAGAAGGCTCAAATTACTAAAATCAGAAATGACAGTGGGTCATTAATGACTGTACATAAAGAAAAAAGATTATTAAGAGAAATACTAAAAGCAACTGTATGTCCTCAGATTAATTAAGCTAGATGAAATGGATAAATTCCTAGAAGCCCACAAACTACCAAACCTGACTCAATAATAAATGGAAAATCTAAATAAGACCATAATAGTAAAAAGATTGAATAAGTTATCAGAAACTTCTCAACAACCACAAAAAGCAGAGAACTTCTATGGTAAGTTCTCCCAAATATTTTAGAAGCTATGACACCAGTCATTCTCATATACACACAAAAAGATATAGGAGGGAGGAATACTTTAAAATTGTTTTCATATTTTTATTGATTTTAGAGAGAGAGAAACATTGATGTGGGAGAGAAACATCAATTGGTTGCTTCCTGTACACACCCCAACCAGGGATCAAACCCACAACCTAGGTACGTGCCCTGACCAGAACTCGAACCCCCAACATTTTGGTGTATGCAATGCTGCTCCAACCAACCGAGCCACGCCAGCTGGGGTGAGGAAGAAATGCTTTTTAACTCATTCTATGATGCCACCATTCTACTACACTGATACCACAGCAGACAAAGATCTCGCAAGAAAAGGAAACTACAGGCCAAGAATCCATTCTGAATAAAGAGGCAACAATCCTCAACAAAATACTAGCACAGAGAATTAAGTAGCATGTTGACAGGGATATACATTATGATCAACTGCAGTCTGTTCAAGGAAGGCAAGGGTTGTTCAAGTAGGTAAACCAACCACTGTAACGCACCATAAATCAATAAGATGAAGGAATAAAAACCACATGCTCATCTGTAACACAGTACAAAACCATGATAAGAGAGCTCAATAAAACAGAAATAGAAGACAATTTTCTCAACATGATAAAGAATATTTATGAAAACCTAAAACCTACCGTCATACTCAATGGTGAAAGACTGAAAGACTGAAGCTTTCTCTCTGCAGACAGGAACACACAAGGATGCCCTTTCCCTCCACTTTCTTTCGACATAGTAAAGCAAGTTAGACCGGAGCAATCAGGCAAGACAAAGAAATAAAAAGACACCAAAATTGGAAGGGAAGGTGAAAACATTTCTATTTAGAAATGGCTTGAGCTCCTATGTAGAGAACGTTAAGGAATAAAAAAAAACAAAACTGTTGAAGCCAATCAACATTTTCAGCAAAGTTTCAACGGAGAGGATCAATACATACAAGTCAATGGAATACAACTGAGAGTCAAGAAATAAACTCATACATTTACAGTTAATTGATTTTCAAGATTGGTAACAGGATCATTATATGAGACAAAAAGCCTCTTCATTTTTTTCTTTTTGAGAGAGGGGAAGGGAGGGAGGGAGGAAGAGAAACATTGATGTGAGAGAGAACATCGATCAGTTGCCTCTCATATGCACCTCAGCTGTGGACCAAACCTGCAACCCAGGCATGTGCCTTGACTGAGAATTGAACCAGCAACCTTTCACTTTGCGGGACCATGCCCAACCAACTGAGCCATACTGGTCATGGCCAAAAACAGTCTTTTCAACAAATGGTGCCATAAAAACTTGATATTTACATGCAAAAGAGCAAAGTTGGAGCTTTACTCTAACACCATGTGAAATTTTAACTCAAAATGAATCAAAGACCAAAATCTAAGAGTTAAAAGAACAACACTATTAGATTGAAACATAGGGACAAAGCATGACCATCGATCTGCCAGTGGTTTCTTATATATGATTCCAAAGGAAAAAAGCAACAAAAGAAAAAACATAAATTGAAGTTCATCAAAATTAAAATTTTTTTGGATGAAAGGACACTCTCACAAGATTTAGAAGACAGCCCACAGAATGGGAGAAAATATTTAGAATATACAAAGAATTCCTATAATTCAACAACAAAAACACAAACAGCCCAATTAAAAATGGATAAAGTACTTCAATACACATTTGCCCAAAGAAGATACACAAACACCAACACTCATGTGAAGACAGAAGGAACAAAATATCAAAAACCATGATGAGATACCACTTCATACCCACTAAGAAGGTTGTAACTTAAAAACAGAAAATAACTGTTGGAAATGTTGAGAAATTTGCAGCATCATACCTTGCTGAGAGCAATGGGAAATGGTGGTGTAGCTGTGGGCAACAGGCTGGCAGTTCCTCAAAAAAGTTCCGAGTAGCATTCCAATTGACCCGGCACCCAGCAATTCCAATCCAGCATATGTACCCAAAAGAAATTAATACAGGTATTCAAACAAATAGCAGTACTATCCACAGTATCTGAAAAACAGACACGACCCAAATCTCCATCAGATGAATGGATAAAGTCATGTATACATACAATGGAATATTACTCAGCCAAAAAAAAAAGGCATGAGGTATTAGTACATGCTACAATGTAGATGAACCTTGAAAACATCGTGCTATGTTAAAGAAACCCCTTACAAAAGGCCACATCTTATGTGATACACCACTTGAATGAATATCCTAAACAGATCAATGAATAGACACAGGAACTGTTGCCAGGGAGCAGGGGGCATGCAGAAAGGGGAGTAACTGAATGGGTACAAGGTTTCTGCTTAGGGTGATCAAAATGTTCCAGAACTAGATAGAAAATGATGGTGCAGTGTGTAGTGAATGTAGTTAATGCCATCAAGTTGTACAATTTAAAATGTTTTAAAAGGTAAACTTGATTTAATATGGATTTTATACAGGTATCCATGAAGTATATGAAAAAAGAAACAAAACCAGCTAATAAAGAAGAAAAAGGATGCCCCCACAGACTAGGGACAGGAAGGCTCTGTTTTTGGAGCTGCTGCTAGCTGTATCTCATAAATTTGCACTAGAAGTGACACCAAACCTCATTCTAGTTCTAGAGCAGGTGTTGGATCTGCAGCTTTAGTGGCTCTTGCTGTGGAATTACCCCTAGCTCTGGAGTAGGGGCTAGAGCTGACTCTAGGGTAGGTGTTGGTGCTAGAGCTGTTTCTAGAGCTGGTTCTAGCTTTGAAACTCACAGTGGCTCTATCTCTATCATTGATGTTGATGTTATAGGTCTACAGCTAGTGCTGGAGGTAGCTCCCAAATTGATGACAGAGCTACTTCTATCTCTGGAGTAGCTGGAAGTGATGGTGTTGGAGCTATAGCTAGAGCTCTTGTTGCAACTGGTATGAGCTCTTGAGCTTGTACAGGCTCTAGCTTATAACTGATGCTAGAACTAGTTCTGGACCTGACTCTTCTGAAAGTGGTGTTTGTCCCAGTTCCAACCTGGCACTGCTATAATTCTGCAATCTATTTGGAGGAGGTTTTAGCTCTAGAGGTGGTGATGCAACTATTGCATAGTATCACAGGAGACTATGATAAAGTGGACTCCACCTCTGGAGTTGGTATTGGAGCTCTTGCCTGAGCTGGTTCTACTTCTGGTGGTGAAGCTAGAGCTGATGATGGAGCAGTTTCTAGTTCAAGAGCTGGTGCCTGAGCTGGCTGTAGCTGTGAAGCTGGTGCAGGAGGTGATGCTGGCACAGGCTCTGGCTTTGTAACTGATTCTAGAGTCAGTGTTGTAACTGGCTCTTTCTTGAGCCTTATGATGGTTTTACTTCTGTATCTGGCCCTGGTTCTGACTCTGCAGTTGGTTTTGGAGCTGGCTCTAGCTCCAAAGGAGGCCTGCCTCAGTGGCCTCCTGTGTACAGTTGGGGACTCTTGTGGCCATCTGTCTCCTCTCAGGAATGGCATGATGCCTAGAAAACCCAGAGCTTGCTAATTTTCAAAGCCATTCAGGAGAGGTCCATACTCAGACAGGTCTAAGTGAGGGGGCCAAGGGGACACCACACCTGCGCAGCTCACCAGGATGCTCTGGCACATGCTGCTGTTGTCCACCACCGCACTGACAAAATGGCCACAGGTGTGGTGGGTGCTGACCTATGCCTGGATGACCCGGGATGACGGGAATGTTGACTCCCAGAAGACTCCCAAATCTCACTGTGGGGACAGTGAGAGCCACAAATGCCGGACTCTGCCAGGCACACCAGACCTACTTCTAGGAAGGGAGAGGCTGAGAAGGGTAATATATGTCAGAGAAGTGGGGCAAGGTGAGAACTTCATGTCCTGGCCAATGGGAACCTCAGGAACACTCACCTTGTTCTTTTTCCAGAAGATTGGAGGAGCTGAATGCACACTGAGAACATCAGCACATCCCCGTTGCTAAGGCAGGGGACACATTTGAGCTGGTCCAAGGACTAGGAGTGGAAGATGTGCTGTCCCTTGTGGCTAGATGGTGAGAGATGCCATGGGCACCAGTGGCCATGACCTGCACTTGAGAGGTGTGAGGGAAGGGTGCAAAAGGCACTGCCCTGTGGTGCACTTCTGGAGCAGGGTGCTATGCTCATTGCCAGCACTCCTTGGCAAGAGTCAGCTAGTCTTCTGGTTCCCAAAGAGCAGAAGAAACCTGGGCCTGTGAAACCTGGGAAAAGGAGAGGCCAGGCCAGCCCACTGAAGGGCAGGCACGGAGGCTACAGGAGGAGAGTTGCAAGGTGAATCTGGACTCCTGGGTGACTTGGAGTGACAGGTTAAACAGAAAATGCCCACCTGGTCTGGGACACTGCACTCTGTAAGTGCTTAGCTACCTGAATAGCCAGACCCTGGGGATGTGGCCCTGTGCTGGCCAGTGCTAGGAACCAATTAGGTGTCCTTGGCAATCTGGAGTCTCAGCTGCTTCATGAGAGGGCTGGGCTGGCTGTATGCCTGACCTTCACCCCTTGGTAAAAGTCCGCTGTGCAGAACAGGTTGGTGTTGTCAGAGATCTTCCTCTCTGGTGGGGCAGGGGCGGAGGAAGGGTCGGCTGTGCTTATCCCCACAGGCCAAGGATAAGGAACTGCACAGAAACAGAAAGGAAGTAAGTGGCAGTCAGGGAGTGAGAGATGTGGATATTGGTACCCTTTCCTGATGCCCGTGTTTCCCATTCTGCACCCAAAGAAAAAGCCAAGTGTCCCAAGCTCCTGAGCAGGGCTCCTGAGGTCCCCCAGAGCTAAAAGCAGGTCTGCAGTGCCTGGCAAAGTCTGGCATCTGCACTGATGTGGATAGGATTTCTGTTTGGCACGGTAAATAGTGGTGATAATTGCACAGTATATTAAATTTATTTAATGCCACTGAATTGTACAATTTAAAAATTATTAAAAAGTAAATTTTCACTGTATATAAGTTTTAAAACATAAAATCTAGTAAACTGTGAAGTATATGAATTGGAAAAATTCTTTAAAAAGCCACCATCACAAGGGAGAAGAAGGCAGCTCCAGTAGTGGAGCGGGTGCTGACTATAGTCCGGGGGCTGACTGCCGGGGCTCCAGCCCTGGGGCCTGTGCTGCAGCTGATGGTAGACGTGCGACTGGCTCTGGCTGTGGAACAGGCATAGGATCTGGTGCCAGAGCTGGTGCTGGAGCAGGCTCTGGCTCTGGCAGTGGTGCTAAAGCTGTTCTAGAATTGGTGCTGGTTCTGTGGCTGACTCTAATTCTGGCACTGGTACCAGAATTGGTGAGAGAATGAATTTTGAATATTGCTTTAGGTCTGCATCTGGAACCAGAGCTGGCTGTATCCCTAAGCTGGCCCAAGTCTTCAGTTCTGCAGCTGGTCCTATATCTAGCTCTATAGCCAGTGCCAGAGCTATCTCTTAACTCCACAGGCGTGTACAGCCTAGTGCTAGAGGTGGCCATAGGTTTGGAGCCTCCGCTTACTGGCGGTGGCTTAGATGTTGTCCCACCTGTTGGGCTGTGAGTTCTGAGGTCAGAGAAGGTATCTGGGGTTCACGTTACATTCCAGCTGCCTGCACACTACAGCGAGCAGTACACAGGTGCTGAGTGCATCAGTGAATGAACCAGTCAACCCAAGAGTTTTTTGTCTCGGGTCTCTCATCTATAAAATGAGAGCAGCCCCCTCATAGGCCTGTTGGGAAGATTCCACTGATTCAGTGCACAGGTAAGTGCCTACTAGGTTCTACCAGAGAAAGCTGGCTGGAGCAGGGCTCAGAGGAAATATGGGTCACAGGCCAGCCACAGCAGCTGCCAGGATCATCAGCAGATCATACACGTGTCCCGGTCATACACGTGTCCAGCTCAGCACCAACCTGGGTGGGGCTCGAGGGGACATGGGCCCCTTGGTCTGAGCACCCATGCTACTCATGATCCCTGTGGCCATTCCCTTAACTGCCCTCAGTTTTGCCATCTTTAAAATGAGCAGGAGGAAACCATTCCTAGGTTCCCCCATGAAGTTTTTCTTGATCCTATGAGACAGTTAAAGACGTCCCTGTGATCTGTCTTCCCATGGGTATAAGCAGAAGCTGGGGGTTAAGTTTACCAAGGGAACTTGGCCATGTCTTCCAGGAGACTGGCTAGGATCCCGTTTCTAGTCACTGTCTGCACTTGGTCCAGATCCCTGGCCGTTAACCCCCATTGGCCACAGACTGGCATTGATGGCACACTAGTCATGTTTCCAGGTGCTTACAGAAGCCAGCTTGAAGCGCAATGGACCGAACAGTGAGGGCCAGCCCTCTGAGTAATCAAGACCAGGGAGAGATCTTTGCATATTTGCACACAAAGAGCTTCCTTTCTTCACTCTCTCTTCCTGATCCTTCCCCCACCTGCACTGAATTCCATCTCAGGGATGGACATCATTCATATAACCTGATCAACAATGAAGGAAATTGGTTGCTTTCAATCTTTTCTCAGGTGAAGAAAGCTGCAGTGAGTAACCACTGCATATATCACATGTACGTGTTTCTGTGGGAAAAATGCCCCAAACCTGGGCTGAATCAAAGGGCAGACATTTGTAATTTTGACAGATGTGGCCAAACTGCCTCCATTGGAAAGCAACAGGCATCCCCAGCACTAAAGAATAAAAGTCCCGGAGAACCAAGATGGCGGCGTAGGTAGACACTGCGCCTCCTCGCACAACCAGAACTGACAGAGAATCGAACAGCAAGGGGGACCAACACCAAGAAAATAGAAAATAACCATTCATCCAGACTGGTAGGAGGGGCGGAGACGGGCACCGGGGTGGAGAGGACTCGCGTGGCTGTGGCGGGACTGAGACTGGCGGAGTGTGGGACAAATGGCGCAGGCAGTCCGAGCACTAGCAGACCCTGCGGCCCCACATTTGCACAGATAAACCCAGAGGGCCGGACTCAGAGTGGCGGAGAGCGGGGCAGGCAGAGCAGCGGGTAGCACCCCGCGGCACCACATTCGCCCACAGATAAACCGGACAAACGGCAGGGAACAAAGCAGACCGCGTAACCCAGGGCTCCAGCTCAGGGAAATAAAGCCTCAAACCTCTGATTGAAAACGCCCGTGGGGGTTGGGGCGGCAGCAGGAGAGACTCCCAGCCTCACAGGAGAGGTTGTTGGAGAGACCCACAGGGGCCTAGAGTGTGCACAGGCCCACTTACTCGGGAACCAGCACCAGAGTGGCCCAGTTTGATTGTGGGCATCGGAGTGAAAGACTGAAATCCGGAGGAGAGTGAGGCGGGCGCCATTGCTCCCACTCGGCCCCTCCCCCTTGTACAGCGTCACAGCACTGCGACCAGCATTACCCCGCCCTGGTGAACACCTAAGGCTCAGCCCCTTAAAGTAACAGACGCACCAAGACGGAAAAAAAAAAAATGGCCCAAATGACAGAACACTTCAAAGCTCCAGAAAAAATACAACTAAGCGAGGAAGAGATAGCCAACCTATCGGATGCACAGTTCAAAGCACTGGTTATCAATATGCTCACAGACTTGGTTGAATCTATTCGAAAACCAGATGAAAAAATGAGGCCTATGCTAAGAGAAACAAAGGAAAATGTACAGGGAACCAATAGTGATGAGAAGGAAACTGGGACTCAAACCAATGGTGTGGACCAGAAGGAAGAAACAAACATCCAACCAGAAAAGAATGAAGAAACAAGAACTTGGAAAAATGAGGAGAGGCTTAGGAACCTCCCGGACGCCTTGAAACGTTCCAACATCCGAATTATAGGGGTGCCAGAAGGAGAAGAGGAAGAACAAAAAATTGAAAACTTATTTGAACAAATAATGAAGGAGAACTTCCCTAATATGGCAAAGGAAATAGACTTCCGGGAAGTCCAGGAAGCTCAGAGAGTCCCAAAGAAGCTGGACCCAAGGAGGAACACGCCAAGGCACATCATAATTACATTACCCAAGATTAAATGCAAGGACCTACATCCAAGATTACTGTATCCAGCAAAGCTATCACTTAGAATGGAAGGGAAGATGAAGTGCTTCTCAGATAAGGTCAAGTTAAAGAAGCTCATCATCACCAAGCCCTTATTATATGAAATGTTAAAGGGACTTACCTAAGAAAAAGAAGATCAAAAATTGGAACAGTAAAAATGACAGCAAACTCACAGTTATTAACGGCCACACATAAAACAAAAACGAGAGCAAACTAGGCAAACAACTAGAACATGAGGGTTGTCAATAAGGGAGTGGGAGGGGGACAGGGGGGTAAAGGTACAGAGAATAAGTAGCATAGATGATAGGTGGAAAATAGACAGGGGGAGGGTAAAAATAGTGTAGGAAATGTAGAAGCCAAAGAACTTATAAGTATGACCTATGGACATGAACTATAGGCGGGGAATGTGGGAGGGAGGGGGGTGGGCAGGATGGAGTGGAGTGTGGAGGGGAAATGGGACAACTGTAATAGCATAATCAATAAATATATTTTTTAAAAAAAGAAAAAAAAAAAGAATAAAAGTCCCTATTCTACACAGCTTCATAGTATATCCTCAATCTTCTGGATTTAGTGATTGTGTCATATAATTGAGACTAGCATATTTCATGTGTATAGGACTACTTATATTTTTTGTGAAGTATGTGATGATGTATTTGTCCATTTTATATTTTGTGGCTGCTTTTTTCTCATCAGTTTCTAGGATCTCCTTATTTAAAGGGACATCAGGCCCTTTGCCTGAGTTGCAAATATTTGTTCCCACTTTATCATTTCTTTCTCTCTAAGCTCTTGTATCTTTTACCTTAGTATAGTGTTAAAATGTCAGCTCTCCTATATTTTATTTATAGATTCAATACAACCCCTATATAAATGCCTCAGCAGGTGTTTCTTTCTGGAAATTGATGAACTAATTTCAAAACTTATGAAGAAATACAAAAGGCCAAGAATAGAACAACCCTGAATAAAATTAGAGGACATACAATTCCAGCTGCTCAGACTTTTCCTTAAGCTACAGAAATCAGGGCAGTGAAGAGTGTGCAAGGACAGATATGCCAAGCGATCGTACAGACTCCCACACAGACGCTTAGGAATGTCATGGGCATAAGGACACAAGCCAAACATGAGACAGTCTATTCTGAGGATGGTTTAACATACAAAAAACCTCTACATTACCAGAATGAAGGAAAAAACTATGTGACCATTTCAGGTGATGTAAAACGGCATGTGACAATATTCAACAGTCTTTCGTGATAAAAATACCCAATAAACTAGGAATAAAATACTCAACACAATAAAGGCCTTTTATGAAAAGCCCACATTTAACAGCACACTCAATGGGGAAAAACTGAGAGCTTCTGCCGTACGGTCAAGTACAGGGAAGGATGCACGCTCCCCACATTTTTACTCAACCCAGTATTGGCAATTCTAGCCAGAGCAATTATGTAATAGCATATGAAGATCACAAATTATATGGTATATAGTTGTATACACTAGAATATAATCGTATACTTATATATAGTTACATATTATATTGTATATTATATATCACTTATAATATAATGCTGTATTTTTAATATTTATGTGTATTTTATATTAATATGTTTATAACATGGTAATAATGCATGTAATAAATATTTTGCATGTGGTATAATATATAACGTAGTTATCTAAAGAGTACAGCTGGACCTTGCTCCCAGATCTCAAGAGCCTGTGCCTTGAGTCACCAAAGGGGCTGCAAAAGGCTGCACGCAGCAGCCCTGACGGCCGGACACTCCAGGCACCACTGCACCTGCTGCATCAGCCTGCGTGGCAGCCTGGACCTGTTGCAGAGCCTTCTCTTGTCCTGGGCCCAGTTCAAAACTAGCAGCTTTCCAGTTCACTGGGTAAATGGGCCAGAGCCATATGCCAAATTGAGAAATGTGTTGCCTCCAAAATCGAAAGTGGCCACTATGCATTGTGCCTTTTCTGGTGGAAGGAGGGACCAGATGCAGCAGTTTATCTTTCACTTCGGAAGAGGTATCTTGACATGCCCTAGACCACCGACCCCTAGGCATGCCACTGAGGTGGAGTCCCTTGAATTTTGTTGGATTTCCCACCCTCTGACATGCACACGCTTACAAGTCTAGAGCAGTTGCTACTTCTTGCTCATTGGGCCCAATTAGCATGTCATTGATACGGTGGGCCAGTGTGATGTCTTGTGGAAGGGAAGACAATCAAGATCCCTGTGCACTAAACTGTGACTGGACTGGAGAGTTCATACACCCCAGGGCTGGGGCGGAGAAAGTATTGCTGGTCCTGCCTGCCAAAAGCAGATGGCTTCTGGGGGTGGTTACTAGCAGGTATGGAGGGAAAAAGCACTTCCCAGAGGAGAAGCCGCAGGCCCAGTACTAGGGGGTGAAACATCTAGAAGGCAGCAGCAATTGGAGTCACCACTTGGCTAAGCTTACAATAATTCGCTGTCGTTTTTCAAGATACATCAAGATACATCCTTCCTCTCGTGCTATAGATCCTACTGCTGAGATATCGCTGGGCAAGTAGCTGCTTTGCTCTTTCCAGAGTCCCATCCTCAAGGCACAGGGGACAGGCACTTTGACAACTCTTGTCACACGAGGTATAGCTACAGTTCACAGTGCACCCGTGCTCTGAGAATGTGCCTCCCAGTGGGACAGGCCACCTTTTCCAAGTGGGCCCTTCATAAGGTCCATGTCGCAGGCGCTCTTGGGATGGGGAGGGGCACTCCAAGTGTAATCACATTGAACTGGTCTTCATGCTATCAAGGGAGGCTACTTGCTCTCCCCATTTCCCAGAGGAGGAAACGGAGGCTCCAACAATAATACCTTTCCAAGGTCACTGAATCTGTCTGACCTCGGTGCCCCTTAACCACTGGCCTCCTCCCACATAGGCACTGGATGTACTGGCTACGTGGGCTTGGGGCTGGCAGAGGGGCAAGGCAGGGGTCACTCCAGGGGAGCCTTAGAAGTACTCTCAGCACTTCTTCCACTCCAAATCCCCAGTCTGATACTTTGGCCCTCCAGCAGGTTCCCAACACCCCGGTGCTTCGTAAGGCCTCTGCTCACACAAGCTCAAGTGAGTTCTGTTGGAAGAGCTTCCCCTGGGTGGAGCAGGTTCAAGGTCGTCCCTGTGACTCACTGAGCTGCCCTACATGTGCTTCCCTGACTGAGAGGAAGGGGTTTGTGCCTGCAGGGAGAGGAAGCAGGCAGGCAGCCAGGCCATTCCCTCTGTCCTAGATGGCAGAAGCTGTTATTAGCAGGAGGGAGACAGGCATGGATGCGGCTGGGACCAGGGCAATAGCCCTGCAAAGAATAGTCTGTATGGACTATAATGAGCAATCTTACAAATACAGCTTGGAAAAATTGTGCAAGAATTTCTTTGATACATTCCTAGACTCAGCACAGCTAGGTAAAGATATGTACCTGCGAGGCTTTAAGGGTCCTGTGAGCTATTCTCCCAAAGAGGAGTGTCCTTCCACAATTCTCTCCAGGGGACCTGGTGGCATCTGTTTCCTCACATTGTCCCCAGGACTGGTTGTCACCAGACACAAAAGCTGCTAGTGATGGTGGCACACACCATCTCCATCATGTGTGTCCTCAGCGGGTAGGCGGGCGTCTGACACGCCTCTCGTTTACACTGCATGTTTGTTTCTCGTCCCTTTTTAAAATAGTGATTTGTGAGAGTTTGTGGTACCACCGGAGTGGTAAACCTTCCTCTGGCCTTGGGTCCTGAGGAATGCTGCTCTAGTTTCCATTTTTCTTTCCACTGGTGATGCTTTCCTTGGTTTTGGATGGCCACAGAAGAGCCATCTCTTTCTTGCTGGCTCCTCACCCTTGGTGACCCTTAGGACGGCAGTTCCCACCCGAGATTTGAACATACCTACTATAAGGGCTTCAGTTTTCACATATAGCCTTTTCATCTGGGATTTGACTTTTAAATAAAAAAGTGCTATTTTCATTTTTTTAAAAGCAAAAATGAGCCCCTTTTAAAATATATGGGCAGACATAAAAAGCCACATATTATGATTTGATTTATATGAATAATCCAGACTAGGTAAAGAAACAGACAAAAGAGGTCAGCTGTTGCTGGGGCCTTGGGGAGGCTTCCCTTCTGGGGGTTGGAGACAGCCTGCAGGTACATAGTGCGGTTGGTTACACAGCATAGGGAAGAACTTAAAACCCCTGAATTGAAGTTTAAAACTGATTAAAAGATTACATTATGCTGAATCTAAATTTTAACACAATGTTTTAAATTTTTTTTAATATAAAAAGACAAAGGAAAAATATAAATAGTGCTACCGCCAGCGGGGAGAGGAGGCAGCTCTGGCGCTGGGTGTGGCTCTGGAGCTGGCGCTGCCCCAGCTCCACAGGCAGTAAGACAAGGTGGCTCTAGAGCTTCTTCTGTAGCTGGACTCCAGCTCTGGAGTTGCCGTTAGAACTGGTTGTGCACTTGGCTCTGGCTCTGGACCTGCTGACGGAGATGGCATCAAATCGAATGACAAAATGCCTCAAGCTCTAAGAGGCCTTGAGTTCTTAGTTATACAGCAGGATCTAGCTCTTGAGACAGTACAGGAGCTGGTACAGAGTCAGCACCACTCTGGAGACGGCACTGGAGCTGCAAGAGGAGAGGTCACCCACAGCCTGCCTTCCCATGGGCCTCTCTCCAAAGACAGAACATATCCCAGAGCCTTCCAGAGAAGGACATCTTCCCAGGCTGACTCCAATGGCTCAGGCCCGGTTGCTCCTGTCCTCACACCAACCTCTGTCAGCTCCTCCCCAAGGGGCCCCAGCACTGACCCCTCCCCATATGACCACATGTACCTACCCCCACTGCCTTATCCTAGGGCTCTGCCTCCGTGGGCTCCTGGTCATCCAGCTGGGCCAAAAGAAGGCGGGCATGGTGTTCCAGGTCTGGGCCAGGCATGCTGAGCTGCATGTAAGCCATAAACATTTAGGCCGGTAAAGTCCACACCTCCCAGATGCTGACCCCAACTGGCCTCAGCCCCAAATATTCCCCACCATGAAGACAGGAACCTTCTCACACCTTTAGCTGTTCCTGGGGTCTGTTGTCGGTCTGACAAGGAGGACAGAGGAATCCATATGTAGAGGAGGCCAGGAGGGTGACAAATGGAACGTCCTGGGTCCTCTGTGATGTCTAGTGGGACTGGCCTATGCCCCAACTGGAATGGAAACCTGGAGGATAGAGATTGTAGTCTGTTCCATTCACTGAACTATGGCAAGTACCTAGAAAAGGGCCTGCACACACTAGGCACTTGATATATCTATTGTTGACAGAATGAACATTCTCAGATATCTCAGTGTACGTGGAGCCCCTCAGCAAGCCCCCAGGGGTTCCTGCTCTGGCTACACCTGGGACAGGGACACCCAGATAGAATGTGAAACCTCCTTTACAAATAGAAACAGCTTATACCAAGACCACAGAATAAGTGAGGCTTGAGGCAGCGAGCTTCTTCATGGGGAAGAAGAAATCATAAATAAGAAAATCACAGCCATTGCCAGTCCTTTCCACAACGCCAGGCACAGGGCCAGCACTCTCCGTGGCTTATCCCATTTAGTTCTGACAATAACTCCCTGAGCTGGGTCCTCACAGCACCCTGTTTTCACATGAGCAAACTGAGGCTTAGAGAGGTAAGGTGACATTCCCAGCACACAGCCATGGGGTGGCAGAGTAACCACTGTGCTGTAGCGGGGAGAAGCACCCACCTTTTCTACAGCAGGTCTGTGACCTGTTGGGTGCTAGAGAAGTTCCAGTAGACAGACAGGGAGGTGGGTCACAGTAGTCCGTCCGGAGGGCAGGCTGCTAGCACTGTACCAGCTTCTTCAGCATGCCTGTCTTCACGGTCCCACCCCGCAAGTCTCATCCAGGTTCAGGGACGAGACTTGCAGGGATGACTCATTTTCACGCTGGTGCAGGATGAATCAAACGATATAAACAGTAACAAATGCAAAAATACTTGTGGCCATAATGGGAAATGAAAGGTGTATATAAAGAATTTTATGATATTCCCACAAGTAATTTTGTTTTCACAGTAGCTGAATGAATCAATGAGAGGGTCTCGCAGCTCCCTCTCGCCTCTGAACAGCTCAAGTGGAGATAAAACGTGTAAGTTGGGTCAGAGGCAGGGGCAAGCCCAGAATAACTGACCCATTCCCTGCTCCAGTTGCTACAGTGGGCACTGCACGCCCCCTGGTGGTCAGTATCAGCACTGCAGGCACAGGCCAGAAACCAGGAAAAAAAAAAAACACGATTGTTCGAGGTCATTCAGGCAGTGGGGCTCCCAGGCTCCAGGGAGCAAAGGAGCAGGACCTGGGGGCTCCAGGGGGTATGAAAGAGACCTGGAATCCTGCATGTTCTCCGGTTTCCATCTACTGTCCCGGGGCGCCCAGTTCCCTCTAGAAGCCTTTTCACGCCAGCCAGGGCAATGACTCCATCCAGTTCCACCAGCAAGGGTGGTCCGACCCCAGGTCGTCCAGTGCCCTGCCCCGGCCCCCAGGCCAGCCCCTTATCCCAAGAACTTCAGGGGGTAGAAAGCATTTACAAGATTCACCGCAAAAGGTCATCGAAGGCTAAAAACACAACACATTCTCCCAAGAACCTGCAGGACCGTCGGGGTGCCCGCCCCAAGCACATCCAGTTGTAGAGTAGGAAGCAGGCCTCTCCTCCTTACCCTGGAGGCCCCTCCCCACGGCGTGGGGGTCAGGGACTTACCCTAGTCCCAGGCGCCCAGAGCTGTGCACACAGCGCCCCAGGCCCCGTCCTCTCCAGGCCGCCCTGGGGGTGGCCCTACCAACACTGGGACCTTTGGGACCCCAGCCGGTCAGCCTGGGCTCGGCTCCTCTCCGGGTGCCGTGCGCGCCCCGCACGTAGGTAGCAGACAAGCACCCGCCAGGGCCACAACTCGTAGCGCGCACACCGCTTCCCAACGTCCGAAGTGCTCCGAGGACATGGGCGTGCCCACTGGTGGGGGGGGGCGCCGCCGCACCACCGCGGTGCTCACCGCCAGAGCCGCCCGCCTAGCGCTCGTCCGCCACGGTGTCTCACCTCGGGACTCCCGCAGCAGCCTCAGACGACCCTCCGAGGCATGGAAAAGATACCTGTCCTGGGCCTGGGCACCTGGAAGGTAAGGCGGCCTCGTGGTCGGGGAGGGGCGTCGCCTTTGCTTATTGATGCTCCCCGGGACTTGGAGGGGCCACCCGCTGGGGACAGGGCTGGGACTTCTGCTCCGGCCCGGGGACACCTGCAGCAGCATCTGCCAACTGAGCTAGTAGTTTGTACCTCCCTGGGAAGCTTCCTGTGTTTGAAAGACGGAATTTCTAGATCACACATTTTCTGAAAATGGGGGGTGTCCTTATGATATTTAATATTGATGCCAAATCATAATTATCCAGAAATAATGTTTGGGAAAGCCCAAAATGAAAGGTTGTCTTGGGTACAGGCAGAAAGAATGGCAGTCACCTAACTAGACCAAACAGCAGACAACTGTTACTGGACTGCATTATCTGTATCTAAAAGATGATAAAGAGCCCTGGCCGGGTGTCTCAGTTGGTTGGAGCTTCATCCCCTGACCAAAAAGTTGGGGGTTTGATTTCCATTCAGGGCACATACCTAGGTTGTGGGTTCCATTCCCAGTCGGGGCGGGTATGGGAAACAACCCATCGGCCCCATTGCTCTCTCTCTCTCACACACACACACCCCTCTCTGTTCCTCTCTCTCTAAAATCAATAAACATATCCTCCGTTTGAAGATTAATAAAAAGAAAAGAAAAAAAAGAAACTCTACCATTGCAATTTGTTTTTTGATCTTGATGATGTTTATTTTTTTATGTATTGATTTTCAATTTTTTTTCCATCACCACTTATCACCCCTTTACCCTCTTCCACCTCAACACACCACCCACAATCACCGGACTGTTGTCCCTGTCCAAGAGTTCTTTCTCTTTTCTTTTTTGCTCAATCCCTCCGCCCGCCCACCCTCAGCCTTCACGGAGCTGCCTGCCTGCTTTCTATCTATGAGTCTGTCTCTATTTTAATTAAGTTTGTTCATTAGATTGCACATCATGAGTGAAATCACATGATACTTGATTTTCTCTGACTGGCTTATTTCACTTAACATAATGTTCTCCAGGTCCATCCGTGCTGTGGCAAAGGGTAAAATTTTCTTCTTTTTTTACACCAAGTAGTATTCCATTGGGTAAATGTACCATAGATGTTTTATCCACTCCTCTACTGATGGACACGTGGGTTGCTTCCATATCCTGATGATGGTAAATAATGCTGCAATGAACATAGGGGTACACATATATTTTTAAATTAGTGTCTCAGATTTCTTCAGATAAACTTCCAGAGGTGGAATCCCTAGATTATAAGGCAGTTCCATTTTTAATTATTTGAAGTAACTCCATGCTGCTTTCCACGGTAGCTGCACCAATCTGCATTCCTACCAACAGTGCAAAAGGGTTTCCCTTTCTCCACATCCTTATCAACACTTCTTGTTTGTTGATTAATTGATGATAGCCATTCTGACTGGTGTGAGGTGATATTGTGGTTTTCTTTGGCGTTTCTCTGATGATTAGTGATGTTGAGCATCTTTTCATTTATCTATTGGCCATCTGTATATCCTTTTGGAGAACTGTATATTCAGGTCCTTTGCCCATTTTTAAATTGGATTGTCTGGTTTTTTTAGTGTTGGGTTGTATAAGTTCTTTATAAATTTTGGATATTAACCCCTTATCAGATGTATTGGCGAATATGCTCTCCCACTCAGTGGGTTGCCTTTTCATTTTGTTGATGGTTTCCTATGCTGTGCAAAAACTTTAGTTTGATATAGTCCCATTTGTTTATTTTTCTTCTTTTGTTTTCCTTGCTCAAAGAGATATATCAGAATCAGAAAAAAAATATTACTACAAGAAACGTCTGAGATTTTACTGCCTATGTTTTCTTTGAGGATTTTTATAGTTTCGAGTCTTAACATTTAAATCTTTAATCCATTTTGACTTTATTTTGTGTGTGGTTTCATTTTTTGTGTGTGCACATATCCAGTTTTCCCAGTACCATTTATTGCATATCTTATCTTTAGCCCATTGTATGCTTTTGTCTCCTTCGTCAGATATAATTGATTTAATAGGCACAGATATACTTCTGGGCTCTCTGTTTAGTTCCATTGATATATATATCTGTTTTTATGCCAATGCCATGCTGTTTTGATTACTATGGCCTTGTAGTATAGTTCCATATTAGGTACCATGATTCCTCCTACTTTGTTCTTCTTTCTTAAGAATGCTGAGGCTTTTCAAGGTCTTTTGTGGTTTTATACAAATTTTTGGAATGTTTGTTCTAGTTCTGTGAAATACACCATTGGTATCTTGATAGGAACTGCATTTAATCTGTAGATTGCTTTGGGTAATGTGGACATTTTAGTGATGTTAATTCTCCCTGTCCATGAACACGGTATGTGCTTCCACTTACTTGTATCTTCTTCAGTGTCTTCTAATATTCTGAGTACAGATCTTTTACATCTTTGGTTAGACATATTCCTAGGTGTTTTGTTCTTTTTGAAGTACTTGTGAACGGGACTGGTTTTTAGTTTCTTTTCTGATCATTCATTATTGGCGCATTAAAATGCAACTGATTTCTGGATATTCATTTTGTATCCTGCTACTTTACTGAATTCATTTATCAGTTCCAGTAGTTTTGGGTGGAATCTTTAGGGTTCTCTTTATACAATGTCATGCCATCTGCAAATAATGACACTTTTACTTCTTCCTTTCTAATTTGTATACATTTTATTTCTTCTTCTTTTCTGATTGCTGTGCTAGGACTTGGTGTACTATGTTGAATAAGAGAGGTGAAAGTGGACATTCCTGTCTTGATCCTGATATTCAGGGAAATGCTTGTGATTTGTACCCATTGAGTATGATGTTGGCTGTGTGTTTGTCATATAAGGGCTTTATTACCTTGAGGTATGTTCCCTCTCTTCCCACTTTGCTGAGAGTTTTTATCATAAATGGGCACTAGATTTTTTCAAATGCCTTTTCTGCATCTATTAATATGATATTATGGTTTTTATCCTTCATTTTGTTTCTGTTGTGTATTACATTTATTAATTTGCAGATATTGTACCATCCTTGCATCCTCAGAATAAATCCCACTTATTCATGATGTATGATCTTTTTAATGTATTGCTGAATCCAACTTGCTAATATATTGTCACTGATTTTTTTATATGCCTGCATATAAATCAAGGATATTGGCCTACAATTACCTTTCTTTGTAGTGTATTTTTTCTGGGTTTTGGAATTAGGATAATGCTGGGCTTGTAAAATGAGCTTGGGAGTCTTCGATCCCCTTGAACTTTTTGGAATAGTTTCAGAAGGAGAGGTGTTAGTTCTATGAATATTTGGTAAAATTTACCTGTGAAGCCATCTGGTACAGGGCTTTTGTTTGTTTGGAGTTTTTTGATTACTGCTTCAATTTCACTAGTTGTAATCTGTCTGTTCAGATAGTCCAATTCTTCCTGACTTAGTTTTAGAAGATTGTATGTTTCTAGGAATTTATCCATTTCATCCAGCTTGTCCAAAATTGTTGGCATATAGTTGTAATATCTTTCCTGTATTTCTTTGATGTCATTGTTACTTCTCCTCTTTGATTTCTCATTTTATTAATTTGGGTCTTTTCTCTCTCTTTTTTTTTAATCTTTTAAAAGAAGAGTTCTTTGTTCAACTGATTTTAGGGTTTTTTAAACTCTATATTTTTTATTTCTGTTCTGATCCTTATTATTTCTTTCCATTTATTCACTTCGGGCTCTGCTTTTCTTTTTCAAGTTCCTTTAAGTGCAAAGTTAAATTGTTTATTTGAGCTTTTTATTATTGTTATTATGTGAAATAGGCCTGCAAATGCTATAAATTTCCCCCTTAGGACTGGTTTCCCAGTGTCCCACGGATTTTGGATTGTTGTGTTCTCATTTTCATTTGTTTCAAGGTGTCTTTTTTTTTTTTACTTCTTTTCATTTTAAACATATTTATTGCCTAGTAACATGTTATTTAGCCTCCATACCTTTATGAGCTTTTCAGTTTCCTTCTTGTGATTGATTTCTAGTTTCATAGCATTGTGGACAGATAAGATGCTTGACATGATTTCAGTCTTCTTAAATGTATTGAGATTTGTGGACTTCTGGCCAAAATGGAGGCATAGATACATATACTTTGCCTCCTCACACAACCAAAATAAGGACAACAAGAAATTTAAAAACAAAAAATAACCAAAACTGCCAGATCAAACGGTATGTAGTCCAACAACCAAGGAGTTAAAGAAGAAACATTCACCCACTGGAAAGGAGGTGCAGAGAAGGGCAGCCAGGGCAGAGAGGACATGTGGCAAGACTGAGGCTGGAGGACCAGGCAGGAGGGCAAAGTGGTGGATTGTGGACTGGGCGTTCCCACATTTGCATGCAGATAAACTGGGAGGAACAACTGGGAAGTGAGACAGTCCGCAAAACCCAGGGCTCCAGAATGAGGAAAGAAAGCCTCAAAACTTCTGGCAGTAAAAATCTGTGGGGTTTGTGGTGGAGGGAGAAACTCCCAGCCTCACAGGAGCATTCAGTGGAGAGACCCACAGGGTCCTAAAACATACACAAACCCACACACTCTGGAATCTGCACCAGAAGGGCCCAATTCACTTGTGGGTAGTGGGGAAAGTGACTGAAAGCCTGCCGAGAGCTGAGCAAGCAGCATTGTTCCCTTTCTGACCCCTCCCCCAAGTATACCACCACAATGCAGCAACATGGGTTGCCCCTCTCTGGTGACTACCTAAGGCTCTGCCCCCTACAACTTAACAGCTATGCTGCAACAAAAAAAAATATGGCCCTAATGAAAGAACAGATCAAAGCTCCAAAAATAAAACTAAGTGATGAAGAGATAGCCAACCTATCAGATACAGAGTTCAAATCACTGGTAATCAGGATGCTCACAAAAATGGTTGAGTATGGTCGCAAAATAGAGGAAAAAGTGAAGGCTCTGCAAAGTGAAATAAAGAAAAATATACAGGGGACCAACAGTGAAGGGAAGGAAACTGGGACTCAAATCAACAATTTAGAGCAAAAGGAAGAAATAAACACTCAACTGGAACAGAATGAAGAACCAAGAATTCAAAAAATGAGGAGAGGCTTAGGAACCTCCAGGACAACTTTAAACCTTCCAACATCCGAATCATAGGCATACCAGAAGGAGAAGAAGAAGAGCAAGAAATTGAAAACTTATTTGAAAAAAATAATGAAGGAGAACTTCCCCAATCTGGCAAAGGAAATTGACTTCCAGGAAGTCTAGGAAGCTCAGAGAGTCCCAAAGAAGTTGGACCCAAGGAAGCCCACACCAAAGCACATTATAATTACATTACCTAAGATTAAAGATAAGGACAGAACCTTAAAAGCAACAAGAGAAAAGGAGACAGTTACCTACAAATAGTTCCCATAAGACTATCAGCTGATTTCTCAAAAGAAACCTTGCAGGCAGGAAGAGGCTGGAAAGAAGTATTCAAAGTCATGAAAGACAAGGACCTACATCCAAGATTACTCTATCCAGCAAAGCTTTCATTTAGAATGGGAGGGTAGATAATGTGCTTCCTAGATAAGGTCAAGTTAAAGGAGTTCATCATCACTAAGCCCTTATTATATGAAATGTTGAAGGGACTTATCTAAGAAAAAGAAGATAAAAATACGAACAGTAAAATGACAACAAAGTCACAACTATCAACAACTGAACCTAAAAACAAAAACAAACTAAGCAAACAACTACAACAGGAACAGAATCACAGAAATGGAGATCACATGGAGGGTTATCAGTGGGGAGGGTGATGAGGTAGTATGGGGGAAAAGGTACAGGGAATAAGTAGCATAGATGGTAGGTAGAAAATAGACAGGGGGAGGTTAAGCATAGTATAGGAGTTATATGTACAACCCATGGACGTGAACTAAGGTGGGGGAATGTGGGTGAGAGGGGTAAGTGCAGGGCAGAGGGGAATTAAGGGAGAGAAAAATGGAATAACTGTAATAGTTTAATCAATAAAATATATTTTTTAAAAAATATTGAGATTTGTTTTGTGTTCTAACTTGTGGCCTGTCCTAGAATGATCCGTGTGGACTTGAAAAGAATGTATATTATGTTGCTTTGGGGTGAAATGCTCTGAAGACATCCGTTAAAGTCATTTGATCTAGTGTGTCATTTAAGGCCTCCGTCTCCTTGTTGTTTGGCTGGAAGATCTATCCATTCACGTCAAGGGGGTATTAAAATCCCCTACTATGACTATATTACTGTCAGTCTCCCTCTTTATATCCAAATTTGCTTCACAGATTTATGTGCTCTTATTGGGTGCATACATTTTTACAAGGGTTATATCCTCTTGTTTGATTTGCTTCCATTATGATTATGTGATGTTCATTGTTTCTTACTATAGCCTCGGTTTTACAGTCCGTCTTGTCAGATATAAGTATTGCTACTCCAGCATAAAAATAAAAAATAAAGTCTGCCACTGCCAACTTGGTTTTTTAATAGAGGAGAACTTTGAAACTGCTTGTTCAATGTGCAAAAGCCTGATAGTGGAAGTACTTTGAACTTTGAGACTTTCTCTACTTTGTACTTCGGATTCCTGTCAGTGCTTTGAGACTTGGCACTTACTTTCAAATTTGCTTTCCTGTTTTTTTTTAAACTTAGTCTTTGATAAAAAGATGTTCCTTTAAGAAGTCACACAGGAAGTTATTGGAGGAGTAGGAATTAGAATGATCAAACCCCCACACCCCGCTCGTCTAAATATTATTTAGACTATTTCTTCTATCTACTTAGTTAACTCTTAGAGGCCAAGGATGTGGTCTCACTCCTTGTAGTTCTCAGCATGTAGCCAAGGCCATGCAGCCACTCAGTGAACTCCTGGTGGACTGGACCGTCTTGACTCCTCGCCTGACTTTAATTCCACTGTTCATGCACTATGCCTTCTGCACATGGCCGGGTGTGGGAGTCCCCCCATTTCTGTACTCAGTGTGAGGAAAAGCTGTGAAAACTGTGCTTAGGAAGCCAAACCAAACATTTTGGTTGAGGTTGGGTTTCAGAGGCATAGAACCAAGTTAATCCTCATCACTCTTCCCTGATCTGTGCAAAGGCTTCTTTTATTTATTTTTAATTATGTACAGTACAAATTTGCCACCAGCAATCTTTTGCCTCAGAAATGCTGCAAAACAACCAAACATAGAAGCTCCATGGTTTACTAGCACATGGTTTACTGCTGTTGCTGATGGTCAGCGGGGCAGCTCCTTGGACCTCATTCATTTTGCAGGCGGCTCCAGGGGATGTGACGGAGGCAGTGAAAGTGGCAATAGATGTGGGATATCGGCACTTTGACTGTGCGTACCTGTACCACAATGAGAGTGAGGTTGGAGCCGGGATCCAGTGCAAGATCAACGAGGGCGTGGTACAGCGGGAGGACCTGTTCATCGTCAGTAAGGTAGGACATCCCCCACAGGGAGAGCAGGTGCAGGTTGCTCAGAGCTTGATGATGAGACAGCTGACAGCGCATGGTGGATGATTCTCCTGTGGAGCCGGTGACGTGCATTTTTGCTTGAACCAGACCTGACAAGGACTTCTGCAGCTTCATGTACATGTTGGGTGTGGTGCAGGTGAAGGGGTCAGTGGCAGTGTGACTCACAGAGGGGGCAACTAGAGCAAAGGCATGCGACATGGGACAGTGTGTGGGGTACAGGGGCCTGAAAGAAGTTTGGTGTTCCTGAACCGAGCGATGTTGCCAGTACAGACAAGGAGCAGTGTGGTGGAGCTGATCCTGGAAGACATGGACACAATTTAAGGAGTTCCCTTGGTGACCCAGGGGCAGAGGCTGTGTCAACACTGGCTCTGTGGCCAATTGTCAGCGCTCCTCCTCCCCCTTGTAGCTCTGGTGTACCTGCCATGAGAAGTCCTTGGTGAGGGCAGCCTGCTCCCAGACTCTGAAGGCCTTGAAGTTGGACTACTTGGACCTCTACCTCATACACTGGCCCATGGGTTTCAAGGTACTTCCCAGGCCTGGTGAGATCCCCCACCCCTAGCCTCCCTTCCTGGTCATGCCCGCATGGGGGTGGAAGGCACTGGGCCAGCAGCCTGGGCACGTGGGTTCTGGACTGTGTCAGCCACACACACACATTCAGTTGTCTCTGGGCCTCAGCTCAGGAGAGGCTTGGACTTGAGGACCTCTCAGTTCTTTTGCTTCCAAGTCAGTCATTTCTCCTCCAAGCCAAGAAAGCGAACCGTGTTTCCACAGGTATCTAGGTGAAAGCAGGAAACAGAGGATATCAGCTGCTGGAAGCTGCTGCTCACATCCCGCCCCGGGTCCCAGGGAATTCCTGGGCCCTGTCTCTTCCTGCAGGTTATGTGCTCTTTGAGGAGTATGGCTGCTTTGTAATATGGGACATGTCTACTCAACACCTGCAGCAGGAGCAGAGCATTCTGGAGGGAGATTATTGCTCCTTTTGGTGCTATTCTCTTCACTTGATTGCGTCTCACACACACAGCCCTCCCCGCCTCTGCCCCTGCTCAGTTGCTTTCCCAGCCTCATTCAGTCTCATGTGGGTCCTGGCCAGGATGTCCCTGTGCACCTGCCTGACCAACGGCTCAGTCACACAGGTGGCACCAGAGAGCCTTGAAAGGACACTCTGCCTACGTTGCAGGCGGTGACAGCTACATAGGCGTCTCCCATGTGTGCACCATGTTTGAGGAGCTCACGGTGTGTGACTAGCTGTCAGGTTCCTTTTGAGATAAAACAACAAAAACCACTTCATTCCTAGTACAGCTTTGCTTTCAGGCTTGGTGTTTAATTTCAATAAAGGCTTTAGCAACTGCTCATCCATCACATTAGTGGAGAACTGAAGACGAGAGAGAACGAGTCAGCAGCGGTTTCTGTCTGTGACCTCAGTGCATGCGGAGAGAAAGACTTAAAGTAATGACTACAGCTGGGTCACATTTGCTGTCGGCTGTTGCTGTTATTTTAATGCTGGTCTAAGCACTGTTTTGCACACCTCATACACATTGTTCACTTAATCCTCACACCAATTCTTCCAGGTGGGTACTGTTACTATGCCCACTGCACAGATGGTGCAGCTGCGCACAGAAAGAGTTAGTAGAATTATTGGGGCTCAGGTCAGGCATGCGATACACTGCCTGGCCCTCTTATAGAGGCATCCAAACTTTAGGTGTCTTTGAGCTACACTGGAAGGAGAAGAGTTGTCTTGGGCCACACATTAAATACATTGCAACATGTAATCATGAGAAAAATCTCTTAATGTTTTAAGTAAATGTATGACTTTGTGTTGGGCAGCATTCATAGCCCTCCTGGGGTACATGTGGCTCATGGACCGTAGGTTGGACACCCCTCTATCAGATCCCTGCAGTGGACTCTCTGGGTGGTCAGCAGGCTCCAAGGATGAGATCAGCGCTTGTGCAGAGGTTAAGAGAAATGTCAGCACAGGAGGTGACTTGAAATGGGACGGCTAGTTGCTTCATTATGAAAAATTCCCATAAAATGTGTATCAGGCTGCAATTTTAGATGTTCTCCCCACTATCACTCAAGAGAACAATTAAGTGTCATACGCCATTTGCCCAATGACAGGTGACACACAGCTGTGTGTGGCAGGGCAGAAGATCGAGCATCAGAACATCCAGGTGTCCTAAGGGACGCCCTTGTTCCCTGTCAATCTCTCTCTGGGCCCTGCACCTCCTGTGCTCCTTGGTATCTCCAGCTTCATTCTCTCTCACATGATGGGGACCCTAAGGAAAGCAGAAAAGAGCTTCACAATGGACTTTGGAAAAAGTCGACTGAGCTCTTAAGATAAGAAGGCAAACCCCTTTCCCTCTTCTTTACCTGAAATTGCTAAACACTATGCTGACAAGGAGCAAGGATTCCACATTTTCTTTCCTGACACATGAGAGGTGGGAAGTGAACTTTCAGGATGGTAGTGACCTTGCTGGCCACCAATCCACCCAACCCTTGTCTTGTGAAGGTGAAGCTGGAGTCTGGAGCAGAGATGTCCTGTGGCATGGTGTGAGGGCTGTGCTCGGACCTGGACCTCTGGCCCAGGGCCCAGCATTCTTTCCCTGCATCTCATTCTCCCTTCATCCATACTTGGCTTGAAGGGTGACCACCAGCCCTCAGTAAGCTCCTCTCCTCTGGTCCTTACAGCCTGGAGGAAAAGACTTGCCCTTGGACCGCAGTGGCATGGTGATCCCGAGTGACACCGATTTCCTGGACACATGGGAGGTAAGCTGGGCTCACCAGCAGCATCTTCATGCTACTGATGGGCCTCCAAATGGGAAGCCGTAAGATCCTGAGCCTCTCGTGTTCATTGACACCAGGTCGTCTCCCTGAAACTCAGGTGTGCGGGGTGCATTGGGAAGAGACACCTGACCGTGACTCTCAGAGACCTCATTTCCTTTTGTTCCTCTCTCTGAAATGTGTAATTTAGGGATAACTAATTCTGACCTCTCTTTACTCTCAAATGCTTATTTTTTTATTAAAAATATCACATGGTCATTATGGAAACTAAGGAAGAGTATTAAAAAAATTAAAATCCATTTGTCATTACCACTTCTAGTATTTTATAGTTTCTTTAGCTCTTTTATAAGCATTTCAGAATGAAAACTTTGGCAGGTGGTGAAGTGGGGGTGGGTCTGGGAGGGGACCATATTTCAAGCCTGCTGCCTGCATCCAGACAAGCAGTGATGAGGCTTGAAGCAGAGGGTCCAGCATGGGAGTCAGGACGTGATGGTGTGAGAGGCGTGGTGGTGAATCAATGGTGTGACAGCAGGACAGGAGGTTCCGGCTGACTCTGGCCTCTAGCCCAGCCCACGGGGCACCTGCAATTTGCAGGTCAATGTGAGAGGGAGTGTGAGGTGTGGGAAGAAAGCAAGTTCACATTGGAACTGGCTGAGTTTGTGGAGACGAGATTCTGGAGCGGTTGGGTAACATGGCAGGTGCAGGCGCAGGAGTGCCTGAGGGCATCCTGGCAGAGGGGGAGGCACAGTCAGGGGCGACACCCTTTCAGGCCATCCTCTAAGCAGGGGAATCACTGAAACAGATTAACTGAGGGGTTTGATCTGTCTGGAACAGTGTCCGGGGACCCCAACCCTGCTGTCACAGATACTGCCGCTCCTGAAAGACGGGGGGTCGGGGGAGGAAGCTCCGGGCTGTCGTGTAGCACGACTGAGCTCTGCGTGATTGCCGCAGTGCACGCTGACTGTGGCCCCCGACTCTGGCCATTGACTCTGTGGCCACTAAGACACGTGCTGACTGCCTGCCCTGGCACCGGGCCACAGTCTCTGATACTGCCAACCAGTTCGGCTTGCTGGTCAGTGAATAGCACAGAGCTTTGGGGTTTCTACCCTCGAGTCCTTTAATAAGGGAAATGGTGGTGGATTAGAATCATGGTAGATCATTGTGCTGAAGAAGATGATAATCTAGGTAGAAAGACTGATGAGTGGTACTGGCTTGTGTGGCTCAGTGGATGGAGAGTCGACCTGAGAACCAAAGGGTCACTGGTTCGATTCCCAGTCTAGGGCACACGCCTGGGTTGTGGGCCAGGTCCCCCGTAGGGGGCTCTTGAGAGGCAACCACACATTGGTGTTTCTCTCCCTCTCCTTCTCCCTCCCTTCTCCTCTCTAAAAATAAACAAATCTTAAAAAAAAGAAAGACTGATGAGCAGATAGAGTAGCAGTGGAATCCTTGCCAATACCATATTGACAGACTCTCAGAGCAATAGAAACAATAGGTACACCTGCTGGGTGTTAGCTAAATGCTCTGTGTTCCTTATTTGATGTAATCCTTAATCCTGTGACGTGGACAACACTGTCTACCCCCCATTTGGTTGATAAGAGATTGGGGGGAGCCAGTTTTAGGATACTGTGTGAGGGAGTGGGGGCCATGGGCTACTTGTAGAGTAGAGTAAACAGCCCGTGCACCCAAAATAATACATACTCTCTCTAGGCCATGGAGGCCCTGGTGACTGCAGGGCTGGTGAAAGCCATCGGGGTGTCCAACTTCAACCACAAGCAGCTGGAGAGACTTTTAAATAAACCCAGTTTGAGGTTCAAGCCATTGACAAACCAGGTGAGCTGTGGACGTCTAGGTGGCTTAAAATAATAGAGTTGGCTTTTCGACTGTTAGCTCCACGTGGCTGCACTGGAAACAAAGCGAGTGGAGCATGAAGTAGGTATTTTCCCCAGTGACTGTCCAACATCACAGCTGTGGCAGTTAGGCAAATGATGGGTGGACAGGCGAGAACCTTTTTAAAAGACTCACCTGGTGAGGTGGTGTCTTTTAAGGCACGGCGTAAGCTGAGCTGGTTTTTGACATGCAGCCATGGGGTCAATCACCAGGCATGTTCAAAAGCAGCGAAGGGTCCAGCAGGCCCTCATCCTCATTAATGATGGTTGGAGGTGGTGCCGGCTTCCTGGGACCTCCTCAGGGAGCCCTCCCCCCTCTCCCCGTCCAGCTGGAGCAGGTTCCAAGTTGAAAGAGATGGACGACTGAAAGGTTCACACACTCTGCCAAAACTTTAATGCTGAGAAATGACTTGTGAGGGAAGGGTTATGGTGTTTTCTAGACTGGCTGCCTTTATATGTAGAAAGAGCATTTATTTTACTTAAACTTCTTATTAATGTGTTGTGTGCATGCAAAAAAAAAGTGCACACATAAAAATAGAGCGTGATAAATTCTCATAACCGGGCCTAGCTCTGGACCAGCAGCCTAGGAGCCCCCGCTTCCTAGTTTCCACTGCCCACCAAGGGTGGCCACTGTTCTGATTTCTAACAGCACAGATTAGCCTGTGAACTTTATGTAGATAATGTGACATGTCGTGTCCTCTTCTGTGTCTGCCTCTCCCTACTCAGCATCACAGGTGACACATTCTCCCGTATTCACATGTGGTTGTCCATCCTTGTTACCGTGTGGGACTTCACCGTGCAACTGCCCTGTCTGTTGGTGGTGGGCACAGCGTAGTTTGCAGCTCAGAGAACTTCCACAGGTGAACATGTGCTAGCCTTCAGCCCCCAGAGCAAGACCTGGAATGTCCCCAGTCCTCTGGAAGCTCCCCTGCTTTAAAACCTCACACACACAGAGACTGTGTCCGTGCAGAACCACGCGGCTTCTGCGTCAGCTTTTCACTGAGCAGCACTTTAAATCATGGGAGGGGTATTATCTAGTTTGTGGGGTACTGTCCATGATTTGGAATTCATTCCAAACTAGTATTTATTTTAAGTTCACTATGACCTGGAATCATACATGGGAACTCAGGGAGTGTGGACAGGAATCTGCTCTTCAATTTCTTAAACTGTCCATTAGAGTCATCCGTAGCATGTGTTTGTCACACGTAACTCTCCAGCTTTCTTCATTCATTCAGCACTTATTGAGCACCTGCTGTATGCCTAGCTTATGCTAGAGGTTGGGCGGATGTCCTGAACAAAACAAAATCAGATCCAGATCCCTGCCTTCATGGAGCTTATGCCCTGTGGCAACAGCTAGACAATTGCAAAGAATGACAGAGTATAAGGTGTCAGCTGTGGACCCTTATTACAGAGGAAGGCAAGGTGAGGAGCAGGTGGGAGGGCCGCACTTCTACCTCAATGGTCAGGGAGGGCCTCACAGGGACCCTTGCATTCAGATGGTGTAGAGGTTCCTCCAGCCCATTTAGCGCTGGCAGCCTCTTGGAGACCCCTCAGCTCAGCCTTTCACTTCATAGGCATGGGCACTGGAGATGGGTCACGCAGCTCGTCAGTGATGGAGCCGAGACATTGATGGAGGTCCTCTTTTCCAGCGGTCCAGTGGTCTAAATGTTCTTTGGTCAGCTGTGATTCCCTTTGTAGATTGAGTGCCACCCATATCTTGCTCAGAAGAATCTCATCAACTTCTGCCAGTCCAGAGATGTGTCCGTGACTGCTTACCAGCCCCTCGGGGGTTCCAGGTAGGGGTTTCTGGCCGGAAATGGCTACACGCTCCAGTCTTGTTTGCACAGTTGGCCGAGGGCTTATGGAAGGCATGGGCAGGGTGTGGAGACCAGAGGCACCCAACAGGTGGAACTGTTGGAGCTGGTGCTGAAAGCAGAGTCACCTTCAGTGGCTGCCTTGAGAAGGGCAGTGTCATTTAAGGGACATAACCAACAGGAAGCAACCTCTTTGCTGAGCTCTTGCCTGGTACCTCCAGTGCTCTGCCAGACCTCTCTGTCGGACGGGTCACAGACATCCTGGTCTCTGTAGAATCATCTTCCCAGAACCTGAACTGTGCACTGTGCCCCATACATCAGCAGATGAGCCACCACCCACTCTGCCACGAGCACCAGAAACTTCTTCCCTTTTCGATTCCCTGCCCCCAGTCCAACCCCCATCAGCAATATTCACTGGTTATTCTGCCAGGGAACTTGGAGTCTGTCTCTTAATTTCTGTTCTCACCGCCACTGTCTTCGTTAAGAAAGAATTCTCTCCAGTGACTACAGCAGCCTCTTAACTCCTCCCGGGTTTGCCTGGTTCTCAGCCACTGCACACACGGCAGCTGAAGGGAGCCATCTCACTGTGCTGGTGTCACTGCCCTGCTTACAAATCCCTCAATTCCTGGTCTGCCCTCTGCCTTCCTCCACATTGTTATTTCCTGCGAACATGCTGTGCACCAGCTATTTGAAACTATTTGGGGCTCATGCATTCTAGTCTCTGTGCCGTTGCAAATACTGTTCTCTTTACCTAGAAATCTTATTATGTTTTTTCTTAATCTAGCTAATTCCAGTTTCTAATGTAAGATTCAGTGCAGCATCACCTCCTCCAGAAAACCCTCCTGACTTCTACTTACTCACGTTTCATCTACAACCCTTCCTCTCCTTGGTAGAGCTCCTTGAGTTTCGGGGACTGCACCTAACACCCAGCCCCTAGCTCAGTGCTTGGGACATATTAGCAGCCCAGAAAACATTGAAATTATTTGACTGTTATGGCCTGTGTGTTTCCCATGTGAAATGTGGCATATGTGTGTGAGCTTGGTAGCTCTGAGAGAGTCCCTAGAGGCTGGATTATAGTCATGGCCACACTTGGGAATGAAGAACCCAAGAGTGCATGTTGGGAGCACGAGGGAGAAGAGAGGTGGCTGACATCCTGGACCCACGGCCAAGTGGAGTGTGCTCTGTTTGGTCCCTTCATAGATGTTGAGGACTGTTTCTAGCCCAGTGCTCGAAACACAGCAACTGCATAAATAATGTTTGCTGGAAACAATAGCTCTCCAGGGTGCTTCGGGCCTGGCGGCTGCTGGGTAAACACTGAGGGGCAGATGTGTGGTCAGTCTCCACAGTCTCTGCATAAAGGCTCCACATGTCCACAGTCTTAACTTCCCCTTGGTACCTGAGGCAAACCTCTCTGAGAGCACCATCACCGATTACCTATTCATGGTGATGGTGCGACAGGCACCACTCTGGGCCCCACAAGAAGGGGTCCGGAGTGCAAGGGGCACACCACAGCGGGGAGCCTGTGCCTTAGGCACTGATGCTGCCGCCTGGGCCTCTGACAGAGCACCACATAGACATGAAGGCCACGTGTCCAGCTCTCCGCCGAAATGTCAGCCATTGGTATCTCTAGATGGAGGACTTGGCGGAAAGCTTTTCTGCACCATTCAGATTTCCCACACTGGGCAAGTGTGATCACACAGAAGTAAATCTAGAGTTTCCATTTTGAAGAAAGTCTTGTTGCTTTAAAGAAGGAAGTGCCCATATTTGGTCCACAGCCCTGTGCTGTTCTCTGCAGTGAGGGGGTGGACCTGATGGACAGCCCTGTGATCCAGGCCATGGCCCAGAAGCACCAGAAGTCCCCGGCGCAGGTAGGTGGAGCGCCCGCTGGGCTGGGGGGGCGCCTCTCCGCCTGCTCCCAGAGCCGTGGGCCGGGTAGGGGGAGGACTTCTCGCTCTGGCCCAGCTGCTGAAGAACTAGAACTGTCTGGTGTTCACCAGGTTGTTGGGCCACCATGGTCCCATTCATTCAGGCCATGCAGACGTGTCTCTTTGTGCCGAGCTCCCAGGCCACCTCCCTCAGCCCTACAGCCGTGTGGACCTCAAAAGGGGTTTATTCCTCTCGTCCTTATTCTAGAGTGCAGTGGTTTAGGAGGTTGGACACGGTAATGAATTCTCATTAAGGCGTCAGCAGGCCCTCTGAGTTCCTCGGGCCAGCGGCTGTCCTTCCAGATGTGTTGGTGGGACAGTGCAGAAATGCCATCTGGTCCCCAAGGACTCTGGGATGGGGTGCTTGCAGCGACCGTGCTTGCTGCCCCAATTATTGGGCTTCACTGCGCGGGGAAACGTGAACTGCAGGGGAAGCAGGTGGTCTCTGACTCCACATGATTCCTTTCTCTCATCTTTTTTTAGACTATTTTAGACTATTTTTTCTTGCAGATTTTGATCCGATTTCAGATCCAGAGGAATGTGATCGTCATCCCCAAATCTGTCTCCCCAGAGCGGATTCTGGAGAATATCCAGGAAGGTGTTTTCCTCTGTGGACTTTGGCGGGTTTGGGATCACATGTGAGCTGGACAGCTACGCACTGCAAGCAACAGGCCCAGCCTATGTGGCTCCGACACTGCTAGCTCAGGGACAGGTGAAGCACAGGCCACACCAGGAGGACCCAAGCTGAGCCCAGCAGCCATCTGCCTGGGGACTGCAGACAGGATGAAACGAGGGAAGGAGGCATGCCAAGGGACCAGGGCTCCAGCCAGGCCACCCGCCACCCAGACACGCGCTCTGCACCCGGCACCCCTCATTAACGCTGTCCCTGGGGCTGCCCATCCTGATGGAAGGGAGCAGTCCAGACTCTTCCTGTCTCCCCTCCACTCCTGCTGCCAGGGCCCAGCTCCCCCTCCAGGCAGAGCTGCTGATGTGGAGTCCCTGGTTTCTGCTGGGCGTCGTGTGGGAGGTCTCCCATGGTAGAGGCTGGCCCAGGCCTGTCCCCTCCTGGACAAAGATGAACTCATGCCCTGCATGTTCTTGCCCATTCTCAGCGGTGCATCGGAGTTGGCTCTTCCGTGTGCAAAGCTGTGATTGTAGGAGCAGGGTCATCGTCCTTAGGTGTGCTAGGGGCCAAGTAATAGGGGCAGCTTAGAATATGTTCTAGAAGGAACGGAAAGTGAGTACTCAAAAATTAGCTACGGTTAGACTTAATGGTCCTGAGCCCCAGCATCTGCCTGCCTGCTGCGGTGGGTGGAACACATGCTTGTGTGTCTTTGAATTTGGGGTTTTGTTTTGTTTTGAGCGGTGGGGAAAATTATTCGCTGCACCTTTTGACTATTCTGATGTGCTCCTCGCTCCTGTGGGACAGCCGCAGCACACGTGTCCTCTTTCCCAGGGTCCCCACTGTAGCCAACACCAGTGCTTTCTGGGAACCCGGCTGAGGGTCCGGGAATGTGCCAGGAGTCACACGAAGTGCCTCTTCCCCGTATTTGTGTCCCTCACACATCCGGCACAATGCTCTGCAGCAGCACACGCTCGGTTAAGTGTTCACTGAACTGGTTTCCCATGAACGTTTTATTTTGGCTCCAGGTGTTTGATTTTGAACTAACAGAACAGGACATGAATGACCTTCTCAGCCTGGACAGGAGCCTCCGGCTGACCACATTCCCCACGTAAGTCCAGCTCCTTCACTACTTTCAAAATAGAGGAAGCAATATTCAGGTTGAGCAGCTGGCTCCTGGATGGGCATTTGTCATATACATTTTAAGTTAATGCAGTGTTCTCAGAATTCTTTCCTGTCTGGGCATGAGCTAGTGAATGACCCCAAAGATGAATTTCCTACACTAGGGAGCATAAAAATACAGAATCATGTAATTTAAAGTGTATTTCTTAAAAATAGTAATCCATCTTGTTTCTGTTTTTGACTTGTTCACTGGTTTCCAGAGCTGCAAATCACAAGGACTACCCTTTCCACGCAGAGTACTGAGCCAGCTCCTCCTCCCCCGAAGCCTGACCAGCCCAGGGCTCTGGGAGGCTTATGCTCCCGGGAACACGGCACAGGGAGCTGCCTCAGCCGCACAGGCAGCCTGGCCAGGGATGGGAGGGGAGGAGGCTGACTGCCTGAGACACCTTCAGAATCCATGTGGTCTCTGATTCAAGGATGAAGCGACCTCAGAGCGTGCTCACCCCACGGTCCCACCCAGGCTTACGAATCCCAAAAGCACAGTGTGGGGGGATTCTCACAAGATTAGGAGACCAGCACGAAGAACCTCTACAGCCATGACTCAGCTTCGGCAATGAGACCCCCACCCCGGCCCCTCCGCTCCCCACCAGTCACCCCAGTTGGTTTGACAGTAAAATCCCTACCTTCACACGTGGAAGGAAGATTGGGTGAAAGTGGTGAGCTGTCTTAGTTCAGCATAGAGGCATTTTTTTCTTCCTGAAAATCTGAATTTTAATTTTTAAATGCCATTGTCTAAGAAAGTCTTCCAGGAAATCAGATTATACATGTGAAAACACCAAACCAGAGATGCACATGGTCATTCCCCACCGCATACTCAGTGTATTGGGGAGAAGGTGGGTGTGCATGCAGGCTTGTGCAGGACAGTGCATGATCCTGTCACCTGCACGTCACTTCCAGCTCGGCCCAGGCGTGCCTGGTCCCCTGGGACCTGCGGCCCGGCCTCCTGGATGCACCTCCCTAGCACGTGCTGCCCAACTCCCAGCCCCACCTACACACATCTCTGAGGATGCGACTCACTTGACCCACCTGCCTCAAGGACCGTGCTTCTGTCCACAGGAGTTAGTTACTCCTGGTTGCCTGCCCTGGGTGCACCCCCTCCAGCTACCATCCACTAGGGCTGGGGCTTCATCACCCAGTGGTGAAGGTGTCCGTTTGGAAGCCAGCCAGCCACAGACTTGACTTGTTTTCTGCCTGTTTCTCATTGGATCCTCCTCTCTGCCTCCAGTTTGCATACCGTCCCTCCTGCTCCCTTTGGTGCCCCCAGGACTCAGCACCACCCACTGCTCCTTCATATTTAAGCCTCAGTGCCTAGTCAGGGAAGGGACATGGGGGAGCAGCAGGAGTAGCAGGATGACGAGCTTTTCCGTGTCTGCTCCTCAGGTCCACTAGCCAGCGAGGGCCCTGGGGCCATAGTCCCAGGGGTCTCCCACCCATGTGGCCTGCATGTGATGTGCATGTTGGGGTGGAGACCACCCTTCCTACCAGTCAGAGGGTAGGAACCAGCTCAGGTGGCCTCGGTTTTTGTTGCCCTCTGCATGTCTGAGAATGATCAGGAAAGCCCCAAAAGTGTTGTTTTTGTATTACAAATAAAGTTTAGCCTATAAGCAAATACTCAAATATGGATGCTGAATAGTGAATTTATATACCTGTCTTTGCAATGCTGATTAATTTCCCAGCCAACTTCAGAGCTGTTGGCTGAATCTGCCACCAGGTGGTGCAAGAGACCCACTAACATTCCAGCTCAAGAAGCAGCTGCTGGTAGAAGGTGCCTTTTTAATGCCTGGTAGATTTCAAGGGTTTTTGTTTTTGTTTTGTTTTTAAACACTTTGTGAGTCACTCTAGGAAAGAAACAACAGGTAGCAAAAATAAGCAAACACTAGGGAATTCAAAAGCTTAGGAAGTTTCACAGAGTTTATATGGGAGGAAAAGGGGCCACAAGCAATACCAGACAGGCTCAGGGGGCCTGCGGGGCAGCCTTCAAACTCGGAGACCCGAAGTAACCACACAGGTTGACCTGAAGCTCAGCCTTTCTAGTTAAAGGCAGTTTACGGCAGGTAGTCATGTCCTAGGCTGGTATTTTTCCCTAAAAAAATTCAGTCTTTACCTTAACTGTGACCTTTTGGCATCTACGATAACATACCTTAGAACGTGCAATTTCCTTTTTCCGCACCCCTCACAGCACAGGCACCACACCAGGGGGAGACCACGAGTTCCCTCGCTGTCATTGTTATGGTGTTAATTGTTAATTCCTAACTATTCTGTACCCACCTGTGTAAAAGAAGTCTGTGTCTATCATTTTACCTTTCATCCAGTCCCAGAGGGCTCCCCACCTGCTCAGCTTTGCTTTCTCCCGCCTCCTAAATCTATCACCAATGGACTTACAGTGACCCTTCATGCCTCCTTTCGATTGTAACATGTAAAATAAGGTGCTGAGCTGCCATTCTCCAGAGCATTTCTCAACTGCTGGAGGGTTTGCTTCCCAGCAATTGTCAGCAGTTTGGCTCAAATGAAGTCAGGAACATTCACCACCGGTGTGAACGTCTCTCACGGGGACAGCAGCCCCAGTCCCCATGAGTCCCCACATCCCTGTGCACGTGCTACTTGAAGGCCCTGTGCAGCTCCTGCCTCGCAGGCCCTCCTCCCTGGGACCCGCTTTTCTCTGCACAACCTGCCTTCTGTGGAAGGTCTTCCCCACTCCAGGGCCTGCAGACTCAGGTCCCACGGAAAAAGCTGCACACGTGTCCCTTTCAAGGGGCCCACTTGTGTCAGATGGCTGGACTGTGTTTCTGATGGCTTTACAATGGGGGAGGGGTGCTCAGCTCAATGCATATCTGTCCCATTGGGCTTTCTGTCCTTTCATTGGAATGGAAACCTAAGGATACCGGGAAAATTAGAGGCATACCCAACAAGAAAGAAAGCAGCCTAATAGGAGATGTGGGGGTGTTTTATACAGACATCAGGGGTAATCAGCAAAGAAAGTAAAGCAGGAAATTGGTGAGAAAGCAGGAAAAAGAACGCAGGTAGCGAGGGCCTTTTTTTCAACCATGTCATGGGACCTGGGTCTGTTGAATGACAGCCGGGACTACTTACCCAGCAGATGTTTAAGGAGCCACTGTCGTTTTACACGCACCTGGTTTCTCCCATTTCTTCCTGGAGTGAAATGGGAGCTCCTGGCTCCAATGGCAGCACCAGGAAGCAGTGCACTTTCATTACCCCTGCCCTGTCCTTCGTTACAGTGTTTCCTCCTCCAGATGTGATACACAGCAACGGCTTATTCTTTCCCCTTTCCATAGTCAGTGTTCTTTTAAAGAATTTCAGCCAGGAGGAAAATATCGCGTGCATCTCCCGACAGGTGAACCATTTCCCCTGCGCTCTGCGCCTCATTGCGCATCTGAGTTTCCACGGGAACCGTTTCTCCTCAGGCTGGAGACATTCCTTTGAAGGTTCTTTGTTGAACTTTTCACTTTCTTATTTGTCCCGACTTTGTAATTGCTGTTGAAACAGTTGCATTAGGACAGCTGCTTTAAGACCTTTGATGATTCTCACGTCTGGATGAGGTTGGTACAGGCGTCTGTTGCTTGTCTTTCATTCAGTTTATTCCTTCCTTGTTCTTGGTGTAAGGATTAATCTTTCATTGAAATCTGGGCATCTCAAGTATTTTTTGTTAAGTGTTAAATATCCTTCAATGATCTGATAAAATTTTACAGCGTGGCAAATTCAGGGGGGAAAAAGAGAGAAAGTAAAACAAGAACTATAGGACCAGAGAGGAAGCAGACTTTGAAAGTTCGAAGCGTAGTAAATGGTTAGCTTTTTTTTGACAGCTCATATCCACTAAGATCACTTCCTGGGATGTCAGTATTTCAGCCAAAGTGACACAGAGGAAAAAACAAAACAAACACACAGAAAAGCCAAAGCAGTAGTAGCTTACCTTGTTCGAACTGTATCATTATTTATTTGGGGGAAAAACTGGGTTTAGAGACTGATTTCCTGATCCAGACACGCAATCCTTACTGTGACTGGCCAGGGTACAGGGCAGGGAACAAAACAGACACCTTCTCATCCTTTAGATGTTCTCCAGCCATGGGCCAAAGTTAAAAACGGGGGCATCCTCACACACTGTCGTCAATAGTCATCATGAAATGGAAAATCGGGGTGGTCAGCAAATCTAAAAGATAAGGGAGAGCCTTAGTCAGGTGACCATTTCGGGCTGCATAAAAAGAGGTTTCTTTTAAACTGGATCAAGTGTAACTATTAATAAGATAATTTTCTTTCTGGAGAAGTACAAACACAACTAGCTTTGTAATAACCCTGTACAGTTGCATCACACTGTAATAAATCCGTTGTAAGAAATAAATATACTCACTGGCACTTGAGCACCTACACAAAAATAAACTAATATAGCCTATTATTGCAGGTATATAATTCTACAACTTAAGGAGATGAAACTATTGGGGTTGAGCTTTTAACTCCCAGGAGGACAGAAATGAATGCTGCCTTCCTTTAAAATAATGGCCAACTGGTTTAATATGTAAAGTTAACAAATATGTCAAGGTGATGATGAGGAAGGTGATAAAAATATCGCCAGTGTCCAGTTTCTTCCAAGCACTCAGTAATAATTTATCTAAGACTTTACTGGGTGAAAATCTCTATATTAGATCTAGAATGGATACAGTGGCTATGAAATAAGTCACTTCAACAGAGAGCTTCCCTTAGCAAGGGAAGTATTCTCACTCTCTATATATAACCATGTTTGAGATAGAAAATCCTGAATCACTGAATAAATATTAATTAAAATTACTGATATCATGAAGGAATACACCTGCTGCTCTACTTTCCCTTCCTCGTACCCTTCTATCCTTCTGTTATATTATCCATTCAACCAATATTTATTGATTATTCAGGGAAAGAGTAGCTTTTTAAAGAAACTGTCCTAGGAATCTAACATTCTGTGGTCCAAAAACATAACCAAATCAGTTAGTAAACTATATGTTGTATTAATTAGGGGTAGTTTCCAAGAGAAAAATAAATGAGGGTGGAAGGGAAGAAAGTGCAGGCAGGGTACCTTTTTAGACAAAGTGGCAGAGAAGGTATTGCGGGGGTGACGTCTGAGTTAAGACTTAAGGAGGTGGAGGATCGACCGTCCAGCTACCTGGAGGAGGAGCATGCTGGCAGAGAGAACAGCCAGTGCAAAGGCCCTGAGCCAGGCCTGGCACATGTGAAAAGCAGCAAAGGGGCCACTGGGGCTCATGGAATCCGAGGAGACAGCAGGATGGGAGGTAGAGATGGAAGGAGGGAGCACCCTGTTGGCTTCTGTAGGTTGTCTAAGGCATTTGTCCTTTGCTCTGAGTGAGGTGGCAGGCCACCAGATATTTTAAGGAGGGGTGTCTGATCAGGTCAACCGTGTAACCCATTGCCTCCTGTTACTGTTGAGGAGATGAAGTAGAGAAGCAGGGAGAACAAAGAGTGGCCAGTGACTTGACTATAACATCAGCGTGTTTGGTGTGTTGTGGAGGGGACACTGGGGGCACAAATGTCCCCGTCTTCAAGAAGCTTTTCTCTACAAGGAGAAGTGGGGTGTAGCTGGGGAATGAGGTCAAATCAGGAGAGGATTTAATGGAAGGTGAGCACATGTTCGAAAACCTCAAGGAATCATCTTGTGGAAGGGAAACAGTGATGATGTGAGCAGAGTTGGGACTTAGGTCAATGAGCATGACAGCGAGAGACAAGGGCAAGAGGTGAGGGGATACAGAAAGGATGTTAGTAAATCTATTCATCCCAGTATTTAAGCAGCACAAGCACAGGGGAACACGAGGGTAACAGTGAAAAGGTGGTCTGAGGGCTTAAAGGAAATGTGATTTCCCACAACTTCCCTAAAGCAAGAGGGAAGAGAAGACTCTGCCTGGTGGACTGAAGCTGAATTCCCTCACTGTCCTGCTTCCAGGATCTGCGATGCAACAAGCTACTTACGCAGTAGTATTAAAATAACGGATGTTCCTGTTGAGGCCATCTAGAGTTTTCATGTCCTCTGGTGTCAGTTGGAAGTCAAAAACCTATCAGAAATGTGAGAAGAGCAACTCAATTTCCCTGAGGCAAGTACTCCCCACTGCCCATCCCACCTCCAGACACAGACACACAGATTCAAGCAGGAGTTTATGTGGGTTTATGAGAAGGTTGTCACAAACCTGGGGTCACTCCCTGGCAATTCAGGTCACGCTCAGAGACTTCTATGGGGTGGCTGTGGTTGCAGCAAAGGAATCCTAGAAATTTTTGAGCCCAAACCTCATCTCATCTAACTCCCTCTTTTGCAGCTGAAGAAATTAAGAGATGATTTTCCCAGGGCCATGCAGCTGGGTTAAAAACCAGGACTGAGACCAAACCTGACCCTGTTTAGTGTCCTTTCTCACACCCCTCCCCCCACCCTGCAGCAGTGGGAGGACAGAACAGTTAAACACAGCACTTCTATGCACAGAGTACAAGGAGGCAAGCTTTGCCCCAACCAACATACATGGAGAGCCTCACCAATAACCCACACCAGAGGCAATGCTGTGCCTATTGGTGCCTGCTATCCACAGCCCTACCGTGCACCTGGAAGTTTTCTCGGATTCTCTTCTCACTGAAGCTCTTGGCCAGGACCACCACCCCCCGCTGCAGCTGGTAGCGCAGGGCCACCTGAGCTGGAGTTCGCTGGTGCTTGTCAGCGATGGCATGGAGTACTGGGTCCTCCAGGAGAACTGGGTTGTCCTTGGTCACCCTGGGAAGGAGGCAGACATGCTGTGTGTCCGAGGCTGCATATCCATTGCACTAGGAGCTTCTTGTTCAGACTCAGCATGGCTACTCCTCTAGGATCTTCCTCACTACCCTCTGGCTATGTCAAGGTCTGGTTTTGTGTCTTTTGGTAAATCCAAAGAAGAACAAGAGAAGGAAAGGCAGAAATGGAAACAGATTTCCTTTTTTATTTTAAAACATTTCTGAGAAATTTAATAAAAAATCAAATAAGTCAAAAAGACAAAATTGTTATCCAAACTGAAACCTAATAACCACCATCATAAAAAAATAACTAGCTATTTTATAAGAACTTACTATTTCAAACAAATGCTTTCAATTAATTCTCTTAGTTTTGTCATCAAGCACACAGGGGTGTCCAACCTTTTGTCATCTCAGGCCACAATGGAAGAAGAAGAGTTTTCTTGGGCCACATGTTAAATACATTGCAACATGTAATCACAAAAATATCTTGTAACATTTTAATTAAATTTATGATTTTGTGTTGGGCTACATTCATAACCACCCTGAGCCACGTGCAGCCAGCAGGCCACAGTTGGGACACCCCTGCAAGGTGCATAATTTATATTCCTCTTAAGAGATAAAGAAACTACCACTTACAGAAAGGGTTGCTTGTCTCACAGCACTCAACTACTAAGTGTCAGAATCAAGGTTTGGGCTGCCTTTGTCACCCTTCAAAGGCCAACCATCTGAGATTTATGAACATCCTCATCAGTAGTGGTACTATTTGGTAAAGTTTTATTGAGTCTTTACAATGTAGGCTAGGGAAAGTGTTGACAGACATGAATTATTCATGCTGTCTATCCTTAATTTCTCCCACAAAGTACAGCATTTATGATGAGAATAACTTTCTAGAAACCATTACCAATCCTTCTTGGGGTCGGAGCCCAGGGCAGCATATGCAGTGAGGACAATATCCTGGGACTTGCAGAATTCCAGCAGTTTGCTCTGGTTGAGGTACAGGTGACATTCCACCTACAGATGCCAAGCAGAATCACTTGTATTATAGAGCCACCAAATCCACAAATAACATATAGTGCTGTAAAGCATGGTGGAGAGATCGCAATACCAGAAAAGTTGTATTTAGGAATAAAAAGTCATTGTAATCAACACAGCCTGGTACTACCACAAGAACAGACACATAGATCAATGGAACAGAACAGAGAGACCAGAAATAAACCCACACCTTTATGGTCAATTAATATGTGACAAAGGAGGCAAGAGCATGCAATGGAGTAAAAACAGTCTGTTCAATAAACAGTGTTGGAAATATTGGACAAGTACATTTAAAAAAATGAAACTAGGTCACCAACACTCACTGTACACTAGAACAAACTCAAAGTAGATAAAAGACTTAAATACAAATTGCAAAACCATAAAAGTCCTAGAGGAGAACATAGGCAGGAAAATCTCAGATATCCCACGCAGCAATATTTTCACTGATATGTCCCCTAGAGCAAGGGACATAAAGAAAAGAATAAACAAATGGGACTTCATCAAATTAAAAAGCTTCTGCATGGCAAAAGAAAACATCAGTAAATGAAAAGGGAACCAACAACATGGGAAAATACATTTGCCAACGATACCTCAGACAAGGGATTGATCTCCAAAATACATCAAGAACTCACATGACTCCACACCAGGAAGACAAACAATCCAAGTAAAACATGGGCAAAGCACCTGAACAGGCACTTCTCCAAAGGGGACATACAGAGGGCCCAGAGACATATGAAAGGTTGCTCAGCATTACTAGCCATCAGAGAGATGCAAATTAAAACCACAGTGAGATACCACTTCACATTGGCCAGAATGGCCATCATAAACAAATCAACAAAAAACAAGTGTTGGCAAGGTTATGGAGAAAAGGGAACCGTGGTGCGCTGTTGGTGGGAATGCAGACTGGTGCAGCCACTACAGAAAACAGTATGGAATTTCCTCAAAAAGCTAAAAATAAAACTGCCCTTTGACGTGGCAATTCCACTGCTGGGATTATACACTAAGAATATTGAAATACCAATACAAAAGAACCTAAGCACCCCAAACTGGAGAGCGTTATGCTAAGTGAAATAAGTCAGGTGGTAAAAGACAAATACCGTAGGATCTCACCTATAAGTGGAACCTAGTCAACAAAACAAACAAATGAGCAAAATATAACCAGAACATGAATATAAAAAACAAACTGACAGTGACCAGAGGGGAGGGGAGAGGGGGATAGTGAGAGAAAGAAGGGGAAGAGTCAAGTCAAGGAACATGTATAAAGGACCCCTGGACATGGACAATGGGTGGGGGAAGGTTGAATGTGGGAGGTGGGAGTCAGTACATCAGGGGAGAGTAATGGAGGGAAAATGGGGACAAGTGTAATTGAGCAATAATTTTTTTTAAAAAAGAAACCAAAAGAAACATAATTTTAATGGATTTAGTAAAACTCCAAATAAAATTTTTGAAGAAAAATAGCTATATGAAAAACTAAAAAGAAAACATGTGACATGGCCTTGGGAACTGTCTTCAACAACTTGAAATATGTTCTGTTCTCTTGAATCAGCTGGTGTCCCAAGGTGCAATAATGAGAGGGAGTGCCGTTGGTGGCTTGTGGATATGAGAGAAAAAGTAAGATGAAGAGGAAGGAAAAGTCAGAGGGGTATTGAAGAGGCTCACCTGGTTGCACACAGGTTTGTACTGGAGCCCTGACTTGTTCAGGATCATCTCCAGATGCCTGCGGTTAAAGTTGGACACACCAATGGACTTGGTCAAGCCCGCCTCCTTACACTTCTCCAGTGCCTGGGGAGCAAGGGGTTAAGAGAGATCATCTGTGTAACTGGCTAGAGAAGTTCAATAATGGGAGCTCACTGAGAGTGGGGGCTGAGGTTGGGAGAGAATATGTGCCAGAGCAGCAGAGAGAAGTCTTGAAAGGTTCAGGTGTCAATAAACAGAAAAGAAAATGGCCAAGTGAGGAGAATAAAAAATACTAGGAAAAATTGGGTAAGTAGATAAGACTAAGAACGCAAGTGGCCAGGACAAAGCTAAAGGAGCCAGGATGACGTTAGCTGAACACCTAGAAAAATTTGATTGAGCGACAGAAAAACAAGCACCATGACAGCAGGAAGCAGAGCAGCTGCAGCATGGGAACAGGGCAGGGGCCCTGTTTTCTCTTTGGCCTCATTTCCTATTATTGGCCACTGAACTCCCTCTGATCCCATCACACACGCCCTCTTGCTCTTTCTCAAACATGGTTCGTTCTCTCTCATCTTACAAACTTTGCCTTGGCCATCTTTCAGCCTCTATCTCTCTTCATCCAGACATTTATGTAATCAATTTCCTCATTTCCTGCAAATCTTTGCTCAAATGTCATCTCAAGGAGGCCTACCCTGCCCATTCTGTTTTTAACTGCCTATCTGTGTTCCAACCCCACCCCTGCCCCCACACTCTCAGTTCTCATGGGGCCAGAGACCTTGGGTTTATTTTTTGTCTGACTAATGTTGTCTGAGTACTTGGAAGTGCTAAGTACTGAGTACGTGACAGGTATTTAATAAGTACATACTGAATCATTAAACAGATGACTTGTGAAAACTAAGGCAAAGGGGCATTCAGGGACTTGCCTGGGTCCATACAGGTGACAGAATTGAACTAGATCCACCTTTCCTGAATCCCTGCCCATCCTCTCTCCACAAAGGCACAGAAGCTGGACTCACCTCCCACGTGCTACAGAGATCCACTGTGTCAAAAATGATTTTTCCATGTGGGTCCTTTGGTAAAATCTCCTCCCCAGGCTGGAACACAGGAAGGAAGGAGAGGTTGTACAATATAAAGCTAAGTCTGTCTTCAGCCAAGCTGTTTGGAGCCTATAAGTCTTGAGGCTAATAGAACAATCTATCCTTGTTTTTGAAAGGAATTTTAAGGTTAGGATAAAGGGAAAGGACGTATATTTAGGAAGTGAACCTCTAAGAAATGTTTTTAACCGCTAAAAGTTTAATAAATATTGTTTGTGTGAAAGACAAATTGAGACACCCAGGACACCATTCTAGAGAGGGCCTGGACTGGAGCCAAGCTTCTTGGTTCTGAGCCTGCTCCCTGCCCTCTTCCCACTGGGAGGTGGTCCAATGAGAGGGCATTCTGTCTGCATCTCAAGGGCTAAGTGTCATCCTCTTTGAATTTCCTGGACCTCAACGGACCTCACACTGGGACACCCCCAGGCACAAGTGGGTGTGGGGTTCAGGTTCAGGAGCACAGGCGTCCACAAGTTGAGACATAGCCATTGAAAAAAATGAACTCTTGTCATTCTGAGGCTGAAATAGTCAATTAAGAAAGAGATAGCTGCAGGAAAAAAAAAAAAAGGAATCTTAAAGTGTTGTGTATGTTTCCTCTCATTTTTGCAAACTATATTGTCTTGTGTTCAGTGACAATTTTTATACTGATAACCAAAGGAAGAGAACTTTTGCTAACCTTCAAAGCTGCTGGGAAATGAATAAGAAAAAGATCCACATAGCTCAGCTGGAGTTTCCTTAGCGACATTTCCAGGGCAGTTCGGACCAATTCTGGGCGGAAAAAGGTGAGCCACAGCTACAATGGTTGAAGGAAAAGGGGTGTGAGATTATTTCTTTAAGAATCTTTCAGAGAGATTTATAAAATAGTAAATAAACATCCACAACCAAAATCACTACAGTAGATGTGATGTGACAAATAACCCAGTGAATCTCTTAAATTCTTGATCATGATAACTTATTTTCACACAGAATTACGACAACAATATAGGAAATGAAACTCCCACACAGAGGTTCTCAAATTTTAGAATGTAAAAGCATTATTTGGTTTGCTCGTTATGCTAAGTGAAATAAACCAGGCAGTAAAAGACAAATACCATATGATCTCACCTATACGTGGAACCTAATCAACAAAACAAACAAACAAGCAAAATATAACCAGAGACATTGAAATTAAGAACAAATTGACAGTAACCAGAGGGGAGGTGGGAGGGACAATGGGGGAAAGGGTTTTCAGGGACATGTATAAAGGACACATGGACAAAGTTAAAGGGGGGTGGGATCAAAGGTGTGAAGTGAGGATGGCTGGGTCGGGGGGAGTGGTGGGGAGAAAATGGAGACAACTGTACTTGAACAACAATAAACAAAAAAAAGAAAAACAACATATTCCTGGGTGCTGCCTATAAACATAAATTATAATTATCTGAGACTGGGCTGGAAATTGCATTTAAACAAGAACTTATTTGGGGGGTATGTTAGTCACCTCATTTTATATTTTCATAAATGTTTCTAAAATGATATGGAAGCAAACATATGAAGTACCTATGAAGGGAGGAATTAAAGATGAGAGTAAGAAGGCTAATGCGGTGGTGGTACCACATCTAAACAGTCACATGGAGAGAGTCACATTCTGGATTTGAAGAAATGTCCATTTACAGCCCTGCATAGGGTTCACTTGCATGGACCTCAACTCTCGCTTCAGAGCTACTTCCCCTCGAGTACAAACGCCTTTTCTCTAGCAGCAGTCAGTTCAATGACACTATGGGAAAAATTCCACCTGGGCTTCCTTTTCCATTGAATTAAATACCTAAATTCTTCTATTCTTGCTTCAGATATGATGTCAATGGATATGAAGATTAGGTGGAAGTGGCTCAAGAGTTTTTCAAAAAGCACTTAAGTACTTTTATAAAGAATAATTTTATCCTTATATCATTTTATGAGATAATGTCTACTTCATAAGAAAGAGAAAAATAAATGTTCTTATTGACCACATAACAGATTGAGATATGACACTAAGACTTAGAGAAGTTAATAAAGTTTTCTTCATTAAGAAATTTCACAAAGTCAAATATATAGAATATTAAAAACTAAAACTTATTATTAATTTCCAAAAACTTTCATTGTCTGACTAAATTGCATTACCTCATACTATAGCTAAGAAAGATTAAGTCGAATTCCTGCCAAGATGGAGGTGGAGATAGATACACTGTGCCTCCTCACACTACCAAAAGAACAACAACAACAAATTTAAAAACAAAAAACAACCAGAACTGACAGAAAATGAACTGTATGGGAGTCCAACAACCAAGGAGTTAAAGAAAGAACATTCTTCAAGCCTGGTAGAAGAGGCTGGAGATGCGGATCCAGTGTGGAGAGGACTTACTACAAGGCTGCAGCTGGAGGACCAGAGAGAGAGAGGCGGTGGTTGGCAGACCAGGCAGTCCCACATTTGCATTTGGATAAACTGGGAAGAACAACAGGGGAGTGAGACAGAACGCACAATCCAGGTTTCCAGGGAGATAAAGCCTCAAAACCTCTGACTAAAAAAAACCTGTGGGGGTTGAGGCAGCAGGAGAAACTCCCAGCCTCATAGGAGAGTTTGTTGGAGAGACCCACAGGGTCCTAGAACATACACAAACCCACCACCCAGGAATCAGCACCAGAAAGACTCAATTTGCTTGTAGGTTCCGGGGGAAGTGACTGAAAGCTGGCATGGAGCTGAGCAAGTGGCATTGTTTCCTCTCGGACCCCTCCCACACAAACAGGGCCAGAACACAGAGACATGGGTTGCCTTGCCCTAGTGAATACCTAAGGCTCCACCCCTTACTACAGAACAGGTGCACTGAGACAAAAAAAAAAAAAAAAAAAGGCCCAAATGAAAGAATAGATTAAAGCTCCAGAAAAAATACAACTAAGTGATGAGGTGATAGACTACCTATCAAATGCACAGTTCAAAACAGTGGTAATCAGGATGCTCACAGATATGGTCGAGTATGGTTGCAAAATAGAGAAAGAAGTGAAGGCTATGCAAAGTGAAATGAAAAGAAATGTACAGGGAACCAACAGTGATGGGAAGGAAACCGGGATTCAAATCAACAGTTTAGACAAGAAGGAAGAAATAAATGTTCAACCAGAACAGAATGAAGAAATAAGAATTAAAAAAACTGAGGAGAGGCTTAGGAATCTCCAGGACCACTTTAAACATTCCAACATCTGAATCATAGGGTTGCCAGAAGGAGGACAGTAAGACCAAAAAATTAACATTCTATTTGAAAATATAATGAAGGAGAACTTCCCCAATTGGCAAAGGAAATAGACTTCCAGGGAGTCCAGGAAGCTCAGAGAGTCCCAAAATAGTTGGACTGAAGGAGGAACACACCAAGGCACATCATAATGATATTAGCCAAGATTAAAGATAAGGAGACAATCTTAAAAGCAGCAAGAGAAAAGGAGACAGTTGTTCTAATGTCAGGAGACAGTTGTACACTCCTTGTCTACAAAGGAGTTCCCATTAGACTACCAGCTGATTTCTCAAAAGAAACCTTACAGGCAAGAAGGGGCTGGAAAGAAGTATTCAAAGTCATGAAAGGCAAGGACCTACATCCAAGATTACTGTATCCAGTAAAGCTATCATTTAGAATGGAAGGGCAGATAAAGTGCTGCCCAGATAAGGTCAAGTAAAAGAAGTTCATCATCACAAACTCTTATTATATGAAATGTTAAAGAGACTTATCTAAGAAAAAGAAAGTGATCAAAAATACAAACAGTAAAGTGACAACAAACTCGCAACTATCAACAATCAAACCTAAAAAAAAAATAAAAACAAAAAACTAAACAAACAACCAGAACAGGAACAGAATCAAGAAATGGAGATCATGTGGAGGGTTATCAGCAGGTAAGGGGAGGAGGGGATGGAGGAAAAGGTACAGAAAATAAGTAGCATAAATGGTAGGTCGAAAATCAACAAGTAAGAATAAAAGGAAAAGTAGAGGCCAAAAAACTAATGTGTATGACCCATGGACCTGACTAAGGGAGGGGGGAATATGGGTAGAACAGGGTATGCAGGGTGGAGGGGAAAAAAGGGAGGAAAATGAGACAACTGTAATAGCATAATCAATAAAATATATTTTTAAAAAATGAAAGGTTAAGTCACTTTGTCAAAACTTGAATATATCTGAGTTGGAAAAGCCAAATCCAATTTTGAAATATTAAAACATAACATCTATAGTAAAACAGTATTTCTTAGCATTTCAAATATATTAAATGCTTTTCTAAAAGCTTGATATGTACTTTTCATGTAGCACTCATGAAAATCCTATGAAGTATTTTCACTTTACAATGAAGTTTAAGTAGGTTTCAGTCCAAAGTCACACACTTAGTAAGATTCCCATACAGGACGTCTGACCACAGAACCCACATTCCCAACCAGCATGCTCCTAACCCTCTTCCATAGCTGAGGTCTGAGAGTGAATCAGAATTAAACAATGAGAGGAGAAATTTGCCAGGAAACTCTCCACCTAGGAGTGAGCTTCCCATGGATACAAATGCAATGCTACAGAGCACCTTCGAAGTGAAGAATATGTCATCTCTCTTCACAGTGCCATCGGCAATCTTCTTCTGGATGGCCCTCCCGACCTCCTCCTCATTTAGGTACACATAAGACGAATCAATGTGGCGATAGCCCACATCAATTGCTGTCTTGATGGCATCCTCTGCCTTACTCTTAGCAACCTAGAAGAGCATAAAAGAAAGACCTACTTCATTCAGTAATACATGACCAGTTCCATAAGCAGAGCTAGTCAACAGAACCTATTGCTTTTCTAAGGGCCAAGTGCTCCAAGTGACAAAGCTAACTGTTGACTTGTGGCCAGTGGTAAATGTTTAACAACTGACTCTGAAGAAAAGGCCAAATGTTATGGTGCAGATACTCCCTCCATGGCTAATTTCAAGCTACCAATGTGGGGAAAAGATGCTCAGAATTAAATCTTGTGAACCTAAGAGGGGGACCCAGCACATTGCTGGGTTTAACCCTCTCCCTCTGCGTTTATACTTGCTATGTGACCCATAGATTTGCACAACCTTTAGATTTACATCCCTAAATTAGTTCACTCTCTCAGAGATTATGCAACATGTTTCAACCCAGAAACCAAAGCTAAAAATTACCTATCAGTGCAATGAAGATGTAACTTTAGATGGAATATATTAGTAATTTACCTCTGTAAACTTGAGAAACACTTCAAACACACGTAAGGAAGGACAAAAGTATAAAAGAAAATAAACTCTTTTCACTCAAATACCACATAATTTTGGTGGGTTACTACTAAGTTGGTCATTAGGTGATCATTTATGCTTCACAACTTCGTTATTTTTCGTAGCTGCCTTATTTTCTTCTGGCCTACCAGGCTGAACTTTTTAAGTTATCCATAATTATTCCCTCTCCATTACCCTCTTCTACCTGACACTATCATTAAAAGATTTTGGGAACATTTTTAAATTTTCAACTCCTGATGCGGTAACTAGTCCCAGGGCGATTAACTGACTGTCCACAGATCGAAGGGCCAAATCAAAGGAAAGCGGTGCTTCGTGCCAGTGTCCTGCAGTCAGTCCTCAGCTGTCACACCACGTGGCTCTCGTGCTAGAGAACCGGTCCTACAGCCTTCCTTAAACAACCATAAACTTCACCAAGAAGCACTGAAGCTGAGCTCTTGCAAGGTCACGTACTTGACCCAGAAATATGAGTGGAATTCGGTCTTCCAAAGACAGAGAGAATTTCCAAGGGCCACTTGTGCCTCCCCTTGGCACACAGCCTGGCTGCCACAAGACTATTGCCACCTCAGACCTCCAAAACTCTAACATTAATCTTATCTCTCTTTCTCCAGGTCCTTTTGCACTGAAATTTTTCTCGATATTCTGAGTAGCAACTGACAGGGACAACTTGGACATCAGAATTCAGAGAAACTTCATCACCAGGAAGCTTGCTGAAAAGTCTCTGACCTGTGGTTACATGACGACTGGGTTCCATTTATTCTTACATACTGTGACGTGGCTACAACTGCACAGCAGGTGATCATAACAGAAACAGACTTGCCCACCCCTGAACTGCTGGAAGGTGATGCCCTTCCCTCTCCCTTGATACAGCGCTGCTCCGAGTGTGGCCCTTGGACAAGCAGCAGCAGGATAACTTGGTAGCCCGCTAGAAACGTGGACTTTTGAGCTTTGTCCCAGATCTATGCAATCAGAAACTTTGTGGGTGGGGCCCCTAACTCTACATCTCTAACTAGATCCTCAGGTATTTTATGCCTATGAAATTTGAAAAGCACTGACTTACTGCACAAAATAGCCTAACCTGGAGAGAAAGCACCCCAACCGTAAAGAAACAAAGGCCCATCTGAATTCCCCAAATTTTCGCAGTGACTAGGTCTGATCAGGGCCCTATCTGCCCGCCTCCACCTCCAGTGCCCTTACATTACCTCCTGAGGAGCTGAGGTGCCAAGTCCCAGAAGAGGCATGAAGTGTCCATCATTCAGCTTCACGGAGAAGAGTCTCGTTGCACTCATCTCCTTTCACTCCTTTGGTTAAACAAGCTGATTTTCTTCATTAAAAGAAATTTTCAGAGAGGAGCTTATGTTATAATTGCTGTCTTCAGCAGCTTTAATGAGGTATAAGTTACATACCAGAAAATCATCCCCTTTAATTATACAATTCAGAGGCTTTTAGTATGTTCTTAGAATTGTTACCACTATACGACTTTAGAGAATTTTCATCATCCCCCCAAAAAACCCATACTCATTAGAAACAAGTCCCCATTCCTCCCTCCCTCCAACCCTTGGCAAGTACTTCCTGTCTCTATGGATTTGTCTATTCTGGAAATGTTATGTAACTGCATTCATACACTATGTGACGTTTTGTGACTGCCTTCTCTCACCTGGCTTAACATTCTTAGGGCTCAGCTATGTTGTAGCATTTATCAGTACTTCATTCCTTTTCATGACTAAGTGCCATCTCTTTGTATGGATGTACCACTTTTTGTTTATCCACTCATCAGTTGATGAGCACTTGGATTTTTCTCCTTTTCTTGTGTTGAGAATAATTCTTCAGTAAACATTTAAGTACACATTGTTGTGTGGTCATACATCTCCGGCGAACATGAGAAAGCTCTCCATCTATTTGTGTCTTCAATTTCTTTCATTATTTTGTAGCTTTTAGTATAGAGGATTCTCACCTGCTTAGTTAAGCTTATTCTAGATAATTTATTCTTTTTAGTGCTATTACAAATGGGATTGTTTTTCTAATTTCTTCTTCAGGTAGCTTGTTGTTAGTGTATACAAACACAAATGATATTTTTATGTTCATTTAGATGCCCTTTATTTCTTTTTCTTGCCTAATTGCTCTGCTAAAACTTCCATTACTATGTTGAATAGAACTGGCAAGAGGGGGCATGCTTGCCTTGTTCCTGGTCCAGATGCCGTCTGTGTCTCCCCTCAACCCTGCCAATATTTGCTTTATATTTTGGCGTTCTGATATTGGGTCAGTATATATGGTTATTGCTATAGCTTCCTGGTATCCTGGTGCACTGAGACTTTTATTTATTTTTGTAGTTTTTATTTTTGTTTTTAAGTCCAGAGAGAGTGGAAGGGAAAAAGAGAGATAGAAACATCTATCAACTGCCCTCTTTATTCTCTCCGACTGGGGACCAAATCTGCAGCCCAGGCATGTGCCCTGAACAGGAATCAAATATGCAAAGTTTTGATCCACAATACAACACTCTGACCAACTCAGCCTGGGCCCTTTTATTGTTTTATAATGCTCCTGTTTATCTTTTGGTACAGTTTATGACTTAAATCATATTTGGTCGAATAGCCACACTTGCTCTTTTGGTTATCATTTGCACACTTTTTCTCTCCCTTTACTTTCGGCCTAAGTGCTCTGTGCTCTGGAATCTAAAGTAAATCTCTTGTAGACACACATAGTTCAGTCTTGGTACTGTTTGCTGTTTGTTCGTTTTCACTCATTCAGTCACTCTATCCCTCGGGAAGTTTAATTCACTTACGTTTAAAGTAATTATTGATAGGGAAGGTTCTACTATGCCATTTCAATAGTCGTCTTCTGTTAATCTTGTTCTTTCATCTGTCTTTTCCTTTTTTTTAATTTTTTCAATTTCAGTTTACATTCATTGTTATTTTGTGTTAGTTTCAGGTATGTGTCTTTTCCTTTCTAGCTGTCTTCCTTGTGTTTTGTTGATTTTCTGTAGTGATACCTTGGATTCTTTTTCTTTTGTATAACCTCAATAGGTTTGTTTTTGTGATTACCTTGGAGCTCACATGGACTATCTTATAACAGCTAGACCATACTAAATCCATCAGATGCTCAAGACTGGTAAGGCAGAGGCTAGCTCTTTATCAGCCCGCGAGAAGATGGAGCACTGGATGCAGAGATCAACTCTTTCCTCCCGCCAGGAAGCTGAGATCTGGGGCTTTGTATCAGCTCGCTCTGTGCTGAGCAGAGGGAAGGGTGTGTGGTGTCTATCCGCCCATGCTCCCATCTCTGCCTACCTTGGGTGGCTAGATTGTGCCCAACCCAGCAGAGCTCCAGGACTGGTGAGGAAATGCTAGTTGTTTGGGAAACCCTGGGGAATTGCATGAGCTGGAAAAATAAGGATGGTAACAGGGCAAGTTAAGATGCCACAGACTCACTGTTCTCATTGAGGTTCAGTGATTTTTCTTGAATGAGTACTCCTTGGATTTAGTCTTTGGTTAATTCAAAGATTAAATGATGGGCCCTCGCCCCTGGGCTTTGACATAGCCTAAATCCTCATTCTGTCTGCAAGAAGTCTCCTAATCTTGGCTGCCTTACTTCCCCTGCCTGATTTAAGCCTGAAACAATGACAGAGGGCGGTACAGCCCTGTGCTGGAAAGGGCAGATTCCCAGGGCAATCAGGCCTAAGAAAGAATGCATAAAATCCTGTGAAACCTGCTTTGCTAAGAATGCCCTCAGTTTTCTGATAAGGGTCCAAGTATGAAATGAGTTTGTTTCCCAAAGTTTTATAGCCCTTTAGCTAACTGACCCTGACTCAGAATAAGCCTTCAGAGTTCTTTGAATGTTATCTATTGTTTGATCCTTACTGCCTGACAATGATTGATGAGCTTTACTTGTATTCCTGTGCAAATTGAACCCACTAAAACCCAGTGAGGAAAAGGCTCCTGGCCCTTCTCCTTTGAGAGATCAGCCACCTTTCCTCCCCAAGCAGATCATGTCTTGGTGGACTTATTTTCATCCGCGGCGGATGGGGGACTCTGCGGGCAGAGCCCCCCCCCACAGAGAATAACATGGTGAACTTCCATCCACAGGACCATCACCCTGCTTCAACAATTGTCAGCCTTTTACCCACATGATCCCATCTCCCTCCCACTTCTGTTTTGCGGGAGCACTGCAAAGCAAAGCCCATGTACTACATCATTCATCTTTAAATAACTGACTCTTAACCTGATGATGTGATGCCATCTGTGCCATGAACACACTTTACAAAATTAATAATAATTGGTTAACAACATCTTCTATTTGGTCCATATTCAAATTTTCCTGATTGTCTCAGAAATATTATTTTACATTTATCTGTATGCAGGTATATATAAATATTCTTTGGTTTACTGCATGAGTCAGATCTGCTGTCTTGGAGAATATTCTACTGTTACCAGATGGGGATCAGCCCAGGAGCAGGCCTGCCTTGGCTGGCCTCTAGTGTGTGGGTTCTTGACTTTGTGTAAGAAAGATTTCACAGCATGAGTCCAAGTGATTTTGCGAGTACATTTATCAGAGCTGGGGACAGTGAACCGAAGGAGGGTTTAGGGTACAAGCAGCAACAGGAGAGCCTAGGCAGGACTGCTTTGGCTCCCTAGAAATGTTACAGGAAGGTAGTGAGCCATGCAGGCTACAGGGACACACTGAGAAGTAAAAGGCACAGAGACAGAAGTAAGCCAAGGAGAGGCTGCTTTTAGAAAGCAGGGAAAGCCATGCTTTCGTCTCATGAAAGCCAGAGGAAAGGGAACCTTGAAGACAAGTCCAGGGGGTAAGCCTGAGATGAGCTGCAGCTGTGTGCTTCTCCCCGGTTGCAAGTCTGGTGGAGGCCCTTAGAGTTTAAGAAAAAGAAAGTAAACAGTTCGTGCCTGAGAAAAGGTGTATGCTCCAGAGAGAGCCCACACTGGGTCCATTGTCTTGAGGCTTTTATCTCTTTTTTTTTTTGGGGGGGGGGGGATAGTGGGAAGGAATCCTTGGTAGGTCTCAGGGGAGGGCCTTAACAGAATATTCATTACTTTTCCAGCTCTGCCCTTCAATATGTTGATTCATCAAAATGAGTGCATTGAAGGGTCAGGGTCATTCTCTGGTCAGTTTCATCTTTAACGAATGTCCTTGAATAGGGATGGGAGGGAGGAGGTCTGCCCTAGCAAGCCCTGGAATGTGTAAATCATTTGCTCCTAAGTGTCCTTGGTTAGGGAACATAAGACCTTGTGATTCAGTAGCTGGCTGTAAATTGTTCAAATCATCTGGCTTTGTTCAATTATTTTATCTCAGTTTCCCCGTTCCACTTGCCAAGGAATTTTCCTAGCTTCTTCGTGTCCCGCCTCAGTTCACCTGTCTGGATTTGGCTTATTGGTTCCTCTGGGGTTTTCCTGAGGTTGGCCCTCCATCCCTTGAATTTCCTAAAATGAGCGTTGGATCTAAGTGCTTGATTAGATTCGGTTTTAGTTTTTTCAAAACTACTTGTTAATTGGGTTGTTTACTTCCTCCTGCATCACATCGTGAAGCAAATAATGCCTAGATTTCAATTGCTTTTTTAATTTGTTAATTCAAACTTAGCAATATAGGTGGGCCTATGGTTAGAATTTCATTAAATAGCTTACAGAGAAAATAATTAAAAATTAATCATTTTAAGGCCATGTTGGAAAAATACAAATGGATAGGAGTTGTCAAATTCCTTTCTACCATCTAATATCCCTAAAAATTACAGAAGATTTACTTAAAAGATGCAAGAGAATATTGTGAGATCAATTTTTGTATTCTTACTAGCTGTGTTTTAAACTTTCAAGTCCCTTTCTTCTCGTGCCTGATCCAGTGCATTAAAACATACCCCCAACCTCCCCCAAAGCACTACAAATTACTAATAAATATATTCAACCTCACTTGCATACATGAAATACACATTAAATGTATGTTAACTAGTCTTCTTTTGGGGATCTCTTCACAATATATATAAATATTTAATCACTATGCTGTACACTTGAACTAAGAAATGTTTTATACCTATTATACCTCAGTAAAGATCATGTTTTTGTGCGAAGTAAATATACATTAAAAATGAAGTATCACCTTCATCATTCTGTCTAGAATTTTTAAATGCGGTGTCCCAGTGCTGCCCCAGCCAATGAGCAAGGAACTTCCATGCTCTGTCCACCAGAGTACAAACAGCAGGGGCACGGCCCTTGGAGAAATTGACTTGGAAATATGAGATAAGAGCTTCACAATATAGCATAGCTTTAATACAAAAAATATTCCATTTCTGCCCTTCTATCCTAAGTAAATTAGTGATTCAAAGAAGACATGTGCAAAGATGTTTTTGCAGCATTGTTAGGAACAGAGAAAGCTGGAGAGTAGTTCAATGACCAAGGACTTAAAAGTCACCACAATTCAGTACATCAATTAGAAAGAATGGATAACTTATTATAATATAATGCTGGAGTAGTGTACAAATAGTATAAATGATGTGTGCGAATGTGTTTCTGCAGTATTCTAATGAAATGGGAAGTTATTAAACTGTTCCATTTCACTGAAGTATCAGGTACAGAGATGTGCATGAAGCACCTTTAACTGTGTACACTATGCATACAAGGAGGATGAATCTCCAAAATGTTGACAATTCTTATGGTATCTGTTTCATTCTGATTTTGTTGTCTTATCTGTAAGGTAATTTTTAAGATTTCTAAATGAAAGTGTATTATTTTTGAATAAACAGATTATGATTATTTTAAAATTACCTGGATTTGCAGATTTGATTGCACAGTTGGCCGCAGGGAACTTTCCAGTATGTGCCCAGCTTCCGGTGTTTAGGTTCCTAAAATGCAGTCTTCTCAGCCAGCTTGCTCCTGACTTCTGTTCAGACCTCTCCCTGTTCTCTCCCTTGTACATCTGCCCTTGGCCCTGCTGCACAAACTGCTTCCCTCTCTGTCACGCTGAATTTAAAAGCGCTTCTGAGAACTTTGAACCCGGACAAAGCCCCCTGGGGGGAGGGCACAAGTCACACCGGACTTGTGTACTGGGCTGGCCAAAAGTCTGTTTGCTTTTTCGAAGATTTCGTGGTTTTAAAAATCATTTTGAAAACACCCAGTTTCGTTTTTCCTTGCTCAACAGTGAGGCCTTAATAAATAAATGTTAAATGTGAATTAATGAAAAAAGAGACATCCATCTTCTTGGAGAGTAACTATTTTTATCTTGCATCAGGAAATTCAAGACAGAACTAAATATGTTGCCAGAAACCAAGTCCTGGTTACAATGGTTTCCAGAACAACTCCGAAAAAACAAAGGCAGCTACTGAGGGAATTCTGTCAGACAAGCCATGGCAGTTGGAAAACAGATGACGCTACCTTGTTAGTCAGAAAAACTTGAGTCTCTGGAAAGCCACGAGTGCACAATTGTACTGAAAAAACAATTAAGATGTAGTTTTTAAAAAAATAGTTGAAATGTATATATTTTATTTTAAAAAGATGGACAAAAATAAGATAGGTTTAATTTCTCACTAATTTCAGTAAGTTAGGGAAGGTAAATATATACAAATAATTTTCTTCCATATTAATATCAGATTATAAGCAGCTTCTACAGAGAAAAATAAATATAAAATATCCTTGAAGACTTAAAATAATACTTCACAAAATGTTATGAAGACATAAAATAATAAGTAAAAACACATTTTTACTTATTTATATGAATAATTAAAAATGTATGTAAAATTTCTGGACAGTAAGACAGTTCATTAAAATTTAAATTCTCGTAAAATAAAGCACACATCCAAGAAACTCTATTTCAAATTCCAACAGGATTTTACCAATTAGATACAAATATTTTCAGGTGTATATAAAACAATCAATGCCAGAGAAAACACTTAAGAAGAAAAAAACTGTGAAGGAAACTTTCTTTACTGGTGCTCAGAACTGATTCCAAAGCCAATATAATCTAAACAATAGTACTAGTACAAGGTTACACAGAAGCAACAATGGGACCGAATACAAAATACAGCATTAGTTTTTATTTATATGAGAATTTAAGATACGATTAACAGGGTAATCTAATTCAGAGAAAAATAATTATTTCATACATGATGTTAGAACAAATGGTTATCTACCTCAAAGAAAATACAATTGGTTTCCCCTCTTACATCATATAGGTAAGTAAATTCTAGGTACGTAAATGATCTAAAGTATGAAAAATAGAAGAAACAACAATGCACAATCCTGTGTGAGACCTTGTTAAATAGACCAGAAAAATCAAATTCTATGAAAGAATTAATAAACATATTTGACTATATAAACTTTTGCCATGCAAAAGTTAGTAGAGTTAGTAGGCAAATGATAAATCTAGGAAATATTTATAAACCCAATGAAAAGAAGCTGATATCACAACCTAAGAGAGCTCTTGAAGTTTACAAGAAAGAGACAAATGATTTAAAGTTTGACGACAATTACAGGAAGACATCACACAGAAGGACAGTTCCAATGACCACAGCACAGCTCCGGGTGTTTAGACTCACTCATAGTTAGGGGAGGCACTTCAGAGCAACAAAGACATTTCAGTTTCTAGCCACCTGATTGGCAAAAATGTAAGAGTCACATTATCTCTTGTGGGTAGGAGTATGAGTAAAAAAGCAATCATATATACCGTATTTTTCAGACTATAAGATGCACTTTTCCCCCCAAATTTGGGAGGAAAATGGGAGTGCGTGTTATAGTTCAAATGTAGCTTAGCTGGCTCGCTGAGGGGAGGGGGGCAGGGTGGAGCAGGGTCACAGGAGGCAGGAGCAGGACCACATTTTTTGCTTCAAAATTTTTTTCCTATTTTCCTCCTCTAAAACCTAGGTGCATCTTATGGTCCAGCGCATCATACAGTCTGAAAAACAGGGTATTCAGTGAGATGTGCAAAACTGAATTTGAAATGCAATCTGGCAACAGCTATTGAAACTAAAAGTTCATATACTCTTAACTCATAAACCCCGATCCCGCAGGAATAAAACTTCCTGTGTAACGGTACATGTATAAGGCCATTTCACATCAGCATATTTAGCTCCAACCCTGGGACCCGAGCGAATAGTCACCCATGGGAAAGTCACTAAATAACCACGGTGCATTCACTCCACGTAGTATTCGCTGCACTAGTGGGCTTGGAGGAATTTCCGTGTGGTGAACACAGGAAAGTCTGCACAGTCGTCCCCCTTATTCACGGGGAATAACAGTCCATAGATCCATACTGAATGCCTGAAACCGCAAGTAGTGCTGAACCTGATATACACTATGGTTTTTTCCATACATACACCTGTATGATACAATTTAGTTTATAAATCGGGCACAGTCAGAGATTAATAACAATAACTAAGATTAATAATACCTAAAAATAAAATAGAATAACTATAACAATATACTGTATTACAGGCTAAGTGAATGTGTTCTCATCCATCTCAAAATATCATTTTGCACTGTACCGGCCCCTCTCGTGGTGATGTGAGATGCTACAGCGCCCACATGGTGAAGTGAGGTGGACACCCTGGGGTGATTCACAGCCCGGGCAGGGTGGAGCTGGGCTGCACGAGAGTTCATCACACAACTCAGCAGGATGTGCAGTTGAAAACTTAGGAATTGTTTCTTTCTGGAAATTTTTATTTACTATATTTGGGCCATGGTTGATCACTAGTAGCTGACCCTCGGAAATCAAAACCAAAGATAAGGGCGGGCTGGAGGGGGTTCTCCTGTATCATGATCCAGTTTTAAACCACAACAAATATTTTCCACATAATACATATATGAGCATAAACAAAATAGATAAAGCCTATGCTAAGTTAACATTCCTTATTATGAAGAGTGGCTGAAAAGAGTGAAGGGAAGGGAGGTTATAGGGGAACAGAAGCAAAAAAGGAAATTTTCAACCAGAAAACATGTATATAATTATTTATGTACTTATTGAAATTTATAAATTTATAATTTTTCTTTACATACAAAAAATTAAATTAACTAATATCAACTTACAGAGACAGTAAATGATACAGCACTCAATACACCCCTTCGAAGACCAAGAGAGGTGCGTTATAATTTGCAGCTGAGTCCTGGGAGTGACTGGAAGAGGGAGAAGCCTGACATCAGGAAGACTTTCCACGTGTAAAGTGGGTGCCTAGTCCATGGCCAGCTGTGAACATGAAGAGTGCAGGTAGAGGCAGAGAAGACAATGGGACAATTTTTATATGCTAATCTGCCTTTCGCTATTTGCATTGAGAAGCTGGCAAAACAAGCCAGTGTTGATTCTCACGGCACATTTGTTTGTAAACCCCTGTCCTGTAGACACAATTGAAGTCATAGACCACATTATGTATTATAATCAAAGAGGAAATGACCAAAACAAGTTTAAACATTAGAAAAAGAAAAAAAACACCTCTGAGGGTCCTCATGGCAAACATTACCTTTTTAAAAATATATATTTTATTGATTATGCTATTACAGTTCTCCCATTTTCTCCCCTTTATTCCCCTCTGCCCTGCACACTCCCTCACCCACAGCCCCTACCCCCTTAGTTCATGTCTATGGGTCATACACAAAAGTCCTTTGGCTTCTGCATTTCCTATACTATTCTTTAGATGGGAAAACTTTGCCCCTTCCCTATCTTACAGAAACACATTTGAGTCTCATTTGGAAATTCAGAATTTACCCAGGCAATATATCCAATTGGAGAATAATGACTGTCTAATATGAATACAGTGAGGGTATCATTTATACAATTAAAAATTGGATGGCATGATGTGAGTCAAGCACATGAACAGGGAGAAAAATAAGTTATTTTAACAGTGAGTTATTCATCCTGACCTTTTGAGGCCTCACAACTTCCTTCCTTTTCTCTTCCTCCCTCATCTATGACAATGGATTGGAGTTGCTTGGATTGGAGGGTGGCTGGATGGCCCAGGCTTTGAAATATCCTGGGAAACTAAGTAGACATATCATGAATCAAGGCGCAAGTGGAACCTCGGTTATAGAACTACTTTGTTCCCAAAGACTGTTTGAGAAGAGATTTTTCTGAAAGCTGAATGATACTCCTGTTCACGCATTCTCTCCTTTGTTGCCTGAGTGACTCATGACTCATCATACAGGTTTGGCATGAAAGGGATGTGGGGTTGAGAGACAGTTTCATTTGACAACAAAGACATTTTTTCTGTGAACAACTGATGCGGATCCCGGCCAGCAGGATCCTGTGTTGTGGCAGCAATAGACAAATACACACGGACTACAGAAATCCTGTGGAGAAAAAGGGGCTGCACAGCCGTTCTCTAAGTCAGAGAGAGGGCCCTGAGACCCCTGCCTGGACAGGCTTTTATTGCTTTTATGGGCCTGGTATCGTTACATGGAGGATGGTCCTCATTTACTATGCACAGGTTCACTGTAAGTGATTACCTTTTACGGACAACAAAGGATAGAATACTGCTAATTACTTCAAAGAGAAGGATGTTACAGCTCAAGGGGGAAAGTGGTCAAACTGGTTACACTCCATACTTGGGAGGTCTAGCTCAGATTTTAGGAAGTTAAAGATACTCAGTAAACATTTGCTGCCTCAATTCAGGGTGAGGGAGTTTTAGCAAGAGCAAGTCTCATAGCAGTCTAGGTACAATGCAGGCCTGATTTCCCATGGGAGAACCTATCCGTGGGCGTGGGTCCTGCCTGCCTGACCTATCTCCCCACTGGCTTTTCTGAGTGGGGGCTGGGCCACATTTCCCACGTGTGGAACGGTTCCCCATAAACAACTTGGTTGAGAACCTAATTGTTCGAAATGGGAGACGTTCAAGAACTGTCTCAGTTGTCAAACAAAATTTTGATTCTCACTTCTTGGCCTGACAACATTTTCATGCTGATACCTGTATGATGAGCCACGTGTCTCTCGGGTGACCAAGGAGATTTGTTTTTCAGACAAATTGCTTCTCGATCGGTTTTCCGGAAATAGTTAAGTTTGAGAACTGAGGGTCCAGTGTGTCCTAGCATCAGCATTATCGTGTCCCCCAGACCTGACTGCAGGGAACCAGAATGTCGCCCCCTGTTGAAGAATGCTGTGCTGGCCAACACTCTCCGTTCAGGGGCCTGGCCAGAGTCCTGGTGGTTTCCTGGAACGTGGTGGCTTAGGGTAATCTGCTTGGACGTGGCTCTCCTACAAGTCCAGGATTTTATGAGACTGAGAACGGAGGTGTGTGATCGGGCACTCGCCCTGTAATTTCCTGACAGCTCTCTGAGGAAACACGGCCTCGCCTGCCCCCACCCGCCCGTTAGCTCTCTCATCATTCACTACTCTCTTCTGTCTCAAAAGAGACACTTAGGTTTCTAGGTCATGTAGGTATTGGTTACCAGTGTTTTAACTGTATGACTTTGAGTGAAGTATGATAAGACCAGGCATGGATCAAGAGCGAGAGAGTTGGGAAGCTGAAAGCTTGTTTATAGCCACAGTTTGCTGGGGACAATGCAACATGCCATACATGGCCATTTAGGAGACGCACTGGGGCTGGTCACATGAGGCAGAGAGTGGAACTGTGGGCAAGCGACTTTAGTGTGGATTCCATGGGGAAGATCGGGAAAGGGAGGGTGGGCAGGCTAGGACTGGCTAGCTCTGTTTCTAAGTGGCACCGCTGCCTCCCACAGTTCTCTGGTGAAACTGTCTTGTCAATAGGGGCTTATGCATGACCTGTGTGGGTTAATACAGTTGGCGGGGATTCAAACGTTCCCCAGTTGTACACAGTCAGTCTGAGCAAGAAAACTGCATGTTGAGAGACCTCAGCATTTCCAGTCCTGTAGCAGAAGGAGTAGAGGGACATAAGGAAGGGAGAAAAAAGAAAGTAGGATGGCAGGAGTGACAAACCAGGCAGAGAGAGAGGAAGGGAAGAGGCCTTCCTTGAGTTATACATATATGTGCTTATGTGCCACAAGAAAGTCATTGCTTTTATTCTCTCCTTCCTCAGTCTCTAGAAGGGAATGGTCAGTGTACAGAGAACAACAAATACTTGCTCAGCAAAGTGTATATTGACATGGTAAAAAAAACTTTGCCAACAGTATTTGTCCCTAGGAAGTGGCCTGTTTTATGTCATTAATTCTCCATGGTGAGAGTGAGGTAATTGTCAGCTTCCGTGTGAATGGGTTCCGGGGGTGGGGGGAGGGGTAGTGGTGGTGATAGGGGCTGTGCGGGCCAAAGGTCAAAACTGCATAGCTTTGGAAAATGGAGCAGATGGTAGAAGCTGTATGGGAGGAGGGACAGGAAAGGGAGTAGGGTGTAAAGAGAAGATATGAGGCACTGTTGTTGCCCTGGGAGGTTTTGGGGGGAAAAAACACAGATGTTTAAGGAGATGTTAATGAGGTTTTCATTATGGTGTTTGATGGCTTCATAACACAGGGAGTTTTATGTAAAATTCACTACATTCACTATTGTGTCATGGAGTGAGCTTTGTTTGAAGAACAATATGTGTCCCAAATGTGTTCTCAAGATGAGTGAAGGAGAAAGCTGAGGCTCTTTGGGGATCAGTGCCTCTTCTGCATCATTTTTTTAAATTTTAATATCACCCAATACTATCATCAAATCCTTATACTCCACCAGTTCAGGCTCAGAGGATGACTCAGCAATATTCACAGACTCTGAAATGCAGCTTCCTGCAAAGTGCTGGGGCATTATAAGGAAAAAAATTAACTTTGGTGGCTGCTTCAATTAGGACACACCAGATCAACAAAAAAGTTATGTCAGACTGGCTTTGACCCCCCAGAAACGTGCTACCTCCATAACAAGAAGTCCTGAAGAAGGACCAGCTCTGCCTGTATTCACAGAAGGACTCGGCCTTCTCTGATACTCCCTGACTCTTCTTTCTTCTCTGTTTCGGCATCACCCTTGTGTTCTGTGAAGACAGAGCAGCAATTTCAGACTTCATGTCACAGCAGGATATAGCCAGTTGAAGGAGAGGAGCCACCTGCCTTTAAGATTTTCTTCCTAGAAAGAAATTAAAAGTAAGGCAATCTGTCTTAGAAGTACCCAGCAAAGTTCTTCTCACATGTCGTTGGCCAAGTTTGGGTCATAGTCGTCCAAGGCCATGTTAAGGGCAGTTAAATGAGCACCATATGAGTAACCTTAGCTTGGAGTAAAATGGGTGTTGAGAAGGCAAACACTTGATCCCTGAGATCACTGTGAGAGCAAAATGATCTGCTTTTTTTCATTTTTATCTTAAATGTATTGCATGATATTAGTAAATAAGATTATATAGGTTTCGGGTGTACATTTATATGATGCATAATCTTCATATTGCACCGTGTGCCCACCACCCAAGTCTAATCACCTTCTATCACCATTACCCTCCCTCCCCCCTCCCCCCTTTCCTGTGGTAACCATCATATTGTTGTCTGTGTCTGTGAGTTTTTGTTTGTTTTTCCTGTTTGTTCATTTGTTGCCTTCAGTTTTATATCCCACATTTGAGTGAAATCAAATGGCTCTTAACATTTTCTGACTGACTTCACTTAGCATAATATTCTCAAGATCCATCCATGTTGTTACAAATGGCAGTATTTTATCTTTTCTTATGGCTGAGGTGTATTTCATTGTATGTATGTACCACATCTTCTTTATCCAATCATCTAGTGAAGGACATTTCAGTTGTTTCCATGGCTTGGACACCATAATTAATGCTGCAGTGAATATATGTCTTTGTGAATAAGTATAGGCGTTTCTGGGTCATATAATTCTAGCGTTTTTTGAAGATTTTATTTATTTTATTTTTAGAGAGAGGGAAGGGGAGGGAGAAAGAGAGAAAGAGAAACATCAATGTGTGTTTGCCTCTCGTGCGCCCCCTACTGGGGACCTGGCCCACAACCCAGGCCTGTGCCCTGACTGGGAATCAAACCCGTGACTCTATGATTCCCAGGATGGTGCTCAATCCACTGAGCCACACCAACCAGGGCTCTATTCTTAATTTTGGGGTAACCTGCAAACTGATTTCCATAGTGGCTGTAGTAGTTTGTACCGCCACCAGCAGTGAATGAGGGTCCCTTTTTCCCCACAACCTCTCCAACACTTGTGATTACCTGTCACATTGATAACAGCCATTCTAACAGGGTCGAGGTGGTATCTCACTGTAGTTTTAAATTGCGTTTCCCTAATAGCTAGTAGAGTCAAGCATCTTTTCATATACCTGTTGGCCAATTGTATGTCTTCGTGGGAGAAGTTTCTATTCAGCTCCTCTGCCCATTTTTTAAATCCTCAGCTGAGTACGTTTTTTTAAAAACTGTTTTTAGATAGAGAGAAAGAAAGAGAGAGAGAACGAGTGAGGTGAGGCAGAAACATCCATCGGTTGCCTTCTCTATGCATCCCAGACTGGGATCAAACCCAACCCCTCAGTCTCTGACCAGGGATGGAACCTGTGACCTTTTGGCCCATGGGACAACACTCCAACCAACTGAGGCCCCCAGCTAGCGTATCTGCCAATTTTTTTTATTGGATTGTTGGTTTGTTTGGTGTTGAGTTGTATAAGTCCTTTATATATTTTAAATATATTCAAAATTCATTCATTCCCATTCATTTATTTTTGCCTGTACTTCCCTTGTCTTTGGGGTCAAACTCAAAAAATATTCCTTAAGACCAAGTTCCATAATTTTTGTACCTATGTTTTCTTCTATGTAATTTATTGTTTCAGGTCTTATATTTACTTCTTTGTCCAATCTGAATTAATTTTTGTATAGGGGATTTTGTACATCAATTTTGTATCCTGCCACTTTACTGTATTTAATTATTTTTTCTAATCGTTTTTTGGGAGTGCCCTTAGAGTTTTCTCTATAAAGAGTCATGTCATCTGCAAAAAGTGACACTTTCACTTCTTCATTCCCATTTTGAATGTATTTTATTTTTTTCTCTTGCCTGATTTGTTCTGGCGAGGGCTTTCAGTGCTGTGTCAAATAAGAACAGTAAGAGTGGACATTCTTGTCTTGTTTCTGATCATAGAGGAAAAACTTTCAGTTTTTCAACAATGAGTATGATATTAGCTGAGGGATTGTCATATATGGACTTTATTTTGTTGAGGTACTTTCCCTCTATACCTTTTTATTGAGCGTTTTCATTAGAAATGGATGTCGTATATTATCAAATGCTTTTCCTGCACCTATTGATACGATCGTATGATTTTTATCCTTTGTTTTGTTAATGGGTGTGTCGCATTGATCAATCTGCACCTGTTGAACGGTCCTTGTGCCCCTGGAATGAACCGTACTTGACTGTGAGGTATTATTTTTTAATGTATCATTGTAGTTGATTTGCTAGCATTTTGTTCTGGATTTTTTCATCAGTATTCATCAGAGATATTGGTCTGTAGTTTTTGTTTGTTTGTTTGTTTTGAAGATATCTGTGCCAGATTTTGATATCAGAGTTATCTTGGCCTCATAAAATATATTAAGAAGTATTGCCTCTTCTTCAATTATCTGGAACAGTTTGAGAAAGACAGGTATCAAATCTTTTTTGAATGTTCAGTACAATTCACTAGTGAAGCCATCTAGATCTGGACTTTTACTTTGGGGAGGTTTCTGACGGTTGTTTCAATTTCCTCGCTGTCGATCAGTCTATTTAGATTTTCCAGTTCTTTGTGATTCAGTCTAGAAAAGACATATGTTTTTAGGAACTTATCCATTTCTTCTAGGTATTGAATTTGGTGGCGTGTAGTCTTCCACAGTACCCTAGTGTGACCCACAGATACGCCTGTGAGGTCTGTGGTAATTCTCTCTCACTGCTTATTGTGTTTACTTGAGACTTTTCTCTTGTTTCCTTAGTAAGTCTAGCCAGGGGTTTTCAGTTTTACCAATCCTTTCAGCTACCAGTACTTTGTTGCTTTAATATTTTATATAGTCTTTTTGTTACCTATTTCTTTCAATTCTGCTCTAATTTTTATGATTTCCTTTCTTGTGGGTAGATTGTTTACTTGAGGTTTTTCTTGTTTCTTGAGATTGGGCTTTAATTATATAAGATTCTCCTTTATTGCTGCTTTAGCTGCATCCCTAAAGTTCTGAGATGTTGTATTGTCATTCTCATTTGCCTCTATGTAGCTTTTAAAATTTTTTTCAAATTTTACTTAATTTACTGTGGTGACATTGGTAAATAAAATATATAGGTTTCAGGTGTACAAGTCTATAATCTATCGCCTGTATATTGCATTGTGTGTTCACCACCCCCAGCCATGTTTCCTTCCATTGCCATTTATCCCCCATTCACCCTCTCCTCCCTCCTCCCCACCTGCTTTCCTCTGGTGATCACCATACTGTTGTCTGTGTCTATGAGTTTTTGCTTTTTTGTTTTGTGTTTGCTTAATTTCTTTGCCTTTTTTCACCCTGTTCCCCTACCACCTTCCCTCTCAGCTATCAGTGTGTTTTCAGTTTCTATTTCTATTTTGTTTGTTTGTTTGTTTTGTTCATTAAATTGCACATATACGTGAAATCATGTATGCCTACATGATGTTTTGATGTACGTATATTGTGAAAATACTTCCCACTATAGGTTTAGTAGTGCTAGTTCCTTGAGCCCCCAGCCTCCGTTTCCACAGGGTGAACGTGCAGCGTATTGAGTTACAGGAGAAAATCTGAGTGTAGGTGCTGCAGATAGAGACAGAGTCCAGGTTCTTGGCAGTCACAAACAATCGAGCTGACCACACAGATATTGTGAAGCAAAGCAAGCAGGAATATTATTACAGAAAGTACATGGGACCAGGCCATCTGTGTCCAAGGGATCGTTCTTTTCTATTGAACAGTTTCAGGCTTTGTAGAGTTTTTACTTAAGCCTCTACACACGCAATTTCCCACAATCCACCTTGATTTCCCACCTGAGGAGGAAACCACAATGCTCATTGTTATCAGGTATCAGAAGGCAATTCTCAGAAATCAAACTGCTAACTCATGACAGTTTCAGTGTCTCAGGATTCTTTATTCTGTCTCCTGCCTCCTAGGGAGCCTGGATCCATGAGAGTGAGCACTACGCATTCCACACTTTGTCTGTAGTGAAATTCTTGCTTTATGTTACTAAACAGTAAACGTGCCTCCCTCCCTCTGGAGGGAAGCACTCTCTCTCTATTCCAAGGCTGTATAGACTTCTGAAAAATAGTGTCTGCTTATCAGGTATACAGAAATGTTAGAGACTGTGCAGACTTCCCTCCCAATTAGCACTCCCTTTTTCTAATAGCTAAACACTCCTTATTTCCTTCATAGTCTTCTTCCATCACTAGACTGTAAACTCAAGACATTTATTGTTTGAATTGAATTATTGTCTATTTTACTTATTGATAAAACAATGTCTGGCACATAAAGGATGTTCAATGAAGATTTGCTAAAGGAGTAAATGAACGAATGGGAAAATGTACATAAACTAATCACAGTGCCAAAACTTGGGCAGATGATTATTAAATTCAGTAATGGATAAGATGCACTGCCTTATAACAGTGAAATATAATACTGGAATTTTAAAGTAACATTTGATGGTTTGGAAAAAGTTATGCTAATATACAACCTGTAAGTTGAAGATTATTTCATTTTTGTAAATAAACACACTCACCATTTGTATAGGAAAATCATGAAGGAAAATGCACCCAAAGTTCCATAATTTTAAAATAGGCTTAGAACAAGTTATCTTTATTCCCTTTCCTTTCTCTTTTATTGTCCAAATTTTCTGTAATTTGTATGTATTATTTTAATTATCAGGAAAAACAAACACCCTTATTCGTAATTTTTTATTATTTCATAAAATAAAAAAAAGTTTTAAAGAAGACAGGCCAGTAGCCTGAATCTACAAAACTGCTTTTTAATCACCTCCTCCCAGTGCAGAAATCTTCTCCACACCCCTAAAAGCAAGATTCTGGTAGAACTCATGGTGGAGAGCTGATGGTCAATATTCTTCAGAAAATGGATAATAAGGGTGATCAACAGCACTGAAAGAGAAGGAGGGAGATTCATTTACTAACTCAGTCCCAAGCTTTCAAAAACAGAGTTTCTCTGTGGACACCGTCAGAATGGGCTAAAAACTCTCGATTTCCAACCATGCCCTTCCTTCCACATCGACACAGACCTGTAGCTTCTGGTCCGTACACTCGACTCCCACATTCATATGCGGTAGAAAAGTCAAGGGAGAGCTAGTTTGTTTAGCTATAGTATGTGAGAACTGTGAAATGTGGTAGTTACTTTGTCCCACGTGTCACTTTTGTCCCTGGACTCATGATAATGTTCACATGAGAATTTTGTTGTTCTTTTTCAGAAATTCATTCAATAGTTCAGGGTCTCTCTGTTAAAGAATTTCCTTCTTTCTTGAGGAGACAATATGTATGCCTACATTACCATACCTGATGAATGTAATAACAGTTTTCATACAATTTATTTATGTATTTACTTTAGATTTTATTTATTAAGTTTTTAGAGAGAGGGGAAGGGTGGGAGAAAGAAAGGAAGAGAAACATCAATCAGTTGTCTCTCACATGTCTCCAGCTGTCAATTGAGCCTGCAACCCAGGCATGTGCCCAACCTGCGAATGGAACCAATGACCTTTGGCTCTGTGGGACGATGCGCAACCAACTGATCCACAGTGGTCAAGGTGCTTTCATACAATTTATAAGAACATTTGTCATTCAGTAATCAGTGTTATTATTCTCCTTTTTTCCAAGGTTCTTATCTTCTTTTTTAAATTTGTCTCTTTCAGTTTGATTTCATTAAAGAGTGCATTCTAAGAAATTCTGTGTGCCAGAAGCTGGACTTTTCAAAGGGCCCAGAACAGGTGCAAGTATCGCCACCGCCCTGATGAAGATCACAGACTTACTCTTAAAAGCCTTGGGTGCAGAAAAGTTACTTCCCACAACCTTTCATTTATAATGTCTTTTCTCAGAAACACAACACAGCTTTACAAACAAGAAGGAGAGTTTTGAGATCTTTCTTTTGAAACTAAATCTTAATTCTAGAGCTAAAGTTTTAATACCTTATCTCTAACTACTTCTCAAATTCCTCTCAATTTAACGAGTCTTCCTACTCTTCAATCCTGAGACCCTTCTGCAGTAACTGAACAACAGGCCTGCTGTGTTTGTGAATACGTCAAAGTCAAGGAGTACTCTCCTGATGGACAGAGGTGACCCCGGGCAAGTCTTGACTCGAGGAACCAGAGAAATCACAGGACCTTATGCCGGTATATGCCACAGGGTACACATCAGTCACTAGGGTCAGTTAATTTTGTGATCCATTTATAATTCGGTTTAACGACATTACATGACTGAGGAAATGGGGTTTGTGATAAGGATAAAAGGCCGACAAAATGATAAATTTGGGAAAAATGGACGGTGCCTTGGGAAAAGAATGCCCAGTTATGAAGAAATGCTACGGACTCTGAGGAAGAGGGAGAAGCAGCTCTCCATTTTGATGTTCCCACTCCTATGCACACTTGCCTTCATGGGCCCCTCCCCCACAAAGAAACTATTAATGTTACATTTCACAACTGTGTTAGGACAAAAATGAATAGGGTCCAGGGTGGGGTCATTATTACATGGTCATTATGAACATAACCATGTTTTCTCCTGATTTTAAAAAGAATTAAAGATGCAACATTTCCAGAGGCTCCTGTAAACAATAGTATGAACAGAGCCAGTTTCACATGGAGCCAGAGCTGCCTAGCCAGAGGCACTAACTGCCATGCATGTCTTATCCCTCAAACTTTTTTAATGTTAGAAAGGGCAAAATATTCTTTGGATGGGGCCTAAGCAACATTGTGTCCCAGGGAACTGCTTGCAAGGATAACAAGAAAGCAATTATAAGTACTGGACTGAGGACTACTAGACTGAAAATTAAAAGCATGGGTTAGAATGGACATCTGTGAATGTAATTGTTGCTCTCCTTCCCTTTCTCATAAATACCCATTGCTTTTATCTCCCAGTCAGAACATTGTTTGGGCTTCTGCCTGAACTAATGATTCCCAGCTATTCTTATTGATTCAATAAATGTTTGTTGCCTCTTACTTTGAATGGCCTTTTATTTTTAGATTAGCACCCCTAAAGGTATAATGGGCCACAGACACTGTGCCTCCTGTGTCGAACAGGTAAGTCAGAGCTGAGTGGGCATAAACCAGGCACAGGAATTAGGGCATAGAGTCATGAATTCGCCATGATGCAAACTTTGGCCATTTTACTTATGGTCTGTTCCGGGCCCCACTCATATTTCTGTTGAGTCAGAGACTAAGCCTGGAGTAAACCTCTGGTCTGAGGTCTCCAGGAAGCTCCTGTTTTGTTTCTACACCAGAAATCAGGCCTGTCTCCCAGATATAAGGAAGCTGAATTCCTGTGCTAACATACAAGCTGTCGAAAACAATCTGGAAAAAACAATCTACAAGTCACTTACATTAGTAATTTTAAAAATCGGAAATTTCTGTTGAGGCCATCAATTGTTTTCATGTCTTCTGGGCTCAGTTCAAAGTCAAAAATCTGAAAAAAGGAAAGAATCACATTACTCTCCCCCAAAGCAGCTGGCTTCCCATGGGCAACAGGAGGACTTTCTGGCTAGACACAGGCAAGGAGAGCACTAAGGGAGGTGTCTCCTGTCACCACGTCCTGTGTCCTGGCCTGAGAACTCTCCTCCTGGGTTTCCCACCTCTCCTTTCCTACTTCCTCTCCTCCTCTGATCCACTTCACAAAGAAAGGTGTTTACAAAATACCTGCTGATTGGACCAAACTTCAGTCTGTTCCCCATTACAACCATCACACACACTCCTTAGATGTGACGTAGCCTTGAACTTAAGCGAGCTTTGGAAAGAAGAGCAAACCACCTCTCCAAGGAGCTGTTGACCTCAAGAAAAGCATTTGCTGATCAACTATTCAATGACACACCTGCTCACTCATGTTTAGTCCCTTATAAAAGAAAAATCTTTCTGATTGATCGTCGAGACACTTACAGATCCAACAATCAGAGAGTTCTCCCTTTTGAATAGTCTCTCTTAAGTCCAGATTTGTTTTTGCTAGATGATACAAACTGACTGTCCCTTAGTGGAGAGTGATTAATAACAAAGCCAAAAGATCTTGGATAAGAAGTATTAAAAGTTCTTGGATAAGAAGTGTTAAAGCAGGAAGCTCAGTGTTTTATCCAGGGGACAATTTCATTGAAAACTCAATGTATCTATATCTATGTATTTATGTATCTATTATCTACCTAGTCACCTTTTATTCATCTTAAAAATATACTTTAGGACTGATTTGGTTGTCATGGGGATATCAAGGGTGCAGCAAAGTCATAATACAGTTGTGAGTATGTGAAACACAGTTTATTGTTGCATTATTATTTATTAATTGTTGTATTATTTCTATACCAATGACTGTAAACCTACCTTTGCCTACCCCTGTATATTAATGTGTTGAATTGACCTGAAAGTTAAGGTGGGGGTTTTTTCTGATCAGTTTAACAATGAGATTTAAATTTGCTTATTACACATTTCCATAAATTGAATGAGCTAAACCTATAGCTTCAAGGTTTTGGATCAAATACATGACAAATAATATGCCCTAAACATCATCTTTTGCAAACAGTAAACTTATGATGAAATTGTTAGCTGTCATCGTAAGACAAGATAGAGTTTACATAGTCTCTCATGAGGTTCACAGCAAAATGAGTTGAAGATCACTGATTGACCCAAGGGACCAGAAGATATATGAGGGAGAGTTTAGGGGAAAAGTTTATTCATTCAGTTTTTGCTTTTGTCAATCTATAAACTTTTATGTAGCTTTCTACCAGGACTTCTGCTGGGGAAAAGATGCTAAAAGATGGCCCAGAGAGAGTCCCTGAGTTTAGGGTCTCACAGACTGGACAACACCCATTCCTCACCCTGGAAAGTCAGTGTCCAGCCTGTACCTGGAAGTTCTCTTTGATTCTCTTCTCATTGAAGCTCTTGGCCAGGACCACCACCCCTCTCTCCACTTGGTAGCGCAGGGCCACCTGGCCTGGACTTCTATTGTATTTCTTGGCAATGGCATTCAAGATCGGATCCTCCAAGAGAAAGGGGCTATCCTTTTCCACCCTGAAAAGAAAACCAGAAATGAGGATTTGAAGGGTGTAGGACTAGGAATCTAGAGTGTACTATCCCTTTTTCCCAAATTCCCCAGACAATTGAGAGAAGTATGTTATGCAGTACATCTATTTGTCAATATTGTACAGTTACGATTAATGCATGACAAGCAAATTTATGTTAAATTCTATCATAAAATCTCATTTAAAAATAGTACTTGGAATGTGGTTTGGAGAAGAATGGATGTATGCGTGAAACAGGAATGAAAGAATGTTGATGACTTAGAAGTTCAGTGATGGTACATGGGAGCTCACTACACTATTGTGTTTGCTTTTTTTACATTGGAAGTTTTCCATAATAAAATGTTAAATCTGAATTTTAAAAAAGTGTTTCATCACCAACAGAATTGCTGACATAGGTTAAGTCTGATACTCTCATTACCAGTTAGGGTCTCTTTGGGACCCTAGGGCACTGTAAGCAACAAGAACGATGTCCTTGGACTTGCAGAACGCCAGGAGTTTGCTCTGGTTGAGGTACGGGTGACATTCCACCTGTGAATAGCCAAGACCAGAAAGTATCAGAATACATGAGCCAATGCCATGTAAATTTGAAAAGCCTTTGAAGGATTACCTAATACTACATTAATATATGCACATTTTCCATATTGGTCATTTTCTCATGTACCTTCTGAAATACCTCAAATTCTATAGATTTTCAGAAGCGATAAAACAATTTTCTTAATTTTTATTAGTGTTTAAAATTATTAAAGACTGTTATATCCTGGTTGTGACCTCTACATGCCATTGTTTGTGGAAAGAAACCAAGACTCCCTAGAGAAATGGCTGACTCGACTACTGGGCCAAAGGGCTACAAACTGAGCCTAGAACATCTTGCATTCTAGTAAATGAGATGGGAAGCACACTGAGGGATGTCAGAGGATGCAAGTTCATCTGAAGAGGCATCTTCTGATTAATGATGACAATTCAATCATCAATAAGAAAGTAAGTACATTTGTTGAATTCATGAATTCACAATTACATATATGTGATCAAGTCCTTAGATACAACCTCCAATTTACAAGAAGAACAAAAGACAGCAACATATCAAATGGCATCACACGGATCAATTGGTAACACCAACTGTGAGAAAAAGTTTTAAAGGAATAAAGGCCTAGTTTCTCTCACAATAAGCTGAGAGAGAGAGAGAGAGAGAGAGAGAGAGAGAGAGAGAGAGAAGGAAACAGAAGGGGAAAGAAGGAGAGAAGAGGAAAGGAGCCAGGGTCATATTTTAACTTATTATGAATTATTTTCTACAAATAGATTACTAGAAGTAAATAACTAAGATGAAGAGTATAAATATTTGAAAGGTTTTTGCATAATTTTCAAAGTATTTTACAAAAAGAATACAATTTTACAATATCATAGTGATTGAATATTGGCAACATTGTTACTAAATTATATCTCTTAATTATGATTTATCTACCTCCTCACTTTCCAATACTCTGTTTTCTCTGGCTTTTCCCCTCACCCCTCGGTACTGCTCTGGCGAGGTTTCCCATGAACTTTGTGTCATGAACCCCATGCCTTTTCCACCCCTAGTTGGAGTGGCTGCTCCCAGCAGGATCCACCCATGGCTCACAGGAACATTTTCAAGTGTCTTCTTTGATTCCCTGACACCACACACTCCTCATTTTCTCCTTCCATGTCTTCCCACTCTTACTGAATCCCCTACAGTACCTTTTGCCTGATCCTTAAATCTTGACTTTCCTGCCCTCTTTGTGGCCATTCTGTAACTTTCCTAGGAGAGGGAATCAATTTCTGTGAACTTAATTGCCACCCATACAGCAATGACACCATGATATATACCTCTAACCTTCACCACCACTTGAGCTCCAGACCAACACTGCCACCCACCAACTCAGCATCTCCACTTGGATGTCTCCTGGGAGCCTCAAACCTAACTAAAGTATAACTGTATAACTAAAGTCATGATCTTCCTACTCCACTCAGCCCGTTTTTTCTCTGGAATTCCCTATCACAATAAAGGGATCGATCATGTATACAGTTGGCATTGAACCCAAAACTTTGGGACTCTTAATCAAGAAAGAGGGTATGAAGGGCAGAAGCAAAGAAGTAGCCATGGACATGGCCTCACCTGGTTGCAGACAGGCTTGTACTTAAGCCCTGGCTTGTTCAGGATCATCTCCAGCAGCTTCTGATTGAAATTGGACACCCCAATGGACTTGGTTAAGCCTGCATCCTTACACTTCTCCAGGGCCTGGGGAGGAAGGGCATGTGTGGCAAACCTGTACTATATATAGTTCAGCCCTTTCATTTGACAGTGAACTTTTTAGAAACTAAGAATCAGTCTGAACATAAATAACCATTTGGCTCAATCAAACAGTTTTATCATTTAGATATATTACTTCCTGAAGTACTTTATTCCTTGTGTCTTTGGGTCTGTGACATACACATCCAGAGCAATAATTAGACATTAAGATGCTTTTAAATTCCCCTCACCTCCCTACCCCCTCCCATAGTGTGTATTTTTCTGCCTAGTGCATAATAATAGTTCTTTAACAAATGTTGTCATATCATAGTCAGGGGCAAAGAGGACCTCTTAGGTTTTCCACTAGTTGAAGGTTTTCTGCTTCCTCTGCCCTGGATGGCTGAAACGCGTGTATGGAATGAATTCAAGAAGGGCAGGCTTCGCTGTTGTCCTTCTGAGCTGACAGCAGCTTCCCCCCAACCCTGCTGTGTTTATCTGTCCTGGAATACAGCTCTCACTGCCCTGGAGTTTGCTTCTGACGATGCCTCTTTTCGGGATCCCAGGCTCTACCTGATCACTGGGCAAAGAAACCCCTACAGAACCACAGATGTTTGCATTAAAAATAGACCTCAGCTGTGATTCCATTTTAGTCCTTTGCTTTACAGCGGTAAACTCTGCAGGTACAGACCAGTTCGGTGACATGTCTGAGGGCAGAGACAGATGGGGTCAGAGCCTCTGTCTTCTGCACCCATGCAGTGATGTCCTCCTGTCACAGTGCGTTTGGGGACAGTAGCAGAACTTACCTCCCACGTGTCACGCAAGTCCACTGTATCTAAAATAACTTTTCCACTGGCATCCTTTGGCACAAGCTCCTCTCCAGGCTGGAATACAGAGAGGAGGAAGAAAGATTTTCTTTTTTTAAAGAATGGTCTTCCTGGTACCTAAGTACCTTGGTGACACAGCTTTCAACGTGCTATTATTACTTAGCAGAGTGTCTGTGTGTGTGTGTGTGATGTGCAAGAGAAGGCTTTGGGGGGAAAAATCAGAATCACTTGAGAGACTGAAACACAGTACATCCCCCTCAATTACCTCAACCCTCCTGTCCACAACCCACCAAAACTATTCGCTAAGATTCACTTTCCCTCTGTGGGGGATGAATGGGCTCCCCTACAGCTGGGATTCGTGTTTTTCACAAGGACAGCCTGGTTTGCATGATGGGGTTTCCCTTTACTTAAGACTGTGCTTTAGTTCAGTTTGTGATAATCCAACTCAGAGACAGTGAGAACACCAGATGTGCTCAGCAAATGTCCACTGCAATGAGAAGCTGGACCAGCAATGCCCAAAGGAGCCCAGTTGTGCCATATGAACCACCCCAAGGTGCCTCTCTCTAGATTGGGCTGAAGGGGTCCATATTCAAGGGACCCTCCCACTAACAGGTGTGGATGTCCCATTGTGTCTCCACTACCTTTTGTAACGCAGCTTTCCTGAGCACCCTCCTCACTCAGGGACCATAGACAGGAGCTCATCACTTAGACACAGAGGGCAGGACCTCAACGCTTTGAGGTGGAGGCAGCAAGATCATTGCATTGCCATCCTTCCCAAGTCTCTGGGATGAGGATACAAAATCGTGATGGTGAGGCAACAAAACTATGAAGGAGCATTCACTCAGCAGTTCTGCCAGGTGAGTGGGCCACCCCACTCAAATCTACCTCTCTCAGTAAGAACCCAGAAAGCCCAGCTGACTGAGATAGTGGAGGGCAAGAGCGGTGATGAAATGCTCTTGAGCATGACAAGGAACACAAAAGCTCACCTTCATAGCTGTTGGAATATGAATGATGAAGAGATCTACATAGTCCAGTTGAAGACTCTTCAGTGATCTTTCCAGGGCCGGTCGAACCAGTTCTGGTCGAAGGAAAGTAGCCCAAAGCTGCAGTAACCGAAAGAAATTTAAAAATGTCTTATGATGTCACACATTTGAGAACCAAAACGGAACGTCATAGTTAAGAGGTTGAGACATAACAAACCAGTGTGGTGGCATAAAAATGAGAAGCTCTGGGTCTAAATTTATGTTTCTTGTATAAATGGGCTTCTTAGCAGGATACTGTTGTTTATTTGAGTGACTGTAAGAAAACTGCAAGTAAAACTTAGATGGGCCAGGAAAAGCAACTGAAAGGCTTCAAGGATTAGACAAGTCATCTCTGAAAGGACAGTCAAGATATGTCAGGCAAGGGGAAAAGGAGCCCACTGCCCTGTGTAACAAGTGCCTGGACACAGCGCCGCTGAGGGGTTCACGTGCTGAACACGAGTCCTCATTGCTGTAGACACCACAGGACCATTCCGTAGAGCCCACGGCTCTCTTTACGTTGGAAGCAGGGTTTTCCACCTAAGAAAATTTTTGCAAATTTCAGTGCTGACTTGAAAACTATTTCCTAGTCAGACTCCCCTCTCAGGATAATGTGTCCACCTCACTTGGATATGTCCTGAGGGAATCTGCTGAAGAATGAAAGGAGTGGGCCCACCCTGCAGTGGCTCAGTCATTCGCACAGCAGATGAAGAAGGTGAGTATCTTACTCCGGGTTTACATGTGAATGTGACCCTGTTCCCAGAGGCTGAGAAACTGCGTCCCACCCTTAACACATTCCAGAGCAGAGCAATCCTTTCCTGTTTTCTGTGTTCTGTTTTTCTATATGGGTCTTTACAATGTTAGGAGGTCAATAAAGTATTCAACCAAGACCAAAGCTTTTTGCTTTTTTCGTCCTTTGTTTTTTCAAAATAAAATATCTGCTCTGACAGTGACCTCTCGTCACCCCACACACAGCACCTTGGTGGTGTAGAATATGTCCTCTCTCTTCACAGTGCCATCCGAGATTTTGTCTCGAATGGCCTGGCCAACCTCCTCCTCGTTTTGATAGACGTATGCTGAGTCGATGTGACGGAAACCTACATCAATTGCCACTTTGGTCGCCTCGGCAGCCTTGCTCTTAGGAACCTACAAAATATAAATAAGGAGGGTTGGCAATTAGCCTGACTCAGAGAGAAGCAATTTATTTCCTTAAGAGTGTGCTCGCCAGCTGTTTCTGCATGTCTCCTCTCCCCCTGTTTGAGTAACAAACAGCCTTGGTGACAAACCTGTACCTTGGAGGCATGCATTAAACTCCAGTTTCAGAAACCCTATAAACTTATAAATTGGAGTTTATACACTGTACCTCTCATCTGAAATGAACTAGTGGAAAGGTCTTCACATGCAACATGGAGAATCAAGCCATTCAGTAGAGAATTTGCTCATTGTGCCCAGGAATGAAACAGCACCTGTCACACTCTCCCCCCACTTACAGGGTTTATGGTGCCTGTGTGCTCAACTTTAGGACCTGCCTAGTTAAAGAACCTGGTTCCCAGTGACAGAAACCTTTACCAGATGACACAGGAAGGGCTCCACCTAACCCGATGCCAGCAGATCCTGGGTTTATAAGGCAATTACTATGTGGACATTAGTGACTAATCCTGCTTTTCAGAAGAAGATAGTGTGGCCTCTCTATGCTGGTGGTAGGGACAAGCATGTCTGGAGTTCCAGCAAGTCACCAGGGCAGCTCTGGGTGCTACAATGCATGGGAACAACCGTGAACCAACAATGTTAGCAATTAGCACTGGGCGAGGGCATCGTACCAGGTGCTCAGGCCTGTCAGCGATTACCCCATTAGGCAATCCCCCCGGGCCCGCAGAAGTACTGCCTGAGTGTGGCTGGAGTCTAGAGGGGCTGGCAGTGGGGACAAGGAAGATTATAATGGCCTGGGACCCAGCTGGAGCAGTAGGGAGTTTTAAATCTTGCTTTTGTTTTTGTTATCATTATATAGATATATAGATAATTTCATGAAAATATCATGAACAATTTCTAAATCTCATTCCAACTTTTAAAAGGTGTCTTTAAATTAATTCCCCTTTCCCATAGGAAAGCATGAGGACTCCTCTGCCTGAAATTCATCCTCTCTACTTCAGGCAGTTTTTCATCCTCTGTCTTCAGTCCTCCGTGCCTTCTGTTTCACACCCGGGGCTGAGGGGCCTGCGTGGGGCCGCCCCCTGGTCAGCGTCAGAGCTTCTGTGAAAGGACTGGAGAAGAAGCGTGCCTCTTCTACTTGAACGAAGACAATCCCACTGCTCACCAGAACATCTATTTCTGACGTCAAGCCTTGCTTAAGTTTCCAAACATCTCAACTTCCCTTGGCATTTAGTGATATAATATCTAGTATTGTTAGGTAGCTGTTCATTGTGCTTCAAGGGTCTTTACCTAGTAGTTAAAACTCCAGAGAAGCAGAACTATTTTCTGTGCAGACTTTCTCCACTGCTAGGGCATATTTTAATATCAAGTAGAAGTTCACTCTTCATTGTGGAATTGGTTAATTAATTTAATTAATAATTACCTATTCTATCTGGATTATTTATGATAACTACACACATAAAATCAAAAAGCTATTGTTCCCCTCTCCCCACGAAGCCAAACACTGACAAATAAATTCTAATATTTATCCCAGCATCTGAGGCGGCTAAAATTGACGTGCTGGTTTCACAAACAGGCGGTTACATGAGGCTGTCCCCTGGTCAGCATCAGAACTTCTATGAAAGGACCGAGAGGTCAGCACACCTGAGCCACTTCCAGGAAAACCTACAGCAAGAGCAGGTGGTGCAGCAGCAGCCGCTCCTCCCCTCACCACACAGGCTCTGCCTGAGACACCACGGCCACATCTGCACAGCCTGCCTCAGAGCTGCAGTGCTCAACGCCTTCACGACTGAGTCTGAGACACTGAGTTTGCACATGCCCCAGAACACACACCTGACTGGACAAAAGAAGTCACAGGAACGGGTACTGGACCACACTTCTCATTCCTGCCATTACCCACAGTAACCTGTTGATGAGGTTGGGGAAGCTGCATTTAGAAAATAACTCTGGTTAGAGTGCAAAAGAAGTTTCCATTTCACTTTGCACCTTTTATATTATACTGAGCAGATGTATATGTTTCTTTTATTCTTGTGAGGGGATTATGAGATTTTTTTTCCTATTCTCTGCCAAAAAGTCCATTTAGTTTTTTCCATTAAATAAAAGTAACATTTTTTCATTTTCACCAATAACTTTATTGATTTGGATATTTTGAGTATATAGGCTCTCTCCTACGTGGTATAACATTGATTTTTCTCAATTAATGTCTCAATTTGATTGCTATCAACTTCAACTGGTCTACCCAATGGTAAAGCATCATTCAGTGAGGAATCTCCACCAAGAAACTTCGCAAACCACTTTTGACACATTCAATCATTCACGGAACCTTCTCCACACACTGCAGAAATCTTTTTTTACATTTCAGTTGTGTTTTTACCTTTCTTGAAGAGATAAAGCCTCATATGCCAAAAATGTGTATTTTCTTTCATCTTCAATATTAAAATGGCTACACAAAAATTCACCAATTTTGATGTTTTTTTAATGCATGCTGATATGACAACTATCAGAATACAGTCTACCAAAATTGTTTCCAATGAAGTTAAAGACAATTGAGGGCTACTAGAGCCATCTCAGGAAAAAAAAAAAAAAAAACAAAAAAACGAACTTTTTGGCCAACCCAATGGTAAAGTTAGATGTGATGTAAGACATTCCCTGCACTTAAGCTGTAACAGTGGTCACGTGGATGGTCGTGTCACTGCAAACAAACTGGCCCTGTCTGACAGCTGTTAGCTGTTGACATTTTATGTCATTTCTCTATGGAATGGATGGCCTTTGTCACTTACCAGAGCAGTCCCTCCCAGGCCACCCCAAAGCTGCCCCTTTCACACCATGACCAGAGTCTGACACTCGAAGGGCATTGCAGTCAGCCACGTAGATGAGTGAATAATACAACCGATGAGAAGCCCAATTCTGACTCCATTGTTACTTATGCCTCTTCAAGTATCCTTTCTAAATGCCTAATACTTGGAACAATAGTGGCTCCCTGTATGATAGAAGTTTCAATGATAGAAACTTTCTGGCAGATACTTCCAGACCCATAAACCCTCAACAAAGCTGCCAGATGCAGTCATGTTAGTTGTCCTCTCCTACTGGGCCCACTGCCCATCGGGAGTCCTAACAAAGAGCAAAGTGACTCTGCCCAAGGAGCAGACGGGTCCCGTAAGAGCAGCCGAGCTTAGATTTTAAACAAGTAAGAAATAAGAAGAGTCATAGCACTTACCTGGGCCAGTTGTTGAGGAATTAAAGAAGATAATGCAGGTAAAGTACTTACAATATATGGTAAGCATTACATATACGTTAAGTAACCCTAACGATAATACCAATAATAGCAATAGAGGTAATCCACCCTCGGAATTAGCACCTCTGACTCCCCAGAGCCAGCAGCTCCTCATCCCACTTAGTACAAAGTCAGAGGTGGTGAACTGGAGGCCACATGAGTCCTTCCAAATCACCCAGCGTGTACTAGGCCCTTGTAGGGCTGTTTGCCCTCTGGTCCCCTGGGTTTGACTTACATCGTCAGAAGCAAAAGTGCCAAATGCAAGCATTGGCATGAAATGCCCATCATTCAGTTTCACAGAGCGACGTTTGAGGTCCATTACCGTTTACAGTCCTCAGTAAGCTGACTGTCTTTCCTTCCTTCTGCTGACTGCAAACTAAGTACAAGGCGGGTGTCCGGCATTGTACATTTCTACCAATCACAAGCGAGGCGGGGCTGGCTAGTAGCTGCCTGCCAGGATTCTGTACTGACTTCTTTGTATCTCTTCCAAGTCTTGGCAGGCACAGCTCCAGGGAAAGCACACAGAAATGTCACGCACACTGCTGGAGCGAAGCTGGATTTTCTCTCCACCATTGCTCACCCTGGACTCCTAAGTTAAAAAAAAAAAAAAAAAAAGAAAGAAAGAAATTCAACATGTCAAGTTGTCCTTGATAATCACAGCTGACTTACGGAAGATGAAAAATAATCATAATGGTGGTCATTTTTAAACACTAATTCTACTACAGACCTTAGTTAAGTCCCTCACCCTTCATTTGTCAAAAATATCTTCAAAAAGACATTATTCAGAGTCTCATAAACAAAGCTCAACTCCTGGTGTCCAGCACACACGTAACAAAATTCCTTAAGAATCCCAACCCTTAATTTCATTATATATTTCTCTGAATCAAAACCTCATTCCAACCTCTGATTCTCTGTGGCTTCTTTCTTTGAATCTTTTTGGAAAGAAAATAATTGTCTGAGCTCCAGGATGAATTTTGTAGTGGTGCCTTTGTTTCGGCTGTGCCTCCTACTGGAACAGCCTACTCAAGTCCCCACTTAACTCCCTTCAGCCTTGTGAACTCTGGCTTTCCTAAAAGCTCACACTCCTGCCCATATCTTTTATGACGTCTCCAGAGGGGCAATCACTTTTCTTGTGCACCCTCACATTGTTATAGCCTCTGCTAGTGCAGTGCAGAAAACCAAATTAGTGACACTACACTCTCAGCTAGTAAGAAACTTGTGCCAGAGAAAACCCCGCAGCACGTGCTTTGTTTAGTGTCACGATTGTGCCCTGCTTCCTTTGCAGCCCACCACAGGATGTAACACTGTGATTTATTTTCAACCATACCTCTGCTGGTCAAGGTCAGAATTCTACCAGATTCTGTTATTCCATATATTTAGTATTCATCACAAACCAACTATAAATTTGATGAGTATAACTTTTATATTTTTATTGTAAAAGTAGGGCTACATTTTGTGTCAGGTAACAAGAAAATTCTTGCTATTGATGTTAATAGCTTTGAACACGTCATTCAATATGTTAGAAATTTGTCTAATACCCCCTGCATATTTACCTGTAGTTTGCACTAAATGCCTTGTTAAAGGGCAGAGACAGTGTTTCTTCCTTCCTTCCTTCAGCAGCCTAGGAACTTTGTCAGTAAGAGAGAATGGGTCAATTTCTTCCCTAGTGAAGTCATACCAGGCTACCAGACTCCCTGCTTCTCCTTTAAAAGGTCTCATAAAACTTGCATTTCAACATTATCCGAAACCATTTCTAGAGATTGATATCACGCCTGACAGCATATGGTTTTCAGGATCCATCTTCCCTTTGCAACGAGAAAGACATTTAGTGTTTGCTTCAGACACCTCTCCTGTTTTCTAAGATTTCTCAAAGCCTGCCAATGAGAGAGGATGCTCTCACAGAACGAGCTTATGGCCCACTAGCAGAGCAGCAGCCATGTCAAGTTGGCCCCAAGGGCCCCTGCCACCTGGTATGTATGCCTTGGTGTAATACTCTCCTCTGGAGTGTGGGTGGGTGGTTCTTGTGACTTGCTCCTAATCAATAGAATATTATAAAGTAAAAGGATATGATTTTCATGATCAGGTTATATGACATTGTGATGTGTACCTCCCTGATCAACTCCATTGCTTCTCAGCTTGCATACTTTGATAAAATAAGGGGCTTGTTGGAAAGGCCCATTTGGCAAGGAGTTGGGGGTAGCTTTTGGATACCAGCCAGCAAGGAACTGAGGCCTTCATTCCAACAGCTCCCAAGGAAAAGAATTCTGTCAATCACCATTTTGGAAGCAGACCCTTCCCCAGCTGAGCCTTCAGATATGACCCCCACTTTGGCTGACACCTGGATTGCAGCCCGTTGAGGAATCTGAGTAGAGGATCTAGCTCAGCTGTGCCATGCTGCATAGCACATCATTACAAACTTAGCAGCTTGAAACTACTACAGGGAGACGGGTAAAATGTCAGTTACAGAGTCCAGCACAAATAATGCCCTTTTTTTATTACAAATCTTTTATTACAAAATTATAAGCATGTAATTCTGTACCATAGCAATATCACACTCAAGCACACTATGTGACATTTTAGGTGAAACATTCAAATTAAAACCATAAATTATTACATCCATATTATTACCCTACCAACCACTCAAGCAAGCTTTACTTCTGCCAGACCCTGTATAGTTCAGCAGAAGGAGACAGAACATGTAGATTCTTAGGAGAACATGTGATAGAAGGCATGTAACCCAGGCTGAGTATGTTAGAGATGCTTTTACAGTGACCTCTGCATGGTTTTATGATGACCTCTGAATATTCAAGAATTGTATCAAAGTGTATTTGATACAGTACACCTATCCAGACATTTTTCACTGCTCAAAACAGGTTTTGAACTTGTCATTTTTGATGCCTGTTAGTGCATCTGCAGTTTTTTGTTTCACCTCTTCCACACTGGCAAAACGTTCCCTGTTGAGGACTATTTTCATCCAGGGAAACAAACACTGTTGCTCAGGTAAGATCAGGTGAACAGGGAGGGTGGGGCATGGGATTACACTGTTTTGGATCAAAAAATGCCGAACACTCAGTGCAGTGAGGACAGGTGCACTGGTAAATCACCCATATTAAATGGACCAACACATTGAAAGAGTCTTCAAAAAAATTCCGTGGAGCTGAATGCAGCCTCTAACAACACCAGCTTGTGCTCTGATGCAGATGGGTTCCTAGAACACTCACCTAGTGGGGGAAACCTGCACTACACGGGGCTCACCCTCCAGAAGAGAATTCCAGTTTTTTGGGCCCCTACTCGTACATATTTAATTGAGAAGCTATAATGTTCCAGACCTAGTTGTAGGCATTATGAATAAACAAAAAAATAAATATCTGCCCCTGTGGAGATGATGTTCTAGTAGTAAGACAATAAACTAACTAACATAGAGAATGAAGATCATGTTACATGATGAGAAATGCTGGCCAAGAGGAGTAACGACGGCAGATCTTCAGGAAGTATGAAGAGAGGGCATTGTGAGATTTCTTGATCCCTATCATGGACTCCTCACCTTTCTCTTCCTTTGAGAATCTGCCCTGCCATGCTGCACTTTTCTGGACATTGGTGCACTTTTTCCCCACCCTACTTAGTCCCTCTTCTGTTTCCCATGGAAGCCAGGACTGAACAGTGCCCTAGGTAAGGTTTTTTTCTCCTTCCTGAGCAAATCCCATCAATCAGCATCACCCCTGTAGCTGGAGCCAGGGAGAGGCTAGTGGGGTTTTCTCTCAGGGCCCAGCCGCAAGGATCAAGCACTGTCTGAGAAAAGGCAGGATTGTTTTAAAGCATTTTGCTGGGATGGAAGAACAATAATTATTGACGCAAATCCTAAGAAGAATAGGATGGAGTCCGAGTTACTCTAAAAGGAGATTTAACCAAAGAGAGGACAAAGTTCAATTAGGTCTCTGTGATACTGAAGGGTGACTCAGGGTATTGAAAGAAGTATTTACATTGCATGGGAATAAAATTTTCCACATAGAATCCTCCCTGAACAGGTGGAGGATCCATTGTGAAGCAACAAAAATAAGCTGCCTAATAAGCTGGGAGCTTGTTTCAACCTGATTTTACCACTCAAACAAACAGAATGAAGATGGCCTTCAGGTCTCTTAACATGACTCCTGAAGAATCTGGAATTGGTTAAACCCATGCCCCTTCTCACTGGCCACATGAGCAGGGTCATCCCCAACAAACTGTCTCTGTTCTGGGGCTAATCACCAGCCCTCACTCCCAGGTCAGACCCCACCCCAGCCAACACCTCCTGCTCTGGGCCTCTGGTCTCCCTAACCCAGGTGAGCCATTGCAAACAGAGGCTCTGGCTGTATATGTCCCTGCTGCTGGGACAATGTGACTAGGCTCTTGCCAAGTTCTCAGCTAGGAGAGCATCTGAGTCATACAAGACGTGAACCCCAAACTGAGGTTCCCCCAGAGCTGTGTGGTACTGCCTCCTTTCCACCACTTGCACCTTAGCTCCAGTGTCACCTCATCAAGGTGATCTTCTCAGCTGGATCCCTCTAATCAAAGTACATTCCCCATTCTCCACAGCTTCTCTTCTTCTCACACATGTTCAACTTCAGAACAGTTATCATTCTCTGAAATAACCTTATCTACTCATTTATTTGCTGGCGTGGTTTCAAGTATACTGAATTATTCAACACTAACCCCTTCACCTAGAACAGTCCCCAGCATGTAGCTGGTGCTCAAAATAATATTTGTGGAATGAATGCATAGTCACATTTGCTAGTTTTGTTAGTCTCTGTTCTTAGATTCTGTGAATCCAAACCTGCTTCTAAACTTCTATTGAAAATTTCATCCAAAACTGTGCTCTGCTCTGGAAAACTGACAGGTTCATATCACATGAGGAACAGAATAGCAGCATTTTTCATCCCTCCCTTCAAGGCTGGTATTGACAACAGCAGTGACAGTTTTCAGCAGGTACAGTTGCACCCAGCTGAATGACAAGCCTAGTCACATCGAAAGCAGCGGCACAGCAGGCTGTCATGACAGGTGACCACGGGGGTAGAACATGAACAGCTTGATCATAAACATCCCTAAGGAGTTTCCAAGATCACAGGAGATACTTTGAGGGCACAGCTCCAGCCACAAGCCATCCAGGAAGAAAGAAATCATGCTGAAAATTTAAATAGAGGGAATTCAAGATGAGGAACTGGTATTCAATTGTGAGAGCATCGGGAAAGCCAATCAGGGAACAATGAAACCACCCAGAGATTCACAGAAACGGGTAGCCACCACTTGCTGCTCATGTAGCTAAGACACAAAGGAAAGGACAGTTACGAAGCCCAGAGCTGGTGGGGAGGGAGAGCATCCTCTGGGAGGGTGTGCGGGTATGGTGGGCCCACTGGGTGGGAGCTAGAACTACTGACAAGATAGAAGCTTCTGTTGCATTTCTCAGAAAAGGAAGAACAAGCACCCCAACATGTCCTTCCATTTCTAGTCTCTCCTCAGTGCCTCCCAATACCCAAAACTGCCTGGAAATCAGCATACAGAGAAGCCAGGACCAGCTTGAGAAGGTCAGCCCTCCTAGCTACAGCCACAAGGAAAGCTTAAAAAGGGTCTGAAGGCCAGCAGTATAATGTCAACCAATCCAGCTACTCCTAGCCCAGTATCCTAAATATGGTACTGATGAAATACAATCTTCTTTTGTACTCCATGCAGGTGGGACCAGAACATTAGATTATATAATCATAAGGGTGTGAACTGCATGGGTAACTAGAACATGTTAAAACTTGTTCCTGGGGAAATGCTAACATTCTTTAGTATTCATATGAGTCAGGTCACCTTTGTCAAAAGTTAGGATTAGCACAGGTGGGGCTCTAATCACATGTCCTAACAAGATTCAGTTCAGCAAATATTTATAAAACCCTGCTCCTAATTTTTTTTGAGGTCATGCACATAGGAACAAGTCTAAGAGTTCTGAAATGTGTTTGCCAAGGCTGTATCCTTAAATCTTTCCCTGCAACTAAAATGGCAGCAACCATCTTTGAAACAAGGACATAGGAGTAATTATGCTGGATCCCAAAGTCCCTAGTCCCAGGGTTAAACAACTTCCCAAACCCAGCCTAGGGGTCCAAGCATCATGCTGTGGATTATGCTACAGCAAACATCAGGAATGTGAGTGCCCATGGCTCTGCCCTCTGTCAGTTAAACATGCTTGGCCAAGAGAGCCCAACAGATGGACTACCTGGCTTTTTTAAGGTGCAGGCAGGAGAAACTAAGAGCACATCAGTCTTGTTAAGTTAAGCAGATTGAAATCATAGCAGGCTGAGGTAGCTGGATATTGCCTGGCAGGGTTCCAGAAAACAGGAGCGAGATAGCAAAGGAGTCTCAGCAATGTGCATAGGAGGCCCCTGGACTGTATGACTAAATACTGAAATGTGAAAGTCCACAAAGCCACACAAATAAGATGAGGGAGCTATTAGTTGAACAGTTTCCAGAGATGCCAGAAAGCTAAGACATGTTTGAGTTCTAACCAGCCAGAGTGAACAATCTTTGTTGAACACCCATGGAATTCAGTACAGAACTAGAAGATTAATGTTTTAAATTCTAGAGGAACCACAAAAAAAAACAAAAGACTAAAAGAGGTAAGCTAGTAAGACAGTAAGTAAGCTAAATACACCAATTAATAGAATGTTAATACAAAAGAAAGCAGAAAAACATAAAGCAGAGGAACAAAGAACAGATGAGACAAATAAAAAACAAATAGAAAAATGGCGGATTTAAGTCCAAGCATATAGATAATTACATTAGATATAAATTGTTTAAACATTCCATTTAAAAAGCAGAGATATTCACACGGGATAAAGCAAAATCTTTTTTATACATGTTCTAAAAGAAACAGACAGATAACACTGTTTCTATTTACAGATGACATGTTCTCAAATACAAGGTTCCAAAAACAACGTTTAAACTGATATAACTGATATGTGGGTTTAGCATGAACACAGAATACAAAATCAATATTAAAAAGATCAATGAGGATAAAGTAGGTGAACGCTACATTCCTCTCTTCCCACAACCAACTGGAATTACAGCTAAATTATAGAACAATCATCCTAAAAACCAACAGAAGACTAGCTTAAGTCTTATAACTGTTGTATCCCGAACGCGAGCAGAAAATCAAATGGAGATGTGTGGAGTGCACTTAGATGGTACTTTATTTTCACCTGCGCAGGGGCGAACTCCCAGGGTGCCCGTTAAGGCCGCAAAGGGGAGCCGCACCGAACACTTACAGGCTAGCTCTTTTATTTATGTGCGAAGCAAGCAAGCAAGCTACAGAAGTGGGAGTTGCGGTTATCTCTGCATAGCTCTGGGGTCAGGAGGAACTTTGCTCTGGGGTCAGGAGGAACTATCTGTCTGTCTCCTGTTGATAAGCTTATTTTGGATGAGGATTTGTTTCTCTTCCTTATCCATTCTAGTGACCTTCAAGAGGTTTTCTGCTTAGCAATGCTTATAATTGTCTAGCCCTCTTTCCTAGCTCTCAACAATAACCAAGATGGTAGGAAAGGCAGAGATGTGAAAAGGTCTGGGCCTTATGACCATGGGCAGTGGTGGAGGTTCCAGAGGGAAATCTCACTGGTGGTGGGTTCTGCCTAACAAGCACAGGGTCTAAACTCCAAGCTGAGCTCTCCAAGCTGAGGACGCCAGAGCCAGGAAGAGGCACCCACATAATATCTGCCTGTGAAAAGCAGCAGGGTTTCTCTCTGCCAGGGAGAAACATGAGTCTATTAAGGACACAGAAAACTTCTTAAAGGGCCAATGCACAAACTTCTGTTTACAGCCATTCACCCTGAGCTACAGCAGAGGGAGGGCAAAGTGGACTAGAGTCACATGAGGAAAGTTTGGGATTTGTGGCTCAGGGGAGCTGAAGGGACAGCCACAAAGATCCCTATACTGAGTCATTTTCCCAGCCTGTAGATGCTATCTTTCTTGCGTGGGGCAATCCCATCCATGCAGCACCAGCCTTGGGAAAAGGAATAGCCCCACCCTCTGCACTCCCTCTCACCCAAAGCCATGGAGCTTAATCCCTGCTGAGAAGTATAGCCAGAGGCTCTTTCAGTGACTGAACCTAGCAGGCAGCTGGCAGAAAAAGGCAGGCAGAGGCAGATCTCAGGGAGTCTTGAAACTTTCTCAGACCTGTCCTCAGGCCTGGTGCTGGTAAAGGGCAGCCTTATATACAGCTTGGTCATTCCTGCGTGCATCCAGGCCCAGCTGAAGTAGCCAGAAACTGTGGGTCACTTGTAGCTCCACAGGTCACACAGGGCCAATCAAAGGCAATGTCTAACACAGGTCTGCATCAGAGTTCCTCCTAAGAAGCCCAGGAAAAACACACCCAGTAGCCATCTTCAGACAACATCAAAGCAGGGTCCAATAAACCTGACACGCAGCATATCCAAAGAGAATCTCAGCAGGCACCAAACCCAGCTGAGGCGATTCCACTCTGTGGGACCAGCACCGGCACCAAAGCTTGCAGGCCATGGTCAGGGTTGTGCCTCAGAGTCAGCCAGTCTGAGAGTTAATCACCTGCACAAAAGGGCCCTTATCAGTCAAGAATCAGTCACATCAGGAGGGCCCACATAACCCATACAAGGAATATTCCTGAAGCCCCAAGCTCAGGGATCAAGGAGACTTCATTATTAGACACCACAGGATACCTACCACATAAGGCCGCCCCACAAAGACTAGGAGTCATAGCAGACCTATCTAATACATAGAAACAAACACAAAGAGGTGTTCTAAATGGGAGGATGAAGAAACAGGCCTCAAGTGGAAGAACAAGATAAATCTCCAGAAAAAGAGCTAAATGAAATAGAGGCAAAAATTTATCAGATATATAGATCAAAGTAATGGTTATAAGGATGCTGAGCACCATGAAAAAGGACACAGAATCCCTAAAAAAGTACCAGTCAGAAACGAAGGATATATGAAGGCAACAGTACTTGAACAACAATAAAAAAAGATAAATAAATAAAAAGAAATGAAGAATATACTGGAAGGAATAAAACAGTAGTTTGGATGAAGCAGAAGACTAAATCAGTGATTTCTAAGACAAGGTAGAAAGAAACATCCAATCAGAGCAGCAAAAAAGAAAAACATTTTAATGAAGACAGTTTAATGGACCTTTGAGACAACATGAAGTGTAACTACATCTGCAACATAGGGGTACCAGAAGCAGAAGAGAGAAAGTGAGGTTGAGAACTTGTTTCAAGAAATAATACTGAATACTTCCCTAACCTGGTGAAGGAAAAAGACACATAGATCTGGGAATCACAGAAGGTCCCAAACAACATGAACCCAAAGAGACCCAACCCAAGACATGTCATATTTAAAATGGCAAACATTAAAGACAAGAAGAGAATCTTAAAAGCCACAAAAGAAAAATAGTTACCTACAAGGGAGCTCCAATAAGATTGTCAGCTGATTTCTCAACAGAAACATTTCAGGCCAGAAGGGACTGGCATAACATAGCAAAGTGATGAAAAGCAATGATCTACAACCAAGACTACTTTACCCAGCAAAGCTATCATTTAAAATTGAAGGAGAAATAAAGAGCTTCCCAGGACCACTCCCCCCACCCCCACTACAAAAAAACAGTAAAGGAGTTTTCTACTTCTCAAACCAGTATTACAAGAAATGTTAAAGCTCTACTTAGGAAAAAGGAGGAGAAGAAGAAGAAGAAGAAGGAGAAGAAGAATATTAAGAAGAAGAAGGAAGAGGAGGAGGGGAGGAGAAGAAGAAGGAGAAGAAGAAGGAGGAGAAGAAAGAAAGAGAAACATAGTTAAAAGAATAAAAAGGCAATAAATACATACCTATAGATAATAACTTTATATGTAAATGGCTTACATACTCTAATCAAAAGACATAGGGTAGCTGATTGGATAAGAAAACAAGACCCATATATATATTTTGTCTACAAGACCCACCTCAAAACTAAAGATACAAACAGACTGAAAGTAAGGAGATGAAAAAACATATTTCATACAAATGGAAATGAAATAAAAAAGCAGGAGTAGCAATACTTATATATGGCAAAATAGATTTTAAAACAAAGGCTATAGTAAGAGACAAAGAAGGACACTACATAATGATAAAGGGGTCAATCCAACAAGAGTATATAATCTTTATAAACATTTGAGCACCTAACATAGGAGCACCTAAATATGTAAAGAAAATCTTGTTGCACATAAAGGGAGAAAAAAATAGTAACAGTCATAGTAGGGGATTTTAACACCCCATTGACAGCAATGGATGTACCTTTCAGATAGAAAATCAACAAGGAAATGGCTGCCTGGCACACCAGATTGATGGATAATTGATATCTTCAGAGCATTTTACCCTAAAGCAGCAGAAAATACATGGAACATTCTCTAGGATAGACCACACAATAGGACACAAAACAAGTCACAATAAATCTAAGAAGATTGAGATCACCTTAAGAATCTTCTCTGACCTTAATGGCATAAAACTAGAAATCAAACACAAGAAAAAACTACAAAACAAACAAAGACATGGAGGCTAAATAACTTTTTACTAAACAATGAATGGGTTAACAATGAGATCAAAGAAGAAATCAAAAGATATCCTGAAACAAATGAAAATAAGAATACAAAAACCCAAATTCCGTGGGACACAGGCAAAGCAGTCCTAAGAAGGAATATCATAGCATTACAGGCCTATCTCAAGAAACAAACAAACACAAAAAACCTCATATAAACTATCTACTGAAAGGAACTTAAAAAGAACAACAAAGAAAGCCCAAGCAAGTAGAAAAAAAAAGGAATATAAATCAGGGCAGAAATAAACAAAATAGAATCTAAAAAAAACAATACAAAAGATCAATGAAACCAAGCCTTGTGTATTTGAAAAGATAAACAAGATTAACAAAACTGTAACCAGATTCATCAATAAAAAAGAGAACCCAAATATATAATACCAGAAATGAAAGAGGAGAAGTGACAACTGACACAAAAGAAATACAAGGATCATAAGAAAATATTATGAACAACTATATACCAATAAATTGGGCAATCTGCACAAAATGGGTAAGTTATTATAAACATACAATTCTTCTAAAACTGAACCAGGAAGAATTAGAGAATCTGAATAAACAGATTACAAGTGAAACTGAAGCAGTAACCAAAAAACTCCTCACAAAGAAAAGTCCTGGACCAATGGCTGCACAGGCAAATTTTACCAAACATTCAGAAAAGAATTAACACCTATCCTTCTCAAACTACTTCCAAAAATTCAAGGGGAGGAAAGACCCCCAGACTTATTTTACAAGGCCACCTTTATCTCAATTCCAAAACCAGAAAAATGCACTACAAAGAAAGAAAATTATAGGCCAATATCATTGATCAATGTATATGCAAAAATCCTCAATAAAATATTAGCAAAGAGGATTCAGCAATAAATTAAAAAGATATACACCATGATCAAGTAGGATTTATACTGGGGATGCAAGTTTGGTACAATGTATGCAAATCAATAAACTTCATACACTACAGAAACAAAATGAAGGATAAAAACCACATCATCATGTCAATAGATGCAGAAAAAGTATTTGATAAAAATCCAGTGCCCATTTATGATAAAAACTCTCAGCAAAGTAGGAAGAGGGGACAAATATCTAGAAATCAGTTGTATTTTTATACACCAGTAATGAACTCTCAGAGAGGGAAACTAAGAAAACAACCACATTTACCATTGCTTCAAAAAATAAAATGAAATACCTAGGAATTAATTTAACCAAGGATATAAAGACCTGTACTCAGAACATTAGAAGATACTGAAGAAAGAAATTGAAGATACAAATAAGTGGAAGCATATTCCATGTTCATGGACAGGAAGAATTAACATCATTAAAATGTCCATACTACCCAAACCAACCTACAGATACAGTGCAATTCCTATCAAGGCATATTTCACAGAACTAGAACAAGTACTCCAAAAACTTATATGGAACCACAAAAGCCCCCAAAATAGCCATGGTGATCTTGAGAAAGAAGAACAAAGTTGGAGGTATCACCCTACCTGATATCAAAATATACTACAAGCCTACAGTAATCAAAACAGCATGGTACTAGCAAAAAAAACAGACATATAGATCAATGGAGCAGAAGAGAGAGCCCAGAAATAAACCAACACCTTGTAGTCAATCAATATTTGGCAAAGGAGGCAAGAATATATAAAAAGGTAAAGACAGTATCTTCAGTAAATGGTGCTGGGAAAACTGGACAGATAGGTGCAAAAAAATGAGACTACAACATCTTCTTATAACATACACAAGAATAAACTGAAAATGGGTAAAAGGCTTAACTGTTAGACTCAAAACCATGAAAATTCTACAAGAAAACATAGACAGTAAAATTTCAGACATTTCTCATAGCAATATGTTTTCTGATATATCTCCTTGAGCAAGGGAAACAAAAGAAAAAATAAACAAATGGGAACCAAAAAACCAAATGAAACCAAAAAGGTTTTGCAGCAAAGGAAATCATCAACCAAATGAAAAGATAACACACTGAATGGGAGAGCATATGCACCAATGATATATCTGATGAGAGTTAATATCCAAAATTTATAAAAAACATATACATTCAACACCAAAAACATTCAATTAAAAAATAGGCAAAGGATCTGAATAAACACTTTTCCAAAGAGGACATACAGATGGCCCATAGACATATGGAAAGATGCTCAATGTCATTAATCATCAGAGAAACGCAAATTAAATCCACAGTGAGCTATCATCTCACATCTGTCAGAATGGCTATCATTATTAGTAAATCAACAAACAACAAGTGCTGGAGAGGATGTGGAGAAAAAGGAATGCTCGTGCACTGTTGATAAGAATGCAGATTTGTGCTGTCACTGTGGGAAGCAGAATGGAGTTACCTCAAAAAATTAAAAATGAAACTGCCTTATGACCCTGCAATTCCACTTCTGGGAATTTATAAGTAACTCAAACCAGGAATTAGAAAGAATATATGCTCCCTTATGTTCATTGCAGCATTATTTACAATAACCGAGATTTGAAAGCGGCCCAAGTGTCCATCAGCAGATGAATAGATAAAAAAACAAACAAACTGTGGTACACTTACACAATGGAACACTGGGCAGCAGAAATAAAGTAGGAACTCTGATCTCTTGCAACAGCATGGATGGAACTGGAGAGTATTATGCTAAGTGAAATAAGCTAAGAGGCAAAAGACAAATACCATATGATCTCACCTATATAAGAAGAAACTAATGAACAAAACAAACAAACGTGCAAAATAGAACCAGAGGCATGGAAACAAGGAACAGACTGAGAGTGACCAAAGGGGAGGAAGGGTGAAAAGGGGGAAAGAAGGGGAAATGTCTAGTCAAGGAACAGGTGTGAATGACCCATGGGCATGGACAAGAGGGTGGGGCTTGACTGTGGGAGCTGGGGATGGGTGGAGCAGGGGAGAGCAATGAGGGAAAATTGGGACAACTGTAATAAAACAACAATTTTAAGGAAAAGCAGTGGTACAATTACACAATGGGATTCTATATGGCCAAAAAAAAGGAGATCTTACTTTTTGCGATAGCATAGATGGACCTGGAGAGCATTACACTTAGTGAAATAAGTCAGTCCAAGTAAGACAAATATCATATGATTTCACTCATATGTGGAATCTAATGAACAAACTGAACTAACAAGCAAAACAGACACAGACTCATAGAGAGCAAGTAGATAGATGTTGGGCGTTGGAGGGAATGGTTGCCAGGATGGAGGGATTGAGTGAAAAAACAAAGAATAAGAAAAAATACTCATAAACATGAACAACAGGATGGTGATTGCCAGGGTGAGGGGTTGGGTGGAGGTGGAGGAGGTGGAGGGGAAATCAGTGGTGATGGATGGAGGAGACTTGGGGTGGTAAACACACAATACAGTGTACAGGTGATGCATTGTAGAATTTTTGCACCTAAAACTTGTATAACTTTGTTAACCAGTGTCATCTCAATAAACCCAATAAAAATAAAACAAAAATAAATAAAAGATCAGTGGTATTTTTATATACCAGCAATAAAACAATCAGAAATTGAAATTTTAAAAACAGTATCACTTAGTATTGTATTAAGAAAGAAAATATTTAGGGACAAATCTAAACATGTGTGCAAAATTTGTATGCTAAGGTATTCAAAATGTTGACGGGGTAAATTAAGAATACCTAAATAGATGGAGAGATAGGCTGTGCTCATAGATCAGAAGACTCAATATTTCTGAGACGTCAATTCTTCCCAATATGTTTCTCTAGATGGAATACAATCCTGGTAAAAACTCCAGCACCTTTTTTTTGAAATTGACATACTGGCTCTAAAATTTATGCAGACAAGCAAAGGAGTCGGAGTAGTGAAAACAGTTCTCAAAAAGAAGGAATTTGGAGGATTCAAACTACCTGATTTCAAGACTTACAATAAAGGTATAGTAAGAGAGGATTCCTGTCTGGAGAAATGAAGACATTAAACAACTGGAATGCCCCAGGAAAAATATCTCACGGAGTAGATCAGCTGCACTCACTCCACCATGACCTTCATCACCAACATGTGCTGAAACAAAGCAAAATAAACTTCTCAGCACGTTTTAGTCAATACTTCCCCCTAGTGTGTGGCCATGACATACATTATAGCCCAGGATTCTGACCACAGACATAAAAGAGTTTGAGGACATATAGTGACCATTTCCAAATTCCCTTTAACTAGCTTACTTCACAAAGCAGAAAACTGAAAAGTCAGGTGTCTGTCCCAGGTCACACAGCAAGTGACTGGCAGAGATAACCAGACGGATTGCTGTCTTCCATCTTCTGCCACCTCAGCAGTTAACAATGGACAGGCCTGCAACAAAGGGCTCCATGTATGAGGTGAGGCTGCCTGTTAGGCTTTCAAAGACTCAACAAACTGTAAAGCACTCAGTACTTGCCCCCGCGGAATTTGTAACCTAAAACAGAGAGATTATGCCATAGCTTGAAAAAACACATAATAATAATAATCCCAATTCATTCAAGCAGGGTCCTTGTGGGGGATAATTTGCATATGAAGCCAGAAAAACTGAAGAGTTAGCAGAGACCAAATAATGAGGTTTTGTGATAAACTAAGGATTTCTAACTTAATCCTGGCAAGAAGGATGGCTATGGAAGGGTCTTGAGCAGAGGAGAACTATGACCCGGTTTTAAATTTAGCAAGGCCATTCTGGCTAAGGCAGAAGGAGAGCAGGCCTGGGAACAAATAAGCACGGCTTTGTCTTGGTATTACAGGGTATGCAGGATCTGAACTTACGGTAAAGACTCCTCATTTCCTAGGTTAAGGAACTAGGGGTCGACAATGTTATCAAGCTTTATGGAGGACACGGGAGGAGTGAGAAGATTTGTAAGGTCAACAAAGTAATCATTGCAACACTGGACATACTGAGTTTAAAGGCCCTACAGACAGGACATCCAGATAGAAATATCTGGTAGGCAATTACACAGGCAGGCCTGGAGCTCAGGTGCACAGTGTAAATTTTAGCTACAAATTATCTGAGCCTTGGAGACACACAGCTGCCCAGGGAGGTCACGTAGAACAAGAGGACAGAAGGGCAGTGGGTGCAAACCTGCCTTACAGGATGGGCAGAATCCACGTGTGAGACAGAGGAGAGCAGGAGGGGCTCACATCACGGAAGAGAGGCAGGCAACGTCAAGAAAAAAAAATATGCTAAACACTGTCGAATGCTACAAAAAAATATGTTAATAGTGCTGATAGGTCAGGTAAAGCAAGGAAAGAGAATGCATCACGAGTCTGACAACATGAAGGTCGCTGGTGTTCTTGAGAAGAATAATCTCATGGGAGAAAGCCCATGCAGGCGGATTCAAGAGGGTAGAAGGACAGGGAGTAGAGATGGTGCAGACATACTTTTCAGGCACTTTTGCCAGAAAGAGAAATGAGAAAATGATCTGTTCTCTTGCTCCCTCAAAGAAAATCTGCTCTTAAAGCACCGTTTCTTCATAAAGGGTTGTACAGTCTCAGACCTATAGGAACAATTGATGAATACCATCTTACTATGCTACTCTTCTCATAAAATATTTATCTTTTACAAGGGAAAATAGTTTTAGGCCAAAGATGTCACTCCTTGTTTGGGCCATACGCCTACCAGAGACAGATGTCCCTCCACCCCACTGCAGAGTTATATGGCCGTTTTGGTGGCTAAACCACATTGCACAGCCAACAAGCTGAAACCCTGTGTCCCTCTTGGTTTCTGTGGTCCCTTAAAGAAAATTTTAAGCACAGCACAAAGACTTAGGTGGAGGATGCTACTTAGTTAATATTATCAGACACCAGGAAGCAACAACTGACTGTCTTGATCTTGGAAAGTATGTCAGTAATATCAAGTGCCCTATTACTTCCAATAGCTCATGAGAGAATAATATTTATGAACCTACCTTCTAATGCTTGCTGGAGCAATAGAGTATCTTTGCTGTCTAGGGGCAGCCATAACTGCTAGAAACATATTTCAAGAATTGACATCAGTTGCAAACTAGCTTTCCACCTCTCCCCAGAGTGCTGAAGTTTTTCTTTACACCAGGAAATTCTCTCTCTCTCCCTGCACACTTAGTGTTCCATGTCAAGAGTGGGAAGATGTGATAGGACAGAAAGATTTAACTGGTCAAGGGAAGAACGATGAGGGTTTCTAGAATTGTCCCTGGCACTGATCTTAGACGCAATCCAGATAGCACTCTTGTCTCCCTGAGGCCAGCAGAGTTGAGTGACTCTGCAGAGTTCACCCAGGAATTACTGGGGACACTGAGATTATAAAGATGACTGGTGTTTTTTTGCAAAATGTCACACTATCCAGAAAGGCTATGCCATCTAATGGTACACCAGAGGGTGGGCTCTGGAGCCAGTCTGCCTTGTTCAAATCCCAGCCCTGTCACTGATGCACTGTCACCGTGGGCAGTTTTCTTCATCTGCAGTGCATTGAATGAGCCACTTACCTTCCCTGGGCAACACCAATAGAATCGTTGGGACATGTACATAACTTAAGACAAAAAAGCTCTTAGCTCATCATATCAACAGCATTCAATGAATGTTAACTTTATGTTATTGCCTGTCTGAGACATTCAATTCTAAGAGTTAGACAACAATTCTACCATAAAGGAGCCTGGAGTTGTTCAAGGAAGAATAACAAGTTATTTTTAAATATATTTATTGATTATGCTATTACAGTTGTCCCATTTCCCCCACTTCACTCCACTCCATCTTGCCCACCCCGTCTCTCCCACATTCCCCCCCTATAGTTCATGTCCATGGGTCATATTTATAAGTTCTTTGGCTTCTACATTTCCTACACTATTCTTACCCTCCCCCTGTCTATTTTCTGCCTACCATTTATGCTACTTGTTCTCTGTACCTTTCCCCCCTCTTGTCCCCTCCCACTCCCCTGTTGATAACCCTCCGTGTGATCTCCATTTCTGTGGTTCTGTTCTTATTATATGAAATGTTAAAGGGATTTATCTAAGAAAAAGAAGATTAAAAATATGAACAGTAAGAATGACAGCAAACTCACAGTTATTAACAACCACACCTAAAACAAAAACAAAAGCAAACTAAGCCAACAATTAGAAGAATAACAAGTTTTAAAATCGCTAAAGCTCAGTAATGATTATTCTTCACTGGAGGGCAATAGCAGCCCCCAGGAACTCCTCTAGAGGAACTGGCAGGCCTATTTGCTGCCCTTGGGGCTGTCATGGGTTCTTGAAGGACACAGGCAACCCTGTAAAGGGCTTGAGGTTGAGGGAAGAAGGACAAACACAAAGCCCCTAGGCAGATGCCAGGCAGCCAGCAGACCCACCCAGGGAACAGAACTGGAATGGGGGAACTAACTCTCTGATCTGAGCTAGATAGGAAAAGCCTGGTGTCAGCAGACCCTGGGGCTATGTGGGGCAGGAGGGAGGTTGGAAGGGGGTAGAGGTAGGTCAGGCAGATGAGAACGTAGCTCACAGATGAGAACAGCCGGAACAGATGTTGCCTGCTTTCAGATCTAGGATGGGTCCCTAGGAGAGAACTGGCAAGGAGCTTAAGCAAGCATAACAGCCCTGCATGTCAATGGTTCCCTCGTGAGTGGGTCCCACTTCCCACCTGTCAAACCTGATATCTTTTTGCTGAAAAGATAACAACCATTCCAGCCAATACTGGAAGATTAGTATCATTTTAAGATTATGCTTCCCAAAGTCATTTTCCACAGTCTCTCAGTAATTGCCTTAAAATGGAGGTTTTATCAGTTTTTCTCTCTTCACTTTGGTATATTTGAGAAGTGTTGGGATGTAAAGCTCAGTTGAAGAACAAAGCACAGTTCTAAACTTCTCTGTCTTCATCATTCATTCATTCAGTAAATACCCATGAGCACTCTGTGTCAGGCACATGAAGAAGGGGGAGACATGGACACCTGCCCACATTGAGGGCCTTGGGTGCCAGGGTAGACCATGCAGTATGTGTGTTTGCTGTGTGTCTGAATTTAGGGTTCCTAGAAAGACCCAGAGGCAGAGAGCTACATTCAGAAGGTTTGGGGCAAATATTCTTGGAAGATACAGCTGTAAAGATGTGAGGAAGGCAAGACTGAGTGAGGGAGAAGCTGACCTGTAAAGCAGTTGCAGTTGTGGCCTCTGCTAATCCTATGGAGAGCTCTAAATTGGGGATGAGTTGTCCAATTGAGGCAAGGGGGCTAGGCCTTTGCATACCTGCATTAGTGGTCGCTGGCAGAGAATCCTCTCTTCAGGGTGGGCAGTTTCCTGCTTTCAGGGGCAATTCCCAGTGAGGGGCACAGCTGTGGACCATCCTGCCCATTGAGAACTTCTAGAACTAAAGACAAATCATCAAACACAGTGGCCACACCCTCCCCCTTACACTTTATGAACATCAAACACTGCATCCCAGATGAATGGGCCAGACTTATCCCACACCCTTAGAAAATTCCAGTGAGTTGGGCTGCCTATTAGTATATCCTTCCAGGCAAATGAGAACTCAGAGACAGCCTGAATGAATGTTTCATCATCTCTGAGAGTTTAATCACCCAGAAGAGCATCTATTGCTTCATTAACCCTCTGTGACCATTACAGTTAGAAAAGCAAACAGAGCAGCTAGACAATGCAAATACTACCTAGCCACCAGCCAGGTGAAGATGGAGGCCATAGTGCTGCCAGGCAGTGTTACCTGGGCAACAAGTTGACAGCTAATCCTGCCCTAAGTAAGCCTTTTTAAGAGGCCCCCTGTGTCTTCAAGTAGCACTCAGGGCAAGAGAAGCCAGAATAACAACTTAGTTAAACCTCCCAATGGCGGCCACCAAATGCTGTCTTTCTTTTTCCAGCTGAGAAGCATATGAGAATATTATAGATTCCAAACATACCGGTCTGCAGCACCAGGCCGTCACATAACTGAATGAATGAGGGGAGGATGTGGGGCCAGGATGGAAGGTGAGAGAAGGTGAGGATGGGAGGGTGGAGAGACGGGGTCCTGTGACTGTGGCATTGAGACTGGTGAGGTGAGCTAAGTCCAATGGGAGAGTGAGCTGTCTTATGAAAGAAGAGGAGAGGTCAGAAGGGTTGTCAAAATTTGTCTAATCTAGTCCCTCATTTTATAGAAAAAAAAACCCACTAAAACCCAGAGAGGAGAGCTACCTTGCCTAAGGTCACACAGCTAGCTCATGGCAGAACTCACATTAAAATAAAACTTCCTGATTTCTATTACAGGATTCTATCTACCTCCCTAAAGAAAATGGAGGAAAAGAAGAAAAGTGGGTGACAAAACAGGTGAAGAGGGAAACTACAAACAAAAAAGGGGGAGATAAGGGTGAAAGATTAAACTGAGAACGAGATAGAAACAGGCAAAGAACAAACAATCATCAAAACTGATGCTGGCTCTAGCCCTGACTGGTTGGCTCAGTGGGTTGGGCATTATCCCACAAACTGAAAGATCACTGGTTCGATTTCTGGTCAGGGCACATGCCTGGGTTGTGGGCCAGGTCCTGGGTTGGGGGATCCATCAATGTTTCTTTCCCTCTCTCTCTCCATCCCTCACCCTCTCTCTAAAAATAAGTAAATAAAATGTTTTTTAAAAAACCAATGCTGATTCTGAAATTCATGTGCACAAGAAGAGCACTGAAGCTAAATTCTCCAATTTTCACTTTCATGATTAAGCAAATGAACACATTACTTGTCACTCTTGTAGTAAGAATGGTCACTTGGACCAAAAATTAGAGACAAAATGTCAGCCTGGCATCCTGAGCAGGGAAGGATATTTGCTTTCATTCTTATCTCAGCCCAGAGGTGGGGCCAGGAGGGCACCGCCAGACCTGGGGACCGGAGCAGGGCAGGGAAGGAGACCAACATGAGGGCCTCCTCTCATCCCTCCTTCATGGCATTTGATGTCACTGGCTGTCCCACAGAGGGAAGACAGCTTCATCATCAGGTTATCTCGTTTTCCAAGCTTTAGTGATGAATCTCTAAAGGTTGGCAAGTGAAGCAATTAAATTCTTGTGTGGTGGGGTCACTTGGTGTTAAGTAAAAAATTTGATTCTGCCAGACAAGAGACTCATGTCATTACTCACATCATGGTCCCCAGACGCCCACTGTCATGTTCCTCATCAGCCTCCCTTCCTTGAGCTGACTCATTCTTGATCTCATTTCTCTCCAGAGTGTCCAGAAAGGGTGCACTAGGGGTCCAGGTGGGAAGGAAAGTTATTTGCATGTTGGTTACCTAAGGAAATTGAAAATCTGCCACAGACACAGAGTGAATTGATTTCCTGTAATATCTGGATTCTAAAGTTACTGGTAAAATAATATTAGAAGCAGATAAGGAACTAGTAAGGCTGAAAAAGCAGAAGTTAAGGAGCAGAGCAGGAGGAGGTGGAGAGCAGGTGGGGCCTTCAGTAAAACTGGGTGTTCAAAGCCCTTGTTCACCTGCATCACCCATGAACCTGTCTCTACATTTCTAGATGGTTCCAAACTTAAAACCTGAATCTTGGAGTCTCTCCCATCATGCTGAATATGACTCTCACTTCCCTTGGCTTGATGATTGAATCTTCTGTGTTCCTGACCCTCCTTCTTCCTTCTATCCTAGGATTGCCCTCCTTGCTCCTGACCCAGTAACAATATGTCATTTATTCAGTAGTAGGCACAATGCTAAGCACTTTACAGGAACTATCACATTCAATAAACTCTGGCTCTCTGGCTTCAGTAGTACATGGACATATACCCAAGGTCCATCTCCTCTGCACAGTTGGGGCTGGTGTGCCAGCTCATCCAAGGTGTGTGCCCCAGAGTCACCAGGGAAACTTTGTCAAACTATGCATACCAGGCCCATAAAAACCTTCTGCAATAGAATCTATTCCTAGGAGTTCCCCAGATGGATGGAGGGATGACTCCTGGTTAAGAGCTGAGGATCTGAGCTCTAAAGGGCATCCTGGCTTTACTGACCCCACCACACCAGCAAGACATTAACCTCATTCGTCTACCATGGAGTCCCTGTTGTGGGTCCCCCAGTCTGGACACAGGGACATCTAGCTTCTCCCACACATTTTATTCCAAAGTTTTTAAAAAAGTGATTAGGGGTAAATCAATGATTGGGGTAATCCATATTTCATCTCTCCTTCTTACACTGTGCTCAGAAACTCCTTTGTCAGAGACCCTGGAAGAACTTTTGAGCATGCTACATCCATAACTCAAAAGGTCTACAAAATAAAGATGCTAATGACAACCAGAAATAGGATTGTTCTGCCCCAAGATCCCATGATAACAGAAGACAGCCTGTGAATCAGATAATCCAAAGGCCAAGGGGCAGGGAAGCTTGAAGCAAAAGCAAATGGGGAGCCCGTCACCTGATAACACCACCCAACCCACCATTCTCTTTGAGTGTTAAATAGGAAAGTAATTAAGAGTAATAAAAACAATAATAGCTGAGCTATGCTGCTTGAAAGAATGTATGGGAGATGAGGAGGTGGTACCCTTGACCTCATCCACTAAGAGAATAGGAAGGATTTTTCTAAATGTGAAAGCCACCCACTAAACAAGGTGTTGACGAGCTGCAGAGAAAAGAAGAAACTTCCAATGTTGCCCAAGGCAAACAAAAGGAGGAAAATGCCAGGACAGTGGAGCGAGTGATCACGAGCAATCAGGATTTTGAACCAGACAGGCTTGCATTCAAATACCAATTTCTCCACTTCTTACCTATGTGATTTCAGGAAAAGACACAGCTTCTTCAACTATAAGTGAGAAGAATCATCATACCTATGTCACAGGGCAAATGTTGGATGTTAATAACCAGACAACTTAGCTTCCTAAGAAACTTTAATTAAAACAATATGTGTAAAACACACTTACCCAGTGCCGATGACTGGGTAAGAGTTCAACAGACAGCTGATAATGACCTTGATGACATAGATGTTCCCTCCCCTCCAGACTTCCATTTCTAATTTGATGAATGTTAGGCAGGGGCTTTATTACTCAGAGCCTCATTTTTCCACACACACAAAAGGGAGTAATTACGTCTAACCCCAATCCTACTTAAGTCTTTATTTTCCCAAAGGGTTAAGATATGTAGGGCAATACTCAATTTAAAAAGATATTGACCTTCAACCTTAAAAAAAAAGATCCATTGTTTGGGACGACATGGATGAACCTGGAGGACATTATGCTGAGTGAAATAAGCTAGACACAGAAAGACAAATACTGCACGATCCCACTTATATGTGAAATCTAACATAATTGAACCCACAGAAGCAGAGAGTGGAATGGTGATTGCAGGGGCTGGAGGTGGGGGTGATGAAGAGATGTTGGTCAAAGGGCACAAAGTTCCATTATACAGGATGAATACAGTCTGGCAATTTAATGTACAGCATGGTGACTACAGGTAAACATCCTCATGCATACTTCAAATTTGCCGACAGGGTAAACCTTGTGTTCTCACCACACACACACACACACACACACACACAGGAAATGGTAACTATATGAGGTTATAAGGTGATGGTTAAGAACTGTAGATCTGTTAATGAGCCTAATTGTGATGATTACTTCACAACGGATATGTATATCAAATCATCAAATTGTACACTTGCCAATTATACCTCAATAAAAAAAATGACATTGGCACAGTGTAAAATGGTATCAGCATTCTTGCCTTTCTGTGACTTCTAGCAACAAGATGTGAATCCCAATGAGCCAGACAGAATGAGAATCACAGCACATCTGGAGGACACAGGAGCCAGAGAGAGGAGTGGTGAAATATTAGGAATACTTGCAAGATTAAACACACTGCTAGAAAAGGATAATAAACACCACAATAAAAGGCAATGAGGATATTTAAGGAAAACCAGGAAAAGCACAAAAAGACTTCCAGGGACTTACTCAAAACTATGTTTTAAATTTTAAAATTTAGCATATGAATTAAGAAGAAGATGGTCATTCACTATTGAGACCAAATGTAGGAAATGTGACAAAATACAGAAGAAAAAAATATGAAATGAAAATCACAGTTGATAAGAGAAGATACTGTTTGGGAGGAAAATTGTTTTCTCTACCTTCTCAGCTCATCTGGTTGGTCTAAGAAGAAAACTGACATGAAACAGACTAACAGGAAAAACTCAAATTTTATTTTGTATATATGAGGGCTCCATAAATATGAAGCCTCAGAAAGTCGGCCATTGACATTTACATGCCATTCTGAACTAAGGAGAGGTGGGTAGAAATCTGGAACTTCAAAAGGAAAGAAGTCCATTCGTGGGGAGATGGGAAAAGAAAATGGTTGGTAAACAAACATTTGCCATGCCCCGCTGAGACAAAGGGAGACAGAGGAGTGTGAGTAAAAAGGCCTTGCTGAGTTCCCCCCAGTCTACCACACACAGCTCATATTCTTCACGGATATCTCTAGTGATAGCTCTATTCTGGAAACAGGCTCTTTATCCAAGTTCTTTCAGACAGTTAAGGGGGAGGTAAAAATTGTTTACCTGAGTCTTGTTCCTTAAAAATAATCAATCTAAAGTAACCCTCATGCCATAGAGACACATTTTGGGGGGATAATTTTGCTCCCTACAGTACTTGAAGGACAGCTCCAGGAGGCCTAATAGTTGACAAATAGGATTTACAAGGAAGAAAAATAAACAGATTATGAAGGAATAACAGGGACCACATTTACCCTCTTGCCTTAAGCCCCTGGGAAACCTGGCAAAATGCATGACACAGATGCTAACAGAGAGCACAGGACTGCCAGTTTCACAGGAAGATATCCTTGATAAGACTAGATTACTATTAAATCTCACCCATCCCCACTCTAGAGGATATATCATCTTAATATTCTGTGTGACAAAATGGAAATTCACCTGCGTACAAAAGCAGAGATGGTCCCAAGGAAAAGCACGCGTGTAACTATTTCAGTTGCAGACTGAACATGTCCCTTTACCCAGAGAGCATTACTTTTACCTGAAAGGACAATTGACAAACAATTGTCAAACTCCTTTTCTCATGCAAGGAAGACAACTAACAATATTTGTTGCCAATGATAAAGTCTGAGCTTTCAGGAGAAAACTACAGTTTTGGAAAACTTGCGTAAGCCCCTAAGAGCTCACTCAAGAAGAAATGGATAATGTGACTTGTCCTATATTGATTAATGAAGTTGAAGTTGAAGCTAAAAATCTTCCCACACAGTAAACTTCAGACCCAGATAACTTCACTGGTGAATTCCACCAAATATTTGAAGATAAATTTATATTATTTCTATACAAACTCTTCCACAGCATAGAAGAGGACACTTCTCTATTCTTTTTATGAGCCTATTATGCTGATACCAAAGCCAGACAAAGATACCACAAGGAAACTGCAGAGCTTCCCATCAATATGGCAGAGTAGGTAAACCTAGTACTCACATCCTCCCATGACAACATCAAAATTACAACTAAACTACAGGACAACCATCACTGAGAACTGCCTGAAAACTAGCTGAACAGAAGTACTATAACTAAGGGTATACAGAAGAAGCCCCATCGAGACTGGTAGGGGGGATGAAGACTCAGGATGGGTCTAGTCCCACACCCACGTGTAACATATAAAAATTAGGAGGGGTATCTTGACTGTGGAGTCCCCTTTGAGTAGTGAGGGGTCCCAGCCCACACCAGGCTCCACAACCCAAGGTTCTAGTGCCAAGAAGAGAAGTCTCTATAACTTATGGCTTGGAAAACCAGCAGAAATTGTGGCTGAGTGAGACAGAGGCTTATGGAGTCCCAGGCAATCCTTTTAAAGGCCCAGCACATGGAATTACTCTAACTCACTCATTTAAAGTTCCAGAGCTGAGGCAGCAGCTCAATAGGTGACAGAGACACATGAATAGGAACTGAAGTGTCTATATTCAGTGTGAGGGCAAGAGGGGCAGCTCTCTCCCAGACAGAGTGCTAACAGAGGCCATTTTTCTTTTGCCGTGACCTCCCCCTTCAGGCACAGGCAGGGACCATATCTGAGTCTCCATCAACTTAATACTCTTTACCTCACCCTGGCAATTCCTTGAGACTCCAGCCCACCAAATTTGTGGGCCCACCCAAGCTGCATCCAGTGGCTTTTTCATATAAACATATTGTATTAGGTCATGCTGCAGACTTCCTAAATTCTCTCAAAGGTTCACAAATCTCAAAAATGCACATCTGGCCTTGGTGTGTCATATATGTATTACTAAGTGCCCCCAGGCCCAGCAGTAGTGGTAGTTGGACTCGGTTTTCAGCTTAGCCTTCCTGGGACACCTCCAAACTGAGCATAAGTAGCAGGTATCTACAGGTCAATATTTAGCTCATGTTGGGTAGCCTGGGCAGGGCACAGGTCACTGCTGACCTTGGCCTGTACTTCCCAGGAGGACCTAGAATCAGCACACCCAGTGGCCAGCTTCATACCATACCAGAGGACTACCCCAACCCACTCTAAAAGTTACACACTCAAGGAACAGACTTGGTGGGCACCAGAACCCTACTGAAGTGAGCTCTGTTCCATGGAGTCAGCCACTACAGTGCAGCTCCTCTGTCATAGTCTCAGCCAGTCCTCACAGACAATCAACCTGGAGGGTCAGTTCCTCCCATTGACTGCCAACAACAATCAAGGCTCAACTACAACAGGAAGATGAACACAGCCCACACAGGGGGCTCATCTGGAGCACCCAGCTCAAGTGATTGGGGAGGCTGTGGCATTGGACCCTACAAGTTAGCTACCATAAGGACACCCTGGAAAGACTGAAAGGTATATCAGACCTACATAATACACAGAAACAAACACAGAAGAGATGCAGAAACATGACCCAAATGAAAAAAACAAAAACAAAAACAGGAGAAATCTCTGGAAAAAAAGAATTAAATGAAATAAAGGCAAGCAAACTACCAAATACAGAGTTCAAAACAATGGTTGTAAGGATGCCTAAGGAACTTAGAACTTCAACAGCATAAAAAGGACATAGACACTATAAAAACAAACCAATCAGAAATAAAAAAATACAATAATTGAAATAAAGAATACACTAGAAGGAATCAATAGCAGATTGGAAGAAACAGAGGACTGAATCAGCAATTTGCAGCAAAAAGAGAAAAATAATTTTGAAAAAATGACGATAGCTTAAGGTACTCCTGGAGCAACATCAACAGTCTCATTATAGTGGTACCAGAGGGAGAAGAAGGAGACCTATTTTAAAAAATAATGACTGAAAGCTTCCCTAACCTGGTGAAAGAAAAAGACACACTAGTCCAGGAAGTGCAAAGAGTCCCAAACAAGATGAATCCAAAGAGGCCCACACCAAGATACATCATAATTAAAATGGAAAAAGTTAAAGACAATCTTAAAAGCCATAAGATAAAAACAGTTAGTTACCTACAAGGGAGCTCCCATAAGAATGTCAATTGATTTTTCACCAGAAACACTTCAGGCTGGAAGGGATTGGCACAAACTATTCAAAGTGATGTAAAGCAAGGACCGACAACCAAGATTACTCTACCCAGCAAAACTATCATTCATAATTGAGCTAGATAGGACAGATAAAGAGCTCCCCAAACAAGAAAAAGCTAAAGGAGTTTGCTACCACCACACCAATATTATAAGAAATGTTCAATGGTATTCTTTAAGAAGAAGAAGAAAAAAAGATAAACAATGTGAATAATAAAATGTCAATAAATGCATATCTATCGATAATTATTTTAAATGCAAATGAAATGGTTCTATCAAAAGACATAGGGGGGATTAATGGAGTCCCCTTTACATATCCTGACATATCCTTACATATGCTCTCTATAAGAGACTCTTTCCAGATTGAAAGACACACACAGAATAAAAGTAAAGGGATGGAAAAAATATTTCATGAAAATAGAAAAATTTTTAAAATCCATAGTAGTAATACTTATACCAGACAAAATAGACTTTAAAACAAAGGCTATAAGAGAACACAAAGAAAGATACAGCAATTCCACTTCTGGGTATTTATCCAAAGAAACCCAAACACTGAATCAAACAGATATATGCATTCACATGTTCATTGCAGCATTATATGCAATAGCCAAGACATGGAAGCAACTTAAGTGTCCATCAATAGATTAATGGATAAAGAATAAGTGGTGCAAATGTGCATTGGAATATGACTCAGCCATAAAAAAGAAAGAAATCTTGCCGTCTGAAGAAACATGAATGGACCTAGAGGGTATTGTGCTGTCAGAGAAAGACAAATGCCATATGACTTTACTTATATGTGGAACCTAAAAAACAAAATAAACAAGCAGAATAGAAATATTGTAGATACAGAGAACATTTCGATGGTTGCCAGGTGGGAGGGGCTTGGAAGTATGGTTGAAAAAGTGGCAGGGATTAAGAAGTACAAATTGGTAGTTACAACATAGTCATGGGGATGTAAAGAATAGCATGGCAAATATAGTCAATAACATTATAATAACTATGTATAGTCTCAGACGGGTACTAGTTTCATCAGGGTGATTACTTCATAAGTTAGATAAATGTGTAATCACTGGGTTTTATACCTGATATTAACATAATATTGTATGTCAACTGTAATTGAAAAATAAATTGTTTTTGGAAAGGAAACTACAGAATAACATCCATCAGGAACATAGATACAAAAATCCTCAACAAAATATTAGCTAATCAAATGCAATGGTATTTAAAAAGATAAATACATCATGACCAAATGATATTAAATCCCAGAAACATGTAAAGACAAAATTTTACAGATGCCATTGATTCTCATTAATTCTGGTCTTCATGTCTTTAAAGTTGCTGCAAACACTGAATTAGCAAATATCGTACCATTCCCAGGGAAATACAAGGTTAGGTTCCTACAAGCCTCTAGTCACAACATTGTCATCAACTGATAAATATATAACTTTGTTTTATTTGTTTGTGCTTAAAACCTCATTTAATGTATATTGCTGATTCATTAATATTGAACTCATGGTCAATAATGCTATTCTATGCATGAATGAAACTCTAACATGTATTTTCTTCTTAAAACACATATCCTTCTTGCACATAGGTACACTTAGGTAGACCGCACTTCAGCATTGTGCTTGGGGAACATTTTAAACAGTGTAATCACTAACAAAAAGCACAAAAAAGCTAAAAGTGTGGCACTTAGTCTGTGTGAAAAGGGCCCGGTGTATAGTATGAGCTAAGACACAAACATGTGCATCAGGTGACTTGAATTTTTTTTTTTTTTTTATTTTTGCCATTCTGCAGGTTGGTGAATGACCACAGACAAAGAAAACTCCACAAGTGTTGATTCTGGAGTTAAAAATAAATTGTAGCAAGTAGGAAAATTTGCAAATGCAGAATCAGTGAATAATGAGAATACATTGCAATGATAGAAGAAAAATGTCCACAAGTTGAAGAAATACCTGAGGGTAGGGCTCATTGAATCCTAGTTGAGATTGATGAGAAAAGACACATATGTGAGCATATCCTAATGAAGTTTTTAAATTATAATAATCAAGAGAGAAATTTGAAAACTTCCTGGAAAAGAACAAGTTACCCATTTGCATGGGGGTGGCAGTGGGAATCTAATTTGCATTGGACTTCTCACCTGCTACCCAATAAGCTGAAACATTGTGGCTGAAATTGTGGTGTGCCCACTGCACCACATTGGGAGCTTCTTAGAAAGGCAGAATCCCAGGCCCCACTCCAGTCCTACTGGATTAGCATCTGCATTTTAACAAGATGCCTAGTGATTATGAACATTGAGGAAGAAGGCAGTAAGAGAGCATCTACTTTTGAGAATTAAGTTGTCACCCAAGTGCCCTTTAAGCAGTCGAGATACCATTTGCCTATCAGGATACATGAGAGATACTTAATGACAGACTTGAACTTAGAGAGTATACTACCTCTAGATCCCATCCAAGAAAAATATGTGAGAAAAAATAGTTAAACAACATATGAAACAAAGAGAAAGACTTCAAGATGGAGGAAGATGGGGAGGAGAGAAAACAAAGGGAACTAAGAGCCTTGCAATATATAACTAAATATTAATGGTAACAATACCATTAATACCATTATTATAATACCATATATTATTATAATGGTATATTAATACCATTATTATAAATAATACCATTATTTATAATCTATAAATGAGAACCTTTGTACCTGGAGAAATATAAGGAAAATTCTAATAACATAAAATATGGAAAATCTCTGTACTTTCTGCCTAGTTTTGCTGTGAACTTAAAATTGCTCTAAAAAAATAAGTGTATTTGTTTTTAAACGTTTTCAGGAGAAATACAAGTGATTTTTTTTTTTAAATTCCATTTCTACCCATTCCAGAGCCATACTCTTGTCAAATCCAATAAATGATCAGATAAGACAACTATGAACTTTACATCTCTTTGTTTGTTTTTATTTGAAGTTTGACTCTAAACAAACAAAAAAAACTGTGGCATATTTTACAAAGTAGTTAACTGACTTTCAAGTCACTTTGGAGTCAAAACTCTCCTCTGAAATGAGGTGAAGCACTGAGACAATGGGCATAGGTAAAAGATGCATTTACTAACAGAGGAGAGTGTAAAATCCTAAAATGGGTGAAAGAAAGGGAATGTGAACTCTGCTTCTCTAGACACTTAGGGGAGTCTGTGAAGTAGGTATGCACAGCGGAGAGTGCTGGCGCCGAAGGCCCAGGGCTTTCACATCCCCAGGAATACAGGCCTGGGACTCTGATGCCTTTGCAGCTGCCTATGCGGTAAATGAAGAGAGGTCTGCCCACTATGAACTAAGCAGCCTGGCTTATATATGGTTTATACATTAAAGTTCTAAGTAAACTTGCATTTGGTAAAATAGTGTCACTGTTTTTATTTTTATTTTTTAAAAAAACAGGGAAGGGAGAAACTGAAAACCACTTAGAGTTCAATCACCTGTTCTTCTGAACTTGCAATATTTCTTTTTTAAGAAAGAAGGGAAGTGTAACTTTCCACAGCAGGCAGCCAATCTCTGGAACTCGTTTCCCTCAGAGGTGTTAAGGGTTGAGAAACACAGCTGCGCACCTAACTTGCTCACATATTTACTGAGTGTCTACTCTGCCAAGGTTACAGTGTCAATAAAATATGCATGATTCCTACTGCATATCTTTCCAAACAGAGTTGAAAGAAAATCATGAATAGAGGCCCACAATTAGCAAAGAAAAGAAGAAATTATCTTCCCACAAAGCATCTAAGTTGGACCAGGGGCCCTAACAGTTAGCTTACTCTTATTGTCCAGAATACCCACTCAGGAAATAATCATCCAGCAGTGTTCGTGATTGGAGTCATCCCTAGACGAGATTGTGAATCTGATCTGGTTCATCTAAGACAGACTCAAGTCCTCTTTCTCCTCCCAAATATGCCTTGTTCCACTACCTCCCGGTTTGGCTAGTCAAGGGCTGCAGATGGTTGAATTACTCTTTCCTTGGCATTTGGATCTAAGTCTGGATTTCTGGGAAGCCCCAAGCTTCAGAGCAGAAAATGTTCAACGGTTTGATTCCAGACACCATGATCATCCAGTAAGAGGGATAATTGTGAGCTACCCTCCTAAAGTTACACCAGCAATGTGCACTCCTTTCTCTCCAGTCTCCCAGGGTGGGGACACAGAACAGAGGTGCAGGTGCTCATGGGATTAAATACTTAAGATGCTGCTGAACTTCATGTGAGATGGGAAGACTCCACCCTTGTTTTAGTTTAAGCTCTATTATAAATCCTTCCTATAAAGCCCTGCCCCCTCTCCCTGCTCACTGAACCAGTACCACTTCCTTCCATTACTGAAAGTGATGGAAATGACCAGCAAAGCCCATGAGCCCATGACTTAAATGAGTTTCTCTGTTCCTCAGTGATCAGATTTGACTCTGATTTTATTTCCAAGTGCAGAGAACACAGATCAGTCATCATGTTGGGCTTAATACAATTAAAATTCTTGTCTCCTATCCTCATTCTGGCATTGGCCTGGACCAGAAACCAGCGAGGTGGAAAATAACTTTAAATATAAGTCTGGCCAGTCATCCCAGAATGGAGAACAAGACATGCCCTCCTTCCTGCCTTCATTAGAAACCACGTCCCCACCTGGAGACTGATGCCTGTCTTCCCCAGAAACATGAGGACACTGAGACAAGTGTATTTTCAGTAAGCAGGCCCTCTCACGGCCCCCTGCATGCAGTCCCCCTCCCCACCCCTGGCCTGCCACCCTGCCTCAGGTCCAGAACATCTCTCCACTCCTCTGGCCAAGGGTTTAGCCACTTGTCTCACTCCCCTTCCTGCTGATTGATGACTTTCCAATTTGACTGCTGAACCTCAGTTTTTCCTGCCTGTCAGTTCCCTTTATTCCAACTGCAGCTGGCCCATGATATTCTGAACTACTACCTACTCTGATGGCCATGAGACCCTTAGCAGTCTTTCCTTTGCATCTCAGGCACTGACTGTATCTCCTTTTGCACAATTCTGTTCACACGTTGGCCCAAGTCCATAGTTCAAATAGGATCTCAAATGAGAACGCATGAGAGGCATGAGAAAGCTATGAAGGTGAGCTAAACTGCTCCAACCAATAGTCCGCTGAGGCCCATACTTGTAACTCAGCTTGGTCAAGACCAGAAGGACCACCAGCCTAAGTAGTTGACTCACAGAATTATGAACTAATGATATGATTATTATTTTAAGGCGACTAGGTTTTAGGTGTTACATAACACTATTTATGCAATTGGTTACTGCTAATATTACCAATATTATCATATTCACCAATATTATGTTCAATAATTGAACTAAACTTCCTTCTGTTTGTTTCTTGCAATGTTTTCTGTTTTTACTGACAATATCAGCATTTCATTGCCTTCAGAGTAATTAAGCCACACCCCAAAGTCTTGTTCCTTTCCCTGCCACCTGCTATAATAAAAAAGGAGATTAATAGAAGATTTTGAAAGATTAGTTCAAAGGACTACTAGAAGAAATTATTTATAAGTGAAAACTACTTACTGATGATCAAGTACGTATTAATTAAGTTCCAAGTTCACCCAGCACTTCTGATAGAAAAAATCAGGTTATAGAAATATATAACCTATAGTCTTAGCCCTCACAGCAGGTGAAAATCTGAGAAGCTTAAATCTGAATAGCTTAAACTTTTAGAACTGAAGAGAATAAAACTAATTCACATGAAATTATTAGAAAACAAAGTGTTGATTTGCATGATAAAGGCCAGACACACAAAGGAGTTCGAAGAGGAGCAAGACGGATTTGTGTTTCAATCAAGAGAAAGGTTGTTCTTTGAGCAGCAACAAGAAGGGGAGCACTGTTTGGGTATCACAGGCGGGTACATCAAGATAAAAGCACAGAAGGAGGAATGAGTTTCAGGACAGTGGACGTGGCGTGAACTGGGATCCCTGGGGAGACTGTCCCACTGAAGTACAAATTGCCCATCGGGAAATAGTGAGGACAGACACTCAGTCATGAGGGTCATGTTTTTAGGTCGCAATTGTATAGCTGGTTCTGCTTCTATGTACACTCTTCTGACAGCTAGGATACAGCAGTGCACAGACAGACAAAAACCCCGTGGGAGCTTACATTCTTTATCTGTTAATTCATTTAAAAAATGTTTATTGATCTCATTACTACATGAGGGACAATATTTCCGGAGAAGAGAATTGCATAAACAAACAACTAAGGTAGGATGATGTCTGCATATTAAAGGCAGGGCAAGGAAGAGAGTATCCAGTCTTCTTTTTTTTCTTTTTTGTGGTAGATGCTCACTAGGACCTCCAATATAACATTGACTAGAAGTGGCAATGATAATCACTCCTATCTTGTTCCTGATTTTAAAGGGAATGCTGCTACTAATATTTCTCAATTTAGGCTGATGACTTTTGTAGACTTTGTACCCTTTATTCAGTTAAAGAAGTTCTAATTTAATAAGTTTTTTAATCAAAATTTGTTAAGTATCATTAAATGCTTTTTCTGTACCTATTGAGATAATCATATCATTTTATCTTTAATCTGTGCATGTGATGATTACACTTATAGATTTTTTAAAGATTCTGAATATATTTTGAGGGTCAAGTCTATGCGATTGGAGACAGAAGAGTGAAAGAAAGTCAAATATGATGATGGAGGTTTGAGCCTAAGCATGTGAGTAAATAAAATTTCTATTTACACAAACAGGGAAGGCCATAGGAAGAACGTTTGGTTTTTTTAAGGGGGGAAGTGAAGGTGGTGAAACGGGGAGGACTTCTGATTAGAAGGTCAGCTTTGCACATGTGAAATGTAAGATGCCTGAAAGACAATACATGGAGATGAAGATGAGGCAGGTGGATGTACACAGCACAGTGAGGAGAAAGGTAGAAGGCAAGGATAGGAACATATGAATTTGCGAGTCATCAGCACTTGTGGAATTGAGCTGAAGGAAATAGTCTCAAAAACATACATATACAGGAGTAAATAAATCTCAAGCTTATTTGCAATGTGCCTTGCCCCTTCTCCTCCCCAGGAGAAAGTACACATGCAGGCAGAATATCTATCATGTGTTATTATCCAGCAGATCCTTTTGCTGTGGTTTCAGTAATATTCCCCACGACACACAAAATTTTTTTTCTGCTGGTAGTAATTTTCTCTGACAGGTTGCCTTCAGGACTCTACTGATTTGCTCATCAGAAAAGTAAATCTGTAACTATGGGGACAGATGTGAACTAGACTTACTATGGTGATCATTTCACAGGGTATAAAAATCTTAATATCTCTCTCTCTCTCTCTCTCTCTCTCTCTCTCTCTTTCATACACACATACCCCAACACATCAATTTTCTGAATATAAATTTAAGTTAAAATATTTTTTAGAAATGCTTCAGCTTCAGAAGTTCTACCTTTTTCCATTTTTAGAGTTTTGGCCAAGATGGAAGTGTAGGTAGAGACCCTTCACTTCCTTGCCCAACCAAAAGGAGGACAACAATCAATCTGAAATCAGTAAACAACCAAAAGCACCAGAAAATCAAACTACATAGAACTCCAACAACCAAGGAATTAAAGAAAAAATCAACCAGAACAACCAGACCAGTAAGGCGGCAGGACCGGCCAGCTGATTCAGAAAAACCACAGCCACACTTGGACACTGGGGACTGGGCTGCCTGCCCAGCTCAGCAGGCTGTGCTTGGAGGGGCTGGCTTAAGGGGACTCAGAGGTGGCTGTGGGCTATGGCTGGGGTTCCTGAGGTATGAGAAGCTCCCAGTCTCATGAGAGAGTCCTAGAGTCCATTGAAAAGTGTGCTAGAGACCAGCAGGTGAGCCACACTGTTCCCTCTCTGGCCCCTCCCCCACAAGCAGCAAAGAGGGTTGCCCTGCCCGGGTGAATACTTAAGGCCCCGCCCCCTTGCAACCTATCAGCAGCACCAAGACAAAGAAATATGGCCCAAATGAAAGAACAGAGTAGAGCCTCAGAAAGAGACCTAAGTGAGGAGGAGATCGCCAACCTATCTGATGGAGAATTTAAAGCCCTGGTAATCAAAATGCTCACAGATCTGATTGAGCTTGGTCAAAAAATGAAAAAACAAATGAAGGATACCCAAAGTGAAACAAAGCAGAATGTTCAGGGAACCAACAGTGACAGAAAGGAAACCAAGGACTCAAAGCAATGATTTGAAACAAAAGAAAAAAAATAAACATCCATCCAGATCAAAATGAAGAAACAAGAATTCAAAACAGTGAAGAGACTCTTACAAACCTCTGGGACAGCCTGAAATAGTCCAATATCTGAATTATAGGGGTGCCAGAAGGAGAAGAAGAACAGCAAGAAATTGAAAACTTATTTGAACAAATAATGAAGGAAAACTTCCCCAATCTGGCAAAGGAAACAGACTTCCAGGAAGCCTAGAGAGTCCCAAGGAAGTTGGACCCAAAGAGGAACACACCAAGGCATATCATCATTAAGTTACCCAAGATTAAAGATAAGGAGAGAATCTTAAAAGCAGCAAGAGAAAAGGAAAGAGTTACCTACAGAGGAGTTCCCATTAGACTATCAGCTGATTTCTCAAAAGAAACCTTACAGGCAAGAAGGGGCTGGAAAGAAGTATTCCAAGTCATGAAAGGCAAGGACCTACATCCAAGATTACTCTATCCAGCAAAGCTTTCATTTAGAATGGAAGGGCAGATAAAGTGCTTCCCAGATAAGGTCATGTTAAAGGAGTTCATCATAACCAAGCCCTTATTATATGAAATGTTAAAGGCACTTATCTAAGAAAAAGAAGATCAAAAATATGAACAGTAAAATGACAACAAACTCACAACTATCAATAAATGAACCTAAACGAGAAGAAAAATAACAGAAACAAAAACTAACCAAACAACCAGAACAGGAACAGAATCAGAGAAATGGACATCACGTGGAGGGATTTCAGTGGGGAGGGGGAAGGGAGGAATATGGGGGAAAGGTACAGGGAAGAAGAAGCATGGTTAGTAGGCATAAGGTAGACAGGGAGAGATAAAAAATGGTATGGGAAACAGAGGACTCAAAGAACTTATATGTACAACCCGTGAACATGGACTAAAGGGTGGGGGGCATGCTGAAGGGTTGGGGGGCAGGGCAGAGGGGGGATAGAGGAAGGAAAACTGGGAAAACTGTAATAGCATAATCAATAAAAAATATTTTAAAAAAGAAGTTCTGCTTTTGAAGTTTTCCAAAGGTACCAATCACTCTACAGAGAAGGAATGTACTCTTCAGGTAAAATGGAAAGTGCTAGTGTTTAAAGAGTGGAGTGGCTTATGACTATGGACCTCTCGACCTCTCTTTGTTACTTATGTTAAATTATCTGGGATCTGATTGAGTGACAAACAATGTCCCCGTATTCTACAGGTTCTTGGGTCTAAATTCATAGCATAAAACTGAAGGCTGGAAGTGGCCTTCAAAGCTTGCACAGTTACCTAGAGTCCACTTGTTGTCCTGCCTCTAAGCAGTACACCTAAGCCATTCTGGGCTAAACCACCCTGACTATAAAAAGCATTCTTTGTCATACCTTTCTCTGTGAATCCAAACTGACCAATATTTTCATCATATAGGTAAGGAACTCAAAGTCATAAAAGTTGTCAGGAATTAATATATTTCTTTAACATCTAGCAGGATTACTTCAATATATTCATAGTTGCCCTGCAGTCCTCTCTTCCTATTATTTTGTTTCCTTTACCCAAACCCAGCAAATTTATTGGACTCTTGATGAGATTACTCTAACTCCTACATCCTCTCTCCACTCATCCCATTCCTGACTGACGTGTGGCCTTTTTTGACTGAATTATTGAAATCCATTAATGGTTTTATTGCTTCTGATTGCCGGCATTTGCCAAATGTGCTGTGGCATTTATCAAGCTCTTGATAGTCTGGACAAGGATCACTTCCAGCACTGATTTAAGTTCCACAAACTAATTATCCTTAACTCGCACCAGCTCAGATGCAACAGCCCTGGGTAACAAGTTACTAATGAGTTTGCAATGGAGTTTATAATAATAACAAAAGAAAAAAAAACAGAATTAGTGGATATTTAGCAAAGTTAAAAAGTATTGAACTTTCAAAAAAGAATGCCATTTCTCTAGAGCTCTGTCAAGATTTGGGGTGATAAACCCCACAGGGAGTCCAGAGCACTGTTCTGGACTGGCCTATGTGGGGGCAGGAAGCTGCTTTACACTTGGGAAGGGGGAGAGGTAGGTCTCATATCCCCCTTCTCTCAACTCTAACTACCTACTATGTCAGTGTCTAGGATGACTTCTGATAAAGTCACAGCCCAAAAGAAGAAAGGCATTTATGTAAGTGTGAAATCATTGGGAAGTTGACTCACTCCTCAGAAAACATCAAGCTAATCTCTTCACTTTATTGCTCAAGCAGCTTCAGAGTGTTTGAGAAAAGAGACTTGCCTTAGAAGTCAGAAGACCTAGGTTCTTACTAACTTTGGGGCAAACCATGTAACCACTTATCTTCGGTTTACTTACACCTTCAATAAAGTACATAAGGGTAATAAAACCTTTCCTGCTCCCAACAACAAAGTTTGGTAGGGTAAATTCTGCCCAACATTGCCTCCATGACTGAAAGATAGGAGCTCATAGATTTCCCTTGGTTGCTGGGAAATCTAATCTAGGGAATTAGATTTCCCTAATTTCAATACTCACATCCCTCCTCATTTTCAGAAGGCTAAAACTTCCTTCCTTGATGGCTAGAGTTCAGCTATGTCAGATTAAAAAGCATGGTTTTCATGGACAACCAGCCAAACCAAACTCAAAATCTTCCCAGGTTTGAATAGAAGAAACGTGGTGGGTAGGAGAAACTCCAGGTGATAGGAGAGAGAGAATGGGTTGAGGTTCTTCATGCTTTCTTTCCATAGCTCTGTCCTCCATCCTAAGGCTTCTCTCACTTTATCCTTGTCACCACCATCAAAGTTGGCCCCCAAGGATCATGTGCTCCTTCTAACCTTCACTCATTCCCTTTGATTAGCACTTAGCTTCCTAAGTACTGGGCTTTGGGATAAAAGTCTTGCAGTAAATGGGGCTTAGCCCCTGACCCTAGCAAACAAGATAGCAGAGGATTTAGCTAGGCAAAGAGATAATTATAGTAAAATGTGACAGATGATATCATAATAGTAATACAAGGTGATGGGGGAGCCTTAAGGCAGGAAAGACTAGCCGTGCAGAAAACTTTCATAGACCAAGCAACTTCTCTACCATGTCTTGAAAGGATAAACTGGAAGGTGCTACGTACTCCCAGAGAACCTGTAAATCTCTCTGGCGTAGCACTGACCACCCTTTGGGTGGTGTCCTCGCCAGACTGTAAACTCCCTGAGGGCAAGAACTGTCATGTTCATCTTCATGTTTGCCCACACCCTGCACAGTTCCCAGCACGTGGGAGGAGCCCAACCAAAGGCTGATGAATGAGTGAATGAGTAGAGAACAAATCAGCAAAACTGCTCATTTCTTTTTGGAAAAGCATGGCTATTGAAGTAAGAAGAGAATGATAGAAACACAACTAAAGCAACACCCAGAGTCTAGGAGGTTTTTGGTTGTTTAAGTTGGAAGCCTTGCTTGAATAAAATACAATTTATGGCTTATGACCATAAATTGAGGGGCAGGAGCTGGTACAGAGGGAAGGAATGAGGGAAGGAGATCTGTGGGGAGATGAAAGGATTGGAGCACAGAAGTGCCCCTTTGAATAGGGGCTGGCTACATTGTACTTAGCAGCAAGAGTAAAAGGGGTAAGAAATGTGTCACAAAGTATTTGAGACTATTGTAGTCTAACAGCACGAAGTGGGGTAGGAATTGAGGAAATTCACTCTTGTTTCTCTCTGTGAAGTAAAAGCACTAACATTTGCTCAGACAGTAATGTTGGCGGAAGGTGCCTGGTACTTACCATGTTTCTGGATTAAATGTGCCCTCTTAAATCTGGGTTCTCAGAAGCAGCCCTTACCCTCTGAAAATCTTGAAAAATCTGCCTCGCTTGAGGAATCAAGTTGACAGAATGTTTTCCATCAAATCCTTCACAAGGTGGCATCTAAAAGGGTTTAAATGTTTGAAAAATGCCAATGTCCCCAATCTCAATGGTTTGAGGAGCTGGTCTTTGCATCTGCAGGTACTAAAATGGGGTTAGTTAAAAGGGAGCTCTTTTGTTCTTCTTATTTCCCTTACCAAGTCATTTCCGATTTCCCTGTCGGTTGTCAGATATACTTGCTGTCCAATCAGTCAGAGCAGGTCTTTGACAATATAACATACAGCGTGGGTGTGTGTGTGTGAGAGAGAGAGAGACAGACAGACAGACAGAGACAGAGACAGAGAGAGAGATTCTCTAATGGTTGTTCATGACCTCAAATGCCAGATCAGTTCCCCAGGTGACAAGAAGGCTTTTCTCAGCTTTCCGCTGATCCTTTGTCTGATTCACTTCCACTCTAAAGATTGGCCATCTTTTTCTGCCTGAGCCATTCTGTATAGGAAGAAATAGATGAGCTACTGAGAGAGCTGATCACTAAGGGTCCCTGAGGATAAGGGGCTCAGCATAAACAGAAAGGGTGGTTATGGAGAAGAGCCAGGGACTGGGGCATTCTGAAGGGAGGGCAAATACTTGCTAGTCAGCTCAACTACGATCTTCCTTCTCTCATGTATGCTGAGCCCTGTGGGCACCCAGGCAGGGCATCTTGTGAAAGCATCTGGAAACGCTGAAGCCCAAGAAGGAATTAGACATTTTAGGTGATTCCCAAGGGGTCAAAACAATTCAGCACACATGAACCCAAGTGAAATATGTTTACTTTGAGGCTGGGAATCCCAACAGCAAGTGGGATTTTTATCTTCCTGAAAAGTCTGTGCACCTGATGAAGAAATATGATGAAAACAGATGTTGGACGTTTTAGAGCCATGGTATGTAATCCGCCCAAAGGACTCAACCCTTATCGTAGGATCTGGAGAGTGACGAAGGTCAGTCCTAGGAAAAACAGTACTGAAGACACTGGCTCCCCAACATGCTGCTTGGCAATCTTTCTTGCACCCATCTCATTCCAGATCCCAGGTGCCTTTCTGATTGCCCCTGTCTCTATCCAGGGAAAGCAGCCTTACAAACGGGTGATAAAGTGGACAGAAATAGTCTCCCATGGGAACTTTGAAGCATCATAATACATATGTGAGGAAGTCCTTTTGGATACAGGGGGGCCCTTTCCTTGCCCTCAAATCCCACAGAGTTTTTACTTCTGTTGATGACCAACCAAAGATATTTATTTTTGTAAAATTCTCTAAGTTTTTGTGAAATTTTTTTTAGGTTTCTTCAGTAAATTTCATTTCTGTATAAGAAAACTAGAGATCCTCCCTCTTTCCCTCCCTCCCCCAACTCCTTCCCTCCCTTCCTTCCTTGCTTCATTTTAAAAATATGTTGTGCCCATTATGAGCCATGCATCTTGCCAGCAAGGCACTAAGCACCCTCTCCACCCCTCCACAGGAGGCCACCACCGATTCACAGCATGTCTATTGAACCCTTAGAATTTCATGGTCCTAGGTATGCTGTGTGCCAGGAGCATGTTCACTCTTACTGAAACGAGTGATAGCAGCTTACTTCATCCCATCCCATGACCATGTATACTTGGATATATAGATTACCAGTTGGATGGGACCATGTATTACCATCCAACTGGTAATCTATATATCCAAGTACTCCCTAGACAGGTGTGATCAATGTCCATGCTTTAATTAGCATACCAAACACTATTTTTAAATCACAGTTAAATGAATGGGAAGTATATCTAGCCTTTTATAAAGCTAATTTACAAAAACAGTTCTTACCTTATTGGAGCTTTTGACACTATCACGTAGTAATACATAATACTAACAATAGCAAACAATTATTAGACATGTCTATTTGTCTATTATTTTACTCAACAACCTTATAAGGTAGTTATGGGATTAAAGAAATAGGTCTTGTGGGAGTCATGGCAATTCAGCAGGCAATGTTATATTCAATAAATATTGAATATAATATCATTATAAAAGACTGAGTGACCCATCTTTTCCAAAGTCACCCAGCCAGCCAGACCAAGGCTAGCAGTTGAACTCAGGTCTGTTTGGCTCCCTAATCTAAGCACATCACCTTTCTACACTAACTCCCTGCTTAGTTTGAGGTGTCAATTGGACCCCAAATCTCACTTATCACTCCCTCCCCCATCCAAACAAGGGGAAAAAACTCCTATCTGGTTGATGTCTCAAAAGGACCTCTATTCAGATCCTTGATTTGGCACCACTTTGATCAAATCCTTCAGTGACATAATCACCAGGAGATACAGCACCTGCCACAGTCCTCCCACTGCAGCCTGTGAGTGAGGGGCTGAGCTTCTGGGGGTGTCACAGGACTCATTGCTGGGGTTGATATAACCAACTGTGCTCTACCTTGAGCATCCATGTGGAGCTACAGGAGCTATTTGGGAACAATGATGTTTGGAAAGTATTGGCATATACAATTTTTAGATGATTAGTAGGACCATTATCATCAATCAAAGAATTTATATGATGGGTTTACTTGGTAAAAATAGGCACAATTTCTTCCTTAAAAATCCTGAAAGAAAATAACCCCCATGATGCTCACCTTTACAAAATAGTGCTGTCCACTCCCAAAGCCACTGCCCTAGTTAAGACTCTCATTACTTTTCATGAAATCCTGGTGGTGCTTTGCTAACAGATCTCACTGCTTTCACATTTCTCTTCTCCAGAATTAATCTAGTCATCTTCCTACAGCACAGCTATGCCCACACCACGGAGCCCATCCCTCTGTTGTTCATACCCCTACACTGTCAACTCCTCAGCCATCATTGAAAAAAGCAGCCCCCAAAGAAAGGTTCTGAGATTCTATCTTTCCAACACACCAGCCAAACCATACTATGCTGTTCCCTGAACACCCTGGGCTTTTGGTCATATTCTTCCCTCTGATGAGAATATTTCCCACATTCCACATTCATAATCTTTGCCTTTCAAAGTTCTGCTTAGATGCAAAAACCCCCTCCACTGTGAAGACTTTGATATCTTCTTATCTGAATCCTCCTTGGAGCCTCCATATCACTTTGTTTGGAATTCTCCTGTGATTCTGCTCTTATTAGCACTGTGACCCTGGGAAAGTCAGTCAACTATAGAGAATAATGCTTACCTTACATGGTTGTTGATAGGATTAAATGAGATTAAAATAACTGAGTAGTCAGCATGGCATAGAGAAAGCACCCAATCTATGGTAGCTTTTCTGGTGGTTATTTTTTGTCACACATACACACGGAGCTGTAGACCCAGAGGATAGTCCAAACTCTGTTCGTCTTTATAGCCCTTGCAGAGCCTCTCAAAAAACAGGTGGTAAGTCTTCAGAAAACATTGGTTGAATTGAAAACATCAATATCCCACATTAACACATCAATTCTTGGTATCCAGAAGCAGAAAGTTTTGAGAAGAGAAATAATTCACCTACCTTACTGATACACCTAGCCTTGTAAATCTGTTCCTCTTTTTCCTTCTTGCACAGTATGTTGGTGATTAAAGATGTATTGTCTTTCCTAACAAAGACACCGGTATACACCCAACTGATACAATAATTGCTCCATTTCTACAGCATCTAAGAAACGTAATGGTATTTCTTGTGGACTAAATTATGTGATTTCTGTTTTCTCCATTTGTCTGTGGAACATGAAGGACAGTGGAGAGGCCCTAATGTATCTGCTTTGCTTCTTAGAGCCTAAAAACAGAACCTGGTACAAAACTGTGTTCCAGAAAATGCTTTCTGAACATTGCTGGCCCAGATTTTCACTCACATGTCTTAATGCAACTCCTGAAAGAGAAGAAACAATAAGCCAGTCTTGGCACCATCAGAGGGCTCAGCCGGCCCTGAAAGTGTCCTTCTCACCTCAATCCTGCCATTTCCTTACTGCCCTCAGGACAGTTCGATCAGGTTTATTTTTGCACAGGCCAATTAGGGCAAAGGTTCTTGGATATCCTAATGGTGTCGGGACTGTATTAAGATTTGTCGCTGAGGTTGGACAGAACATATTTCGAGGCAGTTCTGTGACTTTGGTACTCACAGAGTTCTGCCTTGCTAATCAGTGTATCAGAAGCTGTTGCTAGGAGGGTTATTAAACCATCCATCACAGGTCTTTGCTTGAGGGAAACCCAATTATAATGAATGTATTTGTTAAAAGTGCTCTCTTTCTAAGTAATTGTCAAGAAACAAACAAACAAAACCCAATCACTGTTTATACCGAATCTTATTTTTATCTAGGATCTGGGTGGAAAAAAAATGAAAATCTCCCATGAGCCCATGTTAGGTGAAAGCTTCAATGTCTAAAAATCTTTCTGTGGCCGCAAGACAAGGCAAGGGGCCCCTTATGATGTCCTCACAGCATGCTGGGCATCCCCTCTTACAGCAGTTGGTTTTCTTTCTGTTCTTTCACTGACTTTCTTCAGCCCACACCAGCTCACCTTGCAGGCGATTCAATCAGTGGACCCTAACCCATATTCTTATATGGGTTAAGAGTATAAACTGGTATAATCACTTTAAAGGGCAATGGGCACTATTTTCACATAGTGTATCTTTTAAAATGACAGATTTACACAGATCCTTTGATCTCGCAGTTCTTAGACAGCCAACCAAACACAATCTGAGAATTGGAAAAAATGAATAGGAATTGTCCATTCTCAGCAGAAAACACGTTCATCAGTTATTCTGAGAAGCACTGCTTTGAGAGATGCTGCTCTGAGAGCAAGAATCAGGACTGTCCCACGCCATATGCTTGATTCTCCATCTGAATGGCATGGGACCTACACTGACACACCGTCCCAAGGCCCAAAGATGGGATGTCTTACATGAAACTACTGAGTAGTACTTTTTATCCTCCCACATCCACCTCCCCCCCATCACACAGGAATGTCCTCAAAGCTACAGACCCTATTTGGACCAAAGGGGCATTATTTCCCTCAGCTTCACTGTGGTGAAGTCAAGTCACTGTGGTTTCACAAAGAATCAAAAAGTTAATCATTTCTAATCTTCTTGAGAGGCTCACTTCCTACTCAATAGTCTGATTTCTCAAACGTGTCTACAAAAATTATTCCTACAATAAAGTCATTTATTGTAGGAATAATAACTGCTCTTCTCACCTGGAATTCTAGTTAAAATGCAGATTTGGGCTCATCAGCTCTTGGAGCTGAGATCTGCATTTCTAACAAGCTCCTAGGGGTGCTGATGCTGCTGGTCACTAGACCACACTTTGAGCAGTAGGCTCCTATAGTACTTAATACTAAGTACTATAGTACTAAGCACCTGTGTTCCTCATACTTAGTAGCTATCTGATAAACACTAAGTTTTGGAGAGATGACTGAATTTATTGACTATTTCTACAATAGTAGAATGAAGAAAAGAAACTTTATCAAGATATCTGTCTTTCATCCTACTCACGTTCCTTTTTTTTTTTCTTAGACTAAGGAGGCTGTGGCATTGTTAGAGGGTAGCAGAACTGGCAAGGAGGTGTTTACCTTTTGGCCTGTGAAGCAAAACTAATGAAGTAGCATCGTTAGTTGAAGGCCCTGTCCATTCCACCCAGTGATCTGGCATCACAGAGTGAACCTGCTTTTCTACGTGCAGCAGCTCCTGTCCTTACCCTCATGACAATTACTGGCCAGAATTGCAGACTTATGTGTTGTTTACTCTCCCCTACTTTCCCTGAACACACATACACATGTGCACAAGCACACCCCTTTTAATTTAAATTGCTTCTTCTGCTTCTAATAATGGAAATGAATCACATGATCTTACATTATCAAAAGCTATTAGTGCATTCTAACCTAGCCCTAGCATAGAAAAAAAAAACAACAACACACATTCTCTGCCTTTCTTTGCTTATTAGAAGTAAAATGTAATCTAAATGTAATCTGACTCTCTATACCTGTTTGTTTTGGACAAATATCTAATAATCTCTCATTTTTATTTTATTTCAATAATATTATCTTCACCTTAGGCTCCATGTCTAACTCGGTCAAGGCAAAGTTCTGTTTCCTTCTTGTGGTCAGAAATGCAGCGCATCCAGCTGTGTAAAAACTAAGCCCCTCGAGAATAGTCACATCAGGAGGCCTGAGCTCTGACAATAACTTGTGTGTAACCCTATCTAAATAATTTAACACATCTGTGCCTCAGTTTCCTCTTCTGAAAAATGAGGAAACTGAACTAGATTATGTAGTCTCTTTTAGTCAAACATTCTATTATTCTAGAACAGTTCACAAAAACAAAAGCATTTAAAATTCCCAATGAATATCTATTCAGGTATATGAGATTGATTGCAATGTATATATATATATTACAATATATAGTGTATATATATACACAAAATTTTGTTATTTCTACCTTGTTCTAGATTTTATAGACATAGAAAAAGCATTTGATAAAATCCAGCAATATTTATGATAAAAACTCTCAGCAAAGTGGGAATAGAGGAATCATACTTCAACATAATAAAGGCCATCTATGACAGACCTACAGCCAATACCACACTTAATGGGCAAAAACTAAAAGCATTTCCCTTAAGATCAGGAACAAGACAAAGATATCTGCTTTTACCACTCTTATTAACTGGAAGTCCTAGCCACAGCAATCAGACAGGAAGAAGGAATAAAAGACATCCAAACTGGAAAGAAAGAAGTAAAACTGTCATTATTCACAGTGACATGATAGTGTATTTAGAAAGCTGTAAAGATTCCATCAAAAAACTACTGGATCTAATAAATGAATTTGACAAAATAGCAGGATACAAAATTAATATTCAGAAGTCAGTTGCATTTTTATATACCAATAATGAAATATTAGAAAGAGAAATTAAGAAAACAATCTCATTTACTATTACAACCAAAAAAATTTATCCCTAGGAATAAATTTAACCTAAAAGGTAAGAGACCTGTACTTGGAAAATTATAAGATACTGAAAAAAAGAAATGGAGGAAGATTAAAAAAGTGTAAGTATACACTGTGTGGGTGGATAGAAAAAATTAACATCATTAAAATGTCAAAGCTACCCAAAGTAATCTACAGATTCAGTGTAATTCCTATTAAAATACCAATGGCATGCCTCACAGATCTAAAACAAATATTCCAAAAATTTATTTGGAACCACAGGAGACCTTATAATGGCTCAGCAATCTTGAAAAAGAACAAAAATGGAGGTATCACACAACTTAATATCAAACTATACGACAAGGCCATCATATTGACAGGAGAACAGGCACTAGATCAACGGAGCATAACGGCGAGTACAGAAATAAACCCATGCCTCCGGGGTCAATTAACATCTGACAAAGGAGGCAAGAGCGTAGAATAGGGTAAAGGCAGTCTCTTCAATAAACGGTGTTGAGAAAACTGAACAGATACAAGCAAAAAAATGAAACTAGGCTGCCACCTTACACCATACACAATAGCAAATTCAAAATGGATTAAAGACAAATACAAGTAACAAAACCATAAAAATCCTAGAAGAAAACACAGGCAGTAAAATTTTGGACATTTCAACTCAATGCCACGAATACAAAAAACCCAATTTAAAAAATGGCAAAGGACCTGAATATGGGGAACCGTTCCACACGTGGGAAATGTGGCCCAGCCCCCACTCAGAAAAGCCAGTGGGGAGAGAGGTCCGGCAGGCAGGACCCACGCCCACGGATAGGTTCTCCCATGGGAAATCAGGCCTGCATTGTACCTAGGCTGCTATGAGACTTGCTCTTGCTAAAACTCCCTCACCCTGAATTGAGGCAGCAAATGTTTACTGAGTATCTTTAACTTCCTAAAGTCTGTGCTAAGCCACCCAAGTATGGAGTGTGACCAGTTTCCCCCTTGAGCTATAACATCCTTCTCTTTGAAATAATTGGCAGTATTCTGTCCTTTGTTGTCCGTAAAAGGTAGTCACCTACAGTGAACCTGTGCATAGTAAATGAGGACCATCCTTGATGTAATGTGCCCAGAAAAGAAATAAAAGCCTGTAAGATGACATACAAATGGTCCATAGACATATGAAAACATGCTCAGTGCCACTAATCATAAGAGAGATGCAAATGAAAACCACAATGAGATATCACCTCATGCCTGTCAGAATGGCTATCATCAATAATAAATCACCAACAATTGTTGGCGAGGATGTGGGGAAAAGTGACCCCTCATGCATTCTTGGTGGGAATGCAGACTGGTGCAGCCACCATGGAAAACAATATGGATCCTCAAAAAATTAAAAATGGATCTGCCTTTTGACCCAGGATTCCCACTTCTGGGAATATATCCAAAGAAACCTAAAACACTAATTTGAAAGTATATATGCACCCCTATGTTTACTTCAATGTTATTAACAACACCCAAGATTTGGAAGCAGCCTATGTCCACCAGGACATGAGTGGATAAAACAACTATGGGACATTTGCACATTAGAATACTATTCAGCTGTAAAAAAGAAGAAAACTTTACCCTTTGCAATGGCATGGATTGACCTGGAGAACATTATACTAAGTGAAATAAGCCAGTCAGAGAAAGACAAATACCGTATGATCTCACTTATATGTGGAATCTAATGAACAAAATAAACTGAGGAACTAAATAGAAACAGAGGCACGGACACATGAAACAGGCTGACAGCTGTCAGAGGGGCGGAGGATTGAAGGCCTGGATGAAAGAAAGTGATGGGATTAAGCAAAAAAAAAATATATATATATATATAATATTACATTATATTATATTACATATAAACACAGACAACAGTGTAGTGTTAACCAGAGGGGAAGGGCGTGGGGGAAGGTGGAAGTGGGCAAAGTGGGGGATAAAGGGAAGTGGAAAGAGACTTTGCTTTGGGTGATGGGTGCATGATGCACTGTTCAGATGATGTTTTCTTGAGTTGTACACTTGAAACCTATATGGTTTTGTGAACCAATATTACCCCAATAAATTCAATTAAAACATAAAAATAAAAACAAAAAAGAATTAGTCAATCCAACAGAATACAGAAAAGAAAAAACAGAAATAAATAGGAGAAAACTGAGGCAGATAGAAAGCACATTAATTCAGCAGAGTATAATCCAAATACATTAGTCATCATTATTAGTAAAAATGTGTTAACAGCCTTGTTAAAATGAAGATTGTTACAGTAGATTTTTAAAATTTAAATAAATACCACTCTGAAAAGAATTTTGACACAGAAAAGACCGGAAAATATGTACCAAAAAAAAAAAAAAATGTTAACCAACAGAAACCTGGAACAGCTGTGTTTGACATCAGGCATACTAGACTATAAGACAAAAAATAATGTTATGTGGCATAAAGGGGTTTGCAGTAAAACGATGAAAGGGGACATTTGTATGTACCCAGCACTCCAAATACATAAAGTGGGAAGGGACAGACTTACAAAAAGAAATTTACAGACCCACAAACACAGAGGGAGATTAGCACACCCCCTTCAGCAACTGAGGAGTCAAACTAAAAATCAGTAAGAGAAAATAAAGAGAAAATTGAAAAACAAGCATGACAATGATATTTGGTGTCCATGTAGAACTTTATCAAGTTCTTACAAATACTAACTTGACGTCAACCTTGTTAGAAACGTAGGGAAGGTAAAACCGGAAACAGGAGCAGAGAATGTGACCACACCAATCAAACAGCCAAGCTAGTGACAGAGGCAGACGTGCAAACTCTCCTTCCTGACACCAGGGCAAAAGCTCGTTCTTATAAATCAAGCATTCTGCAGTCCCCTGATCCCTTTTTCCTATACTTATGCTTATATTTCTTATATTGCCCAGTGCAAACATTGAGAAAATAAACTATGTTATTATGTATACCTGCTTCAAGCACTTTGGAGAAATGAGTTTTATAAATATAAGCCATTCCTATTCATCTACAAAGCAATCAGCTTTTTCTGCCCACCCTGACCCTCCACATACTCTCCACAGGGTGTTTACATCCCTAAATGACCTTCCAGTGCTGAATTCACAGAAGAGACTGATGGCTCACATGAGCAGAGGAAGTGCCAGCACACACAAACTTCAGCAAGAGCATGAAGGGAAATCACTGTTTACTGGAAATCACACCCTGGTGGATTTTGTTCACTAATCACCCTCTTTCTGTTCAGATTCTGTATAATGCTCCATTAGATGCAGCCAGAAAAGGTTTCAAATTGCAAAGCAAACAGACCGCTTCTTGAGGTTTTAATTACAAGTTTGACATCCTTACACCACTGCCCAGGCCAGCGAGGATCCCATGGGACACCCTGCATACTCACATTCAGGAGCTCCTAGGAGCGTTGACCATTCCCAAGGCCAACAACCCAGGATGGTCCGGTGGGAACCCACGGGCCTGCCTGTCTGGAAGAGGAGGCAGTAGCCTCAGAGGACAGCTACCTGCCACTGACACCAAGATGTTGTTTAGTCCCAGGAAGCTTTGGCCTCAGGTGGGGAAGTTTTCTAGGAAGTTCAGAGCAGAGAGTGCTGACTGGCAAGAAAAGAAGCCAATGTTTATTGCTTCTCTAAATCCCTGCTTAAACTACATTTAGGATAAAATCCTAACCTCCTAACCTGCATTCAGAGTACATCCCAGGATGAACCAGCATCCCAAAGCCTGCCACCCACCTATCTCCCACTCACCCTCCTGCCCACAAGTCCCTCTCATTGGTTCTTGCCCCCCAAACCTTTCTGTCTGAACCCCTATGCTCTGCTCTCTTGGCACACGTCACCTGTGTTGAGTCTCCAGGACGGGGATGCTCCCTTCTGTGCTGTGACATTTGCCACACTAAAAGTTGGCTTTGTTTTTATGTATCTTTCTAAAGTGCAAATATCCTGTAAGAACAGGGGCTACAACTTCCTGAATTCCTGCGGGCCCTGGAAATAACTGGCACTCAGCAGGTGCCCTCCAAATACTGGATGAATGGATGAATAAATGGATACAATTAAGTGCTTTCCCACCAAAAGCTCTAAGTACACTGTGCCTGTCCCTTTGTGTGCCCTTTGATAACACAATTGTATTGAGTTTTGTGAGACAACACTGCAGGTCAGAGCCCACAGTCTTACAAGACAACAGGTGAACTTCAAGCCACCTTCTCTACATTCAAAGGAGGTCCTGGCTCTAGACTTCTAAAAGGCAGGTTAGGGCGACAAGGATATAGAAAGGCTAAAATTAGTAAGAATTAAGATCAGTAATAAAACTCTTCAATGAAACGGCCTCTCAGTTCAACAGTGTTTTTTCTTTTTATCAATGAAGCAAGTTGCTAGGACAGGAGGGGAAGTGAGAGGTGGGGAGGGCTGGGAGGGAGTGCAGGTAGGAGGGGTCGAGGATACACAGTGCTTGTCATCTTCATGACGAGGACAGCTGCTTCTGGTTGTATTTTAAACAAAATCGGCATCCCAGTGTGGACACCACGTCTGGAATTACAACCCTCCGTGCGATCTGTCACTTTGACATACACACGCGGGGAGTGGAGCAGTCTCCACAGAGAGAAAACAGTACAAGAAAAGGAGCCAGTGATCCCAGAAGAGACAGAAGTTCAAGGGGATGTTCCCTGGACAGACCTCCTGGTCCTAAAGCTGTGTCTGCCTCGCCGAGCATCTCCACTCCAGAGGGAAGTCCACTCTTGGGTAAGATTTTGGCTAGAAACTTCTTTATGAAGGATAAATTTATTTGCCCTAAATTAGGCAGGAGGTACTGGGGACTGGACAGCATTGAGACATGAACGCTGAGAGACAGTGCTGAACAGCATGGTGTTTTAAATAAAGAGAAATGGCTCCAAAGGGACTATGGGGAAGTTTTGAAGGGTGGTAAAATGATCCTGCTTTTGCTGATATAGAGACACCTGCTTTGCAATAAGCAATAGATCAAAGGCAGAGTGGGTTCGTACAAATCTATTTTTCTGAACAGAATGCAGTCATGAACGTGAAAAGTGGCCCTGGGTATAGTTCACAAATGGGGATGGGAGATAGAAACCGCAGGATATTCCCCACTGCCTGCAGGAGCAGTAGGACGCTTGCAATTATTGCTTGTCATGTGCCAGTGCCTTTCAACCTCTGCCATCTCCTTTACTTCTCTCAGTACACCTGTGAGGCAGATAAAGTCTCTTTTTTAGGATGTGGTGAGAGAAGTTTTGAACCGAGGTCCTCTGCTCTCAAAGCCCGGAGTTCTTCCCCCCTTGCTACACAGGGGACATTGGAAGACACCTGCAATGACTAGCTGCTACCTGTGAAGGCGAGGGACCATATAGATGGATGTGTGATGTCTCCACTCGATGCCCAAGTGTTCTGAGAAATCCTGTTTGCAATTTTCTCCTCAAACATAGCAATCCAGCAAACACACACACCCCCCACTTCTGAGAATCGTTTAAATAATACGACAGTAATACGAATTCTGCCAATGACCAGTTATCTATAACCTGTTAACTTCCAGGGGAAAGTTGATTAAAGATCCTCCCTATTTGGAGGAAAAGCCTTTCATGAATAAACCCTCACTGCTCAGTTAGAGAGTGAACCCTTTACAGGTGTGTGTGAGTGTGTGTGCCATACAAACACCTCCACGAGTCTACAAAAGGAAAACAGCTCATTCCTGTGCTCACTACTATAATTTTGGAAATTTCTAAAGCTTCCCTAGGTTTGCAGACAAATTTTCTAAAATGTTTTTACATTCTTCATTCTTTTAATTCAACTTCTTACCAGTGTTTGCAGACAAACACTGGGTAATGGGAAATAACTGTCTTCCTCCCTACCTCACCCCACTGGCAAATGGAGCTGGCAGGGGGAAAGCTATGGAACCAGGGGCACTGCCTTCTGGCCTCACGGCCCTGAAGCCTCTCCCTTCAGGCACCCTCTCCCTCGTAGGGGCTCTGGATTTCAAGCCGGCCCAAGTTTCTAGGACTGGACTCTGTCACAGCTCTCAGAAGTAAGTGTGTATCTGTAAACCACCCAGAGAAGGTACTGCTGTAACAACCCTAAACAATAACTGAGTTTCATGTATACAAGTGAGAAAAATATAAACATAGAGCTTTACCCCTTAAATCTAACTAGATAGGGCTCAATGTTTTCATAGCAGGTAGCAGGGAAATCTAAATATTTGTGGTGTTTCATTAGAGGTGATGGCAAAGGAACCCAAAAAATGGAAGAGGAGAAACTTGCTTACGAATTAGACTTCAGTGGGGAGCAAAGGATGGCTTTTCTGTGTGGAGAGTTTCTTTTCCTTTACCCTGCAAACCCTAAACAAAGGTAAATGGGGAGGTGGGGAATCTGCAACTCAGTCCCCTGAGAATTATCTGCATTTCTAACAAATGTCCAGATGATGCCACTGGTCCAGAGAACTGTCCTAGTGGAGCATTAACAAGGCTGCACTGGATTTTAACACATGTCCTTCTGAGGCTTGAACCCTCTCATACCTCTTCCCCCTTCCCTCATTTCCACCACAGGCAGAGATGCTCCTGCAGGCCCACTTCCTGCTGCTGTTGCTGCTGCTCGTAGGGGCCCCTGGGATGGGTCTATCCCATAAGTTCTCCAAAGCCCAGTCCATCTTCTGCTGCATCAACACAGCCCTGTCTGAGGCCAGGAAGAGCCAGCTGGAGGATACACCCCTGCTGAGCAAGAAAGGCTTCCCCTACCTGTGCAGCCAGGACCCATCCTCAGGAGAGGATGAGGGGAGGGAGGAGGAAGAAAACAAGAAAAAAAGGACCTTCTCTGGCCCTGGGGGTGGAAGCCCCCCATACAAGTACCTGTCCCAAGCACAGCTCAGGGGGAGGATGTACCAGGACAAGGCCAAGGGTGACCGGCATACCAAGCTCACCCTGTCCCTTGATGTCCCCACTAACATCATGAACATCCTCTTCAACATCGCCAAGGCCAAGAACTTGCGAGCCAAGGCAGCTGCCAATGCCCATCTAATGGCACAGATTGGGCGGAAGAAGTAGAATCGAGGCCAGCAGGAGAGCGGCCCATCAAGGACAAGGACAGAGGTCAGGGTGGAGGGTGAGGGTTTGCCCACTCAACCAGTTTGTATTGTGTAGATGGTCCAGTTTTACAGGCTGCCTCCCAACTCAACCCCTCTGACCCTTTCCTGCCTCCAACCCAACTCCTTCCTTTGTACAATACACAAGTGTGTAGTGTTGTCCCACCTCCATGACTCGACACCATTAAGGTCTCTCCCTGTGTTCTGTGTCTCTTTTCTCCTCCCCCACACTTCTCCTTGAGGGTCCCATGGCTGAGAAGAGGACCCCCAGTGGTGCTCCTCTCCTCACCACCCACCAACCCCAGCCAAGACTGGAAGATGAGGAGACACACTGATTACCATCCCACCACTGAATCCCTTCCCTACTCTCCTGCTTCCATTAAAACCAGTGGCTTCTTGAACCCCTCTCTTGTTTCAGTTCTTCTCCCATCAGCCAGCTGCCTCTTAAACTCTTCTCAGAAAGGAAGGCAAATGAGGGAGAACACAAAATGAGGCAATTCCCCATCTCTCCCAGGATGTGAATGGCTCTTGGAGGCTGTAGGGAGAGTAAAGAAGAGCTTGGGAGAGATCAAACAGGCAGGACTCTGTCAGCTGTCATTTAATCTAGAGCCATCTTCATGGCCCTGGTCCCACCCAAGGGGCACAGCCAGGGGTCTGCTGCCAAGATGGCACCTGGGCTAGACAGGAGAGGGAGCTTTCAGTTATCCCTCTTGGGAAGCCCCACATCCTCCATGGCCTGCTAGGGCATTGGGCCACAAAGCATTTAATGGGCGCTCCCTGAACCCACAGTAACTGCCCAGCATGGTGCTGGGCACCTGGGAGATACTGATGTGCGAGGCAAGGCCTCTGTCCTCCATGAGTCAACATCTAAACAAATAGACGAAACCAAAATGAAAAAAAAGCAAATACCTCCGTGGAATATGTAAGTTATGAATTACAAAGCAACAGCAATTAGTATAAAGAATATATGAGGAATTCAGAGATGAGAGAGTCTAATATGAGTAAAAGTTCACTAACAACAGACATCAGCAAGTACCCTGATGGCCTGATGGCCTCCAGCAGCAGAGCCCTGGGGCCAGATTCCCAGAAAGGGACTGTGGTTCCCCTCTCTTCGGCCGGTGGTAAGTCATAAATACATAAAATGAATTTCTGCGTGGTGGAATCAACAACCTACTCACACACCAGTAGCTAACAGTACCGCCAGCAGCAGCAGCAAAGTCAAAATACAAATGAATGACAAATTTGGAAAAATATTTGCCACTCATATAAAAGATAAATGGTCTATTGATAAAATATAAAAAGAGCTACTAAAAATTAAGAAAAGAACAAAAAAGAAAAATAAGCAAGGAACTGAATAGGGTATTGACAAAATTCATCAGACCATTAAAGTTCTTAAAAGAAAATAAAATATACCAAATTTATAAAGGCAATATAAAATATTTAAGAATGTTTATCTAGGATTGCAAAGAGGACCAAAAATTCCTGTATATTCCCTTTAGAAGTGGTTCTTTAAGTTTGCTAGACTTAGCAATAATAAGATTTACACGCTGACCTGAAAAGTTTATGAAATAATTTGTTGTTTTATCTTAACCTCAGTAGGTTACTAATTGCTAAAAACAATAGAAAAACCTGTAAATGGTCTTTTCTGCTCGTGACAATGCACACACACACACACAGGCACAAAAACGCCCTCCAGACCCGCAACATTTCAACAAATGAGCAACTGAGCAGTTATTTAAGCATTTCACCAGTGCCCTCTAGTGTCTGAAGAGAGAAACAATACATGTACATAAAAAAATATTTTTCAAGCACTAAGTAAAAGCCTAATAAAAGTTCAAAGCACTATGTAGGATATGCACATGAAAAAATGTTTCATCACTGAGTATTTACAAAACAGAGTAAGGCATAGTTTTGTAGGTTTATAGTTGTGTGTATAGAAAACAATACAATAATTAATAAATAATAATACAATTAACTGTGTTTCACATACCTACAACTGTAAACCTACTTTGCCCCTTGGTTCCTAGAGTGGGAGTAAATAGATAGTACAGATTGCTCAAAGAGCAAAGCTTTGAGCTTGGTAGCTCAAAGAGGCACAAGGAAGAAGAGTCCCAAGCAGCTACATGACAGGTGGCATCTGAACTGGGTTTGCAGTAAGAATTACAGCCCAGGGTCCCACAGGAAATGAGAGACAGCAATGAGAAGGAACAAGGCATAGGAGAGAGAGAAGAATCTATGCTGAGAAGTGGGGAGAGTCTAGTTTGAATGGAATGCATGACAGCAAAGGAGAGGATGGGATTGGAAATTTAAGCTGTAACTAGTGGTAACAGGCTCTGCATGTCACATGCAGGAGTTTACGCTTTATGCCTAAAACAATGGGGAATCATTAAAACCTTTTGTAAGGAGCAGAATAATCCAAGCTGTGCTAATGATGTTCTGAATAATCCAATCAGAACATTCAGTCACAGAGTAGTGAGTAGGATGGATCAGGAAGACAAAGTGAGAAGCAGAAAAACATTTAGATACAAGCGTGCTAGGGACTGGGAAAGGATTTGATGACCTGAGCTAGAATGGCGTCAACAGGAAGAAAAAGGGAGAGATTCTGAGCCCTGGCTAGTATGGCTCAGTTGGTTGGAGCATTGTCCCATAAACCAAACGGCAGCAGGTCGGATTCCTGGTCAGGGCAGGGCACATGCCCAGGTTGCGGGTTCAATCCCTGGTTTTGGCATGTACAAGAAAGCAACAAATCAATGTTTCTATGTTTCTCTCTCTCTTTCTCTCTCTCTCTCTCCCCCCTTCCCTCCCTCTCTCTCTAAGGGAAATTTTTAAAAATATCCTCAGGTGAGGGTTGAAAAAAATTAAAAAGAAGAGAGAGAGCAGTCAAAAATGTTGGTGTTGCTTAGACTCTGCTTAACTGGGGAGATGATGACATAAAAAAGACAGAACACCAAAGGAAGAGCAGGTTTCTTTGGAGGAAAATGATGTTTTTCTTGGCAGAAATTAAATGTAGTGTAGGCAAAACATCTGGGAGGACAGGGTCAGTATGTTAGGGAGAAATTCCAGTATAAAGCTCAAGAGAGAACGAAAATCACAGTACCCATGTAGAGCTGATGTGGTTATGATTAAGATAAAAACCAGAGAAGAGAATCAAGGGCGCCTTCACTGGGGGAAGATGATGGAGAAGAGGAGTCTGTGGAGATGTCTGACGAGGAGGAGAACCAAGCAGTGCCACAGCAAGCAAAGGAAAAGTTTCAAGAAAAAAATTAACAAATGCTTATAGTCAAGAAATCTGAAGGCTGGGAAAGTCATTGTTTTGATAAATCAGGTATGATCAGTGGTCTTCAAGACCATAGTTTCAGTAGAATGATGGGAGGTCACCAAATAACAAAGGCTAAAGAGTGAGCAGAAGATGAGTTGTAGGCAACATATGTATATTCCTTGGAAAAGTTTGATGGAGTGGAAAGATATGACAGTATGTTATAAGAGTAATAGAATCCAGAAAAGGGTGTTGGGTTTTTTTTTTTAATGAGGAGACCTTGACACTCAAGAAGAGAGAAGAAAAGAAGTCAATGGAGAAAAGGAGAAAGAACATACAAGAGAGGTTGCAGAACAAGGTCTTCTAGAAGAGTCAAGGGGAGGAGGTGCACAAATCCTAAGTGACCTTGGAAAGAAGAGGTCTTTCCTCTGGGATAGTAGAGGATATGTGAAGGTTCAAAATAATTTTAGGGGGAGATCAAAGAAGAACATAAGCTAAATAGGGAATGATTTAAATCAAGTAGGAAATAAGGTAAACTCCTTGTGATTTTCAATCTAATAAATACTAGGTACCAACTCCGTGCCTGACACCACAGAGACACAAATGAATAAGACAGTCCCTGACTCAAGATCACATTTAATTAGCACTGATACTCCTCAGGGCCATTTCAATCATTAGCTCAGGTGATCTCACTCTTTAAGGAAGAAATGGCAAATATTCCCTCTCAACTCCAGATCCACATTACGAAAGAGTAAAGGCAGGTATTTTGTCAGAAGGAAAATGATGCCAGGTGGAAGTATGGTGATGCAAGAAGGAAAGAAGGGTAAGAGTGAGGGAAAATCTAAGCAAACATCTAGTGTTTAAAAAGCACACTAATAATCAACATTTTGTAGGGTTTAAAATATGTATGGCATTAAAGTACAAGGTAAAAAATGCACAAAAGGCAAGATAGTAAATGAAGTTGAAGAGTCCTATGGTCTTTTCATGGCCCAGCAGTGGTAAAAACACTAATGCATGCCAGTAAGTCAAGTTTGAATGTTGTAATTTTTAGGGTATCCACTAAAATATTTTAATGAATATTTAATAAATGAATAGAGAGGTAATGAATAATAAAGAAAAATGTTTGGTAAATCTCATATCTACGTATGGCATGGTACAGGTAGCATCACAAATTAATCAATTCTTAGACTCACAAAGTCTTGGAACTGGAAAGGGTCTTATAAATAACCTTGTCCAAGATAAGGCTATTAAGATATGGGGCAGCTAAGTGTATATGTCAAGATCACATAATTATAATAGTGTCTTGAATGGGATCCGTCTTTCCTAATATCTAGTGAAATATTTCTTTCATGTTACATCTTCCCTTTTATGGTGACAAATTTGATTAAAAGAAACAGCCTAAAGAAAAGTATTTGAGTCTTGATAAATAATCTCTAGGAAACCTAACCCTAAAACACACAGGTATGTGAAGTGTCCATAGTACTTAGGTCATCAAATAGCTTTATTTACAGTTGAATAAGATAGATAAGATTTTTAAATGCAAACATGAAAAACATAGGTTAACTGAAAAAATAGTGTCCCCCCAGTAATTTGGATACCAGTATAGGTTCCTTCAAGTGTTGAAGGTTTTCTTCCACACTTAAATAAAGAGCCAGACAGTCCACTATTAGTCTGCATTGGGTTTGATGAGAGTAACAGGTTCACCAAATCACTCCCTTTATTGGGAGAAAAAACATACGTTTTTTAACTGTCCTCCAAATGTTTGATCGATCACAGCAAATCAGAGGTGAGAGTGAGAGTCATATTCATTACTCTGTTACTATACTGGAAGTCCTGCATGCATCTTAGGATTAACTGTCCTTGTTCCCAAGGAACCCCGGTATGATTATAGTGTAGGTGTCAGCATAGATTGAGCCCTTGGTATAGGGCCTTTGGAAGCCAAGGCCAAAGAAGGTCCAGCCAAATACGCTGAGATCTGAGGACTGAGCAAAAACTCGCTGAGAGTTGTGTGGGCTGGAAAACCGTCTCTTCACAGGTATTGACAAATACCTAAATACCATTTCCACCAAACCTGTGGTCGTTGGTCTCCGTGGTGACAATGGTTGGAGTTGAAAACAGGCAATACAGTACATCGCTCAAATGGAGCTCTTTGGCAGCCACACCTCAGGGCAGGGATTTGGGTGTGTAGAAACAGCTACGAGGAACATGTGAAAGATGGAGCAGCAGTTCTGGGGGCCAGGTGGCACATGGCAGAAGGTGGCAGCATTGCAGTTTGGTAAATCTCATGATAATACACACAACTTTACACCTTCAGCCAAGGTTATAGGGCCTACCGGGACCAAAAGCACTGACCGTGTCCGGGCCAAGAGAGAATACCACTGGAGGACCAAGGCTGAAAGGTAAACACCACCGATGAATGAGTCACCTGAAAACTGTCTTCCATCGCTCAGGAGCAACACCGGCCCAAGCAAGCACCTTTGCAGTATCTATTTCATCTAATTCCAACTATTAGGATAAATAAACATGATGGATTTTAAAAATCTGGCTAGTGATTTTAATGCATTTATAGTTTTTTTCATTTTAAATTATAACTCATTTGAAAATGGGTTACTACCAAGCAGTAATACTGTTTAATACCAAAAATTAATTCCATTAAGTGTTTATTTTTTTAAAGATTTTATTATTCATTTTTAGAGAGAGGAGAAGGTAGAGAGGAAGAGAGGGAGAAACATTGGTGTGTGAGAGAAACATCAATTGGCTGCCTCTCACATGCCTCCAACAGGGGACCTGGCCCACAACCCAGGCATGTGCCCTGACCAGGAATAGAACCGGCAATCTTTTAGTTCACAGGCCAGCATCCAACCCACTGAGCCACACCAACCAGGGCCATTAAGTGTTTTTTTAAAACTTCAAATCCTCAGACCACCCTGCCTTCAATCCCCAGGGTTTCTCATTTAGCAAGTGCATAGTGAAGCTTAAGAATCTATATTTTTTTTCCTAAACTTCTGAAATGGTTCTGATATAGGGTTCTGTGGGCCACGATTTGAGAACACGTCATCAAGGAAGGAAAGCTGAAAGAGATCACTTTCACCTACAGGACCAACAGGACACACAGATTCAAATTTGTGAAAGACCCAAGAATATCTTTGTTTGTTTGTTTGTACAAAAAGCAAACTGAGACCTTAAGGCCCACATTGGGAAGGAAAAAACATCATACTGAAAATGCTCATTATTTAATCAATGTGCAAAGTATAGACATGGAGGAAACAACATTAATAATTAAAATGGTGCTGTGTTCCACCTCAGGTATAGTACAGGGTTTCATAGTGTCATGGTTGAAAAAGCAAAGAATATAGCCAGGTTTCCATTTGAAAAACAAAACAAAAATAATCATATGTAACTCAGAAAGGACTCCAAAGCTTGGAAGATTCACAGGTAGCAGTGCTGGACAAGAACAAATGTGCTCATTGTTAATACTGGCTGATTTAATTTAGTGTGGAACTTATGTTCTTGCTCGATTTGATTTCTTTCTTCTTCTAATCAAGGGAACTCTACCCACTAACTGTAGAATGTCTTAAAAAGTAAACATGGCACTTAACATTCATTTTCACCATCACATAGGCATCAGGAACTTTGCCCCACCTCCTCATAATCCTTCTCTAGAGCAGCCAGATCTTCCCTGGCCTCTAAAAACTGCTCTTCTTCCATGCCTTCTTTGATGTACCAATGTAGAAATGCCCTCTTGGCATACATGAGGTCAAACTTGTGATTCAGGCGGGCCCAGGCCTCTACAACTGCTGTGGTGTTGCTCAGCATGCAGACAGCCTGCTGGACCTTGGCCATTTCCCCCCCTGGCATCGCTGTGGGTGGTTGATTGTTGATGCCCACCTTGAAACCCGTTGGACACCAATCTACAAACTTAACAGAGTTTCTTGACTTCATGGCTGCAATTGCTGCATTCACATCCTTAGGAACCACATCCCCTCTGTAGAGTAGGCAGCAGGCCATGTACTTCCCCAGTTGAGGATCACACTTGACCAGTTGGTTGGAGAACTCAAAGCAAGCGGTGGTGATATCTGACACAGAGAAGTCCTTGTGGTAGGCACTGTCAGCAGAAATGATGGGGGCAAAGGCTGTCATGGGGAAATGTATCCTTGGGTAAGGTACTAGGTTGGTCTGGAATTCATTTAAGTCCACATTCAAGGACCCTTCAAACCGGAGGGAAGCAGTAATGGAAGATACTGCCTGACTTATCAACCTATTAATGACGGTGTAAGAGGGGCGTTCAACGCCAAGTTTATGATGGCATATGTCATAGAGGGCCTCATTGTCCACCATGAAGGTACAGTCTGAGTGCTCTAATGTGAAATGGGTGGTGAGGATGGAGTTATAAGGTTCTACTACAGCAGTGGAGATCCTGGGGGCTGGATAGACAGAGAACTCCAATTTAGTCTTCCTGCCATATTGTACCGAGAGCTGCTCCATTAAGAGCGATGTAAATCCTGATCCAGTGCCTCCGCCAAAGCTTCGGAAAATCAAAAATCCCTGCAGTCCACTGCACTGCTCTGCCTGGGAAAGGAAACAAGATGTCGGAACTCAGCCAAATAAACCAAGACGCAGTGGTTCCCAAAACAAACCAAAACTTTCGTGAAGGACTGATTTACCATTATCAACTGTACAACAAACATATTCATTTTGAAACATACTTGAGTGGTTACTTCTGAGGTGGCAAAGCACTATAGAGATTTACTGTAAGTAAAGCGTAAATATTCAACTGTCTTTTGCTACCCTCCATAATTATATCTGTATGAGATCTAAAGCAAGGTCCCTACAATAACAAAGAAAATGACTAGCAAAACATTGAAGCAACATAGTTTTCCCCCGTAGTAAATGACGGGCCTAAATTTGTATGTCTAGTCAGTCTACTGGCTAGTATAAAGGCATTGCATTACCTAGTGATTATGGCAAACGCCAAAACATGTCCTCAACAAAGGGTTTTCCAGACACATGTCCTTAAAGCATTAACTGACAGTAAATAGAGTAACTAATCTTCAGGTAGGACGTGCCTCCTGTTAACTTTACAAATAGTGGTTACTATTGGAAAATTACAAGTTTTAGGGTGCCTTAGAACTCTCTGATAACAAGATAAACCACGAGTCAGCAGAAGCCAAGGGTAGATGGGGACTAATGATTAAAGAAGAGGAAATCCTGGCGTTTGCAAACGTGGAGGAACCTTGCGGGAATTATGCTAAGTGAGATAAGTCAGACAGAGAAAGACAAATATTGTATCATCTCACTCTTATACGGAATCCAAATAAGCCAAACACGTAGAAATGAAGGGTAGAATAGTGGTTGCTGAGCAGTGGGCCAGGGGGCGGGCAGGGGGAGATTTTGGTTGAAGGGTACAAACTTTCAGAAGATAAAGTCAAGATCCAGGCCTCCAATGTCCAGCATGGTGACCATAGTTAACGATATGTATTGTTTACTTGAAAGTTGCTAGGAGAGTAGATCTTAAATGTCTTCACCGCAAAATTTTTAAACAGGTAATTATGTGAGGGGATAGAACTATTAACTAATCCTATTGTGGTATACCTTAAATTTATACATTGTATGTCAATTACATCTCAATAAAGCAGGGGGAAATAAAATATTTCCTTAATAAATCATTTTTTAAAAAATAGAAAATGGGGCTATACAGAAAGTGTGAGGGCGTGGCTTTTCCTACATAGCACAGTGTGAACAAAGCCCACATCACATCAGCACACCTCCCAGCTCTGAGCATGGCAGGAGGCTCCAAGGAGAGAGGTTAGGTGGTGATTATGTTGGTGGTAGAACTGCTGGTGATGCTTCGGAGGTGTCCTGCAGAATCCCAGGTGCTCAGGCACACTTCCCCCAACCCAGCTGAGGAGAGGAGAGCCACTTGCCAGCTTTCGGATTCTCTCTAGCACAAGGTCGATGATCTCTGAACCCAGAGAGTAGTGGCCTCGGGCGTAGTTATTTGCAGCATCCTCCTTCCCGTTAATGAGCTGTTCTGGGTGGAAGAGTGAGCGATACTTGCCTGTTCGAATCCCATCTGCAGAGGGAAAAGTAGGTCAGCCACTCCACTCCATCAACTGCTAGCCCCCTGCTAATTCTCACACAGCCCTGGACCAGGACCCCTCTCCTCTCCCAGTGTTGTGCTAAAGCAATGGGTTTAAACTGCCAACTTGGCCTTCGTTAGTCTAGGAAAAGGTATAACTATTTCCACACAACTTGAAAGTATGTTTTTCCATCATATACCCTCTATTCACTTCTTAGAGATGCCATAACAAATTACAACAACCTGGGTGGCTTAAAACAAGAGTAATTTATTCAGTAGGCCAGCAGCCTAAAAGCAAGGTGTTGGCAGAGTCAATTTGTTCCAAAGGCTCTGAGGGAGAATCTGCTTCGCGCCTGTCTCCAAGCTCGGATGACTGTGACAGTTCCTAGGGTTCCTTGGCTGGCAGCTGCATCACGCCAGTCTCTGCCTCCATCATGCATGCCCTTTCCCCTGGGTGTTCACTCTTCTTACAAGGATACAGATCATTGGACCTAGGACACCCTAATCCAGTATGATGTCATCTTATCTCTAAATGAAGTCATATTCTGGGGTTCCGAGTGGACATAGATTTTTAGGAGACACTTTTTAACCCACCACACATCCTGTGGCACTTTGGCATTTTAAAACAAGTATTTCTTAATCCACAAAGAGCCAACAGTGTGCTGGAAAAGTATGAGAGTATACCAATGTAAATTATTACTAGTATACTTTAAAGAAGCTTTAACAAAGAAGGTGTGGCATGCTCAAATGCCCACAGGATTCAAATACAGTTAACATAATGCATGTGTCAGGTAAATTGGTGGTAAGATGTTGACAGTATCCAATATGACCAAGTGCAACCCTTGCCTGGTTTCATTGCCTTTTAAAACCCTGGGCAGCATATGAAACACAGTATGTCAGAGGCCCATGTCCCACTCCCCTACCTTAGAGTTACCCAAATAGCATGACTCCTAAAGAATTATGCAGTGGTGTTTGAGGGTTAAGCAGGCTTTCGGAATGTTGCGCTGGTTACAGTGTGCTGCTGCATTGCAGTACTTGTAAAGAGCATGTGTTCACGAATTAATATCCTACATTCATATCCTGCCTTCCTCACTTAGCTATAGAGCAAGTACTTAAGTCTCGAGCCTCAATTATTTCACCTCACAAATAAGGATAATAACAAGACCTACCCCACTGAGTTATTGTGAGGCTTAAATGAGATCATAGGGCATGATGCATGGCCCATTAAACAAGAATCATAAATAATAATGATAAATTTGGCTTCACAACATGCATTTATGCAGATTCATCTTACTATATACATCTTTGGCCTTAGCACCAGACAAGCATAGTTAGTCATAGAAACTCACTGCCTTAAAGGGAATGAAGTTGGGGGTGTACTTCACATGGCTTAACTTCATTCATTTATTTAGTGGTGTATTAACTATTTTACATTTTATTCTTCACTCAATTATGCTGCTTTCTGTTCAAAGAGAATGGCTTTATGAGAAGGCAAACCTAGAATCACAGAAGTTCAACCCTGAATAACTCAATTATCTAAGACAAGTTCTATAACCTTCCCAAGATGTAGTTTCCTCATCTATAAACAGATGCCAACAATGTTTCCTAATGGAGTTGTTGAAAGATCACTTGGGCCTCCCTAGCTGACACTACATAATCCTGTTTATATGGACTGTATAATCTAACAGTCCCACCCACTGGTCGTTGATTTGTTTGTTTTGATTGTGGCCCTGGTAAAGTACACTAGAACCTAAACCTTATCTTACCTATAACAGTTGGCTCTAGGTCAATGAAGAGTGTTCTGGGCACGTGCTTCCCAGCTCTTGTCTCACAAAAGAAGGTTTCAAAAGCGGCATCCTTATGCTCCATTTCAGCAACTCCCAACTGATCCTTTTTACTGTTGAGAAGAAAGCCATCCGGATGGATTCCATGTTCCAGGCAATAGAGTTCCCAGCAAGCATCCCCAATCTGGACACCAGCTTGGCCCACGTGAATGGAAAGGCACTCCCTCTGAAATAAGCCGGAATGAGTTAGAACTGAGCAGGCCTCTTTAGATCTCACAGGCCGCGTCACTCAGCAGCACTTCTTACAACTGACAGAGACCAGCTAGCTTATGCCAATGGGAGAAATTTATTATGAGGCAAATTGGGAGTATCTCGTGCAAATCAAAAACCAGGATACAGGTAAGCTTTAGGAACAACTGAACCAAGGACTTTGATTCCTTTAAGAGGTTTCTTTCAATAACATAAATTAGGTACCTATTGTGGAATTGCTTAAGAATGAATCAAGAAAAATATACACACAAAAATCAAGCTATCTTACCTAGAAAAAAATTAGCTAGTTATCAGAAAGAATAAAACAAATATCACTGTTTTATTACACACAAAATCAAGCTATCTTACCCAGAAAAAATTAGCTAGTTTCAGAAAGAATAAAACAAATATCACTGTATAGACTTGACACATATTAAAACCCATAACAGATAAATTAATGATGTTATCTTTTCATATCTTGAGAATAGCAAGCAACACTTGCTATTCATGTGGGCTCTAACAGTAAGGATGTTCTAAGCTTAAAAGTAGTGAAAAATTTACCAAGGAAACAAGCAATAGATTTAACGACCCAGATATACATAAGATAATTTTTATATACACTGATTTTTTTAAAGCCCTTGAGATATCTACTACATAAATAGGCAAATGGCATCAACAAACAATTACAAAAGAAAGAAATAACCTAAAAATGCCAAGATTTATGTACAATGGCATTCACAATATTATAATTTATAAGAGTGAAAAACAAGGACCAATCTACTTAATCATTCACCTATTGTTGACCATTTAAAGGAAGGTACCTCAATACAATAGCATGGTATGCAAGCCTCAAATATTTACCCAAAAAATGTATGACATGGAAAATGTTTATGACAAAATATTAACTACTAATTACATGTTACAGAAGTTATATAGTGTATGATGTCAAATACATTTAAAAATATAGAAAGCATATTTTTAAAATACATCAAAATGTAATTATAGTTATATCTGATAGTGATTTTTTTTCTTGTTTTAAACCTTACTGTTTTCCTTCACCATCATCAGCCTCTACTCTCCTAATCCATTTTTAAATCACTATTCACATTTTTTAAAAGTCAAACAACCTTTTTATTTATTGAGTAGACACTATCTACTCATCTAAAGAGATAAAAAGAAAGAATCCTAAAAATCCAAAGTGACAGCAACTGCTGATTTTAATATAGTTGAGTTTTGAGTGCAGGTGGTCATGGGACAAGTCTAAGCAGGGCTCTTACAGGGTGATAAGCCTGTTTGTGCATCTAGGGGCCCCTCAAGCTGTTTGCCTGATAAGCTCTTAGGCAACCCTGCCTTGGTACTGTCCCAAGGTCTGATATTCAACTACAAACTTCTGGTCAGAGGAAGGAAGGGAGCCCTAGCCGGTCACACCCCTGCAATCAGACTCGGACTCTATCCTCACTCAGCACGTCAAGCCTTGTACTTTGCCTCCTTGATTTACAAGTCATAACACAGCCCTCTTTGCTTTATGAGAAATTCAAGCTCACTAATTGAATACTTCCCTTTTATTTCTTCTCTGTACAACTGTCAGTTTCTCCTGACAAAGGCTGTGAACTTGACTTAGAAAGCACTTCACTTAGTACCAACCAATATTCCAAACTCTCGGGAACATAAAAATCAAAACACCACATTCCACCATAAAGAGCCTCCTCACAACTCTACCTTTAAAGTCCCGTTGGACTTTAAAATGATCTCAGTACAATAGCTGCTACAATCAGATCAAGATTCATCTAAATCCCTAGATTTAGGTAAAAATTTAAAAGTAGGGAAGGGGAATTCATTGTTTCCACAACATGAAAACTACTTACATGTAGATTTTTCTCACAGCATCCTTCCTTAGCTGTTGACCACCCCAGTCCACATTGGATACACACATGGCATTTGCTCACAATAATCACACATACAAAAAATCACCAACATAAAAAACAATTGCTGCCCTGGCCAGTGTGGCTCATTTTGGTTGGGGCATCGTCCCATAACCAAAAGATTGCGAGTTCGATTCCTGGTCAGGGCACATACCTAGGTGTGCGGGTTTGGTCCCCAGTCAGGGTGTGTGTGGTCCCCAGTCCGGGCACTGTCGGGAGCTACCCAATCGATGCTTCTCTCTTGCATCGACGTTTCTCTCTTTCCCTTCCTCTCTCTAAAAAGCAATAAAAAAGTGTCCTCAGGTAAGGATAAAATTTTTTTTTCATTTTTAAATTGCTGCTCTGTGGCCTGTTACCCAAATGGTTCAGACATAGGAGCAGCACTGTCTTTTTCGAACTCAGCAGGAACATTTGGCCCAACAAGGACCAACCTTGTCCTTACCGGTTTGAGAAGCAGCTGAATCTATAACATAACTGTGTCCCAGGGTACAAAATGCTATTTTCACTTTATTCCTCTCTTAGCTTTTTCCTCCTTCCCAAACTATCTGTTAAAATATTAACCAAACTATAAAATAACAGAAGATTATAAAATGCCCACTGAATGTCAATATTGTAAGTCAGAGCACATTAATATATGGTTATAAGAAATAATACAGAAGATCTCCTGTACCTCTTACCCATTTCCCCCAACGGAAATATCTTGCAAGATTATAGTAAATATCATACCCAGAATGCCGAATTAATACAGTCGACACATTTCCATTACCATGAGGATCCCTCATGTAGGAAGACAATTTTAAGAGCAAAACCATTTAAACACCCTTAAAATGTTAGACAGAGAGTCCAATGGGGTGAGAAGATCAAAGATGAAAAAGCAGTTTGAAAGGTTACTTCCATTTCAAAAGTAAAAATTCTGAGAAACTGAAATTACTGTGATTGAAACATACAGATTGAAGGGAAAGTAGATCTTAAAAGGTGGTCCCCAAAGGACTAAACTCAAGCGAGAACAAAGAAGATGTTCATGCACTTTACCTGCCACACACTTAAAAGATCAGCAACAGTAACCTGGGTCTGGAGTCCCCAGAAACTCTAAAACCACAACTGAAGGCGAAGTAATTGATTTCTACAGAAAAATCAGCACACCAGGTCTAAAACCAATGCAAAAACTAAAGGAAGCAGTGGTTCATGTTTCAGCAGTTCAGTTAAAGGCAATGAATGCCTGCATATTAACTATGCTTTTGCTAAAAGCAGCAAAAACGAGCTGAATAGAGAAGAGCTTATTTAAATCTGCTTCAAACATGGATGTTAAAAGAAACAAATGGTTCTTTAAAAACTTCTTTTCTCATATCAAGAATTTATTAAGAATTGCTTGGTAAGGAAGAGGGCTAAATATGATCAGTAAAATTTGCTACAACACCAAAGCAACACCGTCAACAAGGTACAAGCACAGTAGTCACTTACCATGCTGAGCTGAAGGTGCCCCCTGGTAATGAGTGACAGAGTGTGCCCAGGTGAGCCTTATCACAGTGCAGGAAGTGACTCCACCTGAGGGCTGAGCTGCTGACTTCACGTAAAGCAGCACACCTCTTCAGTTTTTCAGCTGCTGACTCACAAATTAGCTGTGGTGGCCTGAACACCCTGAGATAGAGCTGTGATAAACTGAGATTTGCAAAGAAATCAGAAGAAAATGAGAAAAATCTCTTCTGTAATGTAATTTTTTTTAAGTAACTCTCTCTTTGAAAAACTAAGTCTTAAAAGAAAAAAGTTTCAAGTAGTAATAATTGGAATTTCGAGTCCGGAGAAGTCTTCTGATGCTATAGTTTTATATCAACGTGGCTAGCCTATAGTGCCCAGTGATTCAATCAAACACTAATCTAGGTAATTGCTGTGAAGGCAGTGGTTAACACTGACAATCACTTCACCCTAAGTAAATATTGCCCTTGGTAATGTGGGAGGGCCTCATCTAATCAGTTGAAAGACGTTAAAAGCAAAAGAGCATGTGTTGCAACCAATCAAAGCCAGGCAGATCCTCTCTTGCCTCCAGGAGACGGAAGAAAATGCACGGAGTCGGAGTCGTGGGGATGCTTGACATGCCTTTATTCACGGGTGGGTGAGCCACACTCGCTACAATCTGTGTGTGGTAGCCAGTGTGTTGGAAGATGTGTCTAACCAGTGGGAAGCCCCTACTTGTTTAAGTACTACAGGGGAACAAAGCCAGAGAACTGCCAAAACATTACATAGCATGACATAGTTCTGAGCATGCAAGCCCTCCTCATGTTATGGGAACAGTTTAACGGACCTAGTCTCAAGGCTATGAGAACACTGGTTATCAGGTCCCTCCAAGGCTATGGGAGCACCGCACCCCTTAGTTACCCAGCACCTGGGCAAGGAAGCCAGATGGCCTCCACTTACCCTACAGAGCAGCTTTAGCTTCAGTATGCAAATTGCCAGTCTCACCCATCAATTTCAGACTTTATAGCACCCACAATCACATAAACCAATTACCTGAAATAAATTTCCATACATAAATACACTATTCTATTAACTCATACATATATAAATCTCCACATACACACACACACACACACACACACAAATAAAGAGGTCTTAAAAGAAAAAAGTATGGCCCTGACTGGTCTGGCTCATTTGGTTGGGCATCATCCTGCAAAGTGAAAGATCGCCAGTTCAATTTGCTGTCAGGGCACATGCCAAGGTGGCAGGTTTGGTCCCTGGTCAGGACATGTATAAGAGGCTGCTGATCGATATATCTCTATCACATGGATGTTTCTTTCCCTCTCTTTCTCCCTCCCTTCCCCTCTCTAAAAAAAAAAAAAAAGTATGTGTGTGTATATATTGCAAGTATAAATGTGTGGTGTCTTATTTCACTTAAAATAATGCTCTCCAGTTCCATCCATGCTGTCTCAAAGGGTAGGAGGTCCTTCTTTCTTTCTGCTGCGTAGTATATCATTGTGTAAATGGACCACAGTTTTTGATCCATTCATTTACTGGTGGGCACTTAGGTTGCCTCCAGCACTTGGCTATTATAAAGTGTACTGCTATGAACATTGGGGTGCATAGGTTCTTTTGGACTGGTGTTTCAGGGTTCTTAGGGTATAATCCCAGCAATGGATGATCTCACCTATAAGTGGAACCTGATCAACAAAACAAACAAGCAAGCAAAATATAACCAGAGATATTGAAATTAAGAACAAACTGACAGTAACCAGAGGGAAGGTAGGAGGGGGAAATGGGGTGGGGAGAGGGAAAGGGTTTTCAGGAACAACTATGAAGGATGTGTGGACAAAACCTAGGGTGGGGTGTGGGATCAGGGGAGGGAGGCAGGGATGGCTGGGGTTGGGGGTAATGGTAGAGGGAAAATGGAGACAACGGTACATGAACTACAATAAAAAAATAAATAAAAGCGTGGTGTTAGATTAGGAATTCCTTTCTTTTCAAAGTTCTTTTCTTAAGTACTTTTTAATGCAGAACAGTCAATTCACTGGCTAAGTAATGAGAAAAGGAAAACCTAAGCAAGAAATTCTTTTTTATTGTATTTTTTCTATTACCATTTTTCTCCCTTATACCCACCCTTCCTCCAATCACCACCGTTGTCCATGTCCATGAGTCCTTTTCCCTTTCCGCTGGATCCCTCCACCCCCTACCCTCCATAACTGTCATCTTGCTCTCTATAAGTTTGCCTCTATTATTTGCTTGTTCATTAGATTCCACATATGAGTGAAATCATATGGTAGTTGCCTTTCTCTGACTGGCTTATTTCACTTAAAATAATGTTCACCAGGTCCAACCATGCTGTCACAAAGGATAAAATTTTCTTCCTTTTTATGGCCAAGAGGTTACAATTGTACAAATGTCCCATAGTTGTTTTATTAACTCTTCTACTGCAAGATTCTTGTTTTAAAAAAATCTTCAGCTCTGAGAAATAATTCTGATGGATGTATTGACATTTCTGAGGTTATCTTTGCTAATTCTCTGTTGGCAGCTCTTGCTGCATCAACCCAAATCACTTTCTGTTGTCATTCCCACACCCACAATGACAGCATTTCTCCCTTTTCCCTTCTCGATCTTCCTCTTCTGTTACTAACATAATTTAGTATTTTAAAGCCTCAGTGGGCTCTTCATAAGACAGTCTAAGCATAAAACAAACTACTGTATTTTGCCACGTATAACATATACCCACGTTTTTGTGCACATTATACATGGGATTATGTAATCATTATATCCATGTATAATGTACATCCTCATTTTTCCCTCAAAAATTTGATCAAAAAGTGTGCATTATACATGACAAAATATGGGTAGTCTCAATCTACTTCTAATTAATAGTGCTTTTTCTGGCCACACATTTTTCTTCTCATGTTTTATCCTCCCCCTTATACTTTATAGCTAACACACCAGTTTTGAATTTTTCTGGGTTTTTTTCCACTGGAATATCTGAAAGCAAACCTATATAGTAAATAGAACTGATAAATAGATGCAAGAAAATAGATGCATACATACATACAATAGATTTTTAGGAACAACACATACAGTAGATTTCAGCCTGAAGGTTGATCCCACACACAAACAGGCCAATAGAAATCAAGACTCAATTACAACAGGAGGGCCCACATAACCCACAAAAAGGACATTTTTGGAGCACCCAGCTCAGGTGATCAAGGAGACTGCACAATTGGGTCCAAAAGGACACTTATTACATAAAGTCACCCTACCAAGTCTGGAGATCATAGAAGACCTACCTCATACATAGAATCAAACACAGAGAGGCAGCCAAATTGGGAAGTCAAAAAAGTCCCCAAATGAAAATTCAGGAGAAATCTCCAGAAAAAGAGCTAAATAAAATGGAGGCAAGTAATTTACCAGATATAGAGTTTTTTAAAAAAAAGGTTATAAAGATTCTCAAGAAACTAAGTGAGAATCTCAACAAAGATACATAGCAAGTATAAAAAATGACATAGAAACCATTTTTAAAAAGTCTGAAATGAAGGATACACTAGAAGTAATAAACAGCAGCAAAATAAAAAAAAACAATTAAAAAAATAAGGATAGTTTAGGAGCCTTTAGAAAAATATGAAGCATAACAACATCTGCATTATAGGGGTACCAGAAGTAGAAGACAAGGAGGAAAAAATTGAAAACCTATTGGAAGAAATAACGACTGAAAACTTCTCTAACCTGATGAAGGAAAAATATACCCAAGTCCAGGAAGCACAGAGAGTCCCAAACAAGATAAACACAAAGACACATGATAATTAAAATGGCAAAGGTTAAAGACAAAGAAAGAATCTTAAAAGCAGCAAGAAAAAGACAGTTACCTACGGGGGGGCTCCCATAATACTCTCAGCTGATTTCTCAACAGAAACATTTCAGGCTAGAAGAGACTGGCATGAAGTATTCAAAGTGATATAAAGCAAGGACCTACAACCAAGACCACTCAGCAAGGCTATCCTTTAAAATTGAAGGAAAAATAGAGTTTCCAAGAGAAGAAAAAGCTAACGGAGTTTGTTACCACCAAACATGATTTACAAGAAACATTAAAAGGTCTTGGAAGAGAAGAAGGAGGGGGAGGGGGAGGAGGAACCAGAGGAACATAGCTAAAAGAATAATATGACAATAAGTACGTACCTATCAATGGTCACTTAAAATGTAAATGGCTTAAATACTCCAGTCAAAAGAAATAGGGTAGCTGAATAGATAAGAAAAGAGACCCATATAAATGCTGTCTACAAAAGATGTTCCTCAGAATGAAAAATACACATAGACTAAAAGTAAAGGGACAGAAAAAGATATTTATTGAAAATGAAAATGAAAAAATAGCTGGGGTAGCGATACTTATATCTGAAAAAGTAGACTTTAAAAGAAAGGCTATAGTAAAAGACAAAGAAGGACATAATGATAAAGGGAGCAAATCCAGTAAGAAGATATAACCCTTGTTCATGCACCCAACACAGGAGCACTAAACGTAAAAAGCAAATTTTGATGGACATAAAGGGAAAGATCAACAGTAAAACCTTGGACATATTAGGGAATTTTAACACACTATTGACATCAATGGATAGATATCCCAGAGAGAAAATTAACAAGGAAATCACAGCCTTATAGCACACTAAGACAAATAGATTTAATTGATATCTTCTGAGCATTTTATCCCAAAGCAACAGAAAATACATTCTTTTCAAGTGCACATGGTACATTTTCTAGGATAGGCCACATGTTAAGACACAAAACAAGTTTCAGCAATTTAAGAAGATTGAAATGATATCAAGCATCCTCTCTGACCATAATGTTATGAAATTAGAAATCAATCACAAGAAGAAACTGAAAAGCACCCAGACATGAAGTCTAAATAACATGTTACTAAACAATAAGTGGGTTAATAATGAGATCAAAGAAGAAATCAAAAGATACTTTGAAATAAATAAAATTAAGACACAACAACCCCCAAATTTGTATGCAAAGAGGACATACAGATGGCCAATAGACACGTGAAACGATACTCAATGTCACTAATTATCAGAGAGATGCAAATTAAAACCATAGTGACATATCACCTCACACCTGTCATAAAACTTTCATCAGTAAGTCAAGAAACGAGGGCTGGCGAGGATGAGGAGAAAAGGGAACCCCTTGCACTTTTGGTGGAAATGCAGATTGGTGCAGCCTCTGTTGAAAACAATATAGAGTTACCTCAAATAATTAAAAATGGAACTGCCTTATGACCCAGGGATTCCACTTCTGAGAATATATTTGAAGAAACCTGAAGCACTCATTCAAAAGAATATATGTAACCCTATGTTCATTGCAGCTTTATTGTAATAGCCAATATTTGGAAGCAGCCCAAGTGTCCATCAGCAGATGAGTAGATAAAGCAACTATGGGACATTTTCACAGTGGAACACTACTCAGCCATAAAAAAGGAGGAAATCTTACCTTTTGCAACAGCATGGATGAACTTGGAGATTATTATGCTAAGTGAAATAGGCCAGTCAGAGAAAGACAAATATCCTATGATTTCACTTATAGGATAGAATCTAATGAACAAAATAAAGTAACAAACAAAATAGAAACACTCACAGATAAAGAAAACAGACCAACAGCTCTCAGAGGAGAGAGGAATTGGGGGGCTGCAGGAAAAAGTTGAAGGTATTAACCAAAAAACAAAAGATACTCATATACACAGGCAACAGTGTGTTGATCACCAGAGGGAAAAGGGGATAGAAATGGTAGAAGAGGGTAAAGGGGGTATAAATGGCAACAGAAGAAGACTTGACTTTGGTGGTGAACACACAGTACAATATAGAAATGATGTGTTATAGAATGGTATGCCTGAAACCTATATAATTTTATTAACCATGTTACCCCAATAAATTCAATAAAATTTTTTAAAAAAGGTTTCCTTCATAAAATAAATTTATCATAAGTGGAAGCTTCCCATTGGCAGCTTAAGAAATCATAGCTTCCATATCTTTAAAGCATTCTTCTAATTCTTATTTTTCTGCAAAATATTAATATGAGAGTTTGATGAAAAAACTGAAATGTCTATGATGCAGAGTGATAAATCAGATTTTTCAAAGTGGCAGAAGAAAAAGAACATGGAGCTGGCAAGAGCTGCATCCCCAGCATTTTTCCTCTAAAACCCAAGATACATAAATTTGGTGAATACACTGTGACCTTACTGGTTGCTGAAACCAGCACATGTATCACTTGATAAACAGTTTTACGAAAATAGGGTTTGATTTATTTAGATAATGTAAGAGAATAAATTTTAGAATTGTTGATTTATATATTAATTGATATTAGTTTACTAGTTGATAAATATATTTAATGTCAACAGACATGATGAGTGGTATCGTTGCATATGGCCTAAGGTTTTAGAAAAAATATTTGAGGAAGTCCCCCAAAAGAATGTTTGCAAATCTATGGTTACTAGTCTATGATTGAAGAAATTTGGAAAATGTTTAGGTCTAATTAAGATAATGAGAATATCTTATCAAGAAGGGAAATCTAGACTCTAAAGATATGTGAAAGCTGAAGTTTAATCAATTACCTCAAGCCCTGCCCTGAAGAATTTGTTAATGGAGCGGGGCAGTTTACAAGAAGCTGGGATAACATGGATTCAGGGAACATACTGTTCTAGGCAGAGTGAGACATTGCTCTTGAGGGCAGGGCATTTGGACATCAGAAAGTCTGTATGTTAGAGAATCAAGACAGTTCACCAGACGTTTTCATGTCTTCAATGACCACCCCTCAGCATGGTCCAGTTCCCTTTGCTCTGCTTCTATAGTATCCAGCAATTTTCTGATTAAAATTTGTCTTCTATTTATTCTTTCCCTAGTATCTAGCACAAGGCCTGGCATAATGTAGTAGGAATTCAATAAATATTTGTGAATAATTGAACAAAATAGTAAGTTCCCAAGTGTCTAAAAATTGAAAAGAGGTGCTTTGCATAAAGCAACAGTATTCCAGTTACCAGGAAGAAATCCCTCCCCACTGAGAATCCCCACAGGAACAACAGGGGATTATCTAACATTTGGAAATTGATTACTACAAGTGCCCAGAGAATTGACTATCTCTAATTACACCAACAAAACCAGTTTCAAGAATTGTAGAAATAAGAGGCTCTAACTTCTAAAGTTCTCATCCAAGTATTGGGTTAAAGTGAAGTTGCTGTTTTAAAAGGTCAAATTTTGGCAATTTCACACAGCATGATCTAAATGTGTGTGTCCTATGAAGCTCTCTCTGAGTGGAGACCAACTCCTTAAACTGTGTGCCTGTGTCTTTTTTACCAAAACTGCTATAAAATCCATACTTAAATTTTAGGGAAGAAGGTAGGATAAGATAGGACACAGTGGTACTTAACTATAGGCATCTTACTCCCTAACTTCTTACCTTTTTAAAGCTAAAAAAAAGTGTTTTCCTTGTGTTACAAATGTAATGAAAGTGCCACATGATTTAAAAAGTTATAAATACAAGAAAAAAAATTTAATACCTAGTCTGACCATCTATAGAGATTTTAATACATTGATTTCATCTCTTTATTGTTTAATCTCTTATAATTCATAACTCTGAATATACTAAATATACCTCTATATCCCAGATTTTTATTTAAAAGTTATAATATACTATTCTGTTATGTGCTTCATAGTTCATTTTTATTGCCTGAAATATTCTCTCCAGTGCATTAACCATAATTAACCATTTCCCTGTCATTGTTTATTTAGATTGTCTTTATTTTCTGATACCATTAATATCTTCATTTTGTAGGGGAAACAAAACTTTACTTCTACTCTCTTAGGGTGCCTGGTTTAGCATGAGAGTTAAAATGACAGAAGACAGATTAACAGGAAAAAAACAGATTTTTATATGTACATGGAAGCCCTCATAGGAAAATGAAGACTCAAAGAAGGGGCAAAATCTTAATGCTTATGTACTAGGTCAAAGAAAGAGAGACAATTGGAGAAAATTATCCAAATATATGAAGACACCAAAGAAGAAGATAAGAACTTTTTAGTAAGGTCTGTTCGCACAGAATTCACTCTCCCTTGGCTCTCCCCATCTCTGGTTAGAAGAATGTTTCACTCCTGGTATATGGAAGGCAGCTTTCACACGGGAGTTTTATCTCCTACTTTCAAGAAGAAAAGGGAAGGTCAGAGTGCCCTTCTTGCACCGGGTGTTCTTCAAGTGCCTGTGTTAGCACTGGTGTTTAGCTGTATATTGAGAACAGAGAGCAAAAGGGACTTAGATATTGAGTTTCATAAAATGGGAAGCATAAGCCTGTTTGCTTGTTCAGCCAGGAAGTTGCAGTTTCTCACTCAAGGGGATTAAAGTATTTCTTTGCTAAGAGGATTAACACTCTTCCCTTCCCCTCCTCCAGTACCAGATTGTCAGGTAGGAGCATGGGAAGGTAGACGTATGTTCAACAGAAGTCAAAATGGTGCAGGAGGTGGTGCTGGACCACAGAGGACTGCCAGTCTAGCCTGGGGAAAGAAGAAATTGGTTGAGAGGTGGGCCCATCTAAAATCCACAAAAGTTTAGGAAGTTGATTGGTTCTTTTCAAAAGGCACCAGGTCTGTCCCACACTCAAGCTAATATACTCAGGGGACAAAAAAGCACTCCCTCCCTCTCTTTCTCACCTGGATGAGATGAGAAAGACTCACCCCATGCATTCACAAGTTCTCCCTTCCTAGCCCTGCTGTCCTACCTGCCATGACTCATGGCCATGCAATATCACATTCGGGCTCCAGGAGGGAGCCTGAAGTGGACTAGAGCCGGAAACACATACTAAGCTGGCTGGACCTGGCTGTACTTTAATATGGAGCAGAAACTCTGAACACTGGCTTTTTGTCTTGGCCTTGCTGAGAAGGCGGCTGGACTTTTTCCACAGCAGGACAAAGGGAGATAGGACATTGGAAACCCAGGGTGCAGCTTCTGTCTCCACACAAATAAACCATGCCATAGCACAATCTCCCACGTGTGGGTCTCTGAAGTGTTTTTCTTGTGATCTTGTGGAAGAACCTAATTCCCACCGACAACAGCTGTAGCTCAAAATAATTCTAATGACAAAGCAGCATATTTTGGGTAGCATATTCTGCCACCCTTCAATGTACATGTAGTTTTAGTACCTTGGATAGATTCCCATAAATAGAATCATAGTATCAACGGAGAGGTTAAAGCCTTGGACATATGAAATGCAATATATTTAAAATCAAAGAAGGTGCTCTTTAACAACTGTCTTTTTTATTTGAGAAGGCCCTTTGCTACCTTTGTCATTCTATTGCTGAGGGATAGAGATTGTCTTGGCCCCAACGGCAGACAGGAGGGCTCATAATTAGATTTTAATGGTTTCCTAGAGCAGCTCTAGGAATACATTTCCCTTAACTTTGGTAATTGGGAGTTATTTCACATGCATAATTGTTTCACATGAATAATTTAGCATATGTGACCAAAAAACAAACCTCATCTCAGGTCATTACTTTCAACCTCTCTTGTGTGGTGAAAGTCCTAATAGACAGGGAAATACGTATCGGGTCTTGGAGATTCAAGAATGCAGTCAGAATAAAACCCAAGGCCACCCAACCAATCTGCAGGTGTGTCCCTTCCAACACCTCTTCCCTGCTTGCGTTCCGGCGCGGGGACTGTGGGGAGCAGTACGGGTGAGAGATGGGGGGAGGGGCGGGACTCACGTTTCCTAGCAACCCACGCTGTCGCCTGATAGGCCGGTCACAGCGCGGCCACCATTTTCAAACCCCAGATGGTGGCGGCGACAGCTGCGGCGCTTTTCTGACAAACTTGTCTCGAGACAGAAGTACTTGGGCGCGGTGCCCGTCCCGGCGGGCTTCCCGGGCATCCGGCCACCGCCCCACCCCCATCAGCGCCATGGAGCCGGAGCTGGCGGCCCAGAAACAGCCCCAGCCGCGGAGACGAAGCCGCCAGGCTTCCGAGCTCGGCGCGGGTGGCGCCGCGGGCCCTTTGCCCGACACCCCCAGGCCGGAGCCAGACGGCAGGTGAGCCCGGGGGCCGGCGGCGACTGGGGACCCGGGCGGCGGGTCCGAGGCCTGGAGCGGGTAAGGGAAACGAGAGGCGGGCTGGTGCTCCCCCTCCTCTCGACCTCCCTCCCGGGGGCGTTGGCGCGGGCTGGTCACCGGTCTCCTTCCTCCGGAGGCGGCTGTGGGGCCCGGCCGCGGATTTCCGTTCTTCACTCGAGCCGGGTACCGGCAGGAATGGGGGCGGTTCCGAAATGCAAATAGGAGGCTGAAACTGCCCCGGAGCCTGCGGGGTGGGTGGAGAGGGATCGTTACCCGAGCGCGGTGACTTCTAACAGAACCCAGCACTTAGCATTGCCAGAGCCAGACTTCCTGGATGTGACTCCTGCTTCTGTCCCCGCCCTTGGCCAAGTTAGGTGATGCACTACCCCAGTTTCTTCTTTTATAACGTGGAGATGGTCATTATACCTGCCTTGTAAAATGGCTATGGGAATTATGAGTTAGAGCATATAACTCATATTGTAGAGGCATCTCAAATGCTTAGAACAGTGTCCGGTCCATCACTCAACAGAATTTTTTGCTGCTATTATATATTAAAAAATTGACATCCATTTAAGTGCTGAAAGAGAGCTTTAAAAATTAGTACAACCTCTTTTCTATATTAGGCTTGTTGAAGTTCAATGAAATTTCACAGCTAGATAGTGGGGAAATTTTGTCCTGTATTTCTTCTAATGTAATGTTTTGTTTGCCATGCTTCCTCCACTGAATGTCTCTAAAGAGTTGTAATCTTATTCAGTGAAACAATTACCATCACTCACACAGATATATTTAAGGAGCTCTTCTTTGCAAATGCTATAAATATTGGATATAAATAACATTTTAATCTATTTTTGCCCTGTGGGGCCTTAGGAGAATCCGTTGAACATTATATGTCACCTGTATGGCAGGAATATAAATTCATATTGATCCTTTTAAGGGTTTTATAATACTTTCCTTTTAAGAGAATTTGCAGTAATACTGTCCATTGGTAGAAAGATAATACTGTGACATGTGAGCTACCGGTAGTGAAATTTACTCTTTGAATTTGTTTTTCCAGTAAAATCGATGAATTTGTAGAGTGGATATCCAGGGTTAAAGGTAGTCTGGAGCCAGGCTAGGTGTTGTATAAACTCAGATCTGGGGATTATTGTTAACGTTAAGGGAAATTTAACTTTTTGGGTGGACTTTTTTCAAAACATATTTTAAACGATTTAGTGCCTATCAACATAAATAATTGAGCCAATTCTTGATAACCCAGGACTGTCATTGTTATTACTGTTTATAGTAATAGTTAAAAGGATGCCCACATTAGCTTTAAAACTATTTGCTTCCACATCAAATGACTGTACTTTTTAACAGTTTTATTGGGATGAAATTTGGATATCGTAACACTCACTCATTGTAAATGTGCAATTTAATAATTGATTCTTAGTAACTTTATACCGTTGTGCAGCCATCACCACAGTCCAATGTAGAACATTTCATCTCCCCAAAGATTACCGCAAGTCTCTTTGCAGTCTGTCCGCACTCCCACCCCGAGGCCTAGGCAGCCATTGATATGCTTTCCATCTCTGTAAATTTCTATTTCTGGCCATCACACACAAATGGAATCATGCCATATGTAATCTTTTGCATCAGCATGTTTTTACAGTTCATTCATATTATGGCATGCATCAATATTTCATTCCTTTTTATTGCAAAATAGTATTCTACCACATAAATGAATATTTTACATTTTGTTACTGTTTGTAGGAGATTTGAATTGTTTCCGGTTTGGGCTATTATGAATTTTGCTGCTATGAGCAATACATATAAGTCTTTTTGTGGACGCGTGTTTTCATTTTTGTTGGGTAGATTCCTAGGAGTAGAACTGCTGGGTCATATGGTAAGCTTATGTTTAACTTTTTAAGGAATTGTCAAACTGTTTTTCAAAGGCTGCTATGTTTTTAATGACGTGCGCTTTTAGATATTTTTCTCTTCCCTCACTGTTACTTGCTGCTGTCATTGTCCCTGTACCCTCACTCCTGAATTTGATGCTGGAGGCAAGGCAACCTGATAAGTATGTTAGAACTGCGTGACACAAAAGCTGGTGTCTAGATGTTCAACTGTGTTCTAGACTAGAGATTTTTTTCAAAGATGTATCTGTTACTTGGGACCCTCAAATACAAGTGAGAAGCCACATATGATAGAGCTCCTCTGGAATCTTTACGAAGTGGGAGAAGAGACAGTTCCTTAACAGCAAAGATGCTGAAGAGTCAAGAGTAAAAGATGTCTACTACATCAGATATTTGACACAAATAAATGAATTGTTTCAGTAATAATTGTCCTCTATTTTTTGTCTAATTTGCAGAGAAATTGAGAACCTGAATAGTTCAGCACCCCCCAAAATCAAACCATGTTAACTATAGAGCATAGTTTATATTATTCTTGTACATTAATGATATCCTTGGAATTTACAGATTAACATTTTTAGTTTTACCTATTTTTGAGTTATGTATAATCAAGTTTGAGTTTGTAATTAGGCTGAGGCATTTATTTGAGTTGTACTTGCTAGTGTGTAGGAGCAACTTTCCTAGCCGAGCAGCTACATTTCTTGTTTTCACATAGAAAGTAATTTTCCTTAACAGATCTGGAAGCACCCCAATTAATCTTCAGTTACATTTGATATATTTTGGAGGACCTTATGCTTCAAGTCTTTCTTCTTGCTAGTGTCAGTAACCAGCTCTGCTGTCTTCCTATCATTAGTCCTATTTTCCTTGTTTTTTAAAAACTTTTCTAACTCATTTTGGTTGTTTTTCACTGTCAACCCCTAAAAATCTACCTTATGATAAGCCAGTACCTTTATGTTTTTGTAGTTTGTTTTCCTTTTCAATTGGCAGAGTTATTTCACTTACATTGTCTGCTATACTTTATGAAAATGTTCATTGAGCTACCTTTCTGCCATTTATAATTCCAATTCAGCTCTTAATTGTCTGCCGTGATAGAGAGGGCAGTGACACAAATCCTCATCTCTGAAAATATTTTTTATTGTTTATTTTTTTATTAACTTTATTGGGGTGACATTGGTTCATGGGATCAGATAGGTTTCAAAGGAACATTTCTGTAATACATGATCTGTATATTGCATTGTGTTCCCACCACCCAAAGTCAAATCATCTTCTGTTACCATATATTTGGCCCCCTTCACCCTTTACTATCCTCCCACCCTCTCTCCTCCCATAACCACTATACTGTTGTCTGTGTCTATGAATTTCAGTTTTATATTCCACATAGGAGTGAAATCATATGGTTCTTAGCTTTTTCTGACTGACTTATTTTGCTTAGCATCCATGTTGTCGCAAATAGCAGTATTTCATCTTATGGCTGAATAGTATTCCATAGTATGTGTATGTACCACATCTTCTTTATCCAATCATCTAGCGAAAGACACTTTGGTTGTCCCGCCGTGAATAATGCTGCAGAACATAACGGGTGTATATATCTTTGTGAATAAATGTTGTGAAGTTTTTCAGGTAGATGCCCAGAAGAGGGATTACTGGGTCATATTGTAAATTTATTCTTAATTTTTTGAGGAACCGCCCCTTTTTCTCCACACCCTCTCCAATAGTTGTTATTGCCTGTCTTGTTCGTAATAGCCATTCTAACAGGTATGAGGTGGTATCTCATTGTAATGTTGATTGGCATTTCCCTACTAGCCAGTGAACTTGGACATCTTTTCATATATCTGTTGGCCATTTGTATGTCTTCTTGGGAGAGGTGTCTGTTCAGGTCTCCTGCCCATTTTTAAATTGGATTGTTTGGTGTTGAGTTATATGAGTTCTTTATATATGTTGGATGTTAAGCCTGATTTTCTGCTTGGATGATCTATCTAGAGCTCTAAATGGAGTATTATGGTCCCCAGCTATGATTGTGTTTTTGCCTGTTTCTCACTTCTGTTAGTAGCTGCTTTATATATTTCAGTGCTCCCTGATTGGGTGCATATATATTAAGTGTCATATCTTCTTCATGTAATGTCCCCATGATCATTATAAAATGTCCATCTTTTTTTAAAATATATTTATTGATTATGCTACTACAGTTGTCCCATTTCCCCCCCTTCACTCCCCTCCGCCCTACACACCCCCTCTCTCCCACATTCCCCCACTATAGTTCATGTCCATGGATCATACTTATAAGTTCTTTGGCTTCTACATTTCCTATACTATTTTTACCCTCCACCTGTCTATTTCTACCTACCATTTATGCTACTTATTCTGTGTACCTTTCCCCCCTCTCTCCCCCTCCCACTCCCCTGCTAATAACCCTCCATGTGATCTCCATTTCTGTGGTTCTGTTCCTGTTCTAGTTGTTTGCTTAGTTTGCTTTTGTTTTTGTTTTAGGTGTGGTAGTTAATAACTGTGAGTTTGCTGTCATTTTACTATTCATATTTTTTATCTTCTTTTTCTTAGATAAATCCCTTTAACATTTCATATAATAAGGGCTTGGTGATGATAAACTCCTTTAACTTGACCTTATCTGAGAAGCACTTTATCTGCCCTTTCATTCTAAATGAAAGCTTTGCTGGGTAGAGCAATCTTGGATGTAGGTCCTTGCCTTTCATGCCTTGGAATACTTCTTTCCTGTCCCTTCTTGCCTGTAAGGTCTCTTTTGAGAAATCAGCTGACAGTCTTATGGGAACTCCATTGTGGATAACTCTCTCCTTTTCTCTTGCCGGTGTTAAGATTCTCTCCTTATCTTTAATCTTCGGTAATGTCATTATGATGTGCCTTGGTGTGTTCCTCGTTAGGTCCAACTTCTTTGGAACTCTCTGAGCTTCCTGTACTTCCTGGAAGCCTATTTCCTTTGCCATATTGGGGAAATTCTCCTTCATTATTTGTTCAAATAAGTTTTCAATTTCTCACTCTTCCTCTTCTCCTTCTGGTACCCCTATAATTCAGATGTTGGAATGTTTTAAGATGTCCTGGAGGTTCCTAAGCCTCTCCTCATTTTTTTGAATTCTTGTTTCTTCATTCTTTTCTGGTTGGATGTTTCTTTCTTCCTTCTGCTCCATACTGTTGATTTGAGTCCTGGTTTCCTTTCCATCACTATTGGTTCCCTGTACATTTTCCTTTCCTTTACTTACCATAGCCTTCATTTTTTCATCCAATTTGAGACCAGCTTCAACCAATTCTGTGAGCATCCTGATTACCAGTGTTTTGAACTATGCATCTGATAGGTTGGCTATCTCTTCATCGCTTAGTTGTATTTTTTCTGGAGCTTTGATCTGTTCTTTCATTTGGGCTTTTTTTTTTTTTTTTTTTTTGTCTTGGTGTGCCTGTTATGTAAAGGAGTGGAATCTTAGGTGTTCACCTGGGCAGGGCAACCCATGTCGCTGTGTTTGTGGGGAAGGGGTCCAAGAGGGAACAATGGCTCTTGCTCCACTCTCTGCTGACTTTCAGTCACTTCCCCTGCTACCCACAAGCAAAGTGAGCCTTTCTGGTGCTGATTCCCATGTGGGTGGTTTTGTATACATTCTGGGACCCTGTGGGTCTCTCCAACGAACTCTCCTGTAAGGCTGGAAGCTTCTCCCACTGCCACCTCAACCCCCAAGGGGTTTTCAGTCAGAGGTTTGAGGCTTCATTTCCCTGAGTTGGAGCCCTGGGGTTGTGTGGTTTGTTTCACTCCCCCTTTGTTCCTCCCAGTTTATCTGCGCACAAATGTGGGACCCCTGGTCGCCAACCACCACCTCCAGGGATCTGCCAGCTGCTCCTTGCTGGCCAGCTGCAGCCTTGCCTGCCCCGCGCCACAATCTGCCGCCTCGATGGGTCCACCAGCCACAGTCTTGCCCACCCCAGTCCCCCAGCCACTGCCTTGCCCCGACTCCTCTCCGCCCAGCTGCGTGTCTCCGCCCCTCCTAGCAGTCTGGATGAATGTGTCTTCTTTAATTCCTTGATTGTTGGACTTCCATACAGTTTGATTTTCTGTCAGTTCTGGTTGTTTTTTGTTTTGAAATTGTGGTTGACCTTCTTTTGGTTGTGCAAGGAGGCACAGTGTCTACCTACGACTCCATCTTGGCTGGAAGTCCTAAAATGTCCATCTTTGTCCCTTGTTGCCTTTGTTATCTTGAAATCTCTTTTGCCAGATATAAGTATGGCTACACCTGCTCTTCTGTGGATGCTATTTGCTAGGAGAATCATTTTCCATTTTGAGTCTAACTTTGTCTTTGAAGCTTAGATATGTTTCCTGAAGGCAGCATATGATTGGGTTTTGTTTTTTTATCTAGACTGCTTACTCTGTGCCTCTTTATTGGTGAGTTCAGTCCATTTACATTTAGGGTAATTATTGATGTATGAGGATTTCCTATGGCCATTTTATCTTTGTTTTCTGGTAGCTCTGTGCCTCCATTGGCTCTTTTCCTTTGTGTTTGGCTCTTTTTCTTTGTGTTTCTGTTGTTTTTGTTTTCTCTCTCTTTTTTTTTTAAGCTATGTGTCTCATTTTGGGTTTTTTGTTTGTGGTTACCATTATGTTTATGAAAAATAAACTTTTATATGTGTATATATGTATACATATTAGACCTTTTTCTTCTGAATGCATCTAATCTGTATCTTCCTTTGCAAATTCAGGCCTTTACCCCCTCCCCTTTTATGTTTTTGTTGTCACAAATCATCCCTGTTTATGCTGTTAAGTTTGTTGGTGATCTTACTTGTATTTTGTGACCTTTTGGTTTTTGTTTCAGGTAGAATGACCCGCTTGAGTGTTTCCTGCAATGGAGGCCTTGTGGTGATAAATTCCCTCAGCTTCTATATGTCTGGAAAATCTTTATTTCTCCTTCATATTTAAAGGATAACTTTGCTGTATATATTATTCTTGGCTGGTCATTTCTCTTTCAGTAGTTGGAATATTTGGTTCCCCTCTCTTATGGCTGGTAGAGTTCGGCTGAGAAGTCCAATGATAACCTAATGGGCTTTCCAGTATAGGTTACTTTCTTCTTTTCCCTGGCTGCCGTGGGAATTCTTTCCTTGTCATCAGTTTTTCGGTTTAAATAAAATGTGCCTTGGACAAAGCCTCTTTGGATTGAGGTAAGTAGGTGTTCTTTTTGCTTCTTGGATTCGAGGATCTAGCTCTTTCCATATGATGAGGTTTGGGAAGTTCTCATCAACTATTTGTTGGAATAGGCTCTCCATTCATTTCTCCCTCTTCTTCTTCTGGTATGCCTATCATTCTTATATTGCTCTTTGTGATGAAGTCAGATAGTTGTCATAAAGTTCTTTTATTTTATTTCTGTATGCTTAAGTCTCTGTCTTCCCTCGGCTTCATTCTAAGTTTTCATGTTCAGTGTCACTAATCCTTTCCTCCATCTGGTCTGTTCTATTTCTTAATGTTTGCTAATTCATTCTTGATCTCTTTTATTGATTTTTATATCTCCGGAATTTATTTGTTTCTTTTTTAAAGTTCAGTGTCTTGGGAAAGTACACGTTTTGTTTGCTGATTTGTTTTCTGAGTGCATTAAATTGCCTGTCGTATTTTCTCACATCTCATTGAGTATTTTCAGAACTGCAATCTTGAATTCTCTGTCATTTATATTCCTTATTTCCATGTCTTTAAGTTTGTTTTCTGGAGAGTTTTCATTTTCTTTCTGAGCTTCCTCACTACTTTGGTTATTCGTGGTATTAGATGGATTCGTTCTCTATCTAGGCATCTATGTCTGAGTGGCATTTCGCTAGCAGATTAATACAAATAAATCTTTCTCTTATTTTCCAGTAGGTGGTGCTGAATCACAAGTTTTGTTCTTCAGGGGTTTTTTGTTTGTTTTTGTTTTTTTAGCTCATGAAATCTCAGTGCTGTCCTTCTCAGCCAGATGTTGCTGACAGTGTAACCACAATGCATGGGAGTAGAGTGGGCTGTGTGAACTGGCCAGTTTCTTTGTTGTTTTGCCTTCCTCATAATGGTGACCTCAGACCTCTGCAGGGTCCCCCTGTACCCCCACCCCAGAATTGGTCACAAAGTGAACCCTTTGCCCAAGGGTAAAAAGCAATTCTGTAGTACCAGTTCTCAAGTTTGCAGATAATGTGCTCTACAGTCGGACACCAAGGGTGAAGGGAGGCAAACTCTGGGAGGCTGTAGGGTTCCATGGCTTTGTTACTCTACCTGGAATGCCAACCACCCAATACGAGCAGCTGCCCCTCTGGTGCTGTGTCCCTCCCAGGCCTCTAGGCCCACCTACAGCTTGTGCTACTCAATCCTGCAGGAATGCCCACCAAATCTCTTCGCTCCTCTGGGCTGAAGGGAGCACCAGCTACTACCGGATCCCTTCCCTCTCCGGGCTGAACCCCGCTGTGAGCTCTGCTGCAGGGCTGCATCCAAGACTTGTCTCAGCTTGTCTTCCTTGTTGCCTCTCCCTTTAGCTCCTACTTTCCCACCTTTAGATGTTTCAATGCACGGAACTCTCAAGTGTGCTTGTGTGTTGAGGAGGGAATCTTTTTTTGAGTTATAGCCATTCAAATTGTTGAAACTTCAAGGGGAGAGATCAAGGGGATCTCTCATGCCACCATTCAAAAGGACCAATCTGGAAATATAATTTGGCTTAAGGATGAATTAGCAGGATGATTCTCTTTTTGAACATCAGCTTTACCATTTCAGTTATGCTTTGTTTAGGCTAAAACTATCTTAGTGCAAAAATAATATACATCATTCGAAAGCACACCAAATAATACAAAAGGAAGTATAAGTCCAAGGAATAATCACAACGGGGTTAATAAGAAACACAGTTTTGTATACCAAGCTAGTTCTTTCATGTATTATTTATTTTATGCCTTAAATGTTGTAATTATTTGGATGTATAAAAAAGGAGATTGGACAAAAATTGTTGAAAAGACCACGAACCATCACATATTTTATCCTTGAAACTTCCCTCTAAATAGACTGTATTGTGTATCTTCCAGAAAGGGTAATTATAATCTTAATGCTTTATGAAATCAAAAAAAGTTTCCCACAAGGATTTAAAATAGCTTTTACATTTTGAGTCTGACCCCTGTGAAAAATGACTGTGTCTTTCCAAGATTTTTAAAAGTTGGCATTGTCACATGCTTTTTGGGCACAATTTGTTTTGGGGGTTACTTTTTTTCATGCATATTCAAAATAAATAGGTACTTGTTATTGAAATGGGAAAAAATAGCATTACTGTAAAGCTGATTATAGCTAGTGCTGGAAAGAATCTTGCCATCCAATTGGAAATATTTTTCCAGTTTGTTTCCCTCTTTAAAATTCCTAGGAACTATTTTTCTTTCCAGCTTTCAGGCATCAAATTTATTCTGAGGTCAGTATGCTTAATTCTATGGAATTAAGAAATAATATCTGGTTTTGTGTTCTCCTTAACACTTTCTTATACCCAAAAGTCAGCGTTTATTGAATATTTTAAATGCCCCTATTATTACTACTTGGAATAAATATTTCTATTAGATTAAAAATAATCTAAGAAATCATAATTGCTGCTTCTCAGCTCAGTCCTCACTGAAGATTGTATTTAACCATGTGGTATATGATAGCTGGAGTATTTTTTTAAAAGTGTGATCTATAAGTCATGGTATGAAGGTCCTGTTTTTCTTATAGTCTTGTAGCATTTGTTTATAATAGTATACCTATGTATTGTTTAGTTATATGAATTATATATATTTCAGATGTCCTCTTTTATTTAACTTAAAAACCTTATTCCAGTGTTTTCTCAAAAATCATACTGTTTTCTGATTCATTGTTGTTTGAGTTTTCTGCAGTGGCAAAATCTTTTTTTTTGTTATTTTGCTCCACTAAAGAGGCCCTCAAAAAAAAATTGGACTCCAAGAGTAATAAGAGGTTTACTATGTTTTATTCTGTTAAAGAGAAACAACAGGCCCAAAATGGAGTCATTTGTGCCAAGCTCCACCTCAGGGAACCAAGATTTATTACTTAAGCTTATTGCAGTGTCAACTTCCCAGGAATGTGACCTTTAGCCAATCCATATGGAATATCTGGTCAGCACTAGTGAGATAATCTGCTGATAGGTCTCTTCCATTCCCCTCAGGAGAGTAAGGTTGCCTGAAACAATGTATTCTTCACTAACAATGTTGTCAGTCTGTGCCCCTGCCACCACCCGCCCCCTTTCTGTCTTTAAAAACCTATTTCGCTCAGCCCTTTGGAGTTCCTTACTATTTGCTAGATGGGATGCTGCCTGACTCATTAATAATTCAATAAAGCAAATTAGATATTTAAAACTTACCTGGTTGAATTTTTGTTACTAAGCAAATCTTTCTCAAATAATTATTTGTAAAATAATTTGCTTTAAATACCTTAGGACCTTTCTGCATTTATTTCTAATTTTTATTAGTGGCTTCATATTTCACTATGTCAAGAACCTTGGTAGTAATTGAACAGGCACAGCAAGGAAAAGGAAAAATCTACCCACTTTATCATCATACCCTGTTTCTAATCTACTTCTTTTCTCAAATCTTGCTGCTATTGCAATACTCATCCCCGAACCATCTATTGTAAGCAGTATTGGAACTTCCTCCTAACTGGTCTCCTGACCAGTCTATCTTGCCTTCTTCTAATCCATTGTTCTCCTTACTTAGAATTCAGTACCTAATAGCTGCCATACACTTTTGAAATCAAGCTTATACTCTTTAAGGATTGTATGTAAGGCCTTTTATTATGACCTAGCCCTTATTTCTTTTGATTATGAAACATATGGAACTACTTGGAGTTTCCTGCACTTAATTCATTTCACTCCTCAACATGTGCTATTCCCTTTGCCCAAAGAGCCTTCCTGGCTCTTCTATGCTTTGTTAATTACTGGGTGTTTTTTTTTTCTTTAATGCAGCTTTTGTATTACTTCCTGTGAAGCTGTTTTGACATCCTCTTTCTCCTGTAGCCCTTTTCCCTTGTGTTTCTTATCAAAATATAAACAAAATTCTGCTTTTTATTTAGCTTCAAAAACTATAGGAGCCCTTGGTTTGATTTAAATTTATAAATTATTGTAGGATAAAATAGCCATCTGTGGTGTTTCTGTAATTTATAGTGATCAAAGACCTTGAGGATCAAGGGTGAGGTATGGACTATACAAATGGACAGTGGACTGATAATCCAGAAAGCTAAACAGTAACATTTGGCCCCAGATGACCAGACTTGATCAATACCTGCCGGCTTCCCTAATTTTTGTCCTCCCTTCTGACTTAGAACCATCCAGAGCAAGCCAAATTGCACCCTAATCAATCACAATAATATGCCCTATTCCTAGTTAGCCTGCCAACAGCCTCCAATCGAGACACGTTTGACACTCCCTCTTTTCTGCTATAAAGGTTTCCCTCAGCCTGCTTTTGAGTTTGCCTAAACAGGTGATAGTGGCTGATTCTTTTGCTATAGCAAGCTCTGAATAAATAGCTTTTTTTTCCTCATTTGCTTCATCTTTATTTATTTCCACAAAGGAGAAAAAACAAAGTATATTTACATCTTGAGCAATTAACAATAAGTATAGTTTATAAACTTTTTTTCTGTACTATTCTAGTGATTTTTCTCCATGTTTTATAAACATAGAGGTTTATATTATATAAAGGTGAAGTCAGGTGTTTGTCATAAGAGTTCTCTTCTTTACATTGAATGGATAGATGACACAGAAGTAAAAATATGTCACTTAATAATAAAGAACAAATTCCTAGTGAAATTTTAATCTTGTTGGTTTATTAAATCATAATTTTTAAAAAATTGGTAATGAAAGAGATTTAATGTAAAATGCAAACTAAGTACATTTAGGGGTTTTTTTTATTATGTTAAGAATACCCTGTTATTCTAGTTATTAAAATATTAGTCATGAATATTAAATTTTATCACATAATTTTTTGCATCATTTACTGTTTTTATTTAACTTACTAGTGTGATATATAAAGCGATTTCACATAATTGAACCATGTATTTGTTCCTAAAATAAACGCTGCTTGGCTTGGTGAATTATTTTTTTTAAATACTCTTAATCTATCCACTGATATTATAAAGGCTCTGTCACCTTTGTAAAGATTCTGAAAGTGACTAGAACCTATACCCTGATTTTTTTTTTTTTTTTGCATACTCTCCCTATTATTTCTATGATTGAATGACTATAAGGCTACTTTAGACAGTTTTGAAACTGAAGAAAAAGTATTTTATCTGTCTACTGCTTTATTTTACTTACATTACTCTCAATTTATTTATTGCTTAAATTTCTATTAACAGATATTCCCTTAGGAGAGGTAGCTCCTTCACATTTTTAACACCGGGCCCCCATTGGGACTTCACTTTGGTGAGTAAATGCCTGTTGGTTTTTGTTTTTTTTTTAAGACATTATAATTCATTCCTGGGTTGTCTTTCACTCTGGTGTACAGCTCAGTTGTCTACTTTTCTCAACATCTTTGGCAACCCAATTTACTTCTTTTCTGCTAATAGTCTAAAAGAAATTATTTCAATTAAATATAAAATGTGTTTTGAAAAGTACTAGACCTTTTCATCCTTAACTCTATGCAATCCTTTCTTTTATTCCCACCAGTATTAAAGTTAAGAGAATATATTATAAAGCATATAAAGCATTTTTATGTATATAATTTTAACACCTTATTTCATGGTTGAAAAATAGAAGATATAAGGAATGAATTACTTTCTGTTATTAAAAGAAAATACAGTAGAATGTTTTAAAATCTGTTAAATTTCTTTTTATATATGCCTACACACATGTACAGTTTTATATATATGCATAAATATGCTCATGTATGTGCATTTTTTTCCTCAGTACAATCCTTTCATTTGGCAGTTTTATCTCCTGTTTTCCTCCCTGTATATGTCTGTCTTCCATCCCCAACCTCCACTGTAATCCATGTCAACAGCACTGTTAATGTTTCTCTCTATATTTTGCTCATATAGTTTTTTACAAATACACACACAGCCTCACAGATAAAATATACATATGCAGGATTTTTGCTTAGTTTGCTTTGCAAAGTTAGCATCATATTATTTATACTTTTCTGCATTTTTCTGGATCTTGAGTTTTGTCACTTCATTTTTTAGTTTTTTCTAAGTCTGATTTATATTGTTTTTTCATGTCTTATGTCATTTTCTTGTCTTTTAGCTAAATTTGAAATAGTATGTTATAGGTTTTCTCTAAGCATTTCCTTCTGAGGTACCTTCGTTCCCTGTAGGGTTGTTGTTCTGGCCCTTAGTCTCTTTTTTCTTAGAATTATTTTTTGAAGGAGTTGACTTGGAGAATTTTCTGTTCTTTTTAGTGCGAATGTAGTTTTCCTGGACTTTTAGCAAAGAGGCTTGGTTCAGATGGGTTTTCTAATTTCATGGAGCTCTCTCTTTTGTTGTTTTCATGTTGGCTTGCTTCTGAGACTTTCGGGCTCCACATATTTTCTCCACTTCCACCTGGATTTTATCTTTCCCTTTTTCTGTTGTCCCTGTCCTGCTTAATTTTGATCCTACTCCCACCAGTTTCTCCTCAAGATAATTACTTTGGGCCGTGAGAAAAGCATGTTTCGTTTCTAGTGAAGATTCCCTCTCTCCCATAGAATAAATAATGTGTGTTCCTTTTTAAAGAACATTTGTTGCCTTTATGTATAAAACATTTACTTTTTCTCTAACAAGTATAGACAGCCCTTGACTTAAATAAGAGTATTGTTCTGAAAAACCTTACATAAGTAAGTTTTTTAATAGGGTGGAATCACTTCACAGACAAGAAATGATTTAATCAGGGGGTGCTAATTAGACAGTAATATGGCAGAGGTAGTTTATTAGCATCCATCATAAAAAATATTCTTCTAAAACAGTCAAAGGCTTCACTTCTTAAAGTGATTTTTCTAGTTACATGGAGTAACATGTATTCCTTCTATTAAGAATGAAATCTTTTTTGTCTTATAGAAAAGAAAAAGAAGAGCAAAAGATGATGATGTTGTAAGCCTTAGCAGCCTTGATCTGAAGGTAAGCCTTACTGCTCTGTTAAGAAAAGCATTTAAAAATATGCAGGTAGCATTTGTTTCTGTGTTACGAGAACAGTGAATGGTGTTTTATTTTGGCGGGGGGGGGGGGGGGGTTGCATTTTTTAAGTGTAAAACTGAATGATACTGGCTTTTATAGGTAGCCTCTTTTTTCTGTAGTACTTTGTTAAGTATGGGGAGGAAACCCCCCCTCAGAACAGTGTTAGGCTATAACTGCTCATCACATATTCATATGTATAAGGAGGCCAGGCCTAGAATATATGCCAAGAAAGGTGGTAGGATAGGGACTGTGGTGAAAAGGAGGGTGCCATATCCCTCCTGAAAGACGAAGCCGCTACTGTGCTCACACCCACTGCTGCATGTAGGACTGCGAAATCTGGATGTGTATATGAAATCTCCTGAATTTTAAAAGTCAGATCAAATTTTGTCTAAAACAACATGCAAGCCAAATAACTCATCTACAAGTCAGATGTGGCGCATGAGTTTCCAGTGTGTCACTTGTGAAAAACTAATACGCAATGCACACTTAAAAATAATTATGTCCTTTAGTGTACAATTGTAGTTAAGTCCAAAAACCAGATATCTTTGGGATTACTTATCCCATTTTTATCATTTGGCAAATTTCATAGAATCATCTTGGTTTTAAGGAACCTTTTCTAAAGATTGTTATGAAAAGTTATACATTTTTTGTGAGATTTTAAAAAACAGTTTGGCATTATGTTTGATGATGTCAGCTGCTGCTGTTTTTTTAAAGACAAGGTATTTCTAAAAATTAAATTTTAATAGGTCTGCCTCCTCAACATTATTAGCAAATCCTGCAAGCCAGATTGTGTGTGTGTGTGTGTGTGTGTGTGTAATGTCTTTCTAGAAGAATTATATGTTTTCAGTTTTAGGCTTTTTATAAAACAGTTTGGGTTACATTAAAAAAACACACACTTGAAATGTTTATTAAATATTCAGCTTCTTGGTGTCTATCCCAGATCTCCTGCTTTAGAATCCTGGTGCCTCGGCCAGAGGTATTTTTATTTTTTATTTATATTTTATTGTATTTTTCCATTATCTTTTATCCCCCTTATACTCTCTTCTACCTTCACTCACCCTCTTCCCCCTGCAATCACCACACTGTTGTCCATGTGCATGAGTCCTTTTTCTTTTTTGCTTGATCCATTTACGCTCTAGCCTCCATTCCAAAGCTGTCTGCCTGCTCTCTATCTATGAGTCTCAAATCTTGTATTCAAAGAAAGAAAAAGTATGAAATGGTAACCCTGAGTGTTTTTAAGTATGCTGCAAATCAAATCCTATACAGAAATAAGACAGTTATTTGTAGTTAGCCACAATAAAATCATGGTCAAATCTTCTTAAAGATAGTCCTTCTTGTCTTCATCCTAGTTTCAGCATTTATCAATTTGTGATCAGTTCGGTCTTGTTTCATCTATCCACTCACCTACCCTCCTGTGGACTATTTTGACTCAAATCCTAGACATTGTATCATGGCATTTATATTATCAGATGCAGTGCCCACACTTTCCTTGATTGTTATACATTTTTTTTGTTTTTTTATTTTGTCTGTTTGAATTTCAATTCATACAAGGTTTATACATTGTGATTGATTATATATCTTAAGTATCTTTTAATCTGTAGGTTTCCTCTCTTTGTTTTCTTGTAATTTGTTGTTGTTGAAGAAATCATGTCTTTTTTCCTGTATAGTTTTCTATAACCTTAATATTTGTGATTACATACCCATGGTATCATTTCCTGTGTTCCTCTCTTCGCTGTATTTCTGATAAATTGGTAGTTAGGTCTAGAGATTGTTTTGGGCTGTATACTTCCTTCTGTGGGTGTATAATGTCTTTTTGTGATGTTTTCAAAATTATCATTGCCTAGATCAGTTTATTTATTGAAGGTTGCAAAATTATTATATTGTGCCTTTATCAGTCCTCTGTTTATTATCTGGAATATTTCTGTAAAGAGAAAATTCCCATCATCAATCATTCCCATCAACTCAGAGGTACTGAGAGTTACAATACAGGCAGGACAAATGCTTGACTCCTTTCCTTTATTGGTCTTCAGAAATAATGAGTTTTATTCATTAAAATTCTCTAAAAGTAACTAATGATTTTTTCTTTATAATGTTATTATGAAATCATGAATGTGAACATATTTATTGTATTTTGACCATTTTGGTTATTACTCTTATGCTCAAATTATCTCTTGTTTGGCTACTGTATGCTGCTTCAGGATGGCTCCTGTGTCCTTCCCCCCATCCCCCACCCCAGCTTTATTAAGATATACTTGACATACAACACTGTGTAAATTTAAGGTGTACATTGTGTTGATTTCCTTTTGACTTGTGCCTCATATTTAGAAGTTTATTGGCTTCCTTTTCTTCCAGGATGTCAAGTTATTCCAGGTTCTGGAACAACAGTTACATTACTACAAATTAATAAAATTGATACTATGACTGAAAACATTTTATGTTTTATTTTTCACTGGTTTTTTGTTTCTGACACATAGACTATAATAAGGATGTACAAATTATTCAGTTTTTAAATTATTGAACTAGCTCTTTTCTATGTGTAATTATGCCAATAACTCACATGTTTTGATTTTCAATTTTTAAGAATTATTGCTTTTAAGTAATATTTCTAAATAATTATGTAACAAAGGTGTGTAGAATTTCAAAGTCAGTTCTGTAAGATTCTTGTTTATATCCTTGATTCTTGTACCCTATTCCTTACCTCTATACAAAATCATTTTTTAAAATTTTATGGTTTATCCTTCACTTTTTAAAAACATAAGCAGTTGCATATGTATCTGTATATCCCACTGTCTTGTAGAAACAGCAGCATGTTCTCTTTCATTATCTGTTCGATTTTAGTCTCTCCTTTTTTATTTGTGTTTTTGCTTTGATTTATCTTTTGATATTTAGGAAGATTGATATTTTTATTCTGTTGGTTATCTTTATATAATGCCTTCAGTTTCCTCTTGTTGGTAATTGTAAATTGGCTCATTCCTCTCAGCATTATTTTAATTAACTAGCACATCTTCTCCTTCTTCTCTGATTGAAGTAGTATCATTATTCTAAATTAATACATTCAAAGTAATACGTGCTTACTTTACCTTTCATGTGCACACCATTCTCCATTCTTTAAAATAGTTTTGCTGTGCCTAAAGGGTCAGAGCACTGAGCCATTACACGCTGTGCTGTGTGCCATATAACCATCATTTAGTTTTAGTTCTACAAGTAAACAAATACATATATTTATTTTTTGCGCTCAGCTCCAGTCCTTATGTCACTACCTTCCTAGGTCTTTGGTTTTCTGAAGCTCATTCTCTAGTACAGGGGTCAGGAAACTGGCCCAGGAGGCATATTCTACCTGCTCACTTATTTACATATTATTTGTGGCTGCTTTTAAAAACACTACAAGGACAAAAGTTGAGTAGTTGTGACAGAGACTATATGACCTGCAAAGACTAAAATAGTTACTATTTTGGCTTTTACAGAAAAAGTTTTCTGACCACTGTTTCATAATTGAGTGAATTCAGAGGAAATGTTCGTGGGAACCATGTTTCCTTAGTAACTGAGTGTGTGTTATCAGTTTGTTTGCAAGGTTAACCAGTAACCTTCAGTATGAAGTTTAGTTTGGATGGATATGAGATCCATGCCTCACATTTTCTTTACTTGAATTTATTAAATATTTTACTCCATTGTTTCTGGCATAAAGGGCCACTCTTAAAAAGTTATAATAAATAGGTCATTTCAAGTTATTTTATAACATATTTTCTTAAATTATAGTTTTTGGCATTGTTTCTATTGTTTTGTCTTCCCTCTGTTTTTTATATTCATATTGGGTTTTTATAAGCTCCTCTTCCTTTTTGTCTCATTTTTATCTTAATGCATTAGTCATTGGTTTTTTAATTCTGACATAATTTTTTTAATTCTTTCTTGGTTCTGTCACCTTATTTCAAATTGTCCTTTCTCTATTCACCTAATTTCTGAATTTTATGTTCTTTCATAGCTTCTGTACTGTGCTTATTTTATGCTATGGAGACATTATTCTACTCCACATTTTCTGTTTTCTTATAATAGTTTGAAAGGAGGTTCATGATTCTTTTCTGTTGCTCATTTTTTAAGAGCAGTGAGTACTCCTGCATTTTTAAACCAAGATAGCCTGTTTTCAGCTTCATAACTCTAGAGCTCCCTCATCTGTTGTTTTTACAAAGTGATTTTATTTTTTTTTTTAATTTTATTTATTTACTTTTAGAAAGGGGAGAGGAGGGAGAAAGAGAAGGTGAGAAACATCAATGTGTGGTTGCCTCCCATGCGCCCCCTACTGGGGATCTGGCCCACAACCCAGGCATGTGACCTAGACTGGGAATCAAACCCATAAGCCTTTGGTTCCCAGGCAGGTGCTCAATCCACCTAACACCAGCCAAAGCTCACAAAGTGATTTTTAAAAATTCATCTTCGTGCCCTCCGAGATCTTTCTTTTCTGCTCCCTTTCTTTTTTATCTGAACTTTTTCTTGTCTATGGGCCCTGTTCTGCTCAATTTAGCTTCTACTCTTAGCAGTTTTTGTCAGAACAGTGTTAGTTTCAAGAATTTATATGGCCCGTATTGCTTCAGCACCTGTAAACTCCTTGCATGGATGGCAGTGTGCTTGCCCTCAACCTAAGAATTTGATCCTTACAGTCCTTCCCAAGTTAGGCTATTGTTCTAAGACTAGCATGTCATTGTGGCTGTTCCCCTAGAATCGGGACCATCAGAGAAGCCCATTTTCCTTACCTTTTTTTCTTAATGCATGAAGACTGATACCATGTGAATGTCATAGCTGTTTGGTTTGCCGCTCACTATCTGACAACAAAAGATTGTTGGAAAGAGAATGTTTGATGGAAACATTCTCTTTGTTTTGTTGGAGACTAGGTTTTCTGTTTTGCTATGCTAGTTGCTCTATCTGCTTTTTTTTTTTCTTTAAAAGTGAAGACCTGTCAAAGATTTAATGTATTAATGAATGAACCAACAGAATGGTAAAGCTGGTCAAAGGACTATAGGAAACAGTCTTTACTAGGGCTGCTAGCATACCAGGCACTGCTGTTCAAACAGTAAGTGGTTTCCTGCCTTGGAAAGCATAGCCTACCTTGAGAACCTTAGAGATCGGCATTGAAATCCTCTTCCTGGCCTTGCCAGAGACATTACACAGCATCCTTGTCTACCATAGGTACCTCAAGCTTGATCAGAATGCTGGGTCACGTGGCCTGAGCAGCAGGGCAGATTGCACCATAGCCTGCACCTGCTACAGACTTCTCTTACTTCAGCTTCCCCTCAAAACTGTCAGTGTTTCAGATTACCCTATTAATGGGTCAGAGCAGAATTTCCAAATGCAGTATATGCCCCCTCCAGCAGGAGTTCTACGTAATGCCATGTTCCTTTCTTAGTAGTGGGGGATGCAAAGTGCAATAACTTGTTCTTTACCTTCGAGGGAAATCCCAGGCCATTGGCCTCTGCTTATTGGATCAATTAAAACTTTTCTAATACTGCAGCCCCTGAATTTTCTTGGCATGCATTTGACTTCCTGTGGTGCCCAGAATCCTTGCCATTTTCTGTTCATCAAGCCCTGTTATTATGATGTCATCAGTATATTAGACTGACATGATATTCTGTGGATATCAAGGCTCATGTGGACACTCGATGGCTGAAAACAAAAATTAACAGCCTCAGTGCATGATATACCGACTTCTGTCCTTCCCACATAAAAGCTAACTACTTTTGGTTCTCTTTACTAATGGCAATTGAAAAGAACACAGCTAGATTAGTAGCCATCTATCAAATGCTAGAGGATGTGTTGATCTGTTCCAGTAAAGGTTCTACATCTTGCACAATAGCTGAGATTAAAGTTTTAGTTAAGTTTACAGTAGTCTACTGTTAGCCAACACAATCCCTCTCATGTAGAAGGCACGCAAAGTAATTGAGTAGAGATGCAGTGGAGACTACCACGCTTGCCTGCTGTAACTTTGATGGCTATCTCTATTTTCTCTTGGCGTGAAGTTGTGCTTCTATTTATTACCTTGGTCCAGGTGTAGAAGGTAAAATTTTAGGGACTTCCACTTGGCCTTCTGGTCATAATGACTGAGAACATTATAAAGGTTACCGGCTGCTTTTTCAAGGCTTTTAAAGCAATTAATAAAAACGAGCCAGCTCTGCAATCTTTACAATTACTCTTGCCTCTATGTTGTTCATTTGTCACCACTGCTACATAAGCCATTACTTCACTGCTCCATCTATACCCAATCTACACTTGTAGCCTTTATCATCATTTTACCAATGAGTGACCCAGTTCCATAATTCCATTCTGTGTGTATAATCTCTAGGGTCAGTTTCTTAGCCAGGATTCCCTCCAGAAATCAGAACCTGAACTTATGCAAGTGTCTATAATTAAGCTGGTCAACACTGTAGACAACTGAGGATTGATCTTGCTGGGACCTTCTGTAGAGCTGTGTGAAATATACTGCAGAATTGTTTTCTCAAGGTACTGAAGGGGGAGTTTTTACCCACCAGTTCCTGTACTCTAATAGTCAACAGTTGCCCCATTGGGTGTTAATCTCTCACACTACCAGGCTATACACCACATGCCACACTGGCATCCGAGAAGCCCAGGGTGGAAAGCAAGATGTACATGGTGCAGCTGAGGCAAGTTGCTGTCATGGAGCTGTTTGTTGGGGAAACATCAACAACTCAAGTAAAAAGTGGGCTGAGAAAATAAGAGTCTGGGCTCTGACCTTAGCTGTGTTTCAGGGGGAAATCCCACTCAAAATCTTGTTACATGAACAGAAGTGATCTTACATTGTACTGGGAATGATTTATTATCCTGTGTACTTGAAATAAGAAGTCACCACTAAGAGCACCAATTCCCCATTTTCTTTACTGTTTATATTATCATTGCAAAAAGAACCATGGTTTCACTAATACCAAACTTCTTAGCCTGTCAACTATTCTTTTTATAGTCTTTTTAGTAGTATTTAATTGAGCTGTATTGATCTTTTCCCAAGCTAAATTCTTAGTAAAGCTTGCAGAGACACTCAAATTTTTAATCCAAATGATTTTTAAAGACTCAAATCCACATGTAACTTCATTACTAACTTCTTTGTTGTTGTTTTAACTCATTACTAGTTTGGAGCTCTAGTTTTTCTGAAGTTCTATATTTTATTAATATTTCAGTTAGTGCTTCTTTTTTAGTAAGATTTGAAGTTCTGACCTGGGTGGTGTGTCTCAGTGGGTTGGCGTCCTCCTGCAGACTGGGAGGTCGCTGCTTCCATTCCCACTCAGGGCGCGTGCCTGGGTTGTGGACCAGGTCCCTGGTTGGGGGCATGCAAGAGTCAACAGATTACCGATGATGGATGTTTCTCTAGCACATCAATGTTTCTCTCCCTCTCCTTCTCTCTCTCTTCCCCTTTCTCTGAAATTAAATAAGACCTTTCAAAAAAGATTTGAAATTCTATCTTTAACTAACCTATTTTTAGTGAGATACATATTAGTTACTTGTATCTTGAACTCTTTAGAGTTCTAAAGTGGAATATAGTTTTCTTATATTTAGAAAGTCTTTTTATACATTTGAATGATTTTTAAATATGTGTTTATGTTAGTAATATAAAACATGAAAGGTACACAATGCTGAAAATACAAATTTTACTGTCATTCATATTTCTGTACAGATTAAAAGATTATATTTTCCTCTATGTAAGATCCTTGCAAACAGTTACCAAGTTGAAAAAAGCAGATTGGCAATTGCATTTCACATTATTACTTGTAGAGGTCAGCAGAGAGCTTAGATTTAGTTTTCTCTGCCCAAAATGGCTTTCCTAGCCTAGTTTCTAATTACTTGTTATTGTTCCAGGCAAAAAGTAAATAAAAACGTAATATATAGACTAAAAAAGTAAAGATGATCTTCAGGTCTAATTTATTTCTAAATTTTAGAATTTTAATTTCATATCAAAGGAAGAAAAAGGTCATTGTAGCCTAATAGTCCTTTTTCTATGGAGAAGGGAAACAAGGTAATCTTTCTCCTTGCTTTATTCATTTTTTAGGAAATAAAACATTGAAAGGCCCATAAAAGCAGAATAGAGGCTATAACAGCCTAATCTTTGGAAACCAGTAACTTTACCAAAAACGTGATATTTTTTACAAAGCTGCATTATTTTTAGATAACTCAGTTGTCTTAAGTCTATAAATTCTAGATTTTCTACACACAAAGGAGACACTTAACCAATCTATACTTCAATTATGTCATTTGTAGAAAGTTATAAATAGTTGCTATTAATAATATCATTAAATAAATCATTGATTGAAAGAGGATCTTTTCTGAAACTTAAGTAACTGGAAGTATTTTATCTTTTTACTTAGCTGCCTTGATATAAAAAGGCTAGAAGGCAAGTAATTGATCAACTTTTGGTGTGTTTTCTTCTCTGTGAAATGCCAGTAGTTACTCAGCAAACACTGGCCTGAGACTAGGAGAGCGAGGTTTTAAACCTAGCCCTACCCCTGACTCACAGCGTGACAGTGACCACTGACTGAGCACTGAGCATGCACCCAACATGTACTAAGGGTGTTACATGTAGTGACTTCTCTGGAAGCTATGTTCTAATAGGGGTTGAACAGAACAGATTCCAGCCTATCCAGCCAATGATTAATCATGCAACTTTTTTAACGTTCTGAGTCTAGTTTTGTCATCTGTAAAATGGAGGTAATAATACATATTTTATAAAGCTGGTTAAATAACGTGCATAAAGCACCTAGCACAGAGTAAGAACTCAAAATTTCCCTTTCCTTTTTCACGGATGTCCTTCAGTTTCCTCCTAAGAAAACTGAAGAGGATGAGTAAATAATCTCAGAGGACTTTCCAGCCCTCTGATTTGCAAGGAGTATTGTTAGAGTCAAGATTCTCTCAAGTTCATCACTCAGAATACTGATTGAACATCCCATTTTCGTTGTTGCTTCTTTAGGTTCTGTATACCATTGTCTAAATTATATTTAGTCCATAAACCTGAACATTCCAGATGAAACTGATTTTAGGGTTGGCGAACTGGGATTTTTGTTCTGTGACTATCACCATTAGACCCTATTTGGCCCTGTAGGCTTTTTTAAAGACTTCTACCTTTACCTTGTGAGTCCTCAACTAAAGGAGAGAAATGAGAGATACCCCTTCCCTTCACTGGCCTTACCTGTCTCAGAACTGAATAGAAAAACGTAGTTTGGAGAAAGACATCAGGTAAGAGACCCATGAGAATGCCCTAGAAGCTTTGTTCCTCTCACTGTGCATAGCTGTTTATTCCCTTGTGAACCTAAGTGGTCATAAAGTGTTGGCCTTACTCGCACAATTTTTTAACTGATTAAACTAACTGAATCAGACTACTGGGTTGTAGTCCACTCTCTTTCTACCTCTGAGGGTTTAGGCCAGGGGTATCAAACTCATTCTCACCGGGGGCCACATCAGCCTTGCGGTTGCCTTTAAAGGGCCGAATGTAATTTCAGGACTGTATAAATGGAACTACTCTGTAACTAGGGGCAAGAGCTCAGCGCTGCCAATGGATAGAAATAAGGTGCCAGGCTGGATTCGGCCTGTGGGCCTTGCATTTGCCACCTGTGGTTTAGGCAGATTAGTGTTCTTACCTGTAAAACCAGGGAATTTGATTCCATGATCTCTAAGGTTATCCCACTTTAATACTGTATAGAACTCTTCTACAACCAGTCAAGCACTTTTATGGCCAGCCACATCTTATTGCCCATGCATGACCAGGTAATAAAGGATAGATGAGGAAATATAACCAATCACTATTACTTTATGAAGCATAAAAAAAAAATCTCAAGAGAGAAAGACGAATTGTTAACACCAATACAGAACACACTGGTGTTTATAGAAGGGTAGTGTTGGCTCTTCCTGCAAGAAATAACATTGTCCTGCAATCCTTGGTAAATTGTTTTTTATAGACTATTTGTCATTATAAATATTCTGTGTCACTATTTGCTCTACATGCTCTTCAACCTCTGTAATCTTTTGTCTTTATTCCACTGAATTAGCACACTTGAGGTCCTCATTAAACTTATAATTACTAAATCCATGAATCTTTTCTTATCCTTCTCAGCCTTTTTGCTATAACTAACACTTTTTCTCCACTTGGCATCTTGCTTTGTTTCTTTCCTTCTGACCGTTCCTTTTGCAAAATTCTTTTTTCCTTAGCATTTCTCCAAAGTTAAACCTTGGCCTCTGTTCTTTTCATCCAGATATTCTCTCCCAGGCATTTCATTCACTCCCAAAGCTTAACTCTGATCTGTGTATCTGTCTTCCCAGTCTAATCTACCCTCTGGCATCTTCCATGTCCTTGCCAAGGATTTCCAAGTACTAGTTTAGTATTTTCATTTGCATGTTCTTCCACCACCTCAGACTCATCTGAAATGAAACTCAGAATTTTCCTTCAAAGCTTAATTCCTCTATATTTTTTTATTTACATTAACAGTTACCCCTCCTAACTTGCAAATAAATCATGGACATCTTTGACTTTTCCCATATGTTGTCTCTTGCATATATGTTCTTTTCCTACCTTACACAGAGCTCTTGATGTCTGATCGTGACTTTTGCATTATATTTCCAGTCATTTTTAAAGTCATCTTGAACACCGCCTTACAACATAACTTTCATTTATCTCTTGCATCTGCTCAATAAAATCCTCCACTCCTCTGTCTTTACCAACAGCCTGTGACCTCACACTACTACGTTCATGTCCTCATGTTCCTTTGAGAAAGGCTTGCACTTTTCCTTTCCCAAACCTATGAAAAATATAACATGGCCTTCAAGGCATGAAATAACATCTCAAATCCTCTTACCTAGTGTCTTCCCTCATCTCAGCTCAGAAAACTACCAGAAGTGGTTTCTCCTTCTGAACTCCTGTAGCACTTACAAGCTATGTAGCTTATTTTGGAATTCTCAAAAGCTGTCTTATACTGGCTTTCTTTTCATGTGGCCTACTTTTGCACAATGGTCTATTAGCACTTTAGGAGCAAATATGAAACCTATTTTTTTTCTGTACCACCCTCCATATCTAGAATAGTGCCTTCCACATGGTAGATTTTTCTGTTCCTAATAAATCCTAAGAATAGAAATATTTTTGCAGATTATCAGCATTATATCATTAATAGTATATACAGTTAGTATAAAAATCCTACCTCTCAAAATACAATACAGTACTTTATATTAAAGAAGAAAATCTGCTTCATAGCAGGCCTACCAAACCAACAGAAGTAGTGTTTTTTCACAGGGGAAGGGTTTAGACTAGAAATTTAGAGACCTTGAGCAGGTCATTCCTCCTCCGTGAACCTCAGTTCTTCAGCTGTAAAATGCAACACTTTTAAAGATTTCTTTTGACCCCGTTAGAACTATATCAAGGTTAATTCAGAATAGAGAAGGACTATGTTATACATTTTTAGAACAAAAGTCACCTTTTATGTATTTGTTATAAAACTTACACAGATATCAAAATTTTAAAACAGGAAAAGTAACTGCCTTTAAGTCTAAGAAATACTGAACTTTAAACTCTGAGGTAGCCCAGTTGTACTTTGCATTTACTTCAGAACAGAGTGACCTGAAGTGTGCCTGCTGTACTTACTCAGCGAGTCTTAAGAAAAAATGGTGGGGACCGGTTTCTGAAGACTTAGGTAATTTTAGAATTGTGAATGTACTGGTACTCATGTAAAATAAAGGCAAGGCCCCTGGAATTAGGCTTTTCTTAGTTTCCCTTAGGGAATGCTTTTAAATCAGGAAAAGCCTTACATTTACCCAGTTTCCTTTTCCCTTCTGGTCTTACTGTAGATACTCCAAACCTCTAAAGAGCTTTCTCTTGCACAGCGAACACTGAGAAACCTAGGTGTGCCTAGCTGTCAGTTAGCTGGAGTCACGTGTCCATTAGGTGCCCGCCCACGGGAGCCTGGTTCGAAGTTGGCCCCGCCCACAGAGCCTTGAGGTCTGTGTGCTCTTTCACTGCTGCTCCCAGAGGCAGTTAGCTCCACCACAAGGAAGAGGCATGGGCAAATGGCTGCCAAGGGTGGCTGAGCACTCAGAAGAAAAGTCTGTGTGCCTGTGTAGGGCTAGGTTATAGGGGCTGACTTGGATGTGGATTAATTCTAAAGATTTTAAGGGATACCTGGTGAAGCATGGTGGCACATGATGAGATTGGAGGTCTGCTGCCTATTAAAAGGACTATACGAGTCCTAGATGTGAATAATCAGCCCTTCAGAGAACCAGAGGTAAGACTTTTAGAGAAAAATTAAGCCAAAGGGATATTTTGTAACTCCACAGAACTTTAAGATTTTTACCAATTTATAAACAGTATAATTTTAAACTTAACTTTTGATATTACTGAGTTAAAATGTGTGACTAATTTATATGCAGGTTTGAAATGTGTCTAGGAACTTCGGTATAACTTTAGGAACTATGGTATAGTTAGTTTATACATAGCATAGCATAAAATGTACACAAACTTTATACAAAAAGAAAAAGATTTTAAATGTTATGCTACTCAATTTGGTTAAATTGGTCACATTTCTGATGCTTCATTCAGTTACTACTTTTTTAAACTTGCATTTGTATTACCTAGTCTTAGGAACTGCTTTATGGAGTAAGACTCCCCTGCCAGTTAATGCTGTGAAAAAATTGCAGCTAAAATGCTATCTGACCTAGTGCTTATTTTTATTTTTCTTTCCATATCTAAATAGTTAATTGTGTGTGACTTTTTTTCTTCAGAAAGAAATATATGTTAAAATATTTCAACCAATGAATTTTTATCTACTGCCACCCTCCTTGCTTTGTCTGAAGTCATTGTGGTTTTTAAAAATCTTTATGAACATTTATCAAAATAAGTTGTGGTTTTTATGCCATTTTATTTAATTTTGACAGTTGATTTAATATATGAGTATACCATTTATACTGTATGCTACAATTTATATAACATACAGTGTTACTGTTTTCTATTAACTACATACACTTATCTTGATTATGATGATGGTTTTGTAGCTATAAACATATATCAAAATTTATTATATATTTTAAATATGTACAGTTTGTTGTATACTTCAGTAAAGCTTTGTATCATACATACATACACATTTTGCTAGTTAAAATAGCTGCCATGTTTAGGAGGTTTGCTTTCATTTGATGTGGTTTAGCTTTGGTTTTGTTTTCCTCTTTGTTTGGTTTTGGGTTTTGCTTATTTGTTTTAGTTTCCTCAAATTATCTAAGCATTTCCATTGATTAGAGCAGGTCATACATAGTCATCAGTGTAAATACTGAAACAGATCACCTTTTGGACCATGAAAAACTAGTCTTTTTTGTTTGGTGTCAGGCACTAGCCATGTTTCTGCCATACCTTTATTCCAGAGATTAAAAACATCAGGAATATTGTCAGGTTTTTTAGTGCTGGCCACACAGCCTTAAAAAAATAACTGAATTTGACTATTTCCATTATTAATTTGAAGAGAAGAAATCCTATGTGATCTTAGCTCATTTTTATCTTTTTATAAGTAACTTTTTTTCATTCTTTAAATTATTTTAAAGTTCTTGCCAGATAGAGGAGAAAATTGTTTATCCAGTAACCCAAACTAATAAACCCAGACACATTCTGTTTTAATTTAAGTGTCTTGATTTGGTTGACTATAGAAGAGACCCTCCTGAAATATATCCTCTTATGTGACACCATTAATAGAAGAAACCTTCTTTACAATACAAACTGAGTTCACAACAGAAGTTTTTCATGCGGTTGCTATTATGTGCAAGGTACACCCCAGTAAAAGACTTTAAATTGATCTTAACAATTTTCTGTTTATAGATATTCAGAAAATACTTTAAGGCATAAAATCTGACTTTAAATGGATTAGTAAAATAAATAGATTGATTAAAAACTTGGTCTCAAGTAGATTCACCACAGAAATACATGTGATTGCCTAGCGAAACGAGATAGTCTGGTTAAAAGCTAACTTAAATAAACAACATAAATTTATGTTAGAGGGTGTTGAGTGTTCTTTCCTCCATCTAAGTGAACTTTTACCCTGGTGAAAGGTTGCCTATGATAGAAAGTTCCTTAAACATACAAAACTCATTGGTATTCTTTGTTCCTCTAGATTTTCAGATTGTCTTTGAGGAGACTGTATAGTTTTGATGTCTATATCTGTTCTTTAAGCTTCTTGTATTCATCGCGTTATTAACAGCACTCCAAATAAAAATGAACAACCACAACAACACCATTACGTAAGCCTTATTTTGGGTGATGGTTAGATAGGTAGACTCCTGCTCCCCTCTTCCTTCATACCTCCAAACGCTGTACCTGCATCCTGTGTATGTGGAGGGTAGGTGTAGGTTTCATACCAGTTCTTGAAAACCTTTGTTTTCAAAATTTGTGTTGCAACAGTGCGAATGTTTAGGCTCTTAATAACCAAACCAAGATCATTAAAAGGGTTCGTCTGAACCTGTGAAGAAAAAATGTTTCTGGTTATAGCTCACATGGGCCAAGTCTTAACCTATAATTTAAAACACAAATTTTTGTCCCAACTCTATGGGTGACTCATGAATGCCTAATCAATCCATGTCACTTTTCCACAATTTTTTTCTGTATATTTTCAAATAGATGTATTCTGAAATTAGTAGTGAACCATAGTCTAGTATTATATCTTCATATTTCAATCACACTTTTTAAATTATTCATTAAAATTTTTCATACTTTTGAAATATATGTGCTAAATGTTTGTGTTGTGTCTACCAAACACTCTTAATGTGTCCTTTTAGTAAGGCAGGAAAGTTACTGTTGGATCCCCAAAAGTATGTGTGAAATACGCAAAGGTGTCCTCTCACTGCCACCACACACGTTTCCTGATTTAATACCAGACTTTCTTACCATGCCATTTTAAGTCTCATGCTCAACTAACTGAGCTAGCTAGCACTCTTACTAAGGCGTTTGAGATTAGATAAACTCTTACAACTAGCATGTCCTTTGTGAAGAAGTGAGATTGGTTATAGGGGAGTTTCTGAAGGACTGTGGAACATACTCAACCACCGAATACTGCTTAACATAATGTCCTGCCACCCTAAAAAGACTGCACAGACAAATCCACAGTAGTTCAGAAAGATGCTTTAGACATATTTACATTTAGTTGTCTAAATCTAAATTCTGTAGCTTTGATTTTAAATCTTCTATAAAGAATGTTTATCATTAATTTGATATTATGTAATAAAGTAGATATCAAATATTCTTTTCCTCCCAGCTAAGCTAACTATTCCTTTCAAATTCATTGGGAATAGTACCTTTCCATAGACTTTAAAAAAAAAATCAAAATTAAATATTTTGGGATTTACTAGGAAGTCAAATTTGTTATGTTTTTAAACAAGGAAGAGGAATTAACTAACCTCTCTCCCCAAAAAGTGGAACAGAACTTCTGACAACTGCTTTGTTTCTAGTTAACGTTGGCATATCTTACTTTGTGAGGTAATTATATCTCCATTCAAACAGAAGACTCTTTGTACTGTCTTTACTAAACAGAAAGGAATGCCTTATGGTGGACCTTCTGCCCATGCATGTGTCACTGCAGTCTTGCACAGATGTATATTGTAAAGGCGTTCACACATGTCTTTGCCACACAGTGTGTCACTTTATTATATATCTTGAAAGTTTCTTTTTCAGCTCATTTAACATTTGCACATTAGTGATTTTATATTCACAGTTTTACTTTGGAGTTAATTATTTTGGTGGGGGGAGGTTGTTCTATAGTTCCACCTCTTAAGCCCCTCAAAGGCCTGAACTGATTATCTATAAAGTCTTCTTACTTTAATAGGTGTCATTCCTTTTTGTTGTGTATGTATACCTTTAGGAACTTTAATAAGTCTAATTACTTCTCTGACTTTTTGAACCATCTATGTTTCTTTCCGGAGAATTTTAACTCTTTCTGCCACTTTATTCTTAAATTACTCTAAAGAGATTACTTTTACTCAATTTTCACAGCCTATACTTTTTTATATGACTTTAATCATATCAAAGAACTTTTAGGAAAAAAATGTTTCATCTGTCATTTTTAAATGGTAGTTTTTAGTTTTAAGTGATAATTTTAATATAATTTTTAAATTATATATCTTTCTGAATTCTCATCAGAATTGTTTTGTCAAGTATGCCACAATTGTCAAAGGTATCAAATACAAACTAATAATTATATTTCATAGACATTCTAAAGGATAGGCCTGTTTTATAATCTGGCTTTCTTTATTTCAATCGCTGTATGAGTCACCCAATACTATGCCTCCATTTTCCTAGCAGTAAAATTAAAATAATGCATTTTGTAAACTTTTGAGATCCTTCAATAAGTGATGCATTTGCTACACTGTTACTATTTTTTAAAAAATACATGTAGAAAAATAACTATTTCTCTGGAATGTGTATATATTTTTCCTTAAAGTTAATAAATTGAATGTATGAGGAAAGATCTAATTATTTACATATCCCAACATTTACATAGTAAGTGGAAATATTTCTAAGAAAAAATATTAGTAATAGATAAAACTTAGTATGTTCTGAGCCCTTTAAACATCTTATTTAATCTTCACAACAACTTTAAAAGAGAGGTTCTAATACTAACCTCATTTTACAGATGAGAAAACTGAGGCCCAGGATGTTACTAGCAAGTGCTAGAACCAGGATTTGGGCCCAGTCAGTCTGATTCCAGAGCCCGAATGCTCTCCTAACCACTGTCCCCCACCTGAACTCTTCCTGTGACAGACCTGACTGCCGTTAGTTGACCCATTTCAAAGTCAGACATGCTCATTTAAAAGCTGTTCTCTAAATGAATTATTTAAGAATGAACTGATATAAAGTCTGGGATTTGCTTTAAAATATTTCAGTATGTCAGGGGCCAACGCGAAACAAATTGTTCAACCAAAAACTGTGAAGCCAAGTAAGTGCATGTGGTTCATCATGCTAGTCCACACTTTTGTGTGTGTTTGATATTTTTCCTAATAATGTGGGGTTTTTTTTTAAAGTTAATATCTATATTAAAATAAAAGGTTTAATAGGATTTTAGAATCTAATTTCTTTGTTTTAATTTTAGTTTTTCTTCTGTTTGATATTTGTTAATTATCTCAGTGATAATTCAGATATTTGACTCACCTTCCTCATACCATCTATTATATTTTAATAAATGACTGCTATTCATTAGTGTTCTTAGTATTTTTACATAATCTGTACTTGTTTTTGCAGGAACCAAGCAATAAAAGAGTTCGACCTCTAGCTCGGGTCACATCCTTGGCAAATTTAATCTCTCCTGTAAGAAATGGAGCAGTCAGACGTTTTGGTCAAACCCTACAGGTCAGTGGCGGAAAAGATGGGTAGTGAGTAATGTAGTGAAGGGGACGTTTTATAGAAGCCTAAGATTTGTATTTTTCTCTGCGTTGCACAGACAGGTTTACACTATTATACTTAAACATAAGTTTTCTTTTTGGAATATGCTGGTAAGAAATATAGTTACTAGAACATATTTATATAATCTCATCATATTAGTTTGTATCATATCAAAGCATAGTTTTGGATATAAGATACAAAAAGTAATTTTGGCTGATAAATACTTTAAAATGATAGATTGTAGCTTGGATAAATGATTGTTTTATGCATTGAGAAATTCTCGGAATTTTGTTTTTAATTTGTCTTTCTATTTTTTTAAGAAAAAGGAATAATTACTGTATCTTCCAAGTCTTTTCTCTTTTATTCACTTCTTTCTTTCTTTTTCTTTTAAGTCATTTACCCTTCGTGGTGACAACAGATCTCCAGCCTCTGCCCAGAAGTTATCAAGCAGATCAACAGTTCCAACACCTGCCAAAAGGAGAAGTAGTGTGCTGTGGTCAGAAATGTTAGACGTCAGTATGAAGGAGTCTTTAACTGCCAAAGAAATCAAACGTCAGGAGGTAGGCTGGCATTCAATAGCAAGACCATAGTTACTGATTTATATTTTAAAAAATGGTCCCTGTTTTTAAACGTATGTCTTACGAGAAGAATAGCAAATTAATGCCTGTGGCAAAAATCAACCTGCATTTTTGTATTTGAGCAACAATTAATAACACATGCTGAGCAGCACTTTTTGATGGGTAGTGGTCATCAAACTTAACAACTCTTAAGGAGAGGGTAAATGATGAAACATGGCAACCGCTTTTGAGATTGCATTGTGAATTATAGGCTTCAAACTGAGTCACTTTAAAAAGCACTGTTCAAAACATCAGTTAAATAATGGTAAATACCACTCGTATATAATTCTCCTTTCTCAAAGGAAGGAATGACCTATGATGTTTGCTGGGGGGTTTTGTGTTTTTTTAGGCAATATATGAAATGTCCCGGGGTGAACACGATTTAATTGAGGATCTCAAGCTTGCAAGAAAGGTCAGTAAATAACTTTCTTATCATATGCCCTAAGTTTTTTAAATTATACTTCACAAATTATAAAGGATAGTTTTCTTGCCTTTAAAAGATGAAAAGTAGAAAATATTTACATGTGAATATTTTTTTAGATGAGATTTATTAAACACACCTCTTCAAATATGAATACCAATAAGAGAGAGTCTATTTGGGGAGTAACATATTCTTTAGTTTCTTTTATGTGTCACAAATAGAATCCACGCTAGCTTTTATACAGTTAGTCATTCAAGGACAGATCTCTCATTGTGTTTTATTTGCTTGATCTCTTTGTGTGACATATTTCTTCCCCGCTCATAGGCCTACCATGACCCCATGTTAAAGTTGTCTATTATGTCAGAAGAGGAACTAACACAAATATTTGGTGATTTGGATGCTTACATACCTCTGCATGAAGGTAAAATATGCAATTTAATTTTCATTAATATCTGAAGTCATTTTAAATCTAAACTGCTAATTTAGTGCTGAATTATTTTAAAAATAAGCCTATTAATGGTATTTCTGCCCTTTTACACTTCAGATTTGTTGGCAAGATTAGGAGAAGCAACCAAACCTGATGGAACAGTAGAGCAGATTGGTCACATTCTGGTGAACTGGGTATGTAGCAAGTTGTTTGCTTTGGGTAGTTTTTTACAGATATGCCATACTTGTCATTTTGGATGAATATCGGATTGATTTGATCCAGTAACTGGATTCTAAAAATAGATAAACAAGTCATTAAAACTGAAAAAAATTATGTAGCTATAAGAAGTTATGGTCTATTTTAAAAAATACTTTATGAGTAATACAGTATTTTAAAAGAAAAATATGTTCCTCCTTGGACAGAATCCCCACAATATATGCCCGCAATATATGCAGAATCCCCACAATAACTATCTGTTTCATTCTGATGCTAGGCACTGTTCTAGGAGGGATCACCAGAGATTCAATGATGAAAGACAGTTTCTACATTTATAATCTAGTGAGAGAGTAATCAAGTATATAAATAGTCTCTGGATTGGTGACAAATGTGGCAGAGGAACACTCAGGTGTCCTAGGAGTGTAAAAGACTAGCATCTAGCTGAGATTGGGGAAAGTAGAAGTCATGAGTCTTTGGTTAGATTTAGCCAAATTAGGGAAATTGGAATAGGGTGTTCTGATGTCAGCCAGAACACCATTCCACCCGCATTATTACCTACAGGAAAATTTTCACAGCTTGTTGAAACTTTCAAGAATAGCTGTAAATTTTGCGTTTCATGTTCACAGGCTTACTGATGAACTAAATCCTAACAGAAACTTACCATACTCTTTTTTTTCTCTTATTACTCTGTAGTTGCCAGGCTTGAATGCCTACAAAGGCTACTGTAGTAACCAGCTGGCAGCCAAAGCTCTTCTTGATCAAAAGAAACAAGATCCAAGAGTCCAAGACTTTCTCCAGCGATGTCTCGAGTCTCCCTTCAGTCGAAAACTAGATCTTTGGAGCTTCCTAGATATTCCTCGAAGTCGCCTAGTCAAATACCCTTTACTATTAAAGGAAATTCTTAGACACACTCCAAAAGACCACCCTGATGTTCAGCTCCTGGAAGAAGCTGTAAGTAGTCAAATACATGATTCCTATGTTTTTGCATATTTATATATTAGCTTCCCTTAGAAAGGTTTACAATGATAAGTCTCAAATTTTATGCATATTAAATCTACACAGTGAAGTGTTCTGTTGTTTTAAGTACCCAGTATGTTAGTGCACTGTACACTAGGCATAAAGAAATGTAACACATTTTATATTTTAATCACAAGACTGGACTCTGACCTCCTTCACTAGCTAGCTATGTGGCTTTGGGAAAATCACCCAATTTGGCTGAGGATGTTTCTTCATCTGTAGAAAGAAGAGACTGCCTAAATTTACTGATTTCTAGAGTCCCTTTAATAAAGCTTTAAAGTTCTGTCATTTTAATAAGACATTGTAGCCCTACAGGGGAATGAGTTAATAGGCTAAAAGTGCTCCATCAATGTTTTAATAATTTTTAGATACTGATAATACAAGGCGTTCTCTCTGATATCAACTTGAAGAAAGGTGAATCAGAATGCCAGTATTACATTGACAAACTGGAGTATCTGGATGAAAAGCAGAAGGATCCTAGAATTGAGGCAAGCAAAGTATTGCTTTGCCATGGGGAACTGAAGAACAAAAATGGACATGTGAGTACATTTGAATGCTGATGTGAAGTAAGCTGCTACTTCTCTTTCCCACCCTATTTAAATTTTCCACATAAATTCTAAAGCAGGTTTATGAAATAAATTCATTACATAATGAAAAAACACTACTGGTTATCAGTTTTGATAAAGCAAATGTATGGTTTCTGTCATTACAGAATGACTTAAACACCTTGGTGGAGAATCAGTAATACTTTATTTTTTAGTTTGGAAGCATAAGTCGTCGACTTGTTTGGCTAGGGGTTCCTTTCTAAATAAATTATTAGATTCATAATATTTGATAAAAAGGAATATTCAAAACAGTTTTGTGGAGTTTATAGTGATAGAAGTCATTTTTATCACTACTAAACAAATTCTTGCAACAGATTGAATGAAAACAAACTTACTTTTAAAATAATTACAGAAGTACCTTCCAGAGCTATATATAAGCATGGATAGTACTTTTGTTTCATAAAGTATTTTTCAGAAGCTCAATTTGTAAGTTGAGGTTCTTTTTGAGAAAAAGTTGAAATCTGACATCTCTGATTTCTGTCGTGAGGCCCAATTGTTTTAAAAGCCTAAATTTGTGTGTGGCAAAACAGAACCATTGCCATTTTTACCAGCTTGCATTTTTAAATCCTTTGTTAGAAAACTGTGGTATATAGTACTGGCATTTCCAGTCATGTTACTGCTGGTGATCAGGTCTTTGTAGGGAGTAGCATTTACTCAGGGGCTACTTAATCTCATGTTACACACCAATTAAAAAGAAGTTTTATATAGTCTGAGATTAGAGAAGCTCTCCAAGTAGAACATGCACAGCATTGAAATCCTCATCTTTATGGGGTCATCTCTAAGGGTATCTTAGTAAATAAATGTAAAATTAATGTCAATCAAGTTATTTTAACAATGGAGTTCAATCACCTACAGTCACAAAGTTCCATACTTAGGAAGCATTGGTCTCCCATTTCTCCAGAAACTTTACATTTTCCTGTTTCAAGACATCTTGGTGTTGACCCGGCCTGTTACACGAAACGAGCGTCACTCTTACCAGGTTTACCGGCAGCCGATCCCAGTGCAGGAGCTGGTCTTAGAAGATCTGCAGGATGGAGATGTGAGAATGGGAGGGTCCTTCCGAGGGGCTTTCAGCAACTCAGATAAAGGTAACAATACTAGCTTTAAAACAGTTTAAGAACAACTCAGAACCTAAATAAATTTAGTGTTAATCTTTAAGAATTCTGTTCCTACACACACTCAATAAAAATGAAATGGATTCCATCGTCCTATGCAAACTGTTACACTCATTGAGCTGTAGAGTGCTTCTCTGCTCTAACTCCAGCATGTGTATCTGTTAAGTCATGTATAGATTTTTCCCATGTTTCTGCCTAATTGATTTGCATGTTACAGAAATAACCAACACTCTTACTAAGACAGTATGACCACTTTATCTAGAATAAACTTTTTTTTAAGTCTGCTTTCATTTTTTTTGTTTGTTTCTCTAGCTAAAAATATTTTTAGAGTTCGCTTCCAAGATCCCTCCCCAGGCCAATCACACACGCTACAAGCAAATGATGTGTTCCACAAGCAGCAGTGGTTCAACTGCATCCGCACCGCTATTGCCCCTTTCCAGCAGGCCGCCAGTCCCGCCGAGCCGCAGGGTCTGCCAGAGCTGCATGAGGAGTGTGAAGAGAACAGCCCCTCTGCCGTGAACATCAGGGCCCAGAGAAGGGCATCCACGGTGTCCAGTGTGACACAGGTTGAAGTTGATGGAGATGCTTCAGAATGTGGCTCCCCGGTGCACACAGCAGACAACATTAAGAGTGTCAAAGCGCAGCGAACACAGTGTGGCTTCCGAAAAGCAAGGGACAAAGCCCAGTTCAGTGGCAAACGGAAAGAAACTTTGGTATAACTGGTGGAGAAACTGTTTATTTATAAATGTGTACAGTTTGTTTTTTTCTTGTAATGTGAGCATGGAAGCATTGCAGGGTTACTTAATACCAGTCTTAACATTTTCGATGTTTTTGGTTGGTTTGGTGGTTGTTCCTTTCTTTTCTATTTTTTTTAAAGGCAGCTAAACGTATATATATACAGATTACTGTTAAACTGCAATCCTTTTTTATTTCTTCAGATATTTTCTCAGATGATTTAGAACATTCAAGCCTGGTATTTTTAATCAAATGAAATATTTATGAAATTGGTTTTCTCTTCATTCTGCATCATGACTTTTCAATACCAACCAATTGTGATACTTACATTATTTGCCAGAACTTAAAATTTTGCAAAGACCGAAATTTTACCCGTGTTTCTTTGATAAATTTTGTGTGCAAAATTTGAAATCTTAACCTTGGCACCTAAAATTTACATGGAATACATGCAATATATCAGAATGTACATTGAAACAAAAGTTCCTTGGCAAACCATAAACCTTAATAGGTTTCCTATTTTATCAACTGGAATGCTTTATATTAGTTTGTTTTTTATTACACATTCCTCATTTTTCATTTTACCTGCCAATTATTTAATTTTTTATTGTAGTTTTTAGTGTTTGCTTTTATTTTTTTACTTTGATGCCTTTCGAATTGGCATGTCTTTAAAATATTTTTCTTCCTTGATTAAAAAATGTGTGTGTTTGTGTGTATATATATAAATGTATATATTTTAAATCATATTAACTTTACCAAGTGAAACCAAGCCATACTGTTTTTGAGCCAATTAAGAAAATTGCCATTTTTAAAGTGTAACTCACCTTGGGTGATGAACACACATGCACTGACTCAGTATATTCTGGACTACTGAAAGAAAACCACCTTAAGGATTTTGTTGAAAGTTTTAGTGCTGCCTGAAGAGCAAGAGAGAAGGCAGTTGACTGGTAATAAGTTGTTTGTTTGGGGGGGGTTTTAACAAAAAAAAAAGAGGGAAAAAGAGAGTAGCTTTGTCTTAAAGGAAAAATGTCTGGTTGTGCCAGAATGTGAAAGCAGATAGTAAAAGCTAAACTTGAGGGTGTGTAGTAAGTTGTAGAAGGCTTGGGGGAAGTGAACTTTATTTGCTTTGGTTTACAATGCCTGCAAATAATGGGTTTGAAAAGACAATGAAATATGTTGGAATTTTGACAATATCAGGTCAGTTGTGGTGGATTTATTCATAAGAGGAACAAAACTGATTAACCTTTTACAGTGCAAAGTGTACCTGGTCAAATGAGATCCCAGTCGTTAAGGGGGAACTGAAAGCTCTGTCGTGGCAGGTCAATAATGGTGATCAAACTGAGCAAGTGTTGACTATTATGTGGAAGGGAAATTTGACAAATACTGTAAATAGATCAATCCAAATGATTTCTCTGTAAAAATGAATTGTACAATTAAAAAAAAAGCACACACATAATCACCCTTAAAGGTTTCTTGGCTGGTGGTGGATATTTGGGGGACATTTGCCAAAATGTGTTGGTATGATAAAGGATGTAATGGCAGACCTCACAAAAATTTTACAAAATTATACATACTTAAACGTTTGCACTTCACTGATGAATAAGAGAAAGATTCAGTTAGGTCATTTTGTGCATCTTATTATCCATTTAGGATGCAGTATAATCCGAAATAGTAACTGGATTAAAGACAGCTGAATATCTGCCCAGTTTGTGGATATGATAGTAAGGTTAATAGTAAGTCAAATAAGATAGTAAGGCAAATTCATCATCCTGATGAATTTGATTAATTTCAAATTTTAATTTAGGTATCTCAGGTTTCTAACTATGGTTTAAGAGACATATCAAACAATTGCAATGTATGGACTTAATTTGATCCTAAATTGAGCAAACTGTTTTAATAATACAATTAGAAATATTCAGTATTGACTGGGTATTCAGTAGTACTCTGATTGCAGTCCCTTTAGAGACAAATTCTGAAATATTTATTGATAAAATTGTGTGATACCTAGGATTTCCTTCAAAATTATAGGGCAAGAAAAATGGTTGGAGCTAAAAATGAAGTAAGATTGGCCATAAACTAAGAATTAGTGAAGCTGGATGAGAGTAGTGAGAATTCATTATAGTCTTTGCATATCTTTTTGTATATGTTTGAAATATTTCACTAAAAAAGGAAAAGAACTTAAGGAATTGCAGGTATTTAGTGAGTTTCCAACTCCTCAACCTTGTAAGCCCCTCCAAACTCCCAGCCTTCACTTTGCAAAGCACAGTCAGAACGATGATCAAACACAGCTGCCCTTGCTGTCTGCCGACTCACAGTGACTCAAACGTTTACCTAAATTCAGCATTTGTATTCTCCTCATAACACCTAGGCAGCAGTGTCCGACTAATCTGGACTCTAGTTTAATTCACATGGCCCTTTCCTCCTCTACTTTTCCCCCACTGTGTCTCTCCTTCTAGTGTGTCCCTGTTGGAACCACGATTGTGTAAATGGGGTGTTGAGAAAGGTATGTTTCCAGTGCATCCCATGAAGCAACCGCACGTAACCCAACCCTGAGAATTTCCACATTCCTACCTCTTAAGAAAGGAACTAGCAGTATAACATCTAATAATGTTTGTGCTGTTGAGTAGACCAGAAAGTAAGACAAAATTAGCTACATTTAAAGAATTCTGATAATCTACCATAGAATTTTGATTTCTCCTTAGCTGCTACTGGAGCAGGGGGAAAAGGTTTTTACTTCCCTCCACTGAGCAGACAAGCACAGATAGTTCAGCCATATCAAGCCTGAGCATTTAGTCTGATCCCCTCCTTACCATCCAAGGCATCTGAAATAAAACATCAAGTAACATGACCAAGATCACGTTGCTGGTATGTCGCAAAGCCGAGATGATAGGCAGTTATGTACCGGTCCTGTATTCTAGCTTTTAAACCAAGTATGCTTGTCACCCCAAGATCCTCCCAACCCCACCCTAGGCCACCATCACTCAGTGGTCCACCTCTGGTGGAAGACCTTGTCTGTCCTTCCCCCAGGCCCCAAGCATCTTGAGCCTACACCACAGCCCAGTAGTCCCAGCTCATTCTGCACCATGACTGCAGCTTCCTCTAGGAAGTTGACTAAACCCACCATGCAACTCCTCCAACTCCTGTGCCAGCACATTTCTCCTTGTTCTACCTTCCTAGCATCATCTTTCCTTTGGGCTCTTCTCTTCCAGATCTCTGAAGTTGGAAACCCTAGCCCTCAGTCCCCAGACCTTTTTTTTATGCTCCTGGGCAATCTGACTCATTCCCCTGATCTGAACATCACCAACACCCAACAACCACCAAATTTATGTCTTTAGTTCTCACCTGTCCCTGAGCTCCAGACTCACTGCCCAGCAGTCTATCTGACATGCCTGCTTGGAAATCTGCATGTCACACTTGACATGACCCAAGAAAACTATTGCTTGTTCATTCCCAACCCTGCCTTCCCCTAAGTTTCCCATCTCAGTAAATGCCATGATCATCCAATCTGATTCTCCTCATTCCATGACCGCTCCATCTATAAGCCATGCCACCTCCATTTCCATGATACATGTAGAGCCCTACCACTGTCCAGCACTTCCATTGTTCCAAGTTAGCGTTAGCTGCAGTAGCTCTGGTGTGAAGAACAGCAACAGCCTCCTAACTGGCCCCCGCACTCTGCTCTCACCGCTTTACACTCCACCCTCCATATGGCAGCCAGTGATCTTTCTAACACAAAAGTCAGGCTGTGGTAAAATAGTAAAACAGAGCTTTAAACTTTTATGCTAAAAATCATACTTTTTCATTATGAAATACTTGCAAAATTCAGAAAATTACAATAAATTAAGAGACTGAGAAGACATTCAAACCCCAACTCCATAGACTAGGAGAAAAACATTTGTAAGAAACACATCTGATAAAGGACCATTACCTAAAATATACAAAGAAAAGTCTTAAAACTCAATGAGAAAAAAAAGCCAGTTTTAAAATGGGCAAAAGACCTGGACACCCACCAAAGAAGATATACAGATTAAGATTGTAGATTGCAGGTTACAGATTAAGATATACAGATTTCCATGGCAAATTAAGCATGGAAAGATGCTCCACATCGCACGCCATTAAGGAATTGCAAATTAAAGTGACAATGAGACCACTACACACTCATTAGAATGTTGAAATCCAAAACTGACATCAAATGCTCTTGAGGATGTGGAACAACAAAAACCGATTCATTGCTGGTGAGAGGGCAAAATGGTGCAGGCCATTTGGAAGACATTTTGGCAGTTCCTTACCAAATTACTAATATACGATCCAGCTATCATGCTCTGATATTTACTTAGGAAACGTGCACTCCAAAACCTGCAGCCGTATGCATAACTGCTAAGACTTGGGAGCGATCAAGATGTGCTTGGCGAGTGGGTAGACTGTGCTTCATCCTGACAATGGAATATTATTCAGCGCTAAGAAGAAATGAACCAGCAAGCCATGAAAAGACATGGAGGAAACTAAAATGCACATTAAGTGAAAAAAGCAGACCTGAAAAGGCTACATACTGTATGATTCCAACTCAATGATATTCTGGGAGAGGCAAAATTATAGAAGCAGTAGAAAGATCAGTGGTTGTCAGGAGTTCGGGGTGGGGAGGGATGAATAGCTGGAGCACAGGATTTTTAGGGCAGTGAGTCTACTGTGTGTGACACTAGTGGTGGGTACTGTCATCGGATGTTTATCCAATAGAATGTGTAACACCAAGAGTGAACCCTAATGTCTACTATGGACATTGGGTGATCATGATGTCAGTAGGTTCATCAGTTATAACAAATGTACCATCTGGTTTGGGATATTGACAATAGGCAAAGTTATGTGTTGGGGAGTGGTACTGGTAATTCTGTGCTGTCCACCTAATTTAGCTGTGAATCTAAAGATGCTCCAATAAAGTCTGTTTTTTAAAAAAAATAATTACCCAGACCCAGAAAACAAAAAATGCACCATTAGGAGTACACACCATTAGGAGTACACATCATTCATATCTAGAGATCAAAACTGAAATAATACTGTACATATTCTACAGACAAACATGGAATGTAAATGCTTAGCATGGTGACCTGAGCCTGTCTGGGTGTGTGGGCCACAGCCCTCACTCTCAGGCTGTAGCTGCGGGAGAGAAATCGTGCATACAGAGGTCAGAGTCTGTAACCCTGGGCACAGCTGGCCAGAGCAGATTGCACCTCCAAGTCCCAAAGAATCAGAATCTAAGGTATAATATAACTGTAGGGCCCACCCTTCACAAGTAGGGACCAAGCAAGTGGGAGTAGGGGGAAGAGAGTGACTGTCATCCTACATCACAGTGTCAACAGCAACATCCCTCAAGTTTTTGTCCTTCCCAGTTGAGTCTGGGACTAACTGGACTCTGTTTTCAACTAACTTGGGGTTGGCCAACCGAGGCCCACCACCACCTTTGCATCTCTTTTCTCCTATGCCTGCTCATAGAAGAGGGAAGCATGGTGGGAGTCAGAAGCAGGGCCCTCTCCTCTACCACCCAGAAGTGGGCCCAGGGCTGTAGTTCCAGCCTTCCCCCCAGCCCAGTGGGGTTGAGTGATGAGATTGTGAAGGATCAGGCTGCACCCCCTTGGTGGGGTTATTTCTCTCCCCTCCAGGCCCGTTCTCTGCAGTTTAAACTATAACTGTTGAAAATGACTTGAAAAGTTGGCACCAGGCCTTCTTCCACTCCTGGAAGCTGCTGCGGGGCTGGAAAAGCGTCTGTTATCTGACATCACTCACCTTTGCCAACCATCAGGCACAGACCTTGTCTGTCTTCTCTTGGCAGAATCCACTCCAGCCCCAAACACACCCCCGCCCGCTGGGCCCACATAGGTTCTCTCCATCTTGGGTGATTTCCAGGTATGAGCTCAGCCCACAGCTCTCCACCCAACTGTCCAGAGACACACATGGAACCTGTGGGGACTAGGGGAGGGTAGGGAACAAGTCTCAAGGGACTATGGCAAGGGAGAAGGGGAAATGGCAAAGGGCAGGAGGTACTGCAGCGTCCACGCTGTAGATATCAGAGAACTAGGCATATAGTGGAGCTGCAGCCCCACTTTCCTCCCCTGGGTTCTGTCATGTTTCAGATGTCCCTGTGCCAGGTCTCTGTTCAGGACAGGAGGGACGGCTTAGCACAGTCTCTGCCCCAAAGGATTATGTCATTTAAGACAGTGGAGCTGACCACAGGACAAACTACACATACAGTAAATAGCTAGTGTATTACTTTTCCAGAGCATCAAAGGTATAGCATGTTTTACGGGGAAGCAGATGTAGCTGAAAACTCAACACAGCCTTTAGACTTGCCGGTGCAGGCAGGCCTGTGAGTCACACTTGTTCTCTTAGACCTAAGTGTGCCTGCTGGTCCCAGTGGCAAACACACTTTTCCAAAACAAAGGAAAGTGACACACAGTCATATAAACACACACTCCTGCACACCCGCCTGACAGCAACTGGGGAAGGTTCCCTAAAACTGTAAAACTGTTTGCCTACAGGCAAGAAGTATGAAACAATCTTTTCCACAAATGGAAACTATTTCTATCATTCTCGGCTGTTCCAGCTTACAGCCAAGTTCTCCAGAGCTGATGGTCCCAAGAATTTTCCACTGAGTTGCTTTGTTGCAGTAACTGGCAAACAAGTGCTGTGGTTGGCATCTGCCTGCTTAATGGTACATGTTCAAAGCATGCAAGACTTTCCATTGGTTCTAGGAGGTTCTGAAATCAGAGCACCTGAGGGAAGAGGCACACTGACCCCAGCAATGCCCAGCAACTTGCCTCCCCTGATGCAAGCCAGGCTGGCATCACTCTGTGCATTTGCCCACATGGTCCCTTACCTGGAATGCTATTCCTCCCTCCTTTCTCCCTCCCTCAGACTCAAGAACCCCTGCTCATCCTTGAAGACCCAGCTAGGCCTCACCTCTTCTAGGGAGCCTTCCCTGACTCCCCTATTGACCAATTCCCTCTGCTGGGCCCCCACCCAACCCACCCAGTTATCTATTGCTGCCTGTGACTCAACACTTTGCGGTTTGTGTCACCTTCTCTACTAGCCTAGGAGGTCATTGGTCTCTGTGCCCCCAGTACCTACCACTGCTCCTGACACAGAGTGTGCTCAACCGTGTTTGCTGACTGAGACAGAAAGGTTAAATGACCTCAGCTCTATGGGAGCGCGAGTCAATGGCACAGCTGGTCAAAGACTCACAGACTTTCAGACCAGCGGGTCCTGTGGTAGCCAGCCCTGCAGTGGGCTCCAGTGATGCCCTCCTGGAATGCACACATTCTCCTGTCTCTCCCCATGATATATCAGGGCTAGTCTGTAGGACCAATAGAGTAAGATGGATGTGACAATTTGTGACTTCCTTCTCTGTCTTGCTCTGCCTTCAGTCACTCACTCTGAAGGAAGATGCCTTGTTGTAAGAACACTCAAGCTGGCCTGTGGAGAGGTTCAGGGGAGGAGGAGCTGAGCCCCCTGCTACAGCCAGCACCAGCTTGCCCACCTATGCGGGAGCCCCTGGGGAAGCAGACCCACCTGCCCCAGGTGGAGCTTTCTGATTTCTTGACCGCAGCTTCATGAAAGCTGCCACCCCAGGACCACTAGCTAAGCTGCTCCCAGACGAATGTTGACATAATGCATGTTTACTATTGTTTTAAGCCACAATATTTTTATATAATTTTATGCAGCAATAGATAACTAATGCAAGTCCTAATATAACTGAATGAAGGTCTGGCTGCCTACCGCAACCAAGCCAAACTCGTGGAACATGTGCAGGTGAAAAAGAAAGGTTTATTCAAGTTCCAGCCACCAGAAAAGATGGCCCAAAGCCCATCTTCACTTCTCAGTGCAGGCAGAGGTTTTTATAAGGAGGGAGAGTGAAAGCAGAACGGAGAGATCAAGGGGAGGGGTTGAAAAGTTCTCTATGTGCAAACAAGCACAGTCCATTCTGATAAGGACCTTGAGACTGGTCAAATGATGGTCTGGCGTGCGTCATCCTGGTTTTACGGTTGAAGGTCAGCAAGTATCCCAGAGCTGGGATGACTGAAGTTCAGAGTCTGTATCTTCTGAAGTTAGTTCCTAGAATTCTTATACACATGCTGTTTATCTACAAGCTACATATTAGTCAGAGTCAGCACTTACCGAAACAATGTCAAAGGAACAGTGGGCTGGGTCACAATTCCCCACTGTCACACTGAATACTTACAGCCTATGGAACTGTCGTAGGGAGAGTCGTGAGATAACCAGGCCAGTGGGAGCTCTTCGGTGCCCTGGGACTTGGACCAAACCAGAGAGAACAAATAAGAAGTAAATTTCAGGAAGAGAAAACAAGGCTCTCCAGGGCCCCGAAGCAGAGGAGTAGGTCACACAAACATTGACCAGGCATGGCTGTGGTCTGAGGTCTGAGGCCTGCGGCCTGCTGCTCTTTGTCCCTGAATCTTACATCCCAGGATACGAAGCAAATAAGCTGACCTTGAATGCCCAGTCTTACTCAACCTCTCTTGGTTTCACAGTAGGGGAAATTGACTTGTCTAAATCCTGGATGTATAATAACCATGCAAGATTTGTCAAAAACGTGAACATCATGATTCAATAACACAACCAATAAACACTACCATTTATCAGGTATCTACCATCTGCATGCAACCCCACCCTACTATTTGGGGGGTGGGCAAAAATCTACAAGCCAAGGCTCTAGCTCAGTCTGTCCTCTTTTCTTCCCACCCCAGCTCTGCCTTGTACTGAGGGAGCTGGCATGTACCTAGCCCACACATCCACATTCTGCCCACATCCCGCCACCCGACACACCACCCATCTCCCCCACCCTCCATGCAGCTGGTCTCTGGGCTGAGGTGAGCAAATGGCTGCGGGGGTCCCAAACGGGGACCTCCACTGGCCGATACATCTCCTCTCCCGTAGTCAAGAGATGCTGGGAAGGCTGCTTTCATCAAGTGGCCATGAAGCGGACTCTACCAGCCTGTGTTCTGAAAGACCACTGATGTTTTGCAATCATTATGCTTTACTACCAATTTCTATTTTATTTTTTATTGTATTTTTTCCAGTACCATTTATCCCCATACCCTCTTCCACCTCCTTTCCTTCCAACTTTAATTCTGTGCATCCCCCAAAGCCTCATTGCTCCAGCTTATTAAATTTATTTTCATGATGTAATTAAGCTTCTTCTGTTACTGCATCACAAGAAAGAAGCCAGAGAGGTATTTTCACGGACTCTCAGAGTAGGGGTTGGAATGGCCTGGCCTCAAGTTATGGCCTAAGTATTCTTGAAATTTACTTTGGAGAGTGGGGTGGAGGTGCAGCAGACATCTCAAAGACACTGATGGTGACCCTCGGCAGCTGAGCCCTCCCCCAAAGGGACGGTGATAGGAATGCATGTGCTGTACAGGTCAAGATGCCATGGACTGAGATAATAAATGGGGGTTTCAAATATTAGCTGTAAATCAGAAGTCACGCTCTTGATGCTCTTCTTGCGGTGGCAGGCACAGGTCTGTAAAAGAGCCCATCACCACAGGCAGCTCTCTTCTGCAGGAAACAGCCTGTCCTTTCTCCCTCCTGGTAGCTCTTGGATTTCACTGGGAGCCAACTCAATGTCCAGCCTGGGTAGCAACACCCTCAGAGCCTGGGCAGCTGTATAATATTCCCTAGGTTTTACCTGGTGGTCCCCAGAGGACCCCTAAACTCAACCACATACCTTCCCACCCTACCCCCAAGGAACCTGGGCAGGATTCCCACCACCCAGTCTTTGGAGATGCCCCATTCTTCCTGCTCCAGTCTCTGGAGAGGCAGCTCCAGGGAGAACCAGGGTGTCTGCCAGCCTCTCACAGCCGCGTTTTCACATGGGGTGGGAGCATGGCAGCAGAATAAGAGGCAGAGAACCTTGGGGAGAGCACTCTCCCTCTGCATTTCCACACTAGCCTTCTATATACACTAGAAGCTTCCAGTAGCTCAAACCCCTGGCTTTAGAACCTACACATGTTTACTAGGTTATTTGTTTGCTATCATCCGTTCATGTCAACAGCACTTCCTGGATTCCTAGACGTCTATGCCAAATCCCTTCCGAAGTTACTGACCTTGACCTTCATTCTCTAGCTTTGCTGGTCTAGGACAAGAAGTGCTCTCTTCTTTCCTTCCTTCAGGACAGATAGTATCAGTCCCTCTAACAGTCCCCTGCTTCTCTGCCCCTCTCTGGGTTGATAGGAATCTACAGGTCATGGTACTTTTTTTGATGAGCAAAAACAGAAGTTTTAAGGCCTCAAGGAATTATTGAAAACCCTTGGTGAAACCAATCAGAAGATCTGTAAGCTGTATCTTTAAAAGGCTCCCTCTGTGGCTGCAGCCAGATTTTGGCCCTGAGCCCACTGGGGCTTGAGAAGAACAGAAGGGGACCAGTGCTGTGCCCCTTCCTCAGGTGTGGGAGCCACAGGAGGAAGGCCACCTGCAGGACCAGAGCGCCAGGGCTTCTCTCCCTCTACCTGCACCCACCTGGCAGGTACAGTTCTGTCTGTTCTCTGTGTCTCCCATTCTCCAACTCCCTCACACCCTGTCCCCATCACACCCTGCTTTCCTCTCCTGGGATGCTGGTGAAGCCCATCCCCTGGTGGCCTTGGTCCCTTCCCAAGTAAAATGGAAGGTTGGGTTACATCGTCTTTCTAAAGGTCCAGTCATTGAGAGCCACCACCACAATTTTGCATTTTTGTACTATTCTCTACCTGATATTTTTTGATCTACACATTCAGCGTTTAGTAAATGTGTTTGAAATGACCACTTTACGTCGTTTTTATAAGTGGAAAACAAGCTTCCCTTTCTATGAACAGAAGGAAACAATAACAATGTCCTCAGAACAAAACCATGTTAATCAATCCAGCCTGGACACTTCAGCCTTGGAAAGGCAGGTCTGTTCTCTTCGTTATGTTGGCCAGTTTAAGGCCTAAAATCACCTCCAGTACCATCCCCGGTACAGGTCCCAAACTTTGGCAGACAATGGGTTTGAAGGTCTCTGGGGTCCCTTTCAGAGCGTCCAAGTTAATTATTTATTGTTCTTGATTCTTTCTCCCTCTCCTTCCCAGCCCCTGGTTACATCCCCCTCCAATAATTAAAACACATGAACTCAGTCCCCTGATCTAAAAGTGCCTGGTTTGTTTTCCAGCGGCAGCCCGCAGGACAAGGGACCAGCATTGTTTTGGGAGAGATAATGGGCTGTTTCCAGCCTCCCTCCCTTCTGGCCCTGACAGATACCACAGGGGTTCCTGACCGGAAATCCCCTCTGCCTCATGGAAAAACCCTCGAAGGAAGCAGAGCAGCCCCCGTGGATTGATCAGGCCCCACCCAGAGATGTGAAAGCAAAAAACGTCCATCATCCCAGGCCCAGTCAGAAGCCCCAAGACTCTGGTAACACTTGTAGGGACACAGAAGCCTGTGGAAAGACACGTGTCTCCTACAGGTGTATCAGCACCATATTTCACCACATCCAAAGTGGTTTTAACTCTTACAACAACTCGATAAAGTCTGCAGAGAAGGAAGTGTTTGTTGCTAGTGAGAAACCCACAGCCAAGAAGCTCTACCCAAGGTCTTACTCAAGGTCAGCACCAAGGTCACCTTTTCTCCCTTCCCCTCCTTTCCCCTTCCCACCTACAGTTGACATGACAAACACCTCACCAAATTTATTGCATGATTGCTTCTAGAACTCATAATGCCAAGCCCCCTAAGGCCACTGGTGAAGTTGGCCTGAGCACCTGGACTGTGGAAGAAGAGAACCTGGGTCTGTCAAGGGCCAGTCCACCTTCGCCTTGGCACCCCAAGCCAGCCCACCCCTCCCCTGCCACAAAGTCTTCCCAGGGTTTCCTCCTCGTGGTGGGTGGTGCACCCCGTCCTGCTTCTCTGCTCTCAAGGAACATGAGCACATATGCCTTATTTCTCTTCTCTCCCCTCCTGTCCTCCTAGGGCTCAGGGAGGTCAGCCTCAGGGAGGTCAAACTGAAGTCAGCCTCAGCCCCAAGCCCTGAGCTTACTTCGCTCATGGCTGGTCACACCTGCTGTGACCTTCCCCTCAGCCTCGCCCTGTCCTACCTGTCCCTCCTTCATTAGCTCAGGCTCAGGCCACCAGATAAGCCTCTTCCAGGGCCTGTCTCTCTGCTCCCATTCACCCTGCACAGCACTGCTGAAACAGTCTTCCCACAGCACAGTTCGAACCATATACCACCTCTGATTAAAGCCCTACCATGAGTTTCCATCTCAACTTCTGGAAAACAAAATGCGCTGATAATGCATATGAGTATAGTTTTATTACTTACATGAAACAAGCTGTTCTGGGCTTTACTCTTAGCACTTAATCTGTATCACTCACTTAAGCTTCCCAACAGCACTGAGGGAGATATATTATTATTTCCACTCCCACCCCACTTAACAAGCACGGAAACTGAGGCACAGAAAGTATAACTGGCTTACCCAAGGTCACACAGCTGGTAACTGGCTCAAATGGAATTTGAAAAGAATGCCAAACTCCTGCCAGTCAGGCCTCCTGTGTAACAGGCTCCCACATCTCCCTGGTCTCCCATGAGACCACACTTGCAGTGTGGATGTCCCCAAACACAGTGCATGTCCCCACCGCCACACTTTTAGTCTCATGGTTCCCTCTGTCAGGAGCGTCCTCTCACTTGTTGATAGCTTCGCCCACCTTCAATACAGAGCCTGGGGCCACCACCTCAGCATCTCTGCCCTTTGCTGTGCACATTGGTGACACCTGCCACCCACTATCTCTGCACATGGTCATTTATGGAACTCTGGTGAAGCCCATCCATTGGTGGCCTTGGTCCCTTCCCAAGTATAAAGGAAGGTTGGGTTACATCGTGTTTCTAAAGGTCCAGTCATCTCATCTTCCATAGAGGACAGAGGCTGCTGTGACATCTCGCTCCATGTCTTCATAGGCCCATAAGGTGGGTGGCTCAAGGAAACACTTATGGAATGAATAATGGATGGATGGATGAATGAATGAATGAGTGAGTGAGTGCACCTCCACCACGCTGTTGTGACCACCAGGCTCTGGACTGGGGAAAATACAGTTCCTCAAAAGCACTGCCATTCCTTTCCTCAAGATTTGACTTCCATTTGAGTCAAATATCAACCAGGCAGAAAGGTGGGAGTTCCCAGGTTGGCGAAGCTCCTGGCACCAAGTGTCTCTGGGTGGCAAAGTAGGTATTGGGGCTGGCAGGTCACCAAACAGAGCATCATTTTTTCCCAAAGTGATTCAGACTTGATTTGTGCAGCCTCCCTCTGTGGAGATCTGTAGAACTAGGTGCTTACTCTCTGGATCCTCCCTGAGCTCTGCCCAGTAGGCATGTGTACCTGGTAGTCATGGTTTCCAGGGATGAGTCACCGCAGTGCTTTTATTCTTGCTTTCTCAGCCTTGCCCACAAGCACCTGAGAGTTTAAAGAAAATAACCAAGCCTGGGCCACCCACCAACCGGGGGTCAGAAAATCAGGGAGCCCAGACTAACTGAGGGGCCCACACATGGCCTTTTTTGATAGTGCTCTGGGTGCTATAATTGTGCAGCCAGAACGAGAACTGCTGAGTGCTAACAAAGGACAGGCACAGGCTGGAAAAGCAGTGGGTGCCAGTCGCCTGCAGGTGAGGACTGTCTGCAGTGGGGAAAGAGACCGGAATACAACAAGACAGGGAAGAACTGCAGATAAGCAAGAAGGAGCTTGCAGAGTGAGAAGTTTGGGCCCTTCCCTAGATTATAGCAAAGCCAGAGAGAAGTGCAGGGAGGGGCAGGTGAGGTCATCTGCAGGCTGGGCAGCAAGGAGGTGAAGGCAGGCCCTGAGTACACAGGTGCGAGACTGGGAAAGGCCTCCTCTGCTCCCTCTAGAGGGTGACCCAGCATAGTCCCAGTCAAAGAGGTGTAGGGTGGCCACATTTAATGACTCAAAACTTAGAACCTGGACTAGCTTACAGAGAAGAGAGGACAGGATAATTTACCTAGGTTATTCCTGACACTCTGGAACATACAGTTCCTGTGTCTATTGACAATCTGCTCTTGATGACTTTCTAGGGTAGAATGGGGGATCCTCATCTTGACCTTGACCTGAAATCTTATAAACTGGTCCAAATGATCTTATAGCTAAATCTTTGTCTGTCCTACAGGTTACATGCCCTAGAATCTCTGTATTTCTAGACCAAGAGGGAATAGACTTGTGAAGGTTAATTTTATGTCAACCTGACTGGGCCCAGGTAGCTGGTGAACATTATTGTGGGGGTGTCTGTGCAGGTATTTCCGGATAAAATTAGCATTTGAACTGGTGAACTGAGCAAAGCACATCACACCTTCCCTCAATATGGTGGGCATCACCAATCCACTGAGTGCCCAAACAGAACAAAGAGGCAGAAGAAGGGCTGGAGCTGGGACGTCCATCTTCCCCTGCACCGGATATCAGAACTGGGTCTCAGGCCTTCTGACTCAGATCAGGACCCACACCAGCAGCCCCTAGTTCTCAGGCCTTTGGGCTTGAACTAAGCTATACCACTGGCTCTGCTGAGTCTCTTACGTGCAGATGGCACAGTTGGGACTTCTCTGGTGAGCTAATTTGCATAATAAATTTCCTCTTCCATCTCTATTGGTTCTGTCACTCTGGAGAACCCTAATTACTACAGAACTGTTGGAATGTTATGGTTACACGGGGGGCCGTTTTCATAAAAACAGGGCAGAAGAGAGTCACTGACCCTCTACAGTCACACCTGGGGTTTTCCCTCTCCCCAGTGAGTGTGACATTGCAGAGATGCCTTTTAGTCCCAGGGTACTCTGAAGCCATCTCTGCAGCTGGAGGTGATACCCCACAGGGGAGGGAGCCAGCATCTAGTACAGGTAGTGGGAGGGCTGGTGCTAAATCAACCACAGGCCAGGAGTCTACACACCCTGAACTCAGAGTTTCCAATCCGGTGTAATGTTGATGGCTTTTACTTTATTATTTGGGGTTCTGGGAAGGAGGCTAGGCCTTGTTCAAAAGGAACTTCAATATAAGGTGCACTTTGATGAGGATCGTAGAAAGGGCCAGGGTGGGGGGAGTGGAGATCTAGTCACTCTCTCCCAGGACACGAATCAAGAACCTATGATGTGCTGGCCCTGTTCTAGAAAGCTTCCTGGAGGAGGTGGCATTTGATATGGACCTTCAAAGAGGAATGGGTTCATCAGGCCCATAAGGAATAGCTATAAATTAGGATTTAAAATATCCAGGGGAATTCAATGAAGAAAAGGTATTTTTAAGTATATGAAGTTTTAAACATCTGTTTTGACCAGTAGAGTAATTCCTCTAAAATCAATGTACTGATTAACATCTGGAAGAATTGGGACAAAATTTTGTTTTAGTTTAAATTAGTTGTGTTTTCACTCCAACCAATTCCAACAGATTTATCAGTTCAGTTCTGCTCACCTGGATGTCGGTTTTGTGTGTGACTCATATTTCAGACACAAAGCATTTACAAATACTTAAAACACACACAAATATCTGTTTGGCCAACCCACTTAATAATCTCTGAATTAAAGGAAGTGCTAAAGCAATAGTCTCTATTGGCAATCTGTTAGAAGAGAGAAACCCGCCCTGTCTATAATCCATAAAATCCTTGACGTCAGAGACATTTACAACTCTGCAATCTTGAAATGAATCGGTTCTCCTTCCCCCAAATCATAGAAACCACATACGGAGAAAAACAAACAAACAAACAAACAAACAGGGAACTTTCTTCTTTGTTAGGATGTAGTGTAGTGTTTATGCGAACTGACTGCAATAAAATAATTTATCAAGCCAAAAAGTAAATCTAAACTAAAATATTAAACTGGACAGAGAAAACTTCAGAGAAATCTTCAAAAACTGTTAACATATCTCACCCAACACGCATCTCTGTAATTCTTATAAGGTGTTTGTAAAGATAATTTTTTGGTAAATTGGGAAATAGCAGCAAATGGACCATGTGCAGAACTAGTCTTGGCAAACTGATTTTCAGAGAAGTGGCTTTCGGAGAATAGAGTTTCCCTGAAGTGCCCTAAAGCCGTGTTGGCTCCTCAGAGGCGTCTTGCACACTTCCTAGCTCTCCTCGGCGTTCTAGACTAGGACAGGGAGGCTGCAGGGACTCCATGTTAGGGAGTGGGGCCCAGCTCAACCCTCAGAGGTCTTCAGGGAAGTTTGGAGTCAGCACTAAAACCAGCTCTTTGCATCTCCTGCAGTGTCAGCAAGACTCTAAGAGTCACTAAAACTCAGGATTTCCAGCTTCCAAAAGACATTCTGCTCTCTGGGTCCCCACCAACCCCCTCCACCCAACCCCCCTCCTCAGGGCCAGTTCCTCCTGGGGCAGGGCCACAGGTGATGTGTGAGGGCCATCGGAGGGGGTGGCCCTCAGACCCCTCAAGTCCAGTCCAGGTCCTTGTCTCACTCAGGACCTCCTGTGCATCACTTCCTCTCCCAGACCCAGATTCTCTTTCTGTTCTCCTTGGGCAATAGATCAAGAGAAGTTCGTGCTGCTTTCTTTTTGCCTGGAGGCTCCATCAAGCCCTTTTCAGGAACAGCTCATCAGGGAGAAGTCTCAAACATCCAATTTCTAATATTAGCCAAATCTCCTCAGTCCCTCGGCTGCCAGCTTCATCTCCCTCCATCCCTCTGTAAGTTCTCATCTCCCATGTACTGCATGCATTATTTTTTGTATAACATATTTTAGACGTACAACGATATGGAGAAAAACACAGCGAGCTTCCATGGAGCTGTCAGCGAGCTTAAGGAAGAAAACATGAAGGCATCTATCGAGGGCCTCTGCACCTCGCTCTCCGAGGAAACATCGGTCCTGAACTTGGAGTTCACTGTTCCCATGTGTGAGATACATATTTCTTCAAAGTCAACCCCCCCCACACACACTCTTTTAAAGAAAAGAAAATCCATTTTACACTCCACAGACTTGAACAGTTACTTGTTCTCAGACATTTGGACCTGGCGGGCCAGTAAAATGTCTACATTAATTTTGGGCACATATAGAACTCTCAGAATAAGAACATGAAAAAAAAAAAACCTACGAAACTATCATCTGCTATTAAGTGGCTTTATGAAAGAAAGAACATTTAACATGAAAAATATGGAAAGAGCATATTCTCAGAATTTTAAAAACTGAATTCATTTAGGTTAGTCAAAAAGTCTTTATTTTTCTCATTTTCACACAGCCGGGAAAATGTCATCTTAGACCTCTTTGGCATTTAGGAAATCACTAATTCAGAAACTCAGACTGCTGTGACCTATGTCTCTCAGAGGATGGGGACTTTCTGGAGGGAACCACCCTCATCCTGGACACAGGAGAACTTTTGCCACCCATCCCCCCTCGGATCACCCCACGGGGTCTGTAGCTGCCTCTGCCCCGATTTCCTTATCTCCAAGTCTTTATCTCCAGAGAAAGTTACCACACCTGCCTCCCCAGCCCATCCCCACCCTTCCTCAGGGCCCTTAGGGACCTCGGAACTCCTTCCCTTCTTGCTTCACAGTTCCCCCAGCCCACTGGCCACCACCCAGCCCTCAAGCCCAGGACCTTCCCTCTGTGTCCAACCACAGGCCATGCCCTGGAAGGGACGTGGCCAAACTCTGAGGGAAGAGTTTGAACCAATAGGATGAACCAGGCAGCAGTATGTGGGGGTCACGGGAGACTGGAGTCACCTGCTGAGAATGTTAAATGGAGGAGAATAAAAGAAAAAGGCCATGGACGCAGCAGCCCTACCTTGCTGCCCTGGCCCCTCTCCCACCCCCTCTGCAGGTACTCAAATGAGGGAGTGGGCGGTGCACGCCCTGACCCAGTGTTTCGCAATAACCCCCAAGGAAAGCAGGTTCTTCCTCTTCCCACCCTGAGCTGAGAACCACTGATGTGACACAAACCAGGATAAGATAAAGTCAGTCATCACTGACAGTTTGGGCTCAAATCTCATTCAATCAAACAGGAACAAAAGGAAAACTCATTTCACAAAGGGGAAGCAGAAGCCCATCATTAAATGGCACCCAAGGTCACAGAGCTGGCTGCACACAATGCTGACTGGTCCCTTTAACCCCACTGAGCCTCAGTTTCCTCATGTGCGAGATGAGCTCAGATTAAATTGTCTCTGAGAACCAGGACAAGGGAACCTCGGAAATTCAGACCTGTGACAAGCAGCCACAAACAGGCCTAATTTTTAACAACCACATGGCGATACCATAAATCCAAGTTCAAACGGTGGCTCTCCTGACATCAGGGTGGGCCAGGCGGTTGCTAGCAGACCCTCATTGTCCTTTCTGACTCTCCTCAACTCCTCTGCGGAACATACCCACAGCCTGGGACCAACTTCAGAGCCCCCAACTCACAGAGGGGCCATCAAGGGGCAACAACAAGGGGCTAGATATTGGGGTGGGGCAGAAGAGGAAGGAAACTTCTCACAGATGGCTGGCTCTCTTCTTAGAAACACCCCAGACCCTGTCTCCTAGGATCTGACTGGCAAGCAGCCCCACCGAAAGTGCCACAGTCCCTTTGCCCGTCACAGCACCTCTGTCTTTCCTACTTCCCGACTGTCCCGCCTCCATTCCAGTGAGGCTGCCTCCACCTTTGTGATTTATAAATCTACACAGCCCTACATCTCAAACACAGGACACACACACACACGTACACACATATTTAAAAAATACAGTTGGCTGTATTCAAATGATGGTAAACTTTATTGTTTGTGCTGCAGGCGGTGTCCCAGCTCTGGGGTCCATGTTCTGTCCTAATCCAGAACATGGATCAGGCAAAGAACCATGTCTCTTCTACCCCTGACCCCCCCAGACCATGACCACACCCCTTCTCTGCAGGATCAGAGGGGAGGCAACAGGCAGACATCTGGCCTGCACAGGCTGGTTCTCCTACTGGGAACCAGTGAAAAGGGTAGAAACTCAAAAGAATCCCACATGCCATCCTTGGGGACCCTTAAAACATTCAAGCACCAGCGCACCACCCTCAGAGTTCACATTCCTTTTATTTGGGCCACCACCTGGCTTTGGGGTTTTTCACAACAGCCCTATGAGGTAAGGGGCAGCCCCAGGCCCCCCAGGCACAGAGGGACCCCCAACAGCCCATAACCCAAGGCCAAGAGAAGCCAGGGATCTCACCACCCAGACTTTCCCTTTACATCCCAGTGCACAAGCAGGAACCCCAGAACCAGAGTCAGGCAGAGGAGGTGGGCCAGACCAGGGCCTCACTTCCCACTGAGGATGCGTGAGAACTCCTCGTAGTTCACCCGTCCATCCTGGTCCAGGTCTGCCTCCTTGATCATGGCCTCCAGCTCCTCCTGGGTGAGCTTCTGCCCCAACCGGACCATGGCCTGCTTGAGCTCGTCAATGGTGATGTGGCCATCCCCATCCAGGTCGAAGGCTCGGAACACCTCCTTCACATCCTGCTCACCGCCCCAGGACTTCATTCTCTTAACCATCGCTGCCAGGAACTCCGGGAAGCTGATGGCACCGTCGCCATCTGTGTCTACCTGGGCGATGATATTCTTCAGCTCATCCTCTGATGGGTTCTGGCCCAGGGCCTTCAGGACATCCCCCAGCTCCTGCACATTGATGGTGCCATCCCCGTCCTTGTCGAACCTGGTGAAGGCTGCCTTGAACTCAGCCACCTGCTCTTCAGACAGCTCCTCTGCCATGTTGCTTGCTGCCAACCAGCTCAAAGGGCTCCGTCCGAGCTGGGGACGAGGCTGGGTCTGTGTGAGGGCAGAGCGAGGATGGCAGCCTTGCCATGGGGTGGGAACCCCTCCTTTTCTGCAATCTGCACAAGGGAGGAGGCAGGCTCCCCACCCACCCCATGTCCTCGGGCAAAATCCTCCTCCCAGGAGGGACCGACCAGAGGCAGACAAGAAATGCCGGAATTGGACTGGCAGGGCCCGCCCTGGAGAGGCTGGAGTATACTCCCTGGGGCCATGGGGCCTGCCAGCCTCTCCTGGCCCAGAAGCTTTTTGTCAGGTGATTCTCACAGAGACCCCAGCCACACTGAGGGAACCAGACAGCTTCTGTAATTTATAGAGCCTGAGGCTGTGAAGGGGAAGGGAGCCTCCTCAGTGGACATAGCGAGCAGCCCTAGAGGAGTGGGATCACTGTATCCGGTGTTTCTGTCCCCCTCTCTCGAGGCTGCTGTCCTGCTCTTGCCCCACAGGCCAGGACTAGTAGGGGTCAGGTGGAGCTAGAATTGAGTGCAATTTTACTACGATAGAACCATGGGTGTCATCAAATGTCCAATCCAGGGCTTTCAACAAATCTATAGATGGAGGAAGTGGCCAGCTGCCTGTAGCTTCAAGAAAGCGAGGAGCTGGGTGGTGTTCAGGACCTGGCACACGGGTGGTGGTGAGACTTGTTTATTAAATGATCTTCCAAGTGTGGCTTCAGAGGTGAGGAAATGGCTTCTTGTCCCGTAGAATCCTTCTCTAGCTTGATTCCATTCTATCATGAAGTCCAAGGTTCTCTGTGCAGACACAGGGAAGGATTGCATATTGGTTTACATTCACAGGGTAGTCTTGCCTGAGAGCCATGGGGACACTGGAGAGCATTGGGTGGCCCAAGCAGGCCTGTCCCTGAAGATGCTCAGGGGCAGAAGGACGTACAAGGGGTGGCTGAAAACTGCAAACCTGCGAACGTGGCCAAGCTTGCAGGTTTACTAAGAGTCAGCCCTAAGCACAGAAATCCAGTCTGGGAACCTTCGCGGCCCATTGTCTTGTCTGTTCTTTGGAAGGAAATCCCACCACTCTAAGTCACAGAGTGTAGACCAAGAGCTTGGCCCTCGGGCACTGTCCTCAAGTACTTAGTTAGTGAGACCCAAGACTGTGAAGGGACATTTGCCTTGGAGTCCCCACAGTGATTTTCTCAAGAAAAACTTCTCTTGATCCCCATCAATTCCCAGGAGCCCCCTTCACCTCTGCCTGAATCTAAGGAATAAATTCTGTCACCCTCCAACTGAGAAATGTGATCAACTCTGTCTCTCTCTGGTTCAACCCTCAGACAGACTGAGGATCCTCTCCTTCCCTGCAGGGCAGCTGGGCAAGCGCCTCCCTCCGCAGCGCTGCACACCCACCCCCAGCCCACAAGTCCAGGGGACCCAGATAGAAGGAGACACAAAGGGAAACGTTCCAGTTACGTAGCTCCTTTCATAAAGACATCTAGGAGAATCATTGCTATTTCATCTTTGTGCTGAAATAGTACAGAGACCTTAATACCTATTGAGCAACTAATTTCTCGATGAAACTGACAACCAGTATCGGTTGGAACGTGTGGGTCCACCTAAGAGACCAGCACAAGGAAGCTCTGGCTTCGTAGGCGACAGAGGAAGGGCGGAGCTCCTAATAACTGGAGCAACCCAGCTCCTTTATTTATTTTTTTTAGAACATTTGAAGATATAAATCTATATTTTAAATTTCCTTTTCTTTCATCTTATTAACAGAACTTGTGATTAAAAACCCAAGATGCGTATTATTTTCTTATTTTCCCTTGGTATTAAATAATACATGGCAAGCAAGGGAGAGCTTTTCTGACACTATCAGACTTGAGTTCTTAGTTCAACCTCCATCTCTTATTTGTGTCTCAATATCTTCATCTACAATACAGGATGATACATCCACCATATCTGATCAGGGCACTTAGGGTCAAGGTCAAAGTACTTTGATCCGCAGAAGGTGTTACTGTTCTGTGACAAGTCTCGTGTTTGATATAAACTAACAATCACTCCAGAAAATATCCACTTGAAGGGGAGCCTTGCTCTCACTTTTTTTTTGTATGCCTTTCTTGATTGAACTGATATAATAAATTTCCTGCCTGGACGTTTGAGTCACATCAAACTGTCCACACTCTGAACACTAGTTGGTGCGTGGAAATCAGCCCTAACAGATGCAGAGGCTTCTATTCAAAAAGAGCATCTAGCTAAGAGTCGTCATGAGACCGGACGATGACCATTATTCATGTGACACTTACTCTCTCCATGGAGAGAGATGGGGGCTTCAGGAGGTAAAGTCCTCTGCCCAAGGCCACCCAGGATTGGGGGAGAGACCCAGGCTTCTGGCTGAGTGTGTCTTCTTCCTCAGCCCATCATTTGGGTCCTGCTTCCTCCCTAACACAGAGCCTTCTCTTTTCAGAGCAGGAATCAGCACTGAAGTCATTTCTTCACACCTTCCCACCCACCCAGGCTTCTGCCTGAGCGGGCAAGTCGTTGGCTGCCCTAGGCCAGCATCAGGGATAACTGTCTCAAGTGATCAATACCACCGGGCATCTGATAGCCGAACTTGGGGCTGGGAAAAGAGGCAATTATTGCCACCTCTGATTAAGCTTGATGGAGCCCCTTTCTTCCTCTGCCGATTTACTTCCCATCAGCCTGGGTGCAGAGCCCAGCTCTTTAGAGGGAGTGAAAGAGAACTAGAAATGCCTCATATTCATGGTATTTCACAGTCAAAGTGCATCCGCAGGCCTGTGAGGCTCCCTGTGTGTGATGGGAGTGAGGCTGTGACCCAGCCAAGGAGCCCATAGCTGGAGAGACTGTCACTTGCTTGGCACCCTGCAGCTGAGCCCCCTGGGGCCACATGAGAAGCATGAACAGGTGCTGAGGGGCACAGAATAGCAGCACCTGATGAGAGTCCGTTTTGCTAAAGGAGTACCTGGAACCAATGAGGATGTGGTTTGGCGAAGAGGGGAGAAGTGGGCAGGTTTGCTAGAGAAAGCTTTGAGTCTTTTCAACGTCCCCTTTTGGAGGTCAACTTTCGAGCCCAGGACCCATTCCCTCGCCTGCCACCTCTCAGTGTACCTACCACCCTGACACCATTGCCAGGGAAACCTCAAGTCTTCCTGGTGAGAACGGCCGTGGCCCTGGAGGAGAAGAGGGGCCCAGTTATTGAGGAGAGAGGTGAGACCTCTGCAGATGTTACAGGAAGTAGGAAACCCTCTGCCAGGTGGCTGGGTGAGCACTCACGGGTGTTCATACAGCCTCAAGGAAAGGGCATTGTCACTGTCAGACTGCCTGGTGCAGTGGCCGTGTGTGTGTGTGTGTGTGTGTGTGTGTGTGTGTGTGTTGGCAGAGGGTGTAGGGGCTGAGTTGCCTTCTGCTTAGATGTTTGGAAGCAGCACTGAAGCCGGCCCCAGCTTTTACAGGAGCCTGACCACAGGAGCAAAACACACTCCAGTGCTCCCATTACTGTTTGGCTTTGTGGGTGAAATACTTGAGAGAAACCGGTAAGACAGGTCTTGGAGACTCCTCTGGCTCCCCTGGCTTGCTGGAACATGCTTGTCCCTCACCCTGGAGCCAGTCTCTGGTATTGACATCGCCCCTGACCTTGCCCAGGGAGATCCCACCCCCTGGAAACAAGGAAGAAGCCTACTCGGGAGTCATTCCATGTCCACATGAGGCCACCCTCTGTCATACCTTTCTTAAGGAGTGAGCAGCAGATGAACCCCCCTTGTGCCTGTTCCGCTCCCCTCAGAGGCGGTACAACATTTAGCAGCTGAGGGCAGGGTCCTGGCTTCCTGTGTGACAGGCTGCGTAGCCTGGGGCAGGTGACTTCACCTCCCCAGCGTCAGCTGCCTGCATTGTAAAGGAGATAATACCAGTACTTGCTTTGTAAGGTGCTGAGAAGGTGAAATGAGCTTCACAGAAAGCATTAGATCAGTGCCCAGCATCAAGTCAATACTCAAGAAATAGGAGCATTACTATCACTCATTTACCTAGTCGGCCCAAGTCCCTTTTCCTCCAGGCATTTTCCATCAGGCCAAAGACCTAGCAACTTGAGGCAGACCTGGGTGGCTTCTAAGTTCTCGCAAAGTCTTCAGCTAAGTTAAGCACCTGATCTCACTGATACCAAGGACAGAGTCCATCCTGCTCATGGAGTCGTTCACCAAAGCCCCTTGGGTCAGGAACTCCTGGCTGTGGAGTGAATTCGACAGATGAACCTCATTCTGCAGAAAAGATCACATCTTGAGGACTCAGAAGCAGGAGACCATCTTTCCATTTGAGATCCCTGTGCACTCACAGGTGTGGTTCCTGGACTCCCAGGGGGTCACCTGGGAAAGTGCAGAGGCCTGACTCTCATGGAGATTGTGTTCAAAGAGACACATCACGTGTCTGCGTTCTGGGGATCATGTGTTTGATTGCGCTGCACTCAGAACAGTTGCTGGCGCCAGCTGCTGTGTGTTCTGTGCCCACAATTTGCCTGGACTTGTTGGGGTGGTTGGCAAGAGCAGTCCTTCCCTCCTTTTTTTGGTCAGTGACACACCTGGGAACTTGGCAGGACACACACTGCTCTCTGTCCCAGACCCAGGGCTTACTCACAGTTCACACACAAGCCCGGCCCCAGTGACAATGGCACTGGTTATCCAGCACTTTCTTAAGAAGTGCTTTCAGCCAAGTATTTCTCCAGATAACCGAAACTGATCCCTCTAACCACTGAGCCTTTTAACTCTAACCATCTTTGGTGGGAATCTTTCTAAGGGTGTACTTCGTGTTTTATTTCCTGTCATTTTAAACAAATTAGGTGGAATAAAATCCCAGTGGTTAGAGGTGCTCGATGTGACTGTCAGTCATTACGTAGCACTGCCCACGGGGACTTTTATGTGGGTATGTTTGCCACACACTAGACAGTCCCAGCTTGCTGCTAATTTTCTAGTTGATCCCTTCCGCCTGTGTCTTGTGGTCAGCTGTTAGTCTTCCATTGGTCTCCAGCTTCATTGCACAGCTATTATTGACATAACTTAAGGCAGAACCCAAAGTTGTAAATCAGCAACTTGAATCCAAAAACAGTACTAAATCAGTTCCTCTGAGGGTGGTGCTTGGTGCTGCTAATGTATTTCTGGATGTGGAACCAGACCCTAAAGCACCAAGACTGCCGTGTGCCCAAGTGTGGCTCAGAGCAGACACTCCTGTGGTGGCCTCTCTCCCTCGCGTCTCTGCCCCGGCCACTGCCGGTTCCACACCTGGTAAAAAATAAGTACAGGAAGGGAACAAGTCTAAGATACTGCTGCAACTAAAGAAGGGACTGTGTCACACCCAAGTATCCCGATGCTCTGCTCAAAAAGAGCGAATTATGGCACAACGCTCACACAGCTGGGCCACAAGGTCTGTCTTCCCATGACTGCATGTTTGTGTGGAGAACTTGAGACATCTTTTCCACCATCCGCACTACCCTTCGCCCCAGAAAGATACCCTCCTTTTTGTCCTAAGGAGAGCCAGGCATCAGGGTAACGGAGTCTCTACACGAACATGCCCTCCTCACTGTGTCTGTGGCCACACGGGCAGGTCAGATGCCCTGCTGGTGAGCAGCAGGTTTCCCACATGTCCCCACGACAAGCTCACAGAGCCTGACACTGCCTGCTGCATCGCTCTTCTCCTCTTTCCTCTGTCTCTCTCTTTTCTTTTCTTCCTTTTCTTCCTTCCTTCCTTCCTTTCTCTTTCTTTCTCCCTCTCTCCCTTCCTTCCTTCCTTCCTTCCTTCCTTCCTTCCTTCTTTCCTTCCTTCTTTCCTTCCTTCCTTCCTCTCTCTCTTCCTCTCTCTCTCTCGTAACAGGCCAAATACATGTGGCAGCTTTTTTCTAAGTAATCTCGCAACATGTTATGTATTAAAACTAATAAAAGGGTTATATGACCACAAACAAAAATCTAGGTCATTAACATTGATTGGGAGGTTCTGAAATGGAGGAAAGTGGGAAACCAACTAAAAAATGGAACGATGGAAAAACATGTCTGATGTGGTCAGTGTGTATATTTATAAGAAAGTGGATAACATTTTTTTTTAAAAAAAAAAACCTTTATTTTGCTCAATACCTCCTATTTCAATAAAGACTCACTTATATTCCTCACAATCCCAGGTCTCAGAGAGCTTCCAGTTTTGAAAGAAGAGAATCCAGAAAAGCACACGTAGCTGAATAAAATTTAAAATGCTGGTTTACATTGCAGAGCTTTTGCTAAGAGAAACACTGTCTCCAGGAGAAACTGTGTTCTCTGGGTGAGGGGAGACCTACTGTGGGCTGGGCATTCTCTGGAGGGTCTGGGACCAAGCAACCCTGGGTCTCTGGGATTCCAGACCAGGAGGATTTCAGTGGGGTTATTTTCCCCCTTAATTTTAGATCTACCTGAGGGACTGTCTTCTCAGCCTCTCAAACTTGCCAGGACAAGATAAGCTCTTGGATTTTTTTTTTTTTTAAGTTGCAAATTTAGTGTCTTTGAATGTATCCATGTTAAATAAATACCGATGCTCACTTTGGGGGAAACTGTTGGTCCGTGCAAGGAGCAAAGCCTAGAATATTCAGGGCCTGAGCTGGCATGTGGGAAGTTATTTGACTCCCTCATCCCATAGTGGTGCAGCTGAACTGTAATACTGGGTGTCACATTCCCTGAGACCAGGGACCCTTGCACATGGCTTAAGAAAATACAAGTGTTTCTATATCTGACAGCTGAGGACAGATTTCCTGGCTGTGAAGCGACACTATGATGGCCTGTTTGGCATCTCACATGACGTATTGGCAGCCTCCTTAGGACTGGGCCGTGTGGTGGGGGACATAGGTGAAATTCCAGGAAAGGAGTCGGCCTCAGAGATAAGGCAGTTTTCAAGAAAGCACAAATCAAAAAGCAGCCTGGGAAAACTGAGAGCAGGCAGTTTCTGTTCCTCACGCACAAAGCTTCTGACAGCAGGACTCCCCATTGTGCCCCTTTGGCTCTTCACTGCTGATCCTGGTGGAAGAATCGTTCACATCTTCCATTGTTCAAATGGCCCCTGCCCCCAGGGGAGAGAGTAGGAGGTGGCCTAGGGCACAGGAGGCCAAGAAGTGAGCTGCTCTGGTCTTGGCAGGACTGGGTTTGGGTTTCTTAGAACAATCAGGTCCCGACCGCAGGGACGCAGCAGACTTGGGTCTAAGCGGGGCAGGCCCTTACCGGTTCTGGTGATTTGAAGACGCTACAGGTAGCTTTGGTTTTATCACCTGTAAAAGAGGGAGGTGATACCTAACCCTTGTGCCTTGCAGGACTGTGAGATGAAGTGGAAAATCATTCGTGGGAGTGCTTTGTAGCCTGCGAAGCAGCATAAGGAGGTCAGGGGTGAATTTTTCCACCTTCCCCATCACTTTAACCCTCTTAGGTTTTTCCTTCCTCCCCACAGGAGCTAATGGGCCCTGGGCCAGCTCACCACCAGTAAATGAGAGAACTCAGGAGCTTTACGTGTTCACTACCTCCAGATCCTGGACCTGACACAGGGGGGTTAACACAGATGGTGCAAAGGAAGAAGGGAATGATCCTTGGCCAGGGAGGGGGGAAAGATGGTGACTAACAAAACCATGGGCCTAACAGAGCAGAGGACAGGGATTGGCACCCAGTCCTGCCCGTGCTTGTCCTTGGGAATACAGCCTGGCATAGACAGAGAGCACTGGCTTAAACCAGGTCAGGACCAAGAACTGGGAGAGCAGGACCAGCTCCACTCCAGCCTGGCAAGTTCATTGCCTAATCTGGGAAGGCCATGGTGATGCACTGTTGCCCCCATTACCTAAGGGAGGGAGTGACCCCTGATGACCCCAAGAAGGGCTAGTTGCCCTTTAGGAGAGGGTCCTCAGTGTGCCACGTCCAGGAGGAGAGTGAGACCAGCACAGACCACACCGCCACCTCAGCTGGAGCCCTTGCCCCAGAGACACCTGTACCTGCAGAGGAGGCACATGAGGCAGAGGGAGTGCCACATGCTCGCTGCTCAGTGAGCTTCGTCCTGCACCTCCAGCAGCCTGGGCTGGAGCCCTGGGCAGTTCTGTGCTCCGGAGAGGGGAGAGGGAGAGTAGAAGGGGTGTGGTCCTTCTCATTACAATCCCTTGACTTCCTAGGGCACAGGTGGCAAACACAAGGCCCGTGGGTCAAATCTGGCCCTCCACCTTATTTTATCTGGCCCGGAACCTTGTTTCCACCCAGTGGTAGCGCCAAACTCCTTGCCCCTAGTTAAGGAGTAGTTATATTTATACAGTCCTAAAATTACATTCAGCCCTTTGAAGGCAACCGTGAGGCTGATGTGGCCCCCAGTGAAAATGAGTTTGACACCCCTGTTAGGGCTTGGTGTTGCCCCTCTCCATGTCACAGATGAAGTTTTAAGGCACCAATGAAACTGACCAAGTTATACAACTAGGTCAATAGTAGAGTTGAACCCAACCCTCTGCTGTGTCATTCCAGGCTCATGCATTAAGCAGTGGCCAGGATGCCTCAGCATCAGTGCACATGGACTCGGTCCAGCTGAGTACAGGTTTCCTGACTCAGGAGCAAGATGAGCACGACTGCATGCCAGGTGCCCTTGCTTCCAGGGTGGGGTGTCCCAGGCCCAGCACCTTCAATGTGTCCTGGAGAGTCTGTGGCTCTCCACTGCCTTGAGGCACCAGGCCAATAGTCTGTGAAGACCCTAACCCTTTCTTTGGTCCTTGGATCTTCTGACTATGAAATGATTGGGTTGAACAGGAGAAATGTGCTTTTCTGCTAAGCATTCCCTCATCTCACATGAACAGTGTTTGATATTTATTTATTAATTACCCCTTCCTCCAATTCCAGTGGCCAACTGGCACAGTTAACCCATTTCAGAGACCAGGAAACTGAGCAGAGAGGAGGAACTGGCCTCTAAGAAGCAAAGCTAGACACAAAATATGTGACTGTGTGACTCTGCATTTACCATAAACTGACTGTCCTGTGAGTTAATTACTTTCCACGTGCACACAGCTCCTGTTCCCAACCAAGTGTCTCGTCTCATAGTTCTTGAAACCCACCCACCCTTGTTTTTCCCCAGGGCTCAAGCACCAGCCACTGCCCTGGACCTCTTCAACATGTTACTGCCAGAGACTATAAGCCACAAAGAGTTTTTCGGGTTTCTTCTTGGATCACCCTGCTGTTGGGTAGATGTTTCATTGTAAAAGGAATGTACATATTTGCACTTTTATCCACCAGTGAAATTTCCCAACCATTCACTCTATACCACTTTCTTATAAATCCCGCTGTCCTGTGCCATTCACCCCTTAACCCTAATGCTTGTGTTTTTTTTGCATTCTATGGCAGGCCCCTCCTATACCCACTTCTCCTCTTTACTCTTTTACATTCTGAGAAGCACCCCTGCGTCTGTTGGCCCCGAGAGCTTGAAGTCTCACTGGCACGATTTGCTGTGTCCCCTCTTTCGTCCTCCCTAATAATAAGCCCCTAGGAGCTCTTTCCCTGCCGCCACAGGGGCCTTCTCTCTCTCTCTCTCATCCACAGTCTCTGCAGCCAGACAGAGGAGTTTCTCAGAGGCAGAGCTGGCTCCTCATCCTGTTTCCTTCCTTTGGGAAGTCTCTCTTTCCTGCTCAGCAGCCTCATAACTGGTTTGTGATGAATGCATGACAATGGTGTGTTCCTATTATTTCCCGAAGTCCCCTGGTCGCAGCACTGCTCTGTGCCTGACATAACATGGCTCCTGGCATTCCCCCTGCCCATGGTCACAAGATTTCTGAAACTCTTTTGCATCAGACTTGCAATAATGTCAGCAGTCCCCAGTGGTATCTTTTACTGGGTTATCCATTCCAGCCTGACATCACCTCATTGCCTAACCTGGGTAAGCCACACCCATGCCTCTGCTGCCCCATTTAGCTGAGGGAGAGTGGTGAAGACCTTATCTTGTCTTTGCTGTTTATTCCTATGTTACAGATGAAGCAACTGAGGCTTAGAGACATCACACAACTGGTTTGCGAAAGAGCCAGGAATTTGCATCTCGGTTCTCCTTACTCTAGAGCCCAACCCTTCTGCTCTGCATTGTAGTGCTTCTCGGTGTCCTGCAGTCAACTGTCCTTTGTGCAGCATTGAAGACAGCTGAAGCACAATTTAAGCGACTCTTGGAGACCTGCTGAGAGCTGGCAGCAAAGGCTTCCACCAGGAGGTCGCAATCTCACCGAGCACACACTGTGACAAAACACAGTCGTAGAATCAGCTGGTGCCCCGGCCCTGGGCAGGGACCTGCCTTGATCCGGCAGAAGGGCAGGGACTCTGGAATAATGGTCAGCGCACCCACGTGCCCGAAGGAGGTGGCATGTCAGTCACGGCCCTGCCTCTCTGTATTCTTACCTGATTGGAATTGTTTTTAAATTTTTTTTAAGTTAGATAACTCAGTAAAAGTACTTGGTACATAGACATTTCTCAGTATGTATCTATAAAATCCTTGGAAACAAATTTATCCCTTTAGCAGCACCTTCATCAGTCTGTATTTACCTTTGTTCACCCTGGTCCTTCCACCTGCTGGAGCATCTGTGCCAAGCTGCCCTCTGATTCTCTCTCAACCTGCTCTCTCCCCTGATAACCTCTACAGAGGTTATCAACGGAGATCTCTTTATTTGTTTATTCCCTATTTTTATTCCAATTTATTCACCAGTGTTTGTTAATGTCTTTGCTAGCCGCTACACAGGGAGACAATGGTCTGTCTTTAAGAGGTCTCTAGCCTTTAACTCTTCTTTAGGAAAGCGCTCAGGACATTTCTTTTTTTACTACATCTGACCACTTCCTGGAATCTTGAAAAGAGAGCAGTTTTTTTCTCCTTCCTTGATCCTCCCTTTTATCCTAGTTTTAATATCTTTCCATTCTGTTGTAGTGGGAGTTCTCCTCATCCTCCCCCCACGCCCTCCTCCCAATGTGGGGGCTTGGTTCTGCAGCTTGACCCTGTTCCTAGGCACGAATAAAAAGGGCAGAAAGCTGCTTTCACACATTACTCTCTTTTATCTACACATCAATCCTGTGGTGTGTGCTGGCCCATTTCCCTTTTTTGAGTATATTATAAGCTGGTATCATTGAGAGTGAAATAACCTTCTTTTAGAACTAAAGCCTTCTAAACCAATTCTAAATATTTGGGTTTATAGTAATTTTGTTTGTTTTCTCAAGCTGTAACATCTTCCCTAAGATCTATTTGAAATTCCTTCCTTCAGGTATTCTTTATATATGTAGGTAACAGACAAATGCTTGACCTCTCTGACCCCATCTTGTTTAAGCTTGCTCTGTTCCCATGGCCTTCAGGCTAATACCTTCTGCTTAGTTCTGCATGTAGACAAGCTAATCATTAGAGGAATCTGCTTGCCGCTGAAGTTTTATAAAAACAAGTTCTTATCAGAAAGTGCCTCCCCTGAGGAGATAAGGAAAGTATGTAAAAAATAATATTGTTTATCAAAGATTTGCAAGAACTTCTTGAAAGGACTCATCAACTATCTGCAGTGGTCAATGAGCTTTTGCCCCTCCCATTTCTCCTTCCCTTGAAATAAAAGTCTGGACCATGAACTTTCTTAAGATGGTTTTGAGGTACCACTAGGGCTCCCATCTTCAGTCGACAACTTGTCGATCAATAAACCTTTCCTAACTCCAGACACTGATGTTTTGAGTTTTGACTTTTTGAAGCATTGGACACACAGACTTTGGACCAGTAACATAGTAACATAAATATATTTTTATGTGTGTGTGTGTGTGTGTGTGTGTGGAGAGAGACATAGTTTTCCTACTCCCACTTTCATGTTTAAAAAGGTATTAGGGGGAGACTTCCAGCCAAGATGGAGGTGTAGGTAGACACCCTGTGACCCCTCGAACAACCAAAAGATAGATAACAACAAATTTAAAAACTAAAAACAACCAGAACTTACAGAAAATCAAACTGTATGGAAGTCCAACAACCAAGGAATTAAAGAAGAAGCATTCATCCAGACTGGTAGGAGGGGCGGAGACAAGCAGCAGGGTGGAGCGGACTCATGGCAAGGCTGTGGCTGGAGGACCAGGAAGGGCAAGGCGGCTGCTGGTGGACTGGGTGAGGCAGTGGATTGCGGGCTGGGCAGTCCCACATTCAGGTGCGGACAAACCAGGAAGAACAACTGGGTAGTGAGACAGACTGCACAACCCAAGTTTCCAGTACCGGGAAATAAAGCCTGAAAGCCTCTGACTGAAAACACTGGTGGGGGTTGAAGTGGCAGAAGGAGAAACTTCCAGCCTCACAGGAGAGTTTGGTGGAGAGACCCACAGGGTCCTAGAACATACAAAAGCCCACCCACCTGTGAATCAGCACCAGAAGGGCCCAATTTGATTGTGGGTAGCGGGGGAAGTGACTGAAAACTGGCAGAGAGCAAAGCAAGTGTCATTGTTCCTCTCAGACCCCTCCCCAACATACAGAGTCACAACGCAGGGACGTGGGTTGCCCTGCCGTGGGGAACACGTAAGGCTCCATCCCTTATTTTTGTCTTAGTGCACTATGTAGCAGGTGCACCAAGACAAAAATATGGCCCAAATGAAAGAACAGATCAAAGCTCCAGAAAAAATACAACTAAGCAACAAAGACATAGCCAACCTGTCAGATGCACAGTTCAAAACACTGGTTATCAGGATGCTCCAGGAACTCACTGGGTACTTCAGCAGCATAAAAAAAACCCAGGCAGCAATGAAGGTTGCATTATGTGAAATAAAGAAAAATCTACAGGGAACCAGTGACAGGAAGGAAACCAGGACTCAAATCAACAGTTTGGAGGAGAAGGAAGAAATAAACATTCAACCAGAACAGAATGAAAAAACAAGAATTCAAAAAAATGAGGAGAGGCTTAGGAACCTCCAAGACATCTTTAAATGTTCTAACATCTGAATCATATGCGTGCCAGAAGGAGAAGAGGAAGAGGAAGAAATTGAAAACTTGTTTGAACAAATAATGAAGGAGAACTTCCCCAATCTGGCAAAAGAAATAGACTTTCAGGGAGTCCAGGAAGCTCAGGGAGTCCCAAAGAAGTTGGACCCAAGGAGGAACACATCAAGGCATATTATAATTACATTACCCAAGATGAAAGAGGAGAGAATTTTTTTTTTGTAATTTTTTTATTGTTGTTCAAGTACAGTTTTCTGCCTTTTCCCCCACCCCAGCCCAACACCGTAGCCCTTCCCACCTCCCTCCCATTTCCACTCTCCCCTGCCCCATTAATTGTCCATGTGTCCTTTATAATTGTTCCTGCCAACCCTTCACCCTATTCCCCTGAAATTCCCTCCCCTCTTCCCTCTGGTCACTGTCAGCCTGTTCTCAATTTCAGTGTCTTTGGTTATATTTTGCTTGTGTGTTTGTTTTGTTGATTAGGTTCCTGTTAAAGGTAAGATCATATGGTATTTGTCTTTTACCTCCTGGCTTATTTTGCTTAGCATAATACTTTCCAGTTCCATCCATGTTGTCACAAAGGGTAGGAGCTCAAGAAGGAGAGAATCTTAAAAGCAGCAAGAGAAAAGTAGAGAGTTACCTACAAAGGAGTTCCCATTAGACTATCAGCTGATTTCTCAAAAGAAACCTTGCAGGCAGGAAGAGGCTGGAAAGAAGTATTCAAAGTCATGAAAGACAAGGACCTACATCCAAGATTACTCTATCCAGCAAAGCTATCATTTATAGAAGGGCAGATAAAGTGCTTCCCAGATAAGGTCAAGTTAAAGGAGTTCATCATCACCCAGCCCTTATTATATGAAATGTTAAAGGGACTTACCTAAGAAAAAGAAGATAAAAAATATGAACAGTAAAATAACAACAAACTCACAGCTATTAACAACCAAACCTAAAAACAAAAACAAAAACAAACTAAGCAAAAAATTACAGAAGAGAATTACAGAAATGGAGATCATATGGAGGGTTATTAGTGGGGGACTAAGAGGGGGAGAGAGAGAGAAAAAATACAGAGAATAAGTAGCATAAATGGTAGGTGGAAAATAGACAGAGGGAGGTTAAGAATAGTATAGGAAATGGAGAAGCTAAAGAACTTATATGTATGACCCATGGACATGAACTAAAGGGAATGAGAGTGGGAAGGGGTGTGCAGGGCAGAGGGGAATAAAGGGGGAGAAATGGGACAACTGTAACAGCATAATCAATAAAATATATTTTTTTAAAAATAAAATAAAATAAAAAGGTATTAGGGTGGGGGTTGGGGCTTGCAGCACAGGGCCCTTTCTCCTACTGGGCAGCATGAATAGCCCACCCAGCCACCCCATGGCGTACACCTTCCATTTTTTTTTCTCAAATGAACATGGTGCCCACCCAGGGTCTTCTCTCCCAGGGCCTCCCCTACAGCCTCAGCCCTCCCAGGTTTAGGGCTCAGGCACTGCTCACACTATACCTTTCAGGGAGCAAAATGGCCACTCCGCTGATAGACCCTACCAGCTTCTAGTAGGCAAGAAGAAGGCCAGCTCTCCTTGCATTCCCTTTGTTACGTAGAGACCACAGAAGTGTTGATTTCTGCTAACATTTTATTGGCCAAAATAACAATTCTAGCTTTTGCATCTCCTCTCTCCCAAGAACTCATGTCAGACACAAACCCTTTGAATCTGGGTGAGAGGGTATGGTTGATGGAAAAGTGGGGGGGGTAGGTCCAAAGGACAGACCCTAAGCTGGCGTAATCCCCCTTATCTCTCAATGTCAGCAGTGTTACTGGACAAGCCCTATCTATGGTCTCTCACAGAAATATCCTGAGGCATCATGCATCAGTTTTGGGGAGCCCAGCCATCCTGTCCACCTCAAATGCTCTGTGCTTCTGAGGGCTGGCAGTGAATGCAGCCCTTCCCCATCCACCCCGGTGCATGCTCTGTCCTTGCTTCTATGTACTTAATGGAGGTCAAATACAAGTTCCCCTTTGGAGAAGCCTTTCCTAGGTCTTTCACATGATAAATAATAGTTAATATTTATCGAGCCCTTCCTACATTCCAGCTCCCTTGCTGAGCCTTCTTGTGCATTAATTCACAGTGTTCTTTACCACTAGTGAGCCCATTATACAGATGAGGACACTGAGCCACAACAGTGACAACTTGCAAAGCAATCATGAAGCAGTTAAAGGGAGCTTTCTTGGTTGGTGGTAGGGAAAGGAAGGAGGTTGGCACCCTGGGCCCCTCTCCTTCACCTTTTCTTGCCCCCATGCTTCACCAGAAGGACCTTTACGGAGTCCATGGGTTAAAAGAGCATGTTTAGCCTTGGCAATTGTGGCTTAGTTGGTCAGAGCGTCGTCCTATAACCTAAGTGTTGTGGGTTTGATCCTGGTCAGAGCACATACCTAGGTTGCAGGTTCGATCCCCGTTCCGAGAGCATGCCATCCCCGGTCTGAACACATATGAGAGGCAACCAGTTGATGCTTCTCTCTCACATCGATGTTTCTCTCTCTCCCTTCCTCTTTCTATAAAAGCAAAAAGGATTTTTAAAAGATAGCAAGTTTAAAAACACTGGAGGAATGACTTCCCCTCCCCCCACCGCCCCCCAAGTGAGCTCTGGTTAAACTGCCCTTTGCCTCTTTCAGATCACTTATCCAGGTATCAAGCTCATGCCCCAGACCCTCCTGCTTTCTGCATACCACCTGTGCTTACCAGCAGGCACACGTGTTCGCACACATGTTCACACACACGTACACATGCACACATCTTCCTGTATTAAACGCAAAGGTTTCATTGCAATCATAAACTTCAAAGGCTTGGCACTTGGAAAAAACACATCTCCTGTCTCTTACTGAGTTGCAGACCCTCAGGGAAGACCAGCCTGTTCTCCAGAATACAATCACCACCCCCACCCCTCCCCCTTGGTGTGGAGGCATAAAGTAACACAGGAGCCTATGTAGCCACTTATCAAATGTTTCTTGGTATCAAAATATTTGTGGCAGAGGGCGTTGTCCCCCCATCAACATCACCCCATTGAATATTTATTTCTTAATTTTTTCCAAAACATCAAATATGAAGTTTGAAAGGTGGGTGGGTAATACAGATGAGCCCTTCCAGAACTAGCACTTGGTCCTCTGTGCTCTGCCCGGCTCCATGCTGCACCCCCTTCCCCCTGCTCAAAAACCCTTCACCTGCCCAAAGTACAGGGGAGGCAGAGAGTGAGCAAAGGCAAGCTGTTTGGGAAAAGTTACCCACCCCCCTCCCTGCATGTATCAGAAAAAAATCACCCTTTCTTCAGGAAAGCAGGAAGTCTGAGAAAAGATATTTACTTGTTTGGCTGCTTTTATTGTGAGATCTATTGCTAATTTGGTTTTGTTTGGGTGGTCATTTAATCCCAATTTAATCAAAGTGGCTCTCAGGAATTACAGACAGGCCACTTTTATGTCCCTTAGGTCTCCTCTAAATGCTCTGTTGCTCAAAGTCACTGAAGGTGCTGGCCTCAGCAGGAGAGCCACTAAGGAACCTGGGCCCAGGTGGGGCACCCTGGAGACTGACTTCATACACCAGCCGCAGTGGAGAGGTGGAAGCTGAGGTGAGGACATACCAAATCAAGAAGACCCAGGAAACTCTCAAAACAACCCAGTTGTTCAGCTCCCTCCACACTTGGCGGACTTCATTCTCCAGGTGAGGCCTCAAATTATAAAAGCGAACCATGCCTGCACTTTATGACCGATTGAGAAGCTACACACAGTGGTCCTGAGAGCTCTGGGAAAGGCGTTCTCATGGCCCAGCCTCCTAGGTGATGATTTACCTATTTATTTATCCAATTTCAATTGAACGACTCACAGCTTTGATCCAGAACAATGGTCTCCTCCCTGAACATGAACTCCAGCCCAGCCCAGGCCAGCCCTTGGGGAATCATGATGATTCACAAAACTGACCAGAAGTCATTTCAAGAGCTGGGTCATGCACTGAATCTGGGGCAGCCTATTTAGTGGGAAGGTGTTAAAGGAAGGCCCAAGACCCCTTGTTCCCAAAGAAAGTTCTGCCATTAGTTGAGAGGACCTTCTCCTAGCAATGAAAGTGACCAAGAAAGTGTCATTTTTCCCAGTGGTTAATATAAGCTTGAAATACTGAGCAAGCCCTGTTTATTTTCAGTCAATGCTGCCCCTGGAAAGCAGGAAGCAGCAGAGGTAGCTGGTCAACACCATGGGCAAAGCACACATGCCACTGCCGTCTAGGTGAGAGTGACCAATATTGTTCATTTTTTGTCATTATGTCCCCTGTTTGTCTATATCATTGTTGTTACATCTTAGACTGTGAGCTGAGAGATCCCGTGACAACAACCATGTACCCCAGCAAATCCAGGCATCTGGTCATCTCTGGGAGACTTTAGGGAGGTCCTGATGGAAAGTCACTGGTAGGAACTTTAGCTGTGAGACCAAAGGCTCCAAAGACAGCTGAAGACAAGGGACAGCCAGGAGGAGCTCACCCTGGAACTAGGCCTCCAAGGAATGATTTTAACTTTCCTTTTGCATGTTTCCCAAATGACCCTGAAGCCCTGTGACAAGCACCCTCCCCCCAGGGGAAAGTTGGAGGCCCCACCACAGAACCTTTGGCCCACACTCCATTCCTCCCAGGACCCTCTCCACTGCCATTCTGATTCTGCCCCTGGTTCCTCTACCTGGATGGACTCTGGCTGGACTGTCTGCCTAACTTTCACGTTTAGCTTTGAGGAGAGAAGTCCCACTCTACCCTTTGGTCTGTTGGCCCCCATCATTTCAACTGTGCTCTGGCCTCTCCCTAAGGAGCCTGGACTGGAGTTCCAGGGTGGTGACCATGATGAAGATCAAGCCATATAAAAGTGCCACATGACCAGATGGCTCACAGGGAGCTAGGAGCACATGTCCATGTTCACGAGACCCAGGCAGCACAGATGGTGTGCGTGGGGCAGGAGCACTTTCCAGCGTCAGTGCGGAGATGAGAAACAGAGGTCAAGCCATGGGCAGGTGTCCAGAAGTGAAGCACCAGCAGCTGAAATGATACTCCCAAGAAGATGGGCCTCCAGTAGTGCTCCAGGCCCACAGAGTTGTGGCTCTGTGCATGTTATCAGGCCAGCAGAAATGGAAAGGGATAGAGGTGGGGAGGTTGGGGAGGGCTTCCCTGAGGGGCAGGGGGAAAGCTTCACCAGGACCTGAGAACACCCGCTGGCCTTGTAACAACTGCCTCGCATGGGGATGTGTGGTATTTCTCAATGGACCAGAAATGAAAGCCAACCTACCCAGAGGTCTTCAGGGGTCACCTTTTGGCATCTGACTGGATTTTATGGTCCTGGCTGTCTGGATGACTTGCTAACACATACTTGCCACAGAGTAATTGTTTAATGAATATGAAGTTAATCCATACATATTACATTGTAAAGGTGTACTGTGGCCTAAATGTTTGTTTCTCCAAAACTCATATGTGGAATCCTAACCCCCAGAGATGATGATATTAATGAGAGTGAAACCTTCAGGAGTGGTATTAGTGCCCCTATAAAAGAAGCTCCAGAAAGATCCTTAGCCCTTTCTGCTATGTTAGCTAGTTCACTGTAAGAAGTCTGCAACCCTCACTCAACCACGCTGGCCCCCTGATCTCAGACTTCCAGCATCCAGAACTATGAGAGATAAATTTCTGCTATTAAGCCACCCAGTTTTGGTATTTTGTTACAGCAGCCTGAACACACTAAGGAAAGGCGTTTATATTTACAGTCAAACCTCGGATCTCTAATGTCTTATACCACGAACAATTCAGTTCTCTACACAGTTAATCACAGAAAGAAAAGTCTCAGTTGTCAAACAAAACTTCAGTTCTCTAACTCGACAATCATTTCATGTTGATACCTATATGATCAGTCACATGTCTCTCAGATGACAAATGAAGGAGTTTTCCAACAAATTGCTTCTTGAACAGCCATCCAGAATAAGTTACATTTGATAACCAAGGTTCTATTGTGTGTTGGGGAAAATGGAAATACGTGAGCAAATATTAGGACTAGTGAAAGATTTAATCAAGACAGAAAAAGAGACCCATGGCCACTCTCAGCCACAGCCCTGGGCACAGGGGGAAAAGATGGGGGACCCTAGTCTGTAACTTTCTCTACAGCACCCAGCAGAAGAGGTAGGTTCACAAGGGTACCAAATGAATTCTTTTTAACAAAAGCACCAGTTCTGAGAAGGCAATACTTTGGGTCATCTGATCTTCAAAGGAAGTAGCTGGAGCATGTAGATTCTCCCAATATGTGTCCATTGGGGTCTTCATTAATACTACACTCTGTAAGGCCAACACTGTCCCTCCCAAGATTCCAGTATTCTCAGTGCCTTTCACCCCCCAGCCTCAGGAATTCAACCCCCAGTTCAGACTGCTGTTTCCCAACACTCCACAGCCATGGTCCTCCAGGTGTGTTCTGTGGGTCCAGTTGGGGAAAGTGTGCCCACGAAACTCTTTCAGTGGACCTGGGAGGTCAAAACTATTCTCATCATAGTACCAAGACATTATTTGCCTTTTTAATCATGTTGGCATCTTGCACTGAGGTCAAAAGCAATGGTGGGTAAAATTACTAGCTCCTTAGCATAAATCCAGTCTCCTGCATTAGTGAGTAGCCATTATAGTCTTCGACACCACATAGTCTCAATTTTTAAAAAGCCAGTTTCACTTAAGAATGTTCCTGCAGAAGTAGTAAGATTATTTTATAAATTCAACCCTTGAATGCCCATACTCAATATTCTACTAATTACTGAAGTACCATGGTCCTCATAAGAAAAGCACTCGTGTGATTACATGAGGAGCAGGGTAAGATTTTCCAGGGAATGCCATTTTTATTGGAAAGAACATAGACAGACTATGGTTACTCAGACTTGATAGCAGGCAGACATGTTCTGGAAAATGGATGAAGTGAGCCTGTCACTTCAAGGAAAACAACTGACAGTGTTTTTGCCAATGATAAATTTGAGCTTCCAAATGAAGATTAGAATTCTCAAAATTTCGCATTTGTTACCATGAGCTTGAGACTTTCCAATACTTAAACTTTTCTAATGGGATTGGCGATCATATTAATGAACATGATTTTTTTCTTATAGATGCAATGGTTCAGGAGATTTGCAGAACTCGGTGAACCGGTATTTTCCAAATCATGCACAGATGAATTATCCATTCAAAATGCAAGAATGACTGATGGACTTTAAGGTAACAGTAAGAGAATTCCATTGACCTGGTTTCAGATTCCACACTACAACTGACCTTTAAGAGATTATTGCTTGTCAAATTTTGATATGGTATGGAAGAAGAATATCCACAGTTACCTAAAAGAGTCATTTAAGTGTTCTTTTCCAACTGCATATTGTGTGAAGTTGGATTACCACATATTTCAAATCAAAACAACATCTCCCCACAGATGGAGTGCAGACATGCTTCTCTAACGCCCGACATAAAAGAGATTAGCAAAATTATTTTCTTAGTGCCACTCTTCCCCTTATTTTCTGTTTTGTACATATAATTATTTTTCATGAAACCACGTCATTTATGTTAACATGTAATAGGGTTTTTTTTAATTTCTAAGTTACAAATAAATGTGTAAAATATATTTAAAATTTAAAATTCTTCTCAATTTTAATTTCAAACCTGGTAAATACTGGTAGGTATACCCTCACATAAACAAAATCCCTTGGAGTCCTCCCTCACTGATTTTTAAGGGTTTAAATGGTGCTAAGACCACAAGGGAACCAGTGCACTGAGAGGCTGCAGGGAGAGAATTGCAGAAGCCCATGAACCCAACATTCCCTCTGCCACAGTTTCCTAACTAGCGAGTTGTGACATTTTAGTCCATCCCAGCACTACCCTTTGTGAGTCATGAGTAATGTTGTTTAAAATCCTTTCTGACTTCTCTTTCAATGTGCTCTTTCAAAAAGCACACTGAAGTGAAGCCTGGGTGTTGGAGCCATGACACCATGATCCAGAAACCTGCAGACACCCGCTGGCCTCATACCCTTTTGTAGGTTAAGGATGCAGGAAGCAAGACCATGTTCCTGTCTGGCCTTTTAGTTTTCGTCCATCTGAGGAACTGTCTCAGGGCCAAGTTTTCCCATGATGCTAGATTCACCCTTGGTTCTCCAGGAGAGTGTCAGTGACCTGCCCATGTCCAGTGGTTTTCCTTCTGCTTCCTGCTACTGCCCTGGTATTATTTCATGAACATCCCTTAGCTGATGAGTTTTGAGCATATGAACTTTGGGTGGGGGGGAACATATTCAGACCATAAAATATAGTTTATCAATCCTTTCTTTCATGGATTTTGCCTTTGATGTCATATCTAAACCCAAGCCAAGTCCATATTAGAGACCTTGGGTTTGGGTATCATTGCCAAACCCAAAGTCATCCAGATTTTCTCCTCTATTATCTTCCAGGAGTTTTATACTTTCGCATTTTACATTTACATCTATGTCACTTGAGTTACTTTTTCTGAAGGGTGTAGGTCCAGTTGTTCTAGAACCATTTGTTGAAAAGACTATCTTTGTTTCACTGTATTGCCCTTGTTCCTTTGTCAAAGATCAGTTGACTATATTTATGAGGTTTTGTTTCTGGACTTTCTATTCTGTTCCATTGATCTCTTTGTCTATTCTTTAGCCAATACCACACTGTGTTGACTACTGTAGCTTTAGAGTCAGTCTTGAAGTCAAGTAGCATCAGTCCTCCCACTTTGCTGTCCCTCGATATTGTGCTGGCTTTTCTGGGCCTCTCCCAGTTTGCCACAGGTAAAGCATCCCCTCCTCACTCAGTGGGTGGCCATTTTCGTGGGAGGTAGGAGGAGTCTGTGTGCTCAGTGAATTCCCCTTCACCTTCTTAAGAATATCTCCTCGTAAAAATACCCCTTACTTCAGTGCCAGCTCCCCCAAAACCAGGGACCCAGACTTTCAGACATGCCTTTGCTTAAAACAGCCATGGATTCCCACTGATGAGAGAATAAAATGTGAGTTCCTCACTGTACTACAACACCTCACTTGGACATCATTCCTCATCTCCTTCTCCCTCTTCACCGATTAGGTTGCAGCCACACTGGCCACCGTCACGTCCCTTGGCCGTGCCAAGCCCTCTCCCACCCCTGACTTTGAGCTTCCTCAGCTTGGCTACCTGGAAAGCCTCTTCTCCCTCTTCAGGTCACCCCTCAAGTGCCACCTCTGCAGAGAAAAGTTCCTTCACCTTTATCACTATTGGAGTAATGTCCCTATGTTCTCTCCATCACCACCCCTTTTATTTCCTTCAATAGAATTTATCAAAAATATCCAGGTATCTTACTTGTTTATTTAGTTGCTAACTAGCTGTCTTATGGATGGCACAGAAGCTTCTTGAGGACTTGGAGTTGCCGATCTTGTTCACAACTCTATTTCCAGCTTCTAGGGTAGAATCTGCACATAGTAGGTTCTCAATAAATATCTACAAATGAATGAGTGAATGAATGAGTTAGAGGAAATCTTCCATTCATGCTTTTTTCTGAAGTTAAAAAGACAGGCTGCTTTCTATCTAAAGAACAAAATTTTCTCTTTTCTTAATACCCTCTTGCGAAGCGTAAGACCTTCTTTTAGGCTTTGGAAACCAAAAACAAGGAAAGAAAGTTCCTTTCAGGCAAAGACAACGTCTGCTTTTCGTCTTGCCAAAAACCTCAGCTGAAGGGGAGAAAGGGTGCAGGGCAGGTTATTTTACTGAGTGAAGGGTGTGAAGATTGGAAAGTAGGGAAGGAAAAAGAAAAATTCAAAGAGGAAAAACCCAAATCAATCTCTCTAGAGGTTGTCCAGCACACCTCACTGAAGGTGTCCTTGTGGTGGGTCCTGACAGCTGAGTGACGGTGGGGTGGAGAGTCACAGCCTTTCACACAGAGGCGCTGGCATCAGCTCAGTTAGCCGACCAGCCTCATTCCTGGTCCTGGACTCCTGTTCCAACAGGACCTGGCCTTCAGGCAACACAAGAGGGGGGGCGGGGGGAGTCTGAATGGTGAGTGAGAGCCCTGCTCCTTCTTAAGCGCCCGTGAGTCAAGCCAGGGCTGGAACGCCAGCCTGCCGGCCAGACAGCCTGAGAGCCAGCTGTCCTGCAGAGCTAGGAGAGGAGCCCGGGAGCCTGCACCTGCATCCACACCTCCACCAGCCCCACAACTCCCATGGCTGACCAGCTGACAGAGGAGCAGGTGGCCGAGTTTAGGGAGGCCTTCTCCCTGTTCGACAAGGACGGGGACGGCACCATCACCACCCAGGAGCTGGGCACCGTCATGCGGGCCCTGGGCCAGAACCCCACGCAGGCCGAGCTCCAGGGCATGGTGAGCGAGATCGACCGGGATGGCAACGGCACCGTGGACTTCCCCGAGTTCCTGGGCATGATGGCCAGAAGAATGAAGGACAGGGACAACGAGGAGGAAATCCGGGAGGCCTTCCGTGTGTTCGACAAGGACGGCAATGGCCTAGTCAGCGCGGCCGAGCTGCGGCATGTGATGACCAGGCTGGGGGAGAAGCTGAGCGACGAGGAGGTGGACGAGATGATCCGGGCGGCAGATGTGGATGGGGACGGGCAGGTCAACTACGAGGAGTTCGTCCGCATGCTGGTCTCCAAGTGAGGGGCAGGCAGGTGCCGCAGCCCGCTCGGGCTGCCCCCACGGGCTGCCCCCACTCCGCTTTGCTGGGGATCTATCTGCCTCTGGCTGCTTCAAGAGCCTCAGGCCTCGCATTGCTTCCTCCACCCACCAGCGTCCTCAAGCACCGCTTCTTCTTGGGCAAAGTGAAGTCAGGCCCCGTTTCTGCATCTCACTTTGTCTCCTGTTTCCTGCCAACCTCCCCCACCCTGTTCTCACCCAGCATGACGCAGGCTTGCTGCAAGCCCAGCAAACCCTGGGTGCTCTGTCCCTCAGGATTAGAAGGAAAAGGGATGGCTGTCTGCATGGACAATGAGCAAAAGGATCAGAAAGTTGTGACATCACAGAGTCCTCTGGGTCAGGTCCCTAAAAGGCACTTGGCACTGGGACCTGGGCAGCTGTAGCCCTCAGACTTCATCTGCTGCAGGTGAAAGAAATCTCACCTGGCATGAGCGTGATTACAGAGACTCTGGCAATGGAGACCAGGACTCCTGAGAAACAGCACTTCCCTTCCACAGGGCGCCTGCCTGTTCCTCTCTGTCTTCGCCAAACCTCTGTGATTCATCTTTTGAAGGTGGGAGTAAAACCAGATTTGGTTGTGACATGTCTGTATTCATCTACTTGGAGGGAAACTTTAATGAAAGGGAGAGGGAAGCCACAGGGGGAATAAATAAAATGCTTCTGTTCCTATAATGTTTCTTTCTTTCTTTTTTTTTTTTTCCTGAAATGATCTTTGTTAAGTCCAGTGTTGAAATGATGTCGGAATCTCCACTTTTGAGTCTTGAAAATGCAGTGAAGTCTTGTCTTGGTAGGCATAGCATAAAGGGAGAAATCTGGGTAAGGTAAATTTTGAATTTTTATTTCAAATTAAATGAATTAGTCAGCAGCAGGCCGTGGTTGAAAATCCATGCAGCCTCCTCAAGGTTGGAGGCGATGATTATAGCTGGAAAGATGCTCTGATCACTGTTGGCATTTCTCCTATGTTCACTCCCTGGTGCTGTGCAGGCTCTGTGGTTAGAAGAAGGTGAAGGGGAGAAAGTGCTAACCGTGTGTCCAGTATGTGTGGGGCAAGAGCCAGGTGCTTGCTTGTTACCAGAGGTCACATCGGATAACCCAGAGGTTGAAAGAGCGTCCTTAGAGATTATTTTAGTTTCAAAGGAGGCCAAGTGTTGGGGGACAGACACTGCCCTGGGGCTCATCAGAAATGGCCACCAGCCCTGGGACAGTCACAAAGCAGCTGGCCAGTCTTGGATAAGTCCTTCTTTCTTGACAGCCCCTCCCCACCATGTGTGTTTCCTCTTATGTAAAGTGAAGAATATGGGGCCAGACAGACAGGGATTTCAGGCCTTGTGATTGTTGCTGCTGACTGTCCTCAAATCCCTTAGCCTTGCCGTGATGAGGGCTGACACTCACGCAGCCCCTCCCGGTGGCCAGGCACGGTTGTGAGTGCTCTGTGTGCACAGTAAGCTCACTGCCACACTAAGCAGTAGCTGCTATTAGTGGCTTCCGGTCTTACCAATGAGAGAGCTGAGGCACAGAGAGCTTAGGAGACCAGCCCAATGTCCTACAGCTGGTAAGTGACAGAGATGGGTTCGAATGCAAGGCTGTGCCCATGACCACACCTCTTTGCTTCCACTGTGACCTGATGATTGTCATGCTGCCTGTCTTGGGCATTTGTGGGGATTAGAAATAGTCTTAAAACACCTGGCATGCAGTTGGTGCTTAACACACAGCAGCTACTATTGCTATCACCTGTGGAATCCCCCTGCTGGCTCTAACACTGTGGGACTTGGCAACATAGTTCCACCCCTAGGAATAGTCCAAGGGAAAAGACAAGGCTGGAAGAGGGCAGGAGCTGAGGGGGCTTCAGGAGCAGGTGTCGGGTGGAACTAGTCCCAGCACGATGCAGCTGTGAGGCCAGTGGTGGAAGGGGAGGGTGGTGCTCTGTGGCCTGGCCTTGCAGACGGGACCTGTGAGCCAGTCCTCCCTGCAGCCCTCAGCAGTCAGGATCAGCTGCACACCTGCGTGTGAAGTCAGGAACAAGCCCGTGAGTGAAGGATAGAGCGTCCAGATGTCACTCACGGGACACAGCTCCCTCGGGGCAACCACGAGCATAAGAACCAAGCTAGTCGTCACCTCAGATGTTCAGACATGCATTACGGTTCCACCTGCCAAAGGAAACATTAACATCACCCCCAGGGATGAATGTGATTCTGATCTCAGTGTCTTTCATGGGGCATCTCCTAAATGCTGCAGGAAAGAAACAGGTGGGAAAGGATGGGGTCAGGGTCTCCCTCCAAGACCAGTGTCAACTGGTCTATACTAGCCAGCCTGTACCTGGCTGGGCAGTTGGCACTCTGGCCCCTTCTTTTCCGGTGTCAGCCTCACTAAGCCCTGGGCAGTACAGAGACCTTTATGCCTGCTCACCTTCAGCTGGAAGTCCAGGAAGTGTCTCTTTGGGCTTCCACCTAGGCTCCTGGTAATACAGCAAATTCTTCTGTAATTGTGTTTTAACATGCTTGAGAGGTTTTTAGAGAATCCGTGGGGCCAGGGCAGGGACTAGGCCGGTATGTGGAAAGACCTCCTAATAAGCTATGACCCTCCCTTAGGTGTTCCAGTGACAGCCCCAGAAGCTGGGCCACAGATGGGGTTCACACAGGCTTGATGAAGGTGACCATTTCTCCCCTGTCTCCAGAGAGACCTCAGGCCACCCGCCCTGTCATTGTCACCAGCGCTGTCCTGACTCTAAGCATCAGGTTCTCTCGGTCATCACCCCTACAGCAGCACGTCGCTCTGGGCTCCCACGCAGGCAGATTAGTAATAAATGGAGTTCTCTTGTTTCCACGTGGGAAATCTAAGGTGACGTGGTCAAGGTGGTCCCACAGAGTTGAATATGCTTCCTTCCCTCCCTTGAGTTTACATTCCTGAATACAATTTTTAAAAAATTCTTTTTCCTCTGTCCTTGCTCATTTGAACAAGATCATCAGCCTGCTCGGCCACAAGCTATGGCCCTTCTCCCAACCTGCTAGGTTAGGGACGGGGCTGCCAGGCCCAAGGGGGACAGGGTTGGGCAGACACGCCCTGATTCTAGGGGAGTCCCCTGCTTTGGCAGCCACTTTGACCCTCCCTGCAGGCGCCAGCCAAGCCAGCTCAGTGCGTCCTGTCACACAGCAGTGTGGGCTCGGGGCCTGGGGACACCTCCACCCTGCCCAGCTCTCACTCCACCTTCTTTTCCTTCTTCTTCCCCATGCTGCCAGGACTTGTTCTGTCCCCAGACACCTAGATAAATGTCTTGTTCATAAAATACAATCACCATAATCTGCAGATGTAGTTCCATGGCCTAGTTAGGCAAGGCAGTGGAGGCCTGGGGGCTGGAGCTGCAGAAAGGAGCCACTGGGTCCTCCCTACCCAGGGGAGGCTCTGAGGACGGGAGGGAGGAGCTGGCTGCAGATCCATGCCCCTCGCCCTCTGTTCTCCTAGAACAGACTTTGAAGCAGTTTTCACCCACATTTCTTCCTCTCGCTGAATAACTGGACTTAAACAGCTAATTCCCTTCATCCATCCCTACCAAGGTGCTATCTGACTGCCACTCAAACATTCCATCTGTCCTTGAGGAAGGAATTTATAAATATCACTTTGGCTTCCATGTGCTTACACCAAGCTTCTCATAAATCAGGGCTGAGGCTCCCGGACCTCCTAGACTATATAAAGCCACCCCTCTGCCTCCTGGGATCCAATTTTAAATCAAGCACAGCCCAGCCCTGCCGGCTCCTGTTGATCCTCAGGGATTCCAGGGGCCACTCAAAGGTTCCCGAACCAGGCAGCTAAAAATGACTCTGTTGTTCCCACTGGAGAAATTTAAAATTAAAACTCACGTGTAGGGTAGAGACTGCTCCTTGATAAATGTGCATATACAGACACATAGAAAAAGGCCTGCATGTATCCCACCTACCACCCTCTCTACCATTCTGCTCCTCTGATGGTTGTTTCTATAGCAACCGGCTTCTCAGAAGCCTGGACCTGTCCAGAGAGATGGGACCTGGGCTTGGAGCAGCTGGTTAGTAAAAGGGCTGCACTGCCCTCCTACCAGGTGCTGGGTGCTGGGGATTGAGGGGACTGGAGCACCTCCCTTCAAGTGCGGGGAAAGTCAGGCAGTGGTCATGCAGACAGGCTTGAGTAGACCTGGTGAGGAGGGCAGTGTTTCCACACTCCAAGGAGAAAGTACTAATGGGGACAGTCAAAGAAGGAATCTCACAGTCCCATAACCACCCTCTCAGGTCTTCCATTTCTTCCTAGTGTGCCTCAGAATGACTGGGGACAAAGGAGCCAGGCACTTAGTCCGGAGGAGGGGCAGCATCTGGAGGCTAAATACTGTGTGGACCTTGGTATTGGTTGTCCACACAGTATTGGCTGTGTTGGTTGATTGCTGGGTGCTGCCCTGCAGACCTGAGGTGACTGGACAGTAGTGGAGTGGACCCCATGGAAACTGACCCTGTGCAATTCTGTCAGCCACAGGGAGAAGCGCATCTCCCTTGTCACCTGCTGAGCTGGTCTCATCTACAGCCCACTGTGTGCCCTGAGGACCCTGGTTCCAAGGCTCCCAGGAAGCACGTCTCTCACTGAGGACACACTTACACGCAGGGCCCAGACTGTGCAACGTGCGTATGGTGCATTAGCTCATTGAATCCTCAAAACAAGGGGGTGTGGCTGCCACCGTTTTAGTTCACTTTAGAGAAGATTGAGACCTCAATAGTTTAAATACCGTATTTTTCAGGCAATAAGACGCACTTTTCCCCCTAAAATTTGGGAGGAAAATGGGGGTGTATCGTATAGTCCGAATGTAGCTTACATTTACATTGGAGAAATATTATGTTATTTATGTTATTAAATATTTTACCACATTTTTTGCTTCAAAAATTTTTTTCCTATTTTCCTCCTCTAAAACCTAGGTGCATCTTATGGTCTGAAAAACATGGTAACTCCCCAAGGTCACATATCTGGTAAGATAGGGTTTGAACCTGAGTCCAAAATCAGTACCTTCTCACCACCAAAGAGAAGGCCCTCAGAGCAAACATCCTGAGATTGAAGGTAACTGGTCTAACAGAAGCTCTGAGCACTGCAGCCAAGAGACATGCATAGAAAGGCCTGGAAGAGAAAACAGCTGCTGGGCAGATAGGACCTGGACTAAAACAAGACATTAAACACTGCTAGGCAGTCAGGAGCTGAGAGAACTGCCGAGCCAGTGTTGGAATGGGTTGCTGCCGAGCAAGCGTTGTCAAACTGCCCCAGCACTCTGGGCCCTACACAGGGCCCCTCATTTCACAACCCCCTTGCACTGGAGGTCACTGCTGTTCCAAGGAACTGCAGGCAGCCACCATCACCAGGAGAGAACTATGCACTGGGCCACATCTTTGTGGTGGTAGGTGCAAACAATTCACAGTCCTGGGCAGGCATCTCTCTGGTCAAAGCTGGACACAGACCTTTGTCTTTGGTACAGAGGAGCTGAGAATGTCTGGGCCTCTCAGCTTCTATCACGGAAGAACTCTGCCTCCTGCCCAACCTCACGTTGTGGGTCCAGATGATGGGCAATGAGAAGAGACACATGTCCCCTGTTATGGGTTGAATTGTATCCCTCCCAAATTCATGTGTTGAAGTCCTGACCCCTAGAACCTCAGAATGAAACCTAGGGTCTTTATAGGAGCAGCCAAAAGAAAATGAGTCCATTAAGGTAGGCCCTGATCCAATATGACTGGTATTCTAATAAGAAGGGGAAATTTAAACACAGAAACACAAACTGAGGGAAGATGATGTGAAGAGACACAGGGAAGAGACATCTGTCTCCAAGCCAAGGGGAGAGACTTCGAGAGGAACCACCTTGATCTCAGCCAACACCCTGATCTCAGACCTCAGCCTCCAGAACTGTGAGACAGTGAATGTCTGTCGTGTGAGCCCCCCAGTCCGGGTACTTTGTTATGGCAGCCCTAGCAAATTCACCCACTTTGAAGACAGTTTGGAGGTGTTCACAGGTTCTTTTCTTACTCTGAGTTCCAAAAGGGTTGCTGGGACTTGTCTAGGACTAGCTTTCTCCTAGTCCAGTTCTGATTTCACATGAGTGATGAAGCGAGTCACATGCATTAGATTCTGAAGACGACCCAAGTACAAAGGAAGAAGAAATAATTCCTGAAAAGAAAAACTCTTTGACACGCGTTGATGTCACTTCATAGACTTGGGACTTGCAGTTGGTGTTGACAGCCTGGCTCATGTCTCCCAACGTCAGTAAGTCATTGGAGCTGGCATGACAGTGCACAGTGCTTTGAAGTGTCAGGGCCCTTCTCTCCATCCCCACGCATGGCTGCAATATGGTATTCTCACCACAGAGCCCAAGGTTGAAATAAAAATTGAGATTTGTAGAATCTTAGGTCTGTACACCATCTTAGAGGTTCTGTGGTCTAATTTCTCATCCAGTACGAAAGGCCTAGAAGTGACAACATCCTGGAGAGGTGGCTACTTTGTATCTCCCTGAACATGTTCATTTTAGGAAGTTCCAGGCCAATTGTCCAATGGTTGGATAATTCTTATTCTCAGAAAATGTTTTCTTATATGAGTCTGAAATGAATGTCCTTACAACTTCTGTTGGCCCCTTTCTTCCTTCTGCTACATTCTAGATCTTCTTCCTGCTAAGTGGCATTAATTCCCTCAAGAGTTTCTTATATGACACATGTTCAGCCCCCCTCACCTCTTGATATATTTCAATTTTTCTAAGTCCTTCTTGGTGTTGCACTGCTAGACTCCAGAGAGGTTTGACCAATGCCATTGGCAGTAGGACCACATGTCCCTGTTCTGAACGTGGCACTTATAAGAATAAAGCTTATAGTCAAACCAGACTTGTCCTCAAATGACGTGTCACCCATTCAATAAGTATAGTTGAGTACATGTGTACATGCATGCATGCTACACTTTAGGGGACACAAAGACCCAAGGACCTCACAATGAGTGGAAGGAAGAGCAGTAAACAGTGGTTATGAGATCATGCACGTGGGATGGATGGAAAGATGCTCTGGAAACACAGAAGAGGAAATACCTGCCACTGCTCAGAGCAGGTGTGAGGGTAGACTTCACAGAGCAGTGACTTGCCAGCTGGGTCTTGAAGGCTTCCAGGCAGATGAGATAGGCCGGGATGAGGTAGGCAGGCCTGGATTTGCTCTTCCCAGGCTGAAGGAACAGCGTGGGAGAAGGCACAGAGGCACAAAGAGCACAATGTCCTTCAGTGTCCTCTTTGTGTGACCACTTCCTGTCCACCCATATAAACTCAGTTCTGATGTCCAGTCCTCCTGGAAGGCTGACTTTCCCATCCCCTGCTCTCAGGTTAGGTTAGATACTGACCTTCTCTGTCCTCACAACGCTCACTGCATACCTGTGACCTCTGCACTTACTTTATGGCATTACTGTGATCTATCTATCTCCTGTCTCCCCACTGAACTATCCGGTCCTCACTTTAATCAACTTCATATCTGAATGCCTAGCACAGAACTTGGCACAGAGTCATTCAAAACAGGCGTGTTGCATAAATGAGTGGAACAGCCACATGTATTCCAGTTAGAGCTGTTACAGGGGATCGTGGAAAGGTAGGCATGGTGAGGTGGCCACCTCTGCCTCTCTCAGGAATCTGGGCTGGATACTGTGGGCAATAGAGAGGCAATCAATGCAGGGGATTGACTGCGGGGCAGGAAGACACTATGCTGGCAGCCATTAGATGGTGTAGGTTAGAGTCTGAGTGAGACAGAGAAGCAAATCAGGGAATCTGGGCATAGCCCAAGAGAGAGATGACAGGGAATGAAGTGATGTTGTGGCAATAGGGAGTCAACAGTAACAGAAAGAGGGAAATGGATTAAAAAGACAAAGAGATAGAACCTGGTGGGAATTCAGGAAAGGAGGAGGCAAGAAGAACTTGGGCAACTAACTGGGTTTATAGTATAATCCCTGTCTGAAAGCAAGAATTGAGAAAGAGAAGGATTTCTATTTTATTCTGACAGTTGGAGAACATAGGAGGAGGGACAAGATAACAAAGTCTAAATACTTTTTCCGTCTTGTTGATTTTCAGGTAATGGGACTTCCAAATAACCAGAAGTGTGAGTTTAGGGTGGAACTAGGTTGAAGATCTAGGGAAGCACCAGTGTATCTATGAACACGAAGCCATAAGAATTGGCGAGTGAAACAGGGGGAGTGTAGAGCATGAAGAGAAATGGACCACAGACAGAATCCTAACTCACATGCCACCCCACAGGGCTCTTTCTTAGAAGAGCCCAAGCTCGGCTTAATGCTCACTGTCATCATCTTGATATTCTTAATAATTTTTTAAATTACAAATAAGAGGGCCTGCATTTTAATTTTGTACTGGGCTCCATAAGTCATGTAGCTCATCCTGCGCACCATGACACCCTGAGCTCCTAGGGCATGGCCTGCCACATGGGGACAGTCAGCAGGTGAGTGGGGAAACAGGTGCTCACAAAGGAGATAGAGCTGTAATCAGGAAAGAGGGGAACTGGGAGCTAGTGGGATGGGGGTTTCAGAGAGAAGCCAGTGGGCCACGTTCTCTTTGCCCTAGGTCATGATGAGACACAGGGATCAGTGTTTGTCCCTAAGGCACAGGATCCTTCCAGTTGAGGCCTAGAGCCACCGAGCAGCCTGCTGTTCTCAGACTGTCTCTGATCCCACTCAGACCCCTCCATCACCCCACACTAAAGAGCAAAGCAGGATCTCTGCCAAGGGGCTGTTTGTTTCCACCCATCCTGTTGACTCAACTTTGGCATGTTCTTTTAGAAGCTTCTCTGTCCAAAAAGCACTGCTGGTATCAGCACATCATAGCCTGAATGGCAGAGATGACCACTCTAGTGATAACAGTCCCCTGTGGACTGGAGACAACCCAGATGCCAAATGACACTTTATTTCTCCCCCCACCCCCCATGCTGGTCAGCCAGCTCATGCCTCACCCTCAGTCACCTGTCCACAGCTGGCTTGAAGCCCTAGAACTTTTCCTCTCCCAGCCAAGATGACAGATCTAGTTGAAAAGGGGGTGCTAACAACCCAAGCTGTGTGATCAGCTTAGCCTGAGATTGTAAATTCTCCCCATACTCCTCCCTCCCATTGCCATCACCACCAGCAAAAGAGGGAAAGAAAACACTCCACAGTGATTGGATTTAGGTCTTTCAGTTTGGAAAAGGATGATGAGGCAGAAGGTCTTCTTGTCCAGTAACATCTAAACCACAAGAACAATATTAAACATCCACAGAGATTTTGATTGGAAGCAAAGAAGAATTTCACAATAGCACAGCTCTGAGATGCTTACAGAGGACACCAAACTGGAGAAAATTTAATCTGTATGGGAGCACTGCCTACATGGGGAAAAAGCCTTTGTGTTTGTTCCATGATGCCCCATTGCAGTGCTTTCCACGGTGTTCCTAAGGAAATGCCTGAAGGTATGCATGAAATGGCTTTTAGAATATCCCCAGACATACCAGCTGCATTTCCAAGAGCCTGGCTCCGCAAATCAAAACCTCAGTACAAAAATCTTCACCTTAATTTTAAAAGTAAATTTTCAGTTCTTGCATTTAGAGTCTTTGTGGGCCTTAGCTACATCCCGGATTCTGCAGTCACAACTTTGAAAAATAATGCCATGTTCCCAAAGGCGACTCCCTGAGGATGGAGCAAGACTCTATTTGTAACCCAAAACCTGTGAGGAAACTTTAGTTCTGTTGCCAGATAGAGGTTTCCACTCAAAGGGAACAAAAACAGGCATAGAGATTTTGCAACAAGCGAGCCCTCTGTTAAAAGAGCTGCAGGGACATCAGGAAACTCCCAAGAATGGCTGAAAACACTCTTTAACCCAGAACATAAGGACTTCAACAAAGTGAAGGAAATTGGATGTTGGAATCTGGATTCTGGTCCCAGCAACAGTCTCATCTCTCACCTTCATCAACCTGATGGAAGAGGGAGTGGGAGGTGGGGGAAAACTTCCCACATATGGGACTACATCTTCACTGTGGCACTTTCTTTTGCTATAGTGAAGACAAGGCCCTATGGACGGCATCTGGAGACTGAACATTTCATTCATTCATTCATTCATTTGTAAATCTTATAATTATTTCTTGACTATCTGCTATGCAGACATTGCTGCTTACTAGAGGTTCTTACCTGTAGTTACTACTTACCTCTAGTTACCTACTCCTGCCTTCAGGTAGCTAATGTGTGGTAAACAGCACAGGTGTCTCAAATATCTCCAGGACTGGTGATGTGATCCAAATGAGAACAGATAGATGCATGGTGTGCCCTGACCTCAGCAGCACAGCATGGCATGTATTTCTGATAGATGAGAACCTCGGTTTTGATTGGGCCTTGATAGAAACTAAATCCTCTACTTACTATTTTGCATCTGATAATTACAAGAATTTTCCCCAGCCCAGCTTCTGGCTCTGTACACCTGAGGCCCGGTTTTTCTTCTACTGCCCCACCCTTGTCTCTCAGGGGCCCAGCCCCGCAGGTGGTATTCACCTGGCAATAAGACCGCAGGCTGTGTACCCACGTGTTACTACGCCAGCAGTGGTAGAAGTCTTCCTGAAGCCATTTCTCCACTAGGGCTTCTGTGGATAATTTATCTGTACACAGAATGACTGCAAACTGCTCAGGTTTGAAAGGAAGGCACCATGGTCGTGACTGCACGCAAGCAGATGACCTCTGAAAATTGTACAAAAACGTACGGCCAAGCGAACACCTTGTAGGGCCCTCCCGGGGGCTTTGGAGGGGCTCCCACAAGAGAGGCCCCAGAAGCAGAAGTTGAGTATACTTTTCTTTATGATAAATACATGTCTGGGTGAAGTTTCAAGCCCTTTGAATATCCCTGACTCGTGTTTTTCCATGTGTAGCACAAGGAGACTATCAATCGATTGCCGAGAATCTCAGCCCTAGAGGTCACCTCAGGTCTACATTCAAGTCACAGACAGACTTACATCAGGCCAATAAAAGATATTGTGATGCTGAACCTGCTCCTCTATGTCTGATGTGACCTCTTATCTCCCTCTCCGTGTCCCTCCCCATTTCCCTTACGTGTGCACTTCTCTCTGCCAGACCTTCCCGTGCTCTTCGTTTTCTATTTCTAATTCCCACTGTCTCATTCTCTGTGTAAATTTGCTCATTGTTTTCTTTCCACTCTTCACTTTTCCAGACCTGTATTGCTCCGTCTTCCCTCCTCTCCTCTTTCCTCTTCTCCTTCCTCTTCCTTCCCTCTCTCACCTCTCTCTCTTGCATTCCTTCTCATCTTTCTGTTTCACCATCTCTGCTCCTGTCTCTTTGTCTTTTTTTACTTGTTACTCTAATCTTTTTCTCTATTACTACTGGCCCTGTGTGTTCATTTCTTTCACTCTGACTCTCCCCTCATCTTTCCCTGGTCCTTCAACTCTTTCCAAATTCAACCCAACCTCCACTCCCTCCTAACATTTTTCCCCCTATTTACTTATTACTTGATAAGGATTTCATCTCAGGACATAGCCTTATTGCAGTTTTTCCTTCCTGTGGCATGGCAGCCTTTGAGCAGCCTTTCCCTTCAAGACCAGAAACAGTAGGAGTTTGTCCAGGGGCTCTTGCCTTTGTTTGTCCTGGCACTGCCCTGGAGGAAAAGGTTTCTTGGTACATGCTGGATCTTGAAAGCAACTAAGAAGCCAAAAAGAGAAGCACATGTCAGTTGTTTGGGAATCCCTCTTAGCTCTTTGTTTTTTTCTCTAATTCCATCTGGTTTTATCTGACTTTCTACAGAAATGTGTATCTGTATGTCTATTACTCAATTAACAAGTTCTTCTAGAATGCCCTGTATGAACTATAAAGAGCAAAACAAAGTCCTTGTCCTCAAAAGTCTTATTCTCCAGGTTTTGTAGACATAAAACTATCACCTGTAAACAGTCAGATCACATGTAATAAAATATGCAGTGCTGACTATAAATGTGCCTGCTCAGAAGCAGGAGAACCCAGTGTGAGCCTGAAGAATCAAGGGAGACTTGGTGAAAGGGCAGGACTGGTGCTGCCTTGAAATCCACAGAGAGGAAAAGGGCATCGTCCAGGAGCAACAGCAGCACGAGCAAAGCCAGAGCCTCAGGGGCTAGCCAGGGTCCAAGGGGAGTGAGGTGATGATAGATGGGGTGGGGGTGGAATGTGGGAGGGCCCACACCATGGACACAAAGCACTGGGGACTGTCTCAGTCAGGTTGGGCTGCCATGACGAAATACCACAGACTGCATGGCCTAAACAACAGAAGTTTGTTTCTCACAGTTCTGGAGGCTGAAGTCCAAGATGAAGGTCTGCCAAGATTTGGTGTCTGGTAAGAGCCCACTTCCTGGCTTGCAGACAGTGGCCTTTTCATTGTGTCCTCGCAGGTCAGAGAAAGTTTCTCTGGGCTCATTACCATCATCACAATCACGATTTTAAAGACAGCAACTGCATATACACAATACATGGATGGACACCCCTATCTCCCCCTCCAACCAGGTTAGGGACAACTTGAGGGAAGGGGGTCCATCTCTTTAGTTTTTGTTTCATTCAGGTGGCACAGCCAAGGGCTTTGTCAGGTGCCTTCCAAATATCAAACAAATGCAACTGACTTGAATAGAATTGATGCCACAAACCACAGAATTTGGAGGTCCATGGAAGAGAGAACCTCTTCCTAGGGTGAAAATCAAAGTCTTTCTTGAGAATAGCTTAGCCCAAGCACCAAGAATTTAAATTTATGTCCGTAACACCCAGTTCTCCAGTTGGTTCAACTTTTAAGGACATTTAATTTCCAACAATGTGTCAAGATGTGGGCTAGGAGTACTGCCTTGCATAACTCCAAGGGCACCTCCACGCTGTGTCCTATGTAAATTGCTCTCCTTGAACATGTGCAAGGCAGTGGTCCTCCTGTAGGAGAGAGAAGATATACAACTGAATGGTGTTATTGTTTAATGGGTAGAGGGTTTCCATTTGGGCTGATGAACTATCTAAAAATGGATAGTGGTGGTGCTTGCACTGTATTGTAAATACTTCATGCCACTGAACTGTACACTTAAGATGGTTAAAATGGTAAATTTTATGTTATGTATATTTTACCACAATAAAAATAAATAAACAGAAACAAATGGGAAAGTCTTTGAACCCAAGGAACTCAGAGTTGTGGGTGGTGAAGGGCACATAACAAAATAGGTACAGTGTGTAAACATGCATAAACCACTAAGATCACAGAGCAGGGAATGGCTGGTTGGCACAGGGAGAGCAGGCGTATTGGTCAGTACATGCTACACATGAAATGAACGGGGAGCTTGGAACGGGGGCATTACACAGAGTCTTCAGAGTGGCTGGAGGGTCATTGCCTAGACAGATCCCTGGATACTCTGGAACATTCTCTTTTTTTTTATTGTATATTTTATTGATTATGCTACAACAATTGTGCCAATTTTCCCCCTTTTACTCCCCTCCACCCAGTACCCCCCTTCCCTCCAGCAATGCCCCCCCTTAGTTCATGTCCATGTGTCATGCATATTAAGTTCATTGGCTTTTTGATTTCCTATACTTTTCTTAACACCCCCCTATTTTGTACCTACCAATTATGCTTCTTAATCCCTGTACCTTTCCCCCCATTCTCCTCCTTCCCCCTTCCCACTGATAATCCTCTTAATGATCTCCATATCTATAATTCTCAACCTGTCCTGGCTGTTTGCTTAGTTTGTTTTTGTTTTTTAGATTCAGTTGTTGATAGTTGAGAGTTTGTTGTCATTTTACTGTTCATAATTTTGATCTTCTTTTTCTTAAATAAGTCCCTTTAACATTTCATATAATAAGGGCTTGGTGATGATGAACTCCTTTAGCTTTACCTTATCTGGGAAGCACTTTATCTGTCCTTCCATTCTAAATGATAGCTTTGCTGGATAGAGTCATCTTGTATGTACGTTCTTGCCTTTCATGACTTTGAATCCTTCTTTCTAGTCCCTTCTTGCCTGCAGAGTTTCTTTTAAGAAATCAGCTGACAGTCTTATGGGAACTCCTCTGTAGGTAACTCTCTGCTTTTCTCTTGCTGCTTTTAAGATTCTCTCTTTATCTTTAACTTTGGCATTTTAATTATGATGTGTCTTCATGTGCTCCTCTTTGGGTCCAACTTGTATGGGACTCTGTGCTTTCTGGAGTTGTATGTCTATTTCTTTCACCAAATTTGAGAAGTTTTCTGTCATTATTTATTCAAATAAGTTTTCAATTTCTTGCTCTTCCTCTTCTCCTTCTGGCAACTCTATGATTTGGATGTTGGTAATTTTGGAGATGTCCCAGAGTCTTCTTATTCTCTCCTTACTTTTTTTAATTCTTATTTCTTCATTCTGTTCTGGTTGATGGTTTATTTCTTCCTTGTGTTCCAAATTATTGATTTGAACCCCAGCTTCCTTCCCTTCACTGTTGGTTCCCTGTGGATTTTTTCTTTTTTTACTTAGGGTAGCCTTCATTTCTTCCCTTATGGTTTTGCCATATTCAGGGAGTTCTCTGAGCATCCTTATCACCAGTGTTTTGAACTCTGCATCTGACAGATTGGCTATCTCTGTTTCACTTAGTTCTTTTTCTGGGGTTTTGTTCTGTTCTTTCATTTGGGCCGTATTTCTTTGTCTCCTCAATTTTTCAGGCTCCCTGTGTTTGTTTCTGTGTATTAGGTAGAGCTGCTTTGATTCCCTGTCTACATCTGTTAAGTTTTATGGGGTGGAGCCTTAGGTATTCACCAAGATGGAACAACCCCCCTCATTGTTTTGTGGTTCTGTATGTGGGGAGGGGTCAGAGAGGAGACAATGCCACTGAGGTCTGTTTGGCACTCAGCCCATTTCCAGTCACTTCACCACCTTCCCATATGCCACTGGCACCCCTTAGCTAGTACCTGGGTTGTGACTCCCAGAGTGAATGGGTATGCATTCTTTCTAGGACCATGTGGGTTCTTTAAATGGACTCTCCCAACAGACCAGCAGTTTATTTTGCCACCCCAACTCCCACTGGTTTTTACAGCCAACAGTTATAAGGCTTTATTTTTCCAGCACTGGAACCCTGGGCTGCACTGTCTGGCCTGGGTCTGAGATTGATTGCTCCCAAGGTATCCTTCCTGATTTTATCCACCACACATGAATATGGGATTGCATGTTCTGCTTGCTCCCTCACCAACTCCACTTTGCTGCCTCCACACCAAGTTCTCTGGGCCCCGGCTCCACAGATCCACTCCTTCCACCATCTGGGTGAATATAACTTCTTTAAATCCTTGGTTGTTGGACTTCAACACAGTTCGATTTTCTGGCAGTTCTGGGTGTTTTTGTTTTGAGGTTAGTTGTGTTCCTTCTTATGGTTGTGCAAGGAGGTGAATTGAAGCATGTCTACCTGCACCTCCATCTTGACTGGAAGTCCTAGAACATTCTTAGAAAAGCTTGAACCATGCCTCTCCTGGTCAAGAAATCACCATCCTCAGAAGAGAGCATGGATTCAGAGAACATACGTGGAAAGAAAGGCCCCACCCTAAAACCAGTAGATGGGTTGATGACCAAGGAAGGGTGGGAGATCCTTAAGCAGGACCAGAGGTTACCACTGGCAGAGTGAGAGACACTACAGCTGTTCCCGGGGCAGCCAACTCAGCAACGAATTGCTGTAAAAAGCAAATTCAGTCAGGAAAAAGACTAAGTAATACTGGAGGGAACCCAGCCACCACCAAACTTGTCTGTCCCTCCCTGACACACTCTGTAGGCCCCACTCTCCTGCTGCCATTGGAAAATTCAAGTCGTGTATAACCAACTGATATCCATCTTCTTTGATCGCCATCACCTGTTTGGGGGCCCAAAGAAGAGTAAGGTATTAGCAAATGCCTGAGAATGTTTCTTCCCCTTTCAGGTGAATCTTTGAACCCAACATCCATATTTTCCTAACCAGAAATGAAATCATGTGGTGTGGTAAGTCCTCTTACACTAGGAGAGCAGTAGGACAGAACATTTGAAATTGGAATTTTTCTGAAAAAGCCAAATTAGTTACATCCCAATTATACACAAAGGCTTCCAGAAATACCTGAAGAACGGCAATTTATGCTAAGATCTACCCACAGGCACAATATACTTCAGACTCCTTTTAATTCCATTGCTCTCCTGTTTGCTCCTCAGTGGAGGAACCACAGGAACTTCAAAACAAATAGTTGGAAGGAACACAAGAGATTAAAAAGTCCAGCTTCCTCACCATAATAAAAACATCACTATAACATATGCACAGTGCCTTGGCATTGCAAAGTGCTTTAACAAATGCTGGCTCTGGCTTCTGTAATACAGCAACTCTATGAGGTGGATGTCATTATCTTATAGATACCAACAATGAGATACCTGGGTCACAAGATTAAATGACAGCTGGGGTTTTGAACCCATATTTTTTATTTTAATTAATTTATTTCTTCACTTATAGTTGACATAAAATATTATATTAGTTTCAGGTATATCCCACTGCTGTCTTTGTAAAAATTTTTTGATCTTAAAAGCTAGATTTTTTTAACTTTAGATAATTCAAAAGACAATAAGGAAGAAAATAAAGTGCAGCCAACATTTGGTGTATAGCCTTCCAGGATTTTTCTCATATATATATTATATATAATATACACATTATATATATATATCATAACATATATAATGATATATAATATAATTATATATTATAAATAAAACATAGATCACACTCTACCTATATGTTATAAATTTTTTATTTTTTTTTAAGATTTTATTTATTTATATTTAGAAAGAGGGGAAGGGAGAGAGAAAGAAAGAGAGAGAAACATCAATGTGTGGTTACCTCTCACGTGGCCCCCATTGGTGACCTGGCCTGAAACCCAGGCTTGTGCCCTGACTGGGAATTGAACTGGCCACCCTTCGGTTTGCAGACCATGCTCAATCCACTGAGCTACACCAGCTAGAACAAATTTTTTAAATATTTTATTTATTTATTTTTAGAGTGAGAGGAAGGGAGGGAGAAAGAAAGGGAGAGAAGCATCAATGTGAGAGAGAAACATCAATCGATTGCCTCTCCCACGTCCCAAACTGGGAACCTGGCCAGCAACCAAGGCATGTGCCCTGACTGGGAATTGAACTGGTGACCTTTCAGTTTGCTGAAGAACTCCCAACCCACTGAGCCACACCAGTCAGGGCATAATTTATATTTTTATATAACAAAATATCATGATCAGCAGTGGTTGAGTGGTTCAGTTGGTTGGAGCATCATCCCAATGCACCAAAATTGTGGGTTTGATTTCCAGTTGGGGCACATACAAGAAGAAACCAAGGAATACATGGAGAAGTGGAACAAAAAAATAAATGTTTCTCTCTCTTTCTTTCTCTCCCCTGTCTCTCTCTAAAATCAATAAAACTTAAAATATTAATATTTTAAAAATACATTTGAAAAAACAATATATCATGGGCATTTTCTCATAGCCTAAGATATACATGCCAAGCTAGACCATGTTCTTCTGGGCCACGAAACAAATCTCAACATATTCAAAAAAATTGAAATCTTACAGGAATGTGCTATCCAATCACATGAAATCAAATAAACAAACAAACAAAAAAATCTCAAACCATCTGGCAACTAAATAGCACATTTCTAAATAATCCATGAGTCAAAGAGGACATCTCAAAGTAAATTTTCAAGGAACACACTGAACTGAACGAAGATGAAAACACAACAAAATTTGTGGGACACAGCTACAGCAGTGCTGAGAGAGAATTTTATAAAACTAAATATGTTACAAAAGAGAGAAACCTAAATCAATAATCCAAGCTCCCACCTCAAAAACCTAGAAAAAGATGAGTAAGATTAGGAGAAAAAAAAAAAAAAAGCAGCCCTGGCTGGTGTGGTGGTGTGGCTCAGTGGATTGAGTGCCCGCCTATGAACCAAAGGGCCAGTGGTTTGATTCCCAGTCAGGGCACATGCCTGGGTTGTGGGCCAGGTCCCCAGTGTGGGGCACATGAGAGGTAACCACACACTGATGTTTCTCTCCCTCTCTTTCTCCCTCCCTTCCCCTCTGTCTAAGAATGAATAAAATCTTTTTTTTAAAAAGCAGAAATAGGTTATAGAGATAAAAGCCAAAATCAATTAAATTAAAAGCAGAAAATAGGGAAAAGTCAATGAAACAAAGAACTAATTTTTATAAGAACAATAAAATTGCTAAAATGCATGTGAATCTATAATCATCTCAAAATAAAACATTTAATTTTTTAAATAAAAAATAAAAATGGAATCACACTTTATACATGTTCTATATTTTATATTTAACAATGCATCAGGAGCATTTTCTCATTGTAAAATGTTCTTATATACTACATTTGACTGCTTTGTATTTCCTTTATGGATATGCCATCATTATTTATTTATTCTTTTTACTAGGGATCTGATTGTTTCAAATATTTTGTTATTAGGATCACAAAATGTTGAGAAGAACACCCCGGTGACCATTTTTTAAAAAGAGCTGTACTTAGATACAAATAAAATACCATACAATTTACCTATTTAAAGTGTACGATTTAATGGTTTTTAGTATATTTACAGTGTTGTGAAACCATCACCACAATTTAATTTTAGAATGTTTTGTTCCCCCTAAAATAAACCCCATACCCCTTAGCAATCAACCCTATTCCTCCTCACTCGCCTACCTCAGCCCTAAGCAACCACTCATCTATTTTCTGTCTCTATAAGTCTGCCTATGGAGACAAATTCTGGACATATCCTATGAATGGAATGGACTATGTGGTCCTGTGTGTCTGGCTCATTGCACTCAGTGTCATGTTTTCGAGGGCCATCCACCTTGCAGCTTGTGTCAGCACTTGGTTCCTCCCTATTGCTGAATGGTATCCTATTGTATGGATATACCACCTTTGATCCGTCCACTCACCAGCTGAAGAACATTGGGCTGTTTCCACTTGTTGGCTATTATAAACATTCCCATGAACTAGTTTTGTGTGGATGTATGTTTTCATTTTCTTGGGTGTACAGCTAGGAGTGAAATTGCTGAGTCGTGGAGTAACTCTATGTCTAACTTTTTAACCTGGTGCCCATTCTTGATTATTTCTTTAAGATACATTCCTAATGAAAATAATTGGTCAAAGCATCATTAAAGTTTTGAACGCATGTTGCTAAATTACATTCCTAAAAACTGTGCCAACTTCTGCTCTTACCAGTAGTGCAAAGTGCTTTAACCAGACAAGTCTGGGCTCCAGAGGCTCTTCTAGGGATTCATGAGGCAGCCCACTCTTTATCTGGACAAGTAATAGAAGTAACAGCCAGAAGACCTGGTTCTTCTCCCCAGCCTGCTACTTGCTAGACATGCAACTTTGAGCAAGTTATTTCCTCCTTTGCAAAAGGAAGATAATATCTGTCCTGCCTAGCCAGTGTAGGCAGAGTGGATCCTTGTAGGGATGTGGTATAGGACTCCTTTTCTAATGTGGACACGTCCAGACAGGAACGAGTCTCATCAAGGTGTTATTTTTTAAGCACTGCTTAACTGGTTTGTCCACTGAGCATCGAGATTTTTGATGGAACTTGGTGTTGGGGGTTAGTGATTGGTTCAGACATATCTACTTCAACAGAACCTGAAGACAAACAGATCCTCCTTTTCCTATTATGAATGTGGTTGCACAGCACAATTTCAGTGTGTCATTAAGCTAAACACCCCATATTCCCACTAGCACCAGTGGCTAGTTTAGGGAGGGAGTCCATACCTCTAAGTGTGAAGTTTTGTTGCTACTGATAGAAAGTTCTTCCCTCCATTGGAATGAAATGTGTCCTCCAGAAATTCTGACTGGTAGTCTTTACTCTGACCTCAGTCCTATGGCCATGGCCCATGCCAGGTTTCTTTTATGGGAGTCTTTCCACAAGCCCAGAGCCTTCCTTGGTGGCCCAGGGGATGATGGGAGCCAGAGAGCCCTAACAGCCAGAGGAGAACGCCTGCCTTCTCTCTGGTCAGCTGTGCCAGAGCCTGGACTGGGACCAGTGTTCAAGGGCTTCCCCAGGTACTGCAGGGCATTTGTCCTACGGTTTACAAGAGATTCGTTTGACTTTAGGGTGATGCTGTGAACAATAAAGGGGTTCTAAGGAAAGTAACCTCACAGGGTGATCTGATCATAAATTCGTTTTTATAAATCCTCACCCAAGGATATGTTTATTGATTTTAGAGAGAGGAGGAGAAAGAGAAACATCGATCATTTGCCTCTGGATGCACCCCGACCAGGGATTGAAACTGCAGCATTTTTTGGTGCCCAGGATGACACTCCAACTGAGCCACCTGGGCAGAGCTGATCACACGTTCTTTTAACATGGCAGGTCGTGGTGGGTATATATATAACTTTTTAGTAAAGCATTTATTTTTGCCTCATGCAAGCCCTGTCCACTGTTTTTGTGCATCTAGGTTAATACACCTTTTAAATAACTACCCCTAAGGGAGCTGGTGATCTTAACTATCCTGTAATCCCACCCCTCAAGCTCCTTTCCCCCACTTTCACGTAAATTCCCTCCTTAATCTCAAATGCATAAGAGAAACTGCAAACTGCTATTCTCAGAAGCATTATCTCAGTCTGGAGATCTTGCTTCCAGATGTATCCTATGTTTGGCTCAAATAAATTTGTATAAACATTGTCTGTAGGTTTGGACATATCTTATGTCCACACTGCAGAGGGCCACAGAGGTGTGAAATCAGAGGACTGGACTTCTTGGTGGTGCCCAGCATCACAACGGCATGTGTGCACAAACTCCGAATTGTGGAGACCTCGGAACAGACCAGTTTAAAAAGGCACCCTCTCTCCAGTGGAGTCACGGGTCTCTACAGGGAAGGCCCACATTCTAACTCAATTTCATTTACCAGGCCCAGAGTGCTTATTTTTTTATGTGAAAGATGAAGCTGTCTAATTCAATAGGAGTAGCTCCCAGGTAATAAGTGTCTTCTGTTTCAGGCACTTCACATATATCATCTTTAATCTTCACAGCAGTCTTGAAAGTAGCATTAGACCCGTTTTACAGATGAAGAAACAGATCCATGAAGGTTAAGTGACCTTCCTGCAGCCATGAAGCCAGTAAGCAGCAAAGCAGACTCACAGCCAGGTTTTCCCAGCTCCAAAGCCCGCGACACTCTTCTCATTTAGGATGACACCAGGATGGGGCATGGAACCCACGTGCAGGTCTATCCTGGCCAGTGGTGCAAAGGGTCTGTCCAGTGCAGATTTTTCCTGGGCCAGGAAGGACCTGCCAGGGGCTGGCTGCAAGTGGGGCGGGAGTGAGAGAGCTCATGCTGAGGATTTCGGTTCCCCCTCCTCCTCCCACTCCTGACCCCTGACAGTGGACATCAGCTGATCAGCCTGAGCATTCACCCGGGCCCCAGGCTTTGGCTCGCCTTGTGTTAATTCTGGCTCCTTCTCCTTCCCCCTTCCCCTGCAAAGCCCTCTGTGTAATGGGTTTTCCCTTCCAGTTCAATTTCAAGACTTGAAGAGCCAAGAAGGGCCCTTGGGCCTTTGCCGGGTGTTTGTTGTTGACAGGAAACATTAGAGATGAGTCATCAAAAAGCAGTGTATCAAAGAGCAGGGCAGACACAGGCTGGGCTTTCTGTGGGGCAGCTGTGAGGACCCTGGTAGGTACTATTCTCTCTGTGGGGGACAGAAAGGACAGTGCCCCAGGGAGGTGCCTCAGGTCAGACAACAAGCTGAACAGAAGTCAGTAGTGGAGAGCTGAGAAAGTCTGGAAAAGTCATTGCAAGTCACAAGTCCATGTCTGGGAGCCCTGTGCCTCCGAGCCGAAGGACTTTCCTCCTGAACGACAGCACAGGCCCAAGGCCTGGCTGGAGCCCTGGTCAGGAGATGGATGGCCTGGCCAATCTGAGCACCTAATTTGCAAGGCTGCAGGGGTTGAGGGCCACCTGCAAGTGTGGGTGTCCCTAGGGGACATGGAACAGTGTTAGCGTGACCACCATCAATACTGTCAACCATTCACAGACTGTTATGGACTGAATATTTGTGCCCCCACCCCCCCGCAACCAAATCCATATGTTGAAACCTACCCCTCTGTATGCTGATATTAAGAAAGAGGGGCCTCTGGGAGATGAGGAGGTCATGAGGATGGAACCCTGATAATGGGATTAGTGCCCTTATAAGAGAGACTCCAGCAGCCCTCTTGCCCTTCCGCCGTGTGAGGACACAATGAGAAGACGCCATCTACAAGCTAGACAGCAGGCTCTGCGTCGAATCTGCCAGTGTCAAGACCTTAGACTTCCAGCCTCCAGAACTGTGAGACATGAATGTCTGCTGTTTGTAAGCCACCCAGTCTGTAGTACCATTTTATAAGTGAGAAACGAGCTCACACTTACCTGTCATTCTAACCATCCTCCATGTGTGATGACCATGAGGACTGGTCCCAGAGAGAGCTACACTGTCTAAACTAATGCTCACCTCTCTGATGAACTCCAATCCTTCTTTAACACTGACTTAAGCATGTAGCCGAAGACACAAAGAAGCACAAGACAAAATTACTATCCTCAAGAAACTTTTGCTCAAAATGGGAATTGAAATAGGCACAAAACAGAAAATGCAGAATGTTACACTCTCAATTGTGTGAGTGTGTGGTTACAACCCAAATAGTATTGGAGTTTAGAGGGAAGAGAAGACGTCAGCATCTGGAAGTCTAAATTATAGTAATCGGGGAGGCTTCCTGGAGGTGATGAGGCCTGAGTGAGTCTTTGAATGACAGGTTCAGGAGAGGGGAAATGAAATTCTAGGTGGGAGGAGCAACATGAATAGTCAGTCCTGATACATAGTTAGCTCTAGCCATAGGAGGTTATGCATTTCTTGACCCCACAATTACATTCTACTCAAATAGTAGATGGTAGTATGATAGAAAGCCTTGAGGAGAATGAGAAGTTGTGTTTCATAAAAAAAAAAAAAAAAAAAAAAAGAAAGAAAGAAAGAAAGAATGTGTGTCTCTGACAGACATCTCTGCATTTCAACTCAAAAATAGACAGGGCAGATTCCATTTCTTTACTGTCTACCATGTGCCAGAAATTAACTTACTTAGTTTTCACAGCACACCTGGGGCATACTATCATTATTCCCACTTCCCAGATAGGAAAACTGAAGCTTACAGAGATTAGGGACCTTGCCCAAGGTCACACAGCAGAATGGCAGAGAAAAAAGCCACAATCTGGGCCTGTTGGTGCCCTTTTCACTGGGCTCCTGCCTCCCCAGCCAGTGGTGGCCAGCTTACCTTTGACCGTTGCCAAAGGTGACTTAGGGGTAAATGCTTTTTCCCTTATCCCAACCACCACTCCCTCCAATGCTCGTCCACTATGAGGTCCTTCCTGACCTCTCTTCAGCCAGCCTTGCTCCTGCCTACTTTGGATCTGAAGATCCCTGCGATCACGGTGCATCTTAGGATGGAATGTATCTTTAAATTAACATTGATGGTGGTTCCCTGGGCACAGGGGCAGGAGAGGCACGAGTAAACTTCTGGGGGTGATGGTTATGTTCATTACCTGATGTAAGTTGATGGTTTCACTTGTGTATTCACATGTCAAAGTGTATCAAATTGTCCATTTTAAATATGTGCAGTTTTTGTATGTCTGTTATTCCTGAACAAAATGGTTTAAAAGCTTTCTAACTTGGGCCATCTTACTCCAAAACAAAAAGTTATGATGAGCAAGATATTGCCTTAGTGGCACGAAAGAATGGTTGTGCTGGGCACAGAGACAACCCCGGTGTTGCCCCTCAGGTCCCACTGAGGAAGCCTGATCCTGTGTCAGTGCCAGCTTTCCCCGCAGGGACAGCCGGGCACTGTGCCACACGGGTATGGTGACCTCAGGCTCTGCCCAGTGATATTTCAGAAAACCCAGCCCTTTTCAGCTCTGTTTTTAAGAGCAGGTGTGGGAGAGGCTCTGTTCTGCCATTTTTTTAACAGATAAGGAAATGGAGCCAGAAGAAAAAAGTCTCATAAACTTTCCTGACGTCACCTCTGGGTCAAGACAGAAACAACAACTGACCTTCTTCCTTCTTTTGCTGCCTTGGGACGAAACCAGAGCCTGGTGGCTCCACCCCATCGGAGCCCCCCAGAAACGCCCTCCTGTCTGCCCACCAAAGGACCAGTTCACCTGGTACTCACTCAGAGCCACCAGCCCAGACTGCTGAGAGCACAGGTCTGCCTCCCGCAGCAGGGTGTCCAGGAGAGGGAGGCCCTTGCTTTGTTGCCTTGCTGGTTTCTTTCAAAGCAGCTGGGCTCAGTTCCTGGGTAATGTGACTTAGGACCACCAGTCTTAGGAGCAAAGGCACACTTTCCCCCTAAGGACACCATTCCATGTGCTGGGAGGATGAATTTTTACCATTGGATTGAACCCGGAAGCAGGATCGCTACATTCAGTCTCACAGGCTGCACACTGCACAGTGGCCAGGGGTGCCAATCACAGAGTGACTTGCCTGGAGGGATTTATGATTTAATGGGAACAAGCTGTAGTATAGACCTCCCTTTACTGGAGACTATAAAAGAGTTAGGAACAAGCAGACTTGTCCATGGCAATGTCAGGAAAGAAAAGCAGTGTAGGACAGGAGGCTAAGCCCAGGCTGAGGCCCAAGGGACCTGGTTCTAGCCCCAGCTCAGCCAGGAACTAGCTATTCGACCTCAGGCAAGAAGAGCCTTAGTTGCCTCATTCCCAGCTATATAAAACATATACAAGTACTGCAGAAACTATGTTAACTTAGTAAGTATATATATCATTATTTTGAAAGTTAAAATCCAACTGTACTAAAATGCCTTCAAAGTCCCTGCTGGCTGGGTCATTCTACAAGACACAAAAGGTAGAATTAGAACTGGTAGAAAATTCAGTGATGGGGGAAGAGGAGGGAGAGCCAGGTGGGGCTAGTCTTACCTAACTACTCTAAGAACATGGAAACCAGTCCACGCCCTCTACCACTTCTGATTTCTTCACCCGCCTCAGATGGAACAAAGAGCCTTTCTGTGAGTTTAATGGAGGCTGACTTAACAAACTTTTCCGTCTCCTTCTGTAGGAGAGGAAAAAAAAACTTTTTATGCTAGGCTCCTTTGAAGGCCTTGCAGCTTTGGTTTAGGCAAACAGGAACCTGGCTGGGACCGCCCTGCTAAATGAGCTTTTTGGCAAGACTTTCCAGGAGGCCTCCTGTGTGCAGAGACTGAGGAGGGGGCAGCAGGAGGGACATGAACCATGAAGGGGAGAGCAGGTGCTGTGCCAAGCACATGGGGCTCTAAGTTATTGTGGCTGGCATTTCTGAGCACAGGTACTTAGCAAGCCCTTCATTGTATTCATTTATTGGAACCTACCTACATTAGCTCATCTAATCCTCTCCGCCAACCAAGCTGGTGAGGACCACTGTCCATTTTCCAGATTAGGAAACGGGGACTCCAGAGGTTGCGTTACTTTGCCAGCGGCCATATCACCAGGTGAGTCAAATCCAAGGCTTGTGCTCCTTCTACTGGCCATGTCTGCTCTCCAGAGAACCCTCAGGCTCTTCCCATTCTTCTCAATCCCCCAGAACCCAGATCGTCCAAGCAGGCAGCTTAATAGTCATGCCTGAAATCATCTCTCAATCACTCGAGCCAGGGCACCTTTTCCCCCAGGAAAAGAAGCAAGTTCAAATTCCAGCACAAGCACCTGTAAACTCTACCTCCTCCACGCTGGCCTCCTGCTCCAGGGGGTGTCAGCCCCTACCTGCCTGCCCCACTCCACACTCATCTACAGTCACACTCACTCCTGCACATATACACACTCTCTCACACATACACTCACAAACACACCCCTCCCAGCACACTACAGTGAGATAAGGCAAGGGCACCTTCCAGGAACAAGCTCTCTATCTCCAGGTGACCTGCGGCCCTATAAACAGTTTGCCCATTCATCCTGAGTGACTAATGATGGGCGTAAACTCAAGGGGGAGGGATGAAGTCACTTATTTATTTAGGTTTCCATCCCCCCACTCACTTCCCCCTTGGCAACCCCAGGTATATCTATTTGTCTGTTTCTATTTTGTTTTGTTTATTCATTTGTGCTTTTCTTATTTTTAAGATTCCACATATAAGTGAACTAATTACATGGCTTGGTCTTTGTCTGACTTATTTCACTTAGCATAATACACTCTAGGTCCATCCATGCTGTCACAAATGGCGAGATTTTCTTCTTTTTACGGCCAAGTAATATTCAATTGTACATATGTGCCACATCTTCCTTATCCAGTTGTCTATGGATGGACATCTAGGTTGCCTCCATATCTTGGCTACTGTAAATAATGCTGCAATGAACATAGGGTGCTTACATCTTTTCGAGTTAGTGTTTTTCCTTTCTTCAAATGAATACCCAGAAGTGGGATTGCTGGATCATATGACAGCTCTTTAATTTTTTGAGGAATCTCCATACTGTTTTCCATAGTGGATTCTCCCATTTGCAATCTCAACAGCAGTGCTCGAGGGTTCCCTTTCCTCCACATTCTTGCCAACACTCGTTTGTTCATTTATAGATGATAGCCGTTCTCACAGGTGTGAGGCGATATCTCACTGTGGTTTTAATGTGCATTTCTCTGATGATTAGTGATGTTAAGCATATTTTCATTTGTCTGTTGGCCGCCTGTATGTTCTCTTTGGAGAAGTATGTATTTAGGTCTTCTGCCCTTTAATTAAATTGGGGGTTTTTTTGGTTTTTTTGTTTGTTTGTTTAGGTTTTTTTGGTGTTAAGTTGTATGGGTTCCTTATATATTTTGGATATTACCTCCTTATCAGATGTATAATGTTCTAATATCTTCTCCCATTCAATAGCTGTTCTTTTCATTTTGTTGATGATTTCCTTTGCTGTGCAAAAACTTTTACTTTGGTGAAGTTCCATTTGTTTAATTTTTCTTTTGTTGCTCTTGATCGAGGAGATATATCAAAAATATTGCTAAGATTGATGTTAAAGAGTTTACTGCCAATGTTTTCTTCTAGGAGTTTATGGTTTCAGGTCTTACAGTTAAATCTTTAATTCATCCTGAGTTTATTCTTGTATGTAGTGTAAGAAAGTGGTCCAGTTTTTTTTCATGTGTCTGTCAGTTCTCTCACCACCACTTATTGAAGAAACTGTCTTCACCCTATTGTATATCCTATCACCTTTATCATAGATTATTTGACAATATAAGCAAGGATTTATTTCTGGGCTATTTTATTCCATTGATCTATGTATATGTTTATATGCTAGTACCACACTGTTTTGATTATTGTAGCTTCATAGTATAGTTTGAAATCATGGGGCACGATACATCCTGCTTTGTTCTTTCTCAAGATTTCTTTGGCTATTTGGGGTCTTTCGTGATTCCATATAAATTTTAGGATTAGTCCTAATTCTGAGAAGAATGCCATTGGTATTTTAATAAGGATTGCATTGAATCTGTATATTGCTTTAGTTAGTAAGGACACTTGAACAATATTAATCCTTCCAATCCATGAACATAGTGTATTCTTTTATTTATTTGCATCTTCTTCAATTTCTTTCTTTAATGTCATGTAGTTTTCAGAGTATAGATCTTTTACATCTTTAGTTAAATTTATTGCTAGATATTTTATGCTTTTTGATTCAATTATAAATGGGAGTCTTTTCTTAATTTCTCCTTCTAATCCTTTGTTATTGGTGTCTAGGACACAACAGATTTTTGCATATTGATTCTGTATCCTTCAACTATACTGAATTAATGTATTAGTTCTGATAGCTCTTTGGTGGAGAATAAAGTCAACTTAATGCCATTTCCTATGATTGGATTTGCTCAGAAATAAGGAGGGGGAAAGGAAGTACTTTCAGAAGCCCACATTTGAGGTGGGGGCATGTGAGAGTCCCTCACAGGAAATTCTCTTTGTGAGAGGTACTGTACTGATAGATTCAGAGACTCCACGCTGCCCCAGGACCACCAGTCTCATAGCCCACCCTACACACATGCGCACAGGCACACACATGCTGCAGCAGCATAGCCTGCTTGGTTCCCCATGCACTGTAGTGCTAAGCAGATGAAAGACTAGAGATACTAAACGTTATCATTATGACTAGCATTTACTGCACACTCAGGATGTGCCAGACATTATGCTAAGCTCTTTCCATGCAAAAAAAGAAATTTCCCATTAATTCTCACAACAACCCAATGAGGCAGAAACCATTATTCCCATTTTCCAGATGAGGACATTGGGGCTCAGAGCTTGGGTAACTAACTCTTAAGCTCCCACAGCTAATGAATGGCAGAAGAGCCCCTGATTAACCAGCTGACTCTTCCCCTCCCATATAGGGACCTCTTAACACTATAAAAGCCTCCACCGTATGGGCTACCTACCCTCAGGTGACAAAGCTATTTGCCCAGTCTCTGGCATTAAATAATTACTTTCAGTTTCTTTGCATGTCTAATGCCTCAGTGGATGGAATTCCAGAGCAGGACTAGACCAAGACCAACCCAGGGCCTTTTCTGCCCTCCTTCCCTTTCCTCTGCTCTGTTCTCCATGGTTTCTCATGGACTGCACACAGTGGACACCAAGTGAGGGTGCAAGTGGTGGCCAGGGTGGGAGGCCAGAGACCCTATTATCTTTTGTTTCCTGGCTAACTTCTGATTTTCCCAGCAACTTCTGAGGACATGCAAGGAGGTGTGAGTTAGGGAGCCAGAGTGGAGAGGGGGTATAGTCTCCTGAATCACACCTCCCCACCAAAGATGTCATCATCCTAATTCCTAGAACCTGTGACTGTTACTTCATATGGCAAAAGGGACTTTGCAGATGTGAATAAACTAAAAATCTTGAGATGAGATGACCCAGTTTAATCACAGGGTCATAGGACATGGGACCCCCATCTTGCCCTGCCCTTGCACAGCAGCTCCCTGGTGCTCGGGCCTTCAGGTTTGAACCGACCACACCATGGGGCTGTTCCTTACAAGAGCCAGGTCAAAGGGTCAGAGTCAGCAGTAGGGGTTCACAGAGGGAGGAATAACTGTTTCTAGAGGAAGAGGCCTCTAGAAAAAGGCAAGGAAGTAGGTCCTTCCTCGGAGCCTCCAGAAGGAACCAGCCTGCCAAAACTATTCTTGCATAGTTCTGGAGGTACTTCTGACCTCCAGAACTACACAAGAATAAATTTGTGTTGTTTTAACCACAAAGTTTATGGTAATTTGTTAGGACCTCAATAGGCAACCCACACAGAAGAAAACCAGAACAATGGAGATTTACATCAGGAGAAGATAGTGGGGAATCTCTCAGTCAGCTAGGGCGCCATTTACATCAGGAGACGATAGTGGGGAATCTCTCAGTCAGCTAGGGCGCCATAACAAAATACCACACCATGGCTTAGACAACAGACACTTTCTTTCTTACAGGTCTGGAGGCTGAAAGTCCAAGACCGAGGCACCAGCAGGGTTGGCTTCCTCTGCGTTTTCTCTCCTGGACCAGCAGACGGCCATCCCTCTGTGCACTCGCACTCCTGGTGTCTCTCTGTGTCCTAATCTCCTCCTCTTATCGGGACACCAGCCCAATTGGACTATGGGCCTCGTTTTGTCTCAGTAACCTCTGTAAAGACCCCATCTCTAAATCTGATCACATTCTGAGGTCCTGGGGGTTAGGACTGTAACATGTGAATTGGGGGGACATAATTCAGACCAAAGAGGGTTCCTCCATGCTTGCCTCATTCCTGCGAGGCCCTCACAACTTCCTGAGGGCTTGGCTTGAGCCCAAGCAGCCACTGCTGCAAACTGGTGTCAGCTTGTCCCAGGGAACCTTGTCAGGGTAGGCCAGGGGGACTGAGGATCCTGACAGAAGACTCAGGTGAGGGCAGAAGGACAAAGGCACCAAGGGTTCTCAGGGAATAATTTAGTCTGTCTTCCAGGAAGACCCTCACAGCCTCCTAGTCCTTCAATGGCCCCTGGAGTGAATGAGCACACATCAGAATGGCTGCTGCTCAGCACCATGCGGAGGGGCCGCGGTTTAGACCTTCTCTGACTGAGCAGCTCTTTGCAGGCACAGTGGCAAAGGGGAGAAGAGACATACCTATCAGCAGTCCCCACAGCAAGCCCAGGACTCCTAAATCCTGAGAGAGGAGTATACCTAATTTCTCCTCCCCAAACCACCCGTGCCCCCTGACTGACCTATGCCTGGCCTCAGGCAGGATTCTCAGGCAGCATAAGTGACTGAGCTGCCTTCAGAGCTCGCTCCTCCTTTCCTGCTCTTCACTGACCGATGAGGCCTCTTGCCTCCACAGGGGTCCCAGCAATATCTCCTCTCTCCCCTCCACTGCAGGCCTCCTCCAGGCCAAGCGGGAATCACTCCCACAAACTGGGAAGCTCTGAAGCTCATGGTCATGCTTCAGATAGGACACCTGCCCACGCCAACGACTTGAATAGAGAAGAGTTAATACAAATACTGGCATAGGTGTGAGATTGCTAATCTGGTGACTACAAAGGTAAAATGAGAACTCTCTGTATCACCTCTGAGGCTGACGGAGCAAAGGGGAAAGGCTGGGATGATTAAAACTTGCCAACTTGGAGAGGGGCCTGTGGGCCTGGGACCCCACCTCAGAGGATAGGCTTCAGCTGGTGCTGGTATGTCTGAAGTGGGGTGCAATGAAGTTTTTATAAGTTTTGTAAAAGCTGCAAAATGCATTCAGCTCTCCTGGCTGACCCTCTGCCTCTTAGATGCTGAGTATTTCCATAACCTCTTCATAAAAACACAACTCACATTCATATTGGCTCCTTCATCCTGCATCTTCAGCAGCCCACAAGGCTCTGCCAGGGTTGGAAAATCTTGCAGCCCACTAAGATGATCCTAGAACCCAACTCTGACATTTTTTCTGTCTTGCTACTTCGGCTTATGTGATGATAAATTTGACATGTCTTCCTTATGGGCCCAACGGATATCCAGAGAGCTGATAAAACATTATTCTTGCAGATGTATGAGGATGTTTCAAGAAGAGACTAGCATTTGATCCAGTGGACTGAGCAAAGCAGATCCCCCTTCCCAATGTGGATGGGCCTCATCTGAAACATCGGGGGCCCAAATCAAACAAAAAGAAGAGCAGATTCTCTTTGCTTGAGCTGCTGCATCCATCTTCTGCCATCAGACATCAGTGTGTCTGGTTCTCAGGCCTTCAGACTTGGACTGGGCCATATCATCGGCTTTCCTGGGCCTACAGCTTGCAGATGGCAGATCATGGGACGTCTTGGCCTCCAAACCATGTGAATCAATTTCTATCATAAATATCTTTCTATATATCTGTATATAATATTGGTTCTGAATCCCTGAGGAGCCCTGGCTAATGCACCAGCAGGCTCTCTTTAGTCTGACATCCCCCTACCTGTGGCCAGGAGGCCAGTGCACACAGGACCATGGGAGGTTTTCAATGCAATTATCAGACAAAAGATTTCCATTTACTTGCCAACAGTCAGTGAGGGATTCCAGGAGACAAACTGGCACTCCTGTTCTTATCCACCCTTCTGTGAAATGGATAGAGGCCACCTCACCCAGAGGCTCAGCCACAGCTGTAACACTACTCGGCTTGGATATGCAGTCTCCCGACCCAGCATCAGACCACTGATACTGCAGCTCTGTTCCCCAGGGTTTTAAAAAACTTTCCCACCAGTTGTTCGCTTTCCAACACATATGTTTGAGGAGCTTTGTCCTCAGAGAATGAGACTGTCAAACCTCACTGATAGAAAATTCCAGAAACAATAGTTTTCCAATTGGGATAATTTGAGAAGGGCATACTATAGGGACTGGCTAAGAAGGTTACAAAGCATGTAGGAAAACCATGGGGTCAAGTTGTGCCCCATACAATAATGTCAGAGACCCGAGGAGATAGGGGAGTGGTCAAGGGAAAAACAGAAAGAGGGTTGAGAGGAGCGGTGACCTCTGGGTGAGACACAGGAGCCTGACTTGACTCAGCAGGGAGGGAGGCAGAATAAATACCTGAGCCTCACTCTCCTCCCTCTGAGCTCCAGCTGGGGTTTCCCACTGCACACCCCAACCAGAAGGCAGAGAGTAAGTGCATCTGAGGAGACAGCCCACGCAGGTCATCCTCAGGGGACGGAGCAGGATGGACCTGGAGCGGCGACTAGAATGTACCCAGGACACCCAAAGTCTCCTGGAGAAAAACTACCTTTCTGTAAACAATGGTCCCTGGAAAATGTCAATTCTACCTCCACAGTGACCCTAAGGGCTCTTATCCCAAAGGCCTGGTGGACACAGGCACAGTCTGAGTCCTCAGAGGAATTCTGGAGTGACAAGGATGGTTCTAGGGTCTGAGAGGGATTTGGGCCACTCTGTGGGATTCTGACATGCCCCAGGGTGCCCTCACTTCCCGCAAGATTCCACAAATGTGCTTGGCACTGCCTGTTATGAAAAGCACAGCGTCTGACAGCGCTGCGTCGCACCCTTCCCTCCCCAGCAGTCAGACTGGAGCTGGACACCAGTTACCCAGTCCCAAACCGAACACAGTCCTGCAGGAAAACTCATCAGGCTCCACTCCAGGTCGGCCAGTTAAAAATGGATTCTGATCCCTTGGAGGCGCACACAGGTCGTTTCTGCTAATTAAACAAATATTTTTCCAGAGCTGTCTTGGTTTCCGCTGTTGCCATTGGCTCAAGTTGCTGGCACACCACTGGAGCCATGCCCTGAAAAGCAGCACAGATGAGAGGAGCTTTTGGCAAAAGACAAGGAATATGTCTTCTGAGCAGAGGAGCTCTGAATCCAAACAGAAAGAAGGGGGAGGAAATGAGCGTTCGAGCTCTGAGTCACAGCCAGCTTACAAATGCCTGCTCATTCACAGACACACACACTCACACACGCGGATGGAATGCACAGTCTCTCTCTCCCTGAACTCCACTGTCCTCCTCTCTCCCCCCCACACAAATAGGCAATCCGGTACAGAATAACAATCCCAAATTTGGATGCTTAAGAGTGGCTTTTGTTCCCACACTGAAGGAAGTACAGGGTCAGTTAAAGAAGTTACTAGGAAGAAAGAATGCCAAGGTCTGCATTTGGTTCTTAACCCCTGTGACTGTGTGATTATCACAACCGCCCAAGCCTCCCCCACCTAACAACCCTCTTCCCAGAGAAGTACCCACACACAGTGTTCCCGTACAAGGTCAGGAAGTCCGGGACTTTCTGAGGCTGGCTTAGAGTGGACCACTGATGGCAGCTCCAGGACCCCAGTGTCGGAGCAGTCAGTCCCTGAATGCTGAGCAGAGTTGTTGAAGACCCAGTTTGTCTTCTCTCAGCACACCTTGACTGCAAGCATGCAGCATCCTGGATCCTTCCACTGCCATGCGCCCCCCCACCCCCAAACACACACACACTACCCAAGCTGCCATTTTAAACTTGGGGCCCTGGCTTTTCTCAGAGAAGGCTCAGTATCTCACTGGTCCTTACATCACACAGGAGCATTACGGACACCTGCCAGGCCTGCCTGCTCTGAAGGCCCCTCCGGGCCTGCCTGCCCTAAAGGCCTGAGCACGGCCCCAGCTCTGCACTAATGACACAATACCCACAAACCTTTTCCCCTCTTGACCTCCAGACTCCTCGTCTACAACATGAGATACACGGGCTGCACCAGCAGCTTCATGCTCTTTTTAGCCAAGAGCCCTTGCTAGGCCAGACTATAAAAGCAAAGCAAAGCAGAGGGCCTCTACTTGAAGGGGTGGGGGGAGGGGAGGAGACCTCACTGGCCCCTAGGTCTTTGGGAAACACAATAAGAAAATGCTGGACTAACAGATTTCCTGCTAAGTGCCCTGCAGCCTAGGAATGTTACAATCCTGGGTTTCCTTGGAGACCTGCATCTAGAACATCCCCCTCCCCACCATCCCACCACCCATCACTCATAAAGCCATTCCTTCTTTCTGTCCATTTTGGGTAATCTGGTGAATAGCCAGGCTCCAGGGCTCAGAGGGCGTTGTTAGGTTAATAAGCCAGCACCACCCTTAGAAGCCCTATTTTATAAGATGGATCACTTCACTCCAAGTGAGAAATGTTAAAATGTATTTTTTGCATTTTTAAATTTAGTGAGGACCATTATTTTTATAAGCAACTGCTATACTATGGAAATATATTATGAAAGACTTGAAAAATTCCCCCTTTGCTCCTCCCCCCACCTCCCACCCCACCCTCCTGCCAAATCCAAGGCCTTGAGATAAAGAAATGCTTGAGTGACAAGCAGTCCTAGCAAGGCCTGCTGGGGAGAACTGGGCAACTTCCCCTCCCCGGGGAGGTGGCTACCTGCACCCTAGGGCTCTGGCCTGTGCAGGAGCTGCTGGGAGAGCCTTGCTCAGGGGTGTGTGAATTCCAACCCTGAGCCCTTCGGGTCATTCCTCTCTAGCTGTTACCTTCCTGAGATAATGGGTTAACTCCCACAAGGGTGGGAGCAACACCACAAAAGAATCAGATACTTCCTGATGAAGAAATGGTGATCTAGCTCATTAAGACCAGATAGTCAGGGTTGGATAATAACCAGAGCTTCCAAACCACCAGGGATCTGAGGGCTCTAAGGACCTTTAAGCAGCTTTCAATTTAGTAGGGTTGGTGAGAAGCATCAAGTCTGGGGCCTTGTAATTGTGCAAAATCGGCTTAAACACTTCTGGTGAAAGGGAGCTTCCTACCTTGCACTGGAAGAAGGTCCTTGTAATTAGGAAGACCCTCCACCTCTGCTATGAGTACCTTTAAGGGCTCCTGCTGGGCTCTCCATGTGTGGAAGCATCCAGTGGACACCCAGGGACACCCTGATCCCTGTGCTGTACCTCGATATTTCACCTAATAAACAATTCCCATCAAAGAAACCTCGCAGTGTATGAGCAGCTCAGCATCTTTCAGGCCAGATGTTTTCTCCCCTAATAACCAGACCTTCCCTTGAGCTCAGCTCTGCCAAGTGTTTCATCTCCATGTCCTGTTTGTGGAGCAGGGGAAGTATGGGTACATCTGATCTTAGCATGTGGACCTGCCACCAAACAATGCATCAAAGTCTACTTCATTGGAAAGCAGAGACTTCTTGTTACAATTCCAGAACAAAGTCAACCTAGCATTCCAAGAGGAAATCTCAGCTGACCTCTTGTTCCCTGAGTTCCTAAGACATTTACCTCTCTGCCTGTACTGCCCATTGGTCACTTCGTCATGTGGTTTCTCAGAATCTTTTCTCTTGGGAGAGAGTCCGGGTGGACAGAGTATTTCTCCCGTTTCCTTCCCAGCCCCACATCCTGATGACAAGCTAAGTGAGGGTCGCAGAAAACTCCCCAATTAGGCTGCAGGCTGAAGGGTTTCACCCCAGGGTCCCTCCTGGCATCCACACTTCCAGAAAGAAGACCAATCCCAGTGCCTGCCTGGGGGCGTCTCCTGCCAGGACCAGGGGAACTGGCTGCCATGGTCTGAGGGAACTCCTGCCATTTGGCATGGTGGGTAGCACGAGTCTTCCCATGTGCCGAGTGGATTCTCATCTCAAAGCATCCTGAGGTGCAGAGGTGTGCACTGGAGCAGAGCCAGAGCAGGAGATGAGATGGCTAGAGAGGGCATCACCCACGTCAGGGAATGCTGCTGGGCGGGGACCCTGAACGTGTGTTGCGGGGCTCCTAGGTAACAAATGTTCCCTCTGGAGAAGGCCAACAATGGGTGCCTGGGCAAGAAGGCCACCCAGGAACCCATGGCAACACTGCCCCTTGAGCCCTTCTTCATTCCGACCCCCAAAGGAGCCCAGGGCCCCAGCAGGGGCTCCAGTCCAGAAGCTGGGAGGGCAGCTGTGAAGGCTGGGTAGAGCTGGATCCTGTTCTGACACTGCTGGGAACATCTTTCCATGCATGCCCGTGCATGACTGGTGCCCCCAGCCTCCTTCCAACACAGGAAAGGGATCATGCACTAGAGCTTTCTACTCTGGAAGCAGGCTGCTGGCCAGCAACGAAGGGCAAGGCCACTGTCTCCACAGGACCTTGGAAGGAGACCAGCCCTGCCTTGGTTCCCTCAGGCTTGTGCAGGCACAGAAAGGGCCTCCACCATCCTGCATGCCCTTCTCCAAAGACACCTTGGCCAGAAGAAGAGGGTCTTGTTAGAGCCCTTATAGCAACGGGGCTTCTCCCAGGGGACTTACTCGGTGTGTGTTGGATCCCATCATCTTTGAATCCCAACTGCCCTGGACAGAGAGTCTCCAGCACATAGAAAGTGCTCAAAAATATTGATTGAATTGAGTTTAAAACAAGGAGCCCACTGTCTGGGGACGGCATCATGGAATTAGCAGCTGTGTGTTTCTATTGTCCTCTATAAGTGATAAGGGGCAGCCTGTCCCAAGTCCCTGTCTTGGAGGCAGGAGAGACTTTGGAGGGCATAGGTGTTGTTCCAACTCAAGATTGTTGCATGTTTCAGTGCCTTTGGACCCCGATAAATCACAAATGATATAAGTCAGAATTCTCTTCCAAGAGTTTCTTATGTGAGAGATTCATCCAGCAGCCATAATTCAGCTTTATGTAGACGCACGTTTTTTTTAAGTGCACAAACTTTTTAATGAGACCTCCCCTTCAGAAAGACTGCCTCAGTATCATGCTTAACAATGGAGAACAATGTGTTCACACACATTTTCCAGTGGTGACCCTCGTGAAAGTTGTGCACCGACTTTGCTGTCTAAGAATTTCTAATCTTTGACCAAGAGGCATGGGCACTTTTTTACTCATCCAGGATCCACAATACCTCTGGGAACCTGGACGGAATCAAAATTTAATCAAATTGTACCACATGGGAATTTCAAGTATGAATGATGCAATCTCTCTTGTAATAAAACTCTATTATTTCCTGATCTGGCAGTCACACCACCCTCCGCAGACCCGCACACGCCGCCTTTCCCTTACCCCACACACACTGTCTGGAGAGAGAGCCAAGGGCCCTCCTGGGAAGGAAACCGTGGAGAAACAGAATGTCTAAATAAAGTCAAGTCTTCTCTGAGCACCTTGAAGTCATTATTCAAAGAGCCTGCATGCACACACACTCGCTCTACACACAGGACACCTTCCTGGGTGGCTCGGAGACTTACAGGCAGCGAGGTCTCATCAGGAGGCACACAGCTCCTAATTTAACTGCAGTCTTGGAGGAGAAATGCAAAGAATATTTAAACTTTAAACACTGACATGTAACCAAAACTAACTGGCAGGGCTTAAAGGGCTAAGTTGGGATTTATCTAAAATTAGACTCTATTCTTTGAAGAGCTCTGACTCAATCACTCAGGTTCTTGTCTGAAATACATCTGAGTCTTGGCCTCTTTCTCTTGGCCCTTGGCTTTGTCTCCAGACAGAGTGTGTGATGGGGAAAAGGTCAGCCAGGCCTCTGGGGACAGGGGATGACCACAAGGCCAGGAATAATAGATTGTTCTTGCCCAGCAATTCTTTGGAAACAGGTTGGAAATGACCTTCTATGGGATTTGGGCGCCTTAAAAGAAACATATTCTATTTTACTTACAACAGTGTTGTGAGTCAAGCAATCAACCAATGGCTGTTTACTGAGAATAGCAGAAAACTGAAGCCTAACATTGGCTCTCAAGATGCTTATGATACAGTTCCCCGGGGGTGAGGAGCAGAGTTCACCAACCCAAAACTGAGGGAGGGTGAGGTCCAGCTCTGCCACTTACAATGTCTGCATCACGCTGGGCCAGTCACTGAACTCCTGAAGCTCTGGTTTCCCCATCTATGAAATAGGGATAATAATGGTTCTTGGCTCAGAGCTTTGTTGCAAAGGTTAGATGAGGAGGTACGCATGAGGCCTGGCACATGCAAGTTCTCTGTAAAGGTGGGGTATTACTATCATCTACAAAATAAAACCCCAAGGCTCCATCAGCATAGCAAATTAAGTGGCACAGTTATTAAGCTGTGGAAACTCAGGCTTGGAGAGATGGGAGGGGATTAAGGTGACACAGAAACCAGGGAGGAAGATGCCCACAGAGGAAATATTTAACAGTGACTATGGTTTTTAAAAGGTCTGATGAAGAAGCTGGTTACAAAGCATCATAACCATGACCTTTATTCTTCCTTAGACATGGCCAGGCAGAATTGCTTTCTTGTAAAAGATGGGATTCTGGGCCATCTTCTTCCACTCTGCTGGCTTGCCTTCCTATCCCAGACACCACACCCAAGGAGTGACTCTCAATGAGAGGGATCCTCAAGGTGCCCCAGGACAAGGCTGCAGAATGTCTTCAGTGGGTGAAGTGAGACTCCTCCCAGGGGAGATGACCCCCATCTTCCTTCCCATCAGAAGAGGTAGACATGAGGCGAGAAGCAGAGTGGGCAAATTTCAGGCCGTGTCCTACAGTTCGTACTTCTTCAGCACATCCTTTCCCACCACCTGTCTGGCCCTGGCCCAGACCTGGGGAGAAGAATGTAAGCAGACCCTTCTCAGAGCTCCAGCTGTCCTAGAAGTCCTGCAGGATGGCTTAGCCAAGGGTCATGGTGTGTGGTAGTCTGCAGAGAGCCAGATAAAAATCTCAGTTGAGCTAACGCTCTCTTTTATGCAAAGTGCTCATTGAGCGGCTGCTGATATGTGACAGTATGCCTTGGGGAAGATGCGAAAAATCAAGAGTTCACTCCTCTGGGTTATCAGAAATCTTGGTTCACATCTCATTTACCTGGTATTGAATCTGTTGACCCACTGCTTTCACAATTGGATGTTCAGATCTGGTTGCATCTTTCTCCTTTGAATCCCAGTGCCCAGCTGAGGGCCCAGCACATGGCGGCCACCACTTAATGTTTGTTGGATTAAACTGAGTTTGTGTCTTCAGGACTTACAGTCCTATGCTGTGGTTAGCATGGTTCTCAAAGGCATAACACAGTCACATCGGCCATGAAAGCAGAGGCCATAGGAGTTGGCAGGAAGGGAGCTCGTGCTCTACAGAGAAGGTGATGTGTGAGAAAGCCCTGGAGAAAGGATTCAAAGTGAGAACTGGAGTTGCCATGGGTGGAGAGGAGATTCCTAGGAAAAGAGGCAGGAAAAGGGCACCAGGGTGCATGAGAAACAGCAGGTGAATCTGTTAGGAAATGATAGGCAAGGTGAGTCAGAGCCGGTGGGAGTTTGAGCAGGTGCTGAAGGAGCTGGACTTTACTCAGCGGACATTGTTCCCTCTTACTTCTTATCCTCATTTGCCAATACTGATAACATTAATAAAAATAACAACAATAATACCTAGCATTGCCTGAGTGCTTAACATGTGCAGGGTGCTGTACTAAGCATTTTGCATGAATTAATCCTTTAATCCTCAGAAACACTCCACGGGGAGAGCCTTCAATTTTACAGATGAGGAAACAGGTGCAGAATGGAAGCTTCCCAAAGTCAAAAGCTCCAAGTGGCAGGGTGAGAGTTCAGCTCCAGACCTGCAGCTACAGAGTGCACTTCCTGATTCCCCTGACCTTCTCTCCCAAGGTCATGATTGCCTCCTGTGGCTCCTCCTTGCTCCCAGCCCAGGCCACCACCCTGTGCTCCAGTTCTAATCATCCTCCTGGTTTTATCTCCATACCGGATCCATTTTCACCACACCTTGCTCTCAAGGCTGGAAAGCAGACTGACTGACACAGCCCTGTCTCAGAATGATGTAATGGCTCTTAGGGGTGTCACATATGCCCTCTTCAACTAATCCATCAGCTTCCACCAGCAGCAGTGGCTGCTGTATCCTGATTGTCTTATTCCTGAAGCCCTTCATTATCTTCTGCTTGAAGAACAGCCTTTCGAGCATCATACCACAACTGCTGCTGCTGCTGTCCCCCGTGAGAGTAACACAGGCTGCTGCCTCCCAGTGTTCCCAGAGCCCAAATCTCCAGGGCCTCTTTGGTGCCAATACATAATGCCTGTCCCCACCTGCAGGGTCTCAAATGGCTTCCATGAATCAGCTGCTTAAACTTCTGGCTGAAACTCTCTTACATGGGGCACAAAGGTCAATTTATAGGACCAGGGTTGACTACCCGCTATCCTCCATCTCTGCCTGAGGAACCAACAAGCAGAACTCCTCCTCACTGCCCCCCACCACTTGAATTCCTCACCTCGACAGCCAGAAAGGAGCGGGTGAGACTTTTGGGGCCCACCCTGACTTAGCCTCAACAGAGATCACCCTGCCACCAGCAAGCCCCCCTTATTTATGCGTAAGACTTCAACATGAATCATCAATGTCTGTTTTTCCTCTTTTCAACCTTTATTTAGCATAATAAGAAAAATTTAAATCACTTAATTTTCTCCCTACCCAGCAATTCAAATAAAAAGCTTTGATCAAAGTTCCATACTGAAATTTTAAAGACTGAAATGATGAGTTATCTAGATTTGCTTAAAAATAGTATGGGCATTTAGGGGACTAGAGATGAAATAAGGTTGGTTATGAGTTGATCATCGGTGATGGAATACAGGAGTGGTATATAGAGGCTTTGTTCACTTCTGCATGTATGTAGAGTCTTCCAAGTACAGCAGAGAAAATATAGTCAATATGCTTTAATAATTATATGTGGAGCCAGTTGGGAGCCAGAAATGTCAAGGGGAACACTTTATAAAGTACATGATTGTCTATCCATTATGCTGTACACCTGAAATACAAAATACAAAATAATACAAAATGATGTTAAATGTAAACTGTAATTGAAAAAATTTTTTAATTAAAAATAAATAAACCTTCCAACAAAAGCAAAAGGCATGAAATTTAAGAAAATATTGTGGGCAAGAGGTCCAAACTTACAGCAATAACACCATTTTGGAGTTTCTCTTTTTGATTGCATTTCTTCACAGAATCTCTGGCATCCTTTTAGCCATAAACAAGTGGGCCTTGGCTGGCTGCGTGTTCCTGGTTCAACAAAACCAGACATAGTTAGAGTGAAATCTGTGAGTTGATGCCTCCCAACCCGCGATCCCAGAAGTCCTGCCTACAGTGTCCCCCAGGCCCAGCGTTACAGCAGTTTCATCAAAGCCACTGCCCTGGGTCCAGACACAGGTTGAAGTGTCAGCGCTCCAGCTTCTTCTGGGTCAGTGTAATGCTGACATCGACAATGAGGTCTGTGATACATCTCAGAGGAATGACATCCTGGAGGTGGCCGCCAAGAGCAGATGCCAAACTAACAGACTGCCAGAAGGTGTTGAGATGGAATGTTGAGAAAATAGTGTCATAGGAGTTCTCTCTTGGGCTATTAAAGTGTCCACTTTCAGATGAAGGAGCCAAAGGGACATCTGATGGCTCAGTTGAAAAGGAATTCCAGCCCCCTTGGGGAAGCCAAAGCATCTTAAATCCATAGCTTTCTGTGGTCCAGGCCTGGCCCCTTTCGTAAATATGGCAGGATGGTTCTCAAGAAGCTGGTGCTGGCCTTGGGGAAATCTCAAGTTGAATTAAGTTGGTGTGACTCTAAGAATGAAGTGCCCCAGCCAGTGGGGCAGCCCATCTGCTTGGAGGCCTGAGTCTTCACCACCTCACCCAGCCCTGCTGCCATCTGTGAGTGCCTTGGCAGAGGGCAGTGCCTTGCCTCACCTACTTAGAGCCCTCCCACTCCTGACCTTTTGGGTGCTATCCTGTGACTCCACCATGAAACCAGAGGGCACCTTCCCTTTGGTTTCTGAGGGAGTTTCAGAGATGTGAGCCACTTCTGCAACAACATTGTCTGAAGAACTGGGTCCGGGCTGTCCCCTTCCTCCTCACAGAGGCTGAAAGAAACATGGAGAGGAGACAGCAGAGAGTCCAGCTTGCGTCTGACCCACACCCAAGCCTGACCCCGGGCGAGCTCCTAGCAGGGGTGTAGGTGCCTTAATTCAGTCTACTGTCATCTGTCACCAGGATCACTGCAAGGGGTCTCCTTGCAACAGTTTTGATTCCTCCATTGTGTTCTCTCATAGCAGCAGAATCATGTGTCTAAATGGCAGGTCAGATTAGGTCACCCCCAACTTGCAAACCTTCAGTGCCAGCTTATTGTCTCAAGCTCCCTAACAGAGTCCTCCAGGCCCAAGAGACTCAGCCCCACAACTGCAGCCCTCCTCACCCTCCTCTTTACTGTCCTCCCTGGTTCCTCTCCTCCCCTAAGGGCACCTCTGCTCTGGCCTAATTGGGACCCACTCTTTGCTTTGCCTGTGCCCACCAACACCAACTCTCCAATAGGGTTCCTGATCTCCAACATTGGATTAATGCTATTCCTTAGTGGGTGATCCTGTGTGACCTGCACAGCCCTTGTCATGCTGTGCTGTAATTGCTGCTCTATTTCCCTCCTGCTGTAGACCGAGTGTCTGTGTCCCCGCAAAATTCATGTGCTGAAGCCTAACCCCAAAGTGATGGTGTTAGGAGGTGGAGCCTTTGCAAAGGGATGAAGTCTTGAGGGTAGAACCCTCAATGCAGATTAAAGAGAATTAAGGAGTCTGTCTGTGGAGATGAAGCCATGGAATGGGGTGTCTGGCTGAGAAGGCGTGACTCAGGGTGGAGTCATGGGCTTTAGAAGGCTGGTGCAATGAGACACCTCTGAGGTGAGAGGCAAAGGCCTAACTCTTTCTTCCTCCTCTCTTCTGAGGCACGTGGATGTACTCGGGGAGGAGGATAGATAGGGGTGTGTTGACCAACAACCCTGTGTCTTGGGGGCAGAGACTCGGTTCTAGATATGAAGATGAGAATGGGTGAGCTTGTAGGGATTCAGACCATTCTCCAAGGAATGAATGGAGCTTAACTTCTACAGATAAATCAGGAAAAGGTAAAGGAAAAGACCTTTGAGGGGGCCCCATCCCTACCATGGTCCAGTGCTTACTCATCTCTGAGAGTTTATCCTCAAGGCTGATGACTTTGCTGCGCGATTCATGGATTACTGGCTCTGTTGTCCAAGAGGGGCCCCAGGACTTCCTTGTCTTGCCTGGGGGAACCTATTGCTAATACCACTATTTGTTAAGGCAGCACCAAGTTCCGGTTATTCAGTGACCCCTCACACATCCAGCTTCCTCCTCCCCACCCCCATCTCACCAATGCTCTCTGGGGACATACTACCCACACCCTGGACTTCTTGGTGCCTGCACCCATGGGTCCTTCAGGCCCCTCAGATGCCTTCTCCCCATACCTGTTTCTCACTTGTCTCTTGGAGGATAAGCAGAAGAGCAGGGAAACAAAGCCAGGAGAATCCATTCTCTGGGGTGATTGTGGTTCCTTTATCTCCTACAGTGTGGAAGGTGAGGAGGCCCAGGCGATCTTTAGCCTGACAAGAGGTGAAGAGCCTCTGGTGATGAGAATCCAACAGTAAGGAGAATGGACATACCAGGGGTGGGCTTTCCTGTTACATTTCCAGAAAAGCCACAAGATGGAAATACACATGTGTTCAAATTCAATCCGGACAAAACTGTATGGACCCTAACACAAAAGACGGGGACATGCCTGCCGATTTCTCATCTAGCTTCAGGGCACCACTTCACTCCGACTCACTTTGATGGCCGTCTAACGGCTATGGTTTCTGTTCCACAGGCCAGTTATTTTAAAGGCCAAGTTTCCATAACTATGTGATAGACCCTGTCTCTAGGCCATCAAATACTCCCACTGCCTTTCCCCCAGCTTTTCCCATATCCACGCTTTCTCCCTTTAAGACTCATATTTCATTTTAAACCAAATTTCTCTTTTCTCTTTCATTATGTTGGCTGGCAATCACCATGGCAACCCTCCCCACCTCATCAATCTCCCTTAGGAATGGGCCCCTGGGCAGGGGCTATACTCATCATTGTATTAGTCACAGCAGTGATGAGCTCAACATTCACCCATGATCACCACCACCACCATCATCATCATCATCATTGATGAGTGCTCCCTCAGTTTGTTTGTTTGTAGCTAGGACAACTCTGTGACAAGTGAGCTTTGGGAAGGCAGGAGAGTCTTTCCTGGAGCAGGAATTAGGTAACTTGCCTTTGGCATTAGCTCCTCCAATGATAAAATGGAAGCTGCTCTGGGTCCCCGCACAGTACAAAACGGATAATACAAGACCATTAACCATATGTGTTTTTTTAAAAAACTGTATTTTGGGAGTGGGGTCGAGGGATGGGGAGAAAATGCAGACAACTGTAATTGAATAACAATAAAAATTTTTAAAAATAAGAAACTGTATTTTACTTATAAGGAAAACTACTTTGAAGATTTTTCTCACACTCATGATCACAAACTGCTTTGGTGGGTGATTTTTCTCAAAAATAAAGCTAGCCATAAATCCACAAAAAACAGGTATGAATCAAGGTCATTTTGCCAACCTTGCTGTATCTTCTGAGAGAGAAACATATTGCAGTTGACTCCCCAAGATATTATAAAAATACTTGTGAGCCAAAAAGTACTCAGAAGGTATAGAGTTAAATAAATTTTGTTAAAGTACTCCTCTATAAATATTTAGTCAGTGATAAGGGAATATACCACCTTGTTCAAACCTTGTATTCCTTAAGTAATAGTTTTAAGAGACTCAGCTAATTAAATAATACCAATATCAATTTCTACTGATGTGTGTGCACATTTTGTTTTGTTATATGAATGCTATCACATGTTTTATGAATATATGGCCATAATGAGCCTAAATAGTAAAACCACACCTCTGCTATGGGTGTGGGAAGTGAATTCTCTCTTGAAAGATGAGGTCATTCCTAATGTCACTTGCCAGGTATAATGAGGTCTGTTGCTCAAATCTAAAATGATCAGTGGAATATTCTAAACCTTGATCAAAATGGTGATTTCACAGGTATACAAGGAAGGACCCACAAAAAACCAGAATTACCTTCTGGAAGGTGGGTGCCTTGTTGTACAAGCTTCCCTTGCTAGGTGAATGTTCTAGGAACACATTTGTATTGGTGTACCAGCTGGCATTGTTGTGAGAGGCTACATTAGGCTTCAGGGAATTTTTCTGAAGACTCTTTCAATGCGTTTGCCCATTTCCTAAGGGGTGATTTACGAGCGCACCTGCCCACACTGCACTGAGTGTTCAGTAGTCTTTGACCAAAAACAACATGACCCCTGTGCCCCACCCTCCCTATTCACCTGATCTCACCCTAAGCGACTTTTTGTTTGTTTGTTTTCCTGGGTGAAAAAAAAACCTCAAAGGGAAACAGTTTTCCTGATATGGAAGAGATAAAACAAAAAACAGCAGAATCACTAAAAGGCATCAAAATCAATAATTTCAAGAACTGTTTTGAGCAGTGGGGAAAAAGTCTTGATAGATGTACTGCATCAAATGGAGATACTTTTTTTTATCTTTAAATTTTTTTTAATTGTTGTTCAATTACAGTTGTCTGCATTTTCTCCCCACCCCTCCACCCTACCCCAGCCAAACCCACCTCCATCCCCCGCCTCCACCCTCCCCCTTGGTTTTGTCCATGTGTCCATTATAGTAGTTCCTGAAAACCCCTCTCCCCATTGTCCCCTCCCCACTCCTCTCTGGCTATTGAAGGTGACTGAAGTTTAAACATGTAAGGGTAAATACACAATTTTTTATAAATAAAAATATGTATACATGGGGGGGTCACCCTTCGTATACATATGTAAGAATCCATCACCCTATATAACTTTGTACACTTTATTATGTCAAGATCCTGTAGAAAAATAGAAAAAATGATCAGGGAGAGTGCCGAAGGTGAACCTGAGAGGTGTCAAAATACCCCTGAACTGTGGAGGGAGAGGGGTGGGGTTACATCAAGATGATGATGGTACTCCGGATGTTAGTTTCTCTCACAAGATGTGACGGTGAACTGTCCATCTTTTTTCCGTCTTCCCCTCATCTCTTTGTACAGGTTCTTAGCCTAGTTAATCAGAGTCATCCACTTTGCCTCAAAGAGGGTTCAGATTTTTATACAAGAATTCAAGTAGGAAGAACTGCCCATGGTCCATTTTCTTACTTTCCAGTACGCCTCTTGACGCCCAACTCAGAAACAGCAGTTTTGAAAGTCGAAACTTTTGATTAATTCCAAGAGGTGAGTCGCCTTCAGAAGAGAAAAAGGCTCCTTGATAATCAAGGGGGAAGGCATGGAAGGAAGTAGGCATAAGGCTTGCCCTATAACAATAAGCCAGAAACTCAAGAGGGAAACCTGGCTGCCCAACCCTGGAAATGGTCCCTGCCTGAGGGGACAGAGGATGGGGTGGGAAACATTGGAGGGGCCTGAGATAAGGGATCGGATCTGGTGAATCTCATCCCTTGCAGCCAGGATAGAGTTGGAGACCAGGAAGCCACAGTGGAACTGAGCTCATGCCCACAGCTCACAGTCTGATCATGCAGGGGAACCCGCTCATCCCACTGAGGGTACACTCTCTGTCCTCAGTGCCACTGGCGAGGACTGCCTACTCCCCACTCATTGTGTGCCCTGTGGATTACTTTGCAGAATGGACACAACTTTCCAGAGATTCATCAAAATTCCTGCCTGTATTCCTTTTTGAATAGCCCGGGGCAGCTTTAAGTTCCAAACCAGAAGGTCAAGTCCTTGTTATCCAGACGGGAAGGGTAGTAGAAAAGGGAAAGAGTCCCAACACCTAAGCTCTGGGGGACAACCCTATGACACCCCTGAATGTGGCCTCTGTTAGAGGGGCCCCAAGGCATTTCACCCAAATGTGAGGCAGACACTCATGAAATGAGTCTTTTGTTAGAAACGGGGGATAATAAAATTAACCATGGGGAAAGGGTTTTCTTCCCTCTAAGTCAAAGAGCAAACAGGTTTCCTGCCTATGTAACTGGGCCTGGGAGAAGGTTCTGAAACACAGGACAGAGCAGGAATCAGGCCTTGCCACCCAACCCAAAGTGTCCAGGCCTGGCCCTAGCTCAGAATTCCTCTCCCCTCAAAGCTTCAGTCTCCCTGCCCCAGGCACTAAGTTTTCTTCTAGATGACAACTAGCCAGAGATATTACAGAGTGAGAGCTATAGAGAGCCAGGGGTCCAGTGACCCAGAGCACCACCTAGCACAGCCTGGAACCCTCCTTTGGGCCCTGTCTCATTCCATGCAGCCCCATAACAAAACACCAAGGGTGAATGCCTCCTCGCTACTCTTCCATGCTGCCGAGTCCCACCCTGGGAATGAGACCATGGGTTATGTGGCCTCAGAATGACAGCCTGGGAATGTGAGGTTATAATTACACTGAGGGACTTCACACAATGTATGTCAAGAGGGCCCACAGGAGCAAATTCTCAAAAGAGAACAATTTTTTGAAGAAGGTTCAAGAAGGAATTCAACAAGTTTTGCTCCAAAGAAAGACCTGGGTGGGGACCACCAGCACTGGAGACTTCCACACAGGAGACAAGCCATCCAGAATGATGCCCACACAGTGGTGTGAGTGACCACTGGTGCCGGCCAACCATGCATCTGAAAGGAGGGCTGGGGAGAAGGGAGTGACTGAGAGAACCATGAGAAGTGGGACGGTGGGCCTGCAGCCCCAGCTGGTGTCTCTGGTCATGGTCAGAATTCCACAGCAGCCACCCACTGTAGGAGATGACAGTGCCCCACTTCTCACTTCTGTGTCCACCCCAGTCCAAGCAAAGATGCCACCTGCAGGTCCTTGAAGGTGGCAGCAAGTCAGGTCAAAGAGGGGAACCCAAACAAGGCAAAGGTATCTGGTCCTGTGGAAAGGGAGGCTACGCACTGTTTCTCTTTTTTAATAGTAATTCTAAAATGTCCATGGCCTTTGTCCTAGCCGGGGGGGTCTCAGTTAGTTGGAGCATCATTCTCTAAGGTTTCAAGTTAGATTCCTTGTCAGGGCACATACCTAGTTTGTGGGTTAGATCCCTGATCAGGGAGCATACAGGGAGCAACCGATCAATGTCTCTCTCTCTCTCTCTTTCCCCCATCCTCTCATCCTCCCTCCCTCCCCCTTCCTCTCACTCTCAAATCAATAAATATATACTTGGGTGAGAATTAAAAAATAAAATAATAAAATAAAATAAAATGTTCAAGGCCTTTAATGCAGTCATTTCACTTCTAAGGAACTATTCTTAGGAAATTATCAGAAATAAGGACAAAAGTATATACAATGATATTGTCCTGTGTTGTTTACACTAATTGTTAAAAACTTTCAACAATGGGGCAATGGTTAAATAAATTATGCTGCAAATAGCCAATAAAAGATATCATCAGAAACCATTTTTAATGAATGTTTACACTAAAGGTTTACTTCTTTATAAAAGTAAGATGCCAAACCATCTATGTGGCAATTACGTTGTCATGTGTATTCAAAGTAAAAAGACTAGTAGGGAATACACCAACATACACCTGGGTGCCAATGATTGCTGTCGTGATTTTCTTATTTTCCAAATTTTTCTTATTGTTATCTTACCTTGGATTTGTTCCAGAAAGCAAAGCCTAAGGCTGAGGGCAGGTGGTTTATTTTGGGAAGTGATTCTAGGGAGCAGGGTAGTGACTGAGCAGTGAATCAGGGCAGGAAGAGATGAGGTGATGCATAAGGGAGCCGGTCACTACTGGGGGAACTAGGTCTCTAGTCCCCTGCAACCCTAACCTCAAATCCTCGCTTTGTGACCCCAAGAGCAACCATGTTTTTCTCCACAGAGGCTGTTGTCTGGGTGTGTGCTTTACAGCTTGACCACCAGCACAAAGGTGCCCATATCCTCATAAATTCTACATCGACTGCACAATACGCCAGTAGTAATAATGGCTAACACTTAATATATAGCAGGTGTTTTTCTAAGCACCTTGTATTCATTATCTCATTTAATCCAGACTACAACCCCACTGAGGAAACCGAGGCACACAAGGGTGAATAACCCACCTCTGCACACAAACTGACCCCCAGATTCAAGCTAGACAGTTTGACTCCAGGCACTGTAACAATTACCTTGGCACCCCTTCAAATGGGCCCATTTAAGGTGACCTAAGGTGGAATCTGCAAAGAGAGACCTCCACCAACCCGAGCCTGCTCTTCTGCTGTGCCAAGGACTGATTTGCCCCTTTCTCCTCTCTTTTGAACATCACACCTAACAGGAGCCCTGACTTCTAATCCAGCCACATTTGGGGTCTCAGCTGCAGAGGTGTGACTTTGAGCTGGGCCTTGCAGGTTTCTTTACACACAGTGGTCACTCAGTCAACCTCGGGTTGCTGACCGTTGGTTTATTCATTAGATGAATTCATGAATTCTGTGCTACAGAAAGCCTACCTTCCCCCAAATCTCTTCCCCACCAGTCTCAAGATCTGCCATTTCTAGTATTAGGATCGCCAGTTCAAAAGCTTAATGGAAACAAATATTTTCACTGGATCACAGAATTATTTTCTCAGTGAAGTTGGGAATATGTAAACAAGCTAATAAATTCCCCAGGACTCATTTCTCTAGTCCTTCCTCCTTTCCACCCATGGCACCCATACCAAGGATAGGCGCACAGTGGGTGTGTTTTGATGGAAAGGAGGGAAGAAGTAAGAAAAGGCCTGGAGCAAAACTTCCCACACCAGTTCCAGAAAAACTGGTGTGTATTCAGCTGCTTCTCAAATGAGCTTTTATGTTCTTCTTTAAGTGATGGAAATCTGTTGTCAGGGCCCATGCTACCTTTTTTTAAACATCCTTATCCAAGGACATGTTTATTGATTTAAGAGAGAGAGGAAGGGAAAGAGAGAGAGAGAGAGAGAAATATCAATCTCTTGCCTCCGATATGCATTCCATGCCCCCCGACTGGGGATGGAACCTGCAACCTTTCGGTGCATGAAATGACGCTCCAACCAACTGAGCCACCCAGGCAAGGCAAGGTCCATTCAATCTTTAATATGTTACCATGATCACAATTCTCCCCAGAAGAAGAATTTCATAGGCAAAATTTCTCAAAAACACTTCACCTTAGAACCTCAGCCCAGCAACGTGCTCACTTTAGAAGCCCAGCATGGGAAGTGTATCCTCAAGCAGAGGGTTCAGCCTGGTGGTGGCCTGGACCCCACAGGACTCTCCCAAAACACAGATTTCCAGGCCCCACCCTAAACCTTTGGGAACAGTCTTTAGGTTGGGACCAGGAAAACGTCCTACCCGATGATCTGAAGAAGAACCATCTGGGTATCTCAGCTGAGGGCCTGGGACACTGTGTGAAGGCCAGGGTGGAAGAAGCCATGGGGATGAAGTGTCGGGGAGAGGGGAGAGCTGCTTGAGAGACCAGAATGAGGAATATACTCAGAGGAAGGGTGTCATGTGTCAGGGCCAAGCTCCGTGCAGCTGACAATCTCCCTGCCCTCTTAGGAGCAGAGTGGGGGCCACAGACTTAGAAGGAGCAGATCCCCCACTTAAAGTGAAGGGTACAGGAAGAGTGATGACATGTTTTCTTCATAGACAAGCACAGACATGATGTCCACTGGCTGCTGATACAGCCAGGCCAGCCTTGGAGGAGACGGTGGGCCAAGAGCTTTTGCCTACTCCTCGTCTTTCTCCATCACACACGATGGGTTGGGAGACAGCCTCAGGTGCCTCCAGGCTCTGGAACAGGTTTCAGGCTGGGGCTCAGAACCCGTTTGGGCTGATGGCACCAGGAGGACTACAGGTCCATGTTGGGATGAGACCAAATGCCCAGAACTTTGCATTGTGATTCTCTGTCCTTGACTTTGGTCAACCTCCCTCGCTGCCCTGCCAACCATTCCTGCCTTACTTTTTCAGGTGCCCGGTGCCTAGCACCAAGCCTGGCTGGCTCACAGTAAGTATGCGATAAATACTCACTAAATTGAGTTGAATTCTCCTTTTCAATTGGCCTCAAGCTCCTCCATCTCTCTCATTCTGGCTTCTAGCATTGTGCATTTGGCTGGAAGAGAGCCGTGGTCCAGCCAGCATTCTACACACAGGAAGTGCTCAGGGTAAGCTGGAATTCTGGACTTGGAATGAGCATCTGCAAAACCCTCTCCCCTTTAGTGTGGCATTAGTCTGGATCTCATGCATCCTGGTAAACTTAGCTGCCATTTTTGCTGGGGGACACACTACCATGTTTTCCTGTCTTCCCCCCTTCTGTAACTTCTGACCTTAGTGTGAACTGGCAAGAAGACTGTATTGTTCTTGTCTCTATCTGATCTGGGGAGAGGCAATGAAGCATCTCTGTTCTACCAGCTGTGTGATCCAGGACAAACTGTTCAACCTCTCAGCAGTGCAAGGGCTATGCATGAACATCACTCTGCAGGTCAAGTTGTATTTACTAATAAACATGTGGTTCACAGATCATTGCATTTTTGTTCATGCATTTGCACCAACGTGTTTTGTTCTTGTTTGTAAACATGGGTGGAGTGTTTCTTGTGGGGAATGTGCACCCTCCAGGCTTGGACATGCAAACCAACTGTCTCCCAGGCCCAGTGCCAGGTCCCTCCTGTACAAAGACCAACATCCTTGTCCAAGGGGACCCTGTGTTCCTAAGTCACAGCCTTTGCTCTCAGGACCACAGGGGATATAGGTTGTTGGCTGGCAGCTGTCACTCTCAGGTGGCAGGGCTGGAGGGAAGAATTCTTGGAGCAGAATTAATTCAACAAATATCAATTGAACACCTTACATGTAGTATGAACTGGACTTATACTCTTTAGGTGAATGGGGACTGAGTCAGGACATCAGAGCTATTAATGCTTTTTTAGAGATTTGATACAAGTTTATTGATAGTTATTGAGCACTAACTGTGCCTGGGCTTTTCAAAGCAGAGAAAGAAGAACTCGAGCTGTGGACATACCAGGGCCCAAGTTTTCACAAACCCTGTAGGACCTGAGAGCAAAGGAGAAAGAGCTCCTTCTGCCCACTACACCTGTAGAGGTGTAGTCACATCTGGTTTCACACCTGGGGCCCATGTGTAGGTTCACAAAGTCCTGGATAAATGCACCCTTAACAGTAGATTCTGGGCAGGGGGAAAGGAGAATAACCACAGATCCCGAAAGCATTCCTTCGAGATTTACTTCTCCTGCTCCAGGCCATGGACTTGATAAGAACAGGCCACCTAGCAGAGTTCTTTCAGTAACACCTGCTTAGGCAATGGGAGAGGGCTCAGACAAACCCCCCTCCTCCCCTGCAGAAGGAACTGCTCTTATCTTTCCTGAAATTGGGTTGGAGCAATGGGAGAGGTTCCTCAGAGGACAGCCAGCTCAGCAAGATCTGTGCCAACTCCTTCCCCCAGGAGGAGGAGGAGGAAGGCAGGACAGCAGTGGCCTTTTTGAGGACAGTGATCAAGGTTTCCAAAGAATTGCAAGTCTGCTTGGGCCTTGTCCGTGGCAGGAGATCCTGAGAGTGTGCGCGGGGGGCAAGGAGGTAGGGGCTCAAGGGTTCCCAGGCTTAAGGGAGACATGTCAGCCCTCTAACCTCTCTCTCATTGTCACCTTTATGTCTTTTCAGGACTCTGAACAAGTAACCAGACTCTCAGGTTAGCCTGGCCCTTAAACAGACAAGACCCTGATGGTAGAAGGTGTCTCTCTGGGCCTCCTTGTGGGTCGGTCCCCATGGGCCCAAGCACTTTCTCCCTCTTCCACTCATCCCTTCTCCATGCAAGCACTCCACTTCTTCCTCATGCCTCTCCCTGGGACGTGAGTATAGAGCAATTATTCATGGAGCTTTTAGGCCCACAAAGTCTGGACCTGATTAGTTGTGCCACGCCTGCCTGCATTACAGAATCTAAAGTTCAGGGAGATTAAATACATCACTGAGGCCATGCAAATGGCAGTCCACTGAGTCATCCAGCTGCCTCACAAATGCTGCTTAAACAAGGACAGAACCTGAGGCCAGGGCCCCCAACAGAAATTAGACATGAAGGGAGAGAAACTATGCAACGAGCAAGTGACTAGCCAAAAATAAACTGAGACGTGTAATTATGAATACGCACTGCATCTCAGATGTTTTTATCATGTGACTGGTACTTTACAGGAATTGTGTGACAATTGAGCAAGCAGGAAGGAGAGGACTTGAAGGCCAGTGGAATATGTAGGTATTTAAGTCAGTGTAATCGGGTCTTCCCGGTCAGAGAGATGGGAAAATGAATGAGTGTTCAACCCAGAGCTTGTGTGTGCTAAGCTTTCTGTGTGTTAGCTCAGAAAATGTTCACAGCAGCAGTAGCAGATGGTTTTGTTGTGCAACCAGGAACCCCTGGTGATCAGCTGTGGTTCAGATGTACAGGGGCCTTTTAAAGTGCTCCCAACAGCAAATCTGGCCTCCAATGTGCCTCAGAGGCCCCATCGCTGGTGTAAGATGCTGACTCCGTGCCTGTCACATTTAGAACAACATCTCTCCTCCGGGCACGCCTGAACCTACTGCAGCGTGTACCCACCCTGTGACATTCACCCCGATGAGTCCTCTCCTCCCAGCTCTGAGGTCAGCCCGGAGGAGGCTGAGGACACCATGCAGCTTCTCCCCCTGCAGTGACCAGCACATGGTGTTCTTGTGCCTGAGAAATATACCAGGAATTTTATTATCTGATGAGGAAAGCTCCGGGCTACCCACGCTTGCTGCAGAGCCAGCTGAGGAACCACAGCCAATAGGAAGGCTGGGCATGGCTCTGTGATTGAATGTCCCCCAGTGAGGCCAGATTTCTGTGAACTAGTCTCACTCTCAGCATAAGGGACCAATGGGGACTTTGGAGAAGTCTGAGGTGAGCTGAGAGGTTATGGAAGTATCACCAGCTGGATAAGAATCAGAAACAAGATGGGGACCAGTATTCGACCTTGGTAATGCAATACCACTCAACACCTGGAAAGAACAGCTCTTGCTCACACCTATTCAGTCCCCTCAGCAATCCTGCAAGTCCAGCACTGCTACTGTCACCGTGCCACACACGAGGAACCCAAGGCAGAGAGAAAGAGGCTTGCCCAAGGTCACACCAGCTAGTTTGCCTCTTTCCCATCACGGCCCTGTGGTTCTTCCCTGATCCTGCAAAACCTCAGCCTCCTAGCCAGGGGGCCACCTGGTTAATAATTGGCGTATTCTTCAGGATCCCAGGGGCTCAGGCAGCATGCCCAGCTGGCGGCTCAGCAGAATCTGCTGTTTCATAGGAAATCATAAATGTCTTGTGACCAGAAGGACACAGGTTAGGAGACTCTCAGGCACACAGCCAGCCCAGGCAGACACTCAGACACTTCCTCCTCTCATCCAGCCTTTGCCCACACACACGCTGCACATCAGGAGTGGTGGCACACCGTCCCCCCGCCCACCCATGCACGACGCACGTCCCCCTTCTTCATGCCTGCCTCCTCCAGAGCACCTCCCACTGTGACCCTCAGTGAGCTGTCCGTTCTGCTTGAAAAACCTTCCCTGGCCCTCCACTTCCACAAGGCCACAGGGGGCAGTGCTTAGGAGCATGGCTTGCCTCCAATCTAGTTCACTAGCCATGTGACTTTGGGTTTTGGAAGCTCTAAGACTTCTGTGCCTGAGTTTCCTCATTTATAAAAGTTGATGTCCATTGGATTAGATGACCAAGTGTGTGTGAAGCAGGTAGTAAGCCCTGTGTCAGCATGACACTCTCTCTTCCTGGCTCCCTTGGCCCCTGTCAGCACAGAACTGGTCTCTGTCCCAACCCAGCAGACCCCTGATGTCAGGGACTGTGTCTTACCATCTCCCCACAGAGCAGGGGCCCAGTAAGTGATGTCTCTTTTAGTAGAGATCATTCTTGAATATCTGTGCTGAGGGAAGGAAGCATAAATACCCATAAATAAAAAGCATTCCTCTGTCCTGGCTGGTGTGGCTCAGTTGGTTGGGCTTTGTTCCACAAAGCAAAAGGTCACCAGTTCGATTCCTAGTCAGGGAACATGACTGGGTTGCAGGTTCAGTCCCCAGTCAGGGCAAGTACAACAGGCAACCAACTGATGGTTCTCTCTCACATCACTGTTTCTCTCCCTCTCTTTCTCCCTCCCTTCTCCTCTCTCTAAAAATAAATAAGTAAAAAATGAGAGAAAATGTTCCTCCTTAATGACAGGATTGTGCTCATGAAAAGCAGGAAAGAGCACTTCATGCATTCCCAAGTTAGAGAAGGAATTTTCTGTTTTCTCCTGGTAAGTGTTCATCCTTACAAGGCTGTTTTCAATCCCTTGTAAACTGATGGGGCAAATGATTCATACGCAGGCTGTTGTGCATCCTTCCCTAAAGGGAAACCACCTCAGTTTCTCAAATCATTCATCTAAATGCTCAGTGTGACTTGACATAAGGCTACCCCCTCCCCCAGGGGCAGTGTGGTGGCCCCCAAAGCAGGGCTGGCAGAGAGAGTCTGGATTCACAGGATAATCTTCACAAGAATCGGATATGCTCACAGAAGGCACCAGGCTGGAGGATGGGCTGCCAGCTTGCACAGCCATGGTGAAGATGGAAGAGCTGTGGGAAAGGAACTGGCGTAAAAGTTACAAGAGGGACACTAACGAGGTGCCTGCCTATCGTAGCTTCTCTCCACGCTGCACTCTCACATCCAACACCCTCCAACTGAAATCCGGACCCAGTGCCTGAGCTCATGCACATTGCTCAAAGGAACCATGGGCCTCCCTGACTGCTTTGTCAGTGGCTGTGGCCAGGGTCAGAAGGGACAGCTGTCCTTGTTTGCAACCGGCCTCCAAGCAATGCCCTGCTCTGATGAATGGTCCCCTGCCCTATTTGCTTGGAACTGAGTTCGGTCAGATGAGGACAGGGTGGTCTCTGCCTCAGGGGGTACAGGAGCAGCTCAGGCAAAGCCAGGCCCATGCCTCAGTGGGCTGTGCTGCCTGCTGTGCCCCCACTGCCCTCTCCCCTCTTCCTTGTGCCCCAGGCCCTCAGGCCTGCTGGTATCTGTCCATCTCCTCCCTCCCTCCTTCTCTTCTCCACCCCTGTTTTCTCCTCTGAAGAGGCCACAGCCTCCGCCAGACAGCTTACTTTGCTCTTGGCCTCCCTCCAGACATTTGTTTCCATTTCTCCTCAGTGGGTATGGTGGGGGGCTGTGCAGAGGGGGAGAGCCGAGACCTGCTCTCCTGGATTTTCTCTGAAATGTGAGCATTTCGGGTGGGGTTACTCGGCCTTTGCAGAGAGCATCTCCTGTTTCCTCCTCTGCCACCTTCAGATCCGAGGCTCTGAGGCCACATTGGCTTCTGCCACACTGCCTTGTCTGTACATGTCTGTGTGTGTGTGTGCATACTACAGGCACACATGGAAACACATGCATCACAGGTAGGCACTGACATGCTCACACACAATCACACAGGCACAGACGTCTAGTGCAGATCACACAAACACGCAATCACACTCGAAATCTCATACTCACTGACACACTCGCACATGAACACACATGAACACACATACATGCAGACATATGTACAAATGTGCATATGTGTACACTTTGTTCTTCAGCATTTCCATGGAGGTAAAGGGTATACATATGAATCAAACAAGCCTTCCTAAATAATGCAAAATATGCAAAGTAAAATATCCAATTTAATGCAAATTTCAGCAAACCAAAAATTACAAATTACAAAATTACAAAATTACAAAATTACAAAAAACCCAAACTGTGGTTTGAGGCATTAGGTGCCCTCCATTATTCTCTGTCACTCTTCCAGTGACAGAGTCCCCTGACTTAGAGTTTGGAGCCCTGGCCCCTGAACCCTGACCAAGCCAACACAGGTGCACCTGTCGAAACATCACAGGGCACTCTGCTGGGGGACTGGAGGGCAGAGCCAGCAGAGGGACCACACTTGACACTTGAAACAATTGCTCCTGAACGGTGGACCTGGCCCAACCCTTGACCTCCCCTCAACTCTGTGACCCAGAGGCGTGTCCAGAGCCTCAGCCTTTTTTTGTTGCTCTCTTCTGCACCACTGGTTGCCTTGGCAACAGTTGCTGCTGGCCCCTGGCCTCCCAAAGCTCAAACTGTAATGTGATCTCTGGCAGGTTTGTTCTGCTCTGCTGGCTTTGAAGACAAAAGGCGGGTGCTGGGCAGGAGCTCTAGTTTCAAAACCTGTCCCCAAGGACCTCCCAAGTGAGGGGAGGGAACAGGACCTGGGAGGGAAGGTGAAGAGAGGGCCACAGAAGCAGCTCTGCTAGGAGAGAAGCAGCTGGAGGAGCCTGTGTGAGGAACTTTGCTAGGACACCCTTTGCATAAATGGGCTGGATGCAAGTCCACAGTGGGACTGATATGTCATTGATTAAATAATAATAACTGAAGAAGTTGTCTTGGCCAGTCCTGTTCTTTCATTGTTTTAATCAGTGACTCAATGAAAACATGCTTTTAAGGCCACTGTGGAAAACAGTATGGAATTTCCTCAGAAAACTAAATATGGAACTGCCCTTTGACCCAGCAATTCCGCTGCTGGGAATATACCCTAAGAACCCTGAAACACCCATCCAAAAGAATCTGTGCACCCCAATGTTCATAGCAGCACAATTTACAATAGCCAAGTACTAGAAGCAACCTAAGTGCCCATCAGCAAATGAGTGGATCAAAAAAGTATGGTACATTTACACAATGGAATTCTACGCAGCAGACAGAAAGAAGGAGCTTATACCCTTTGCATCAGCATGGATGGAACTGGAGAGCATTATGCTAAGTGAAATAAGCCAGGCGGTGAGGGACAAATACCATATGATCTCACCTTTAATTGGAACATAATCAACATAAGAAAAAAAGCAAACAAAATATAACCAGAGACATGGAAATTAAGAACAATCTAACAATAGCCAGGGGGGAGTGGGGTGGGGACAGTGGGAAGAGGGGATTACAGGAACTACTATAAAGGACACATGGACTAAATCAAGGGGGAGGGTGGAGTCAGGGGAGGGAGGTGGGATTAGCTGGGGTGGGGTGGAGGGATGGGGAGAAAATGCAGACAACCGTAATTGAATAACAATAAAAATTTTAAAAACAAACAAACATGCTTTTAGACTCACAGGTGACACAAAGCTGCGAGGCAGAGCCCATGAGCTTTGACAACTGGAGTGCATTCATAAAGGAGACTTTATCAGGTTGAAGTAATGAGAAGTTTGGCTGCACAAAAATTGTCTTAGGCATGCTAAACACTCATAATATTTTACAGAACAGATGCCACCGGAACACACTGTGTGCCTGTGGTCACCTGCTCCCTACATGTGTAGTGGCTGGCAGTCTCTCAGGTAAAGTGTGTAGGCCTTAGAAGCTCAGAGGGCTGATGGGATTGGAATTCAGCCTTCAGTATTGTTTTTAGAATGTTAGTATGTAATCATGTAACTCAGAAACAGTTTAATATTGCTCTTATAATTAATAAGAGCAAGAATTCTGGAACCAAACTAGCTGGGTTTGAACCTTAGCTCTAGTATTTATAAGCTGTGTGTCCTTGAGGAAATTACGAAACCTCTCTGTGTGTTAGATGCCTCATCTATACAGTGGAGACAATAACACCCCCACCCCCTATCTCCTATGGGTTAACAAGGATTGAGCCAATGACTCTACATAAAACACTTAGAAGAGGCCTGGCACACAGTAAATGCTTATAAGTGGTTGCTACTGGTATTAGTGAGTTGGCTGTGCACTTTTAGAAGCTTGATGATTTATTTTTGCCTAGAGGGCCAAAGATTCTGGATGTGGAGCCAGTCTCAATATGCTTGGACAACTCAATCTCCAAACTCCTTGTTGTCCTGATATGGTCAGGCTGTGCCTGGCCACTCTTGAGATAAGTGTGAGGGTCACACCCAGGAAGCCATGTCAGTAAGGGGGACCAGGACAGCTTCAGGCTATAAGCCCCCAGCCTGCACATTGCCCTTGGTGGACCCACTCATGAGAGGGCCGTCCCTCCTCTGGCTGGTCCACAGGACCCACTCTTCTGAGGGTCACTCTGTGGATGTCAGGAAAGCACATCTTCCACCCCAATTCCACACCCAAATGTCCTGGAAAGGATGGGGAAAGCCGCCATCTCTCTTTTTTTTAATCTTTATTGTATTTTTCCATTACCATTGAGTCACCTTATATCCCCCTCCCCCTGGTAATCACCACACTGTTGTCCATGTCTGTGAGTCCTTTTTCCTTTTTGCTCAATTTCTCCACCCCCTAGCTCCCCCACCACTAGCTGTCATCTGTTCTCCATCTATGAATCTGTCTGTTTTGCTTGTTAGTTCAGTTTGTTCATTAGATTCCACGTATGAGTGAAATCATGTGGTATTTGTCTTTCTCTGCCTGGGAAGCCACCATCTTTATCTCCCTTCCCTAGCTAGTGGTTTTTCTTCCCCTCTGGGTCTTGGGAAGTCTGGAGGGGCCAACACCCAATGGGGATGCAACATCATATAAACATCTGCTTGTCCAGAGGGGGAAAACACTACTCTCAATCAAATCCTACAAGATTTCTCTATAATCATCCCCACACACTATCTCAGCCAAGACCTTTTTCATTGAGAATTTCTCCTCACCAACATGGCAGTGCTGATTTGGGGAACCTGGAACCCTCACTCTCAGAGAAGTGACTACACGATGCTTTGCAAGAATGTAGGTCACTGCTCCTAGAACAGAGGCTGTGAGGCAGGCAGGACCGTGGTCTTCAAGTGTGTTTGGGAATCACATTCCTTCCTATGTGCTTCTCCCACAAACCAAAACAGATTTGAAGCAACTGAAACTAGGCTTAAAAAACAAAATGCATGCTGGGTAACTGCCAAACCTCATCTGAAAAACTGAGTGCGGTCTCTTCCCATCTGTTGTGGCCACGTTTTTATTTTACTTATGTTATTTATTTCACCAGACGCTGTTCTGAGAGCTTCGCAAACAGTGCCTCCTCCTTTAATCCTCCTAACAGCAGAGGGGGAAACAGGCGCGGGGAGGTTAAGTAACATGTCCAAGGTAAACAGCCAGGAAGTAGTAGAGTCAAGATTCAAACTCAGGCAGCGAGCTCCAGAGTCCATGGTCTAACCCACCGTGCTGCCCTTCATTCCACCATGCTACTCTGCATTTTCCATAAGTATCCTGGAAACTTCTAGGATGCGTAGATAGTGGCTTCATAAAAACATTTTATAGTGGGTACTGCAGGCAACCAACAAATGCTTGTGATGCTCTTAACAATAGTGGCAGCAGTGACCAGGCAGTGTCATTTACCTCCACGCCACTGTGGGGAACTGTGGCCCTGGAGAGCAGGAATAACCGGCTCCTCTCCACAGGAGCTGCTACCCCTACAGCTTGCCCGAGTGCTTCAAGAACAGCGACAGCGACTGGTGTCCCAGGGGTCCTGCGCAGGGCTGCGCAGCAGCGCGATGCCTGCTCCAGCAGTAGAGGCAGCTTCCCTGCCGCCCTCGGCCTGACCTCTCCAGGAACTGCAACCACCCCACCCTTCCAGCTTCCCCTGCTGAAAACAGTACCTTCTCTTCATTGTTCTTTGAGGAAGTTTGGCAGCAGCACAGAAAGTGTTTCTTCCAGGCCCCAGGCAGACTTGCCTCTGGACTTCTCTGCCGGGACCTGCTGCTCAGAAAGCAGCCTTTGCTCTTTTGTGGTGACCCATCCTCACCGGAGATGCTGAGCTGGGAGGGGACAGGAGCTGGCTCCCGGTTACAATTTCAGTATTTTGCCTGACCTGAGCCCATGGGGCTGGGAAAGGACAGCGGGGGCACCTCTAGGTGACACAGCCCCTCTTCCCATGAAAGGCACCTACTTGTGGGAGCACAGGCTGCACCGTGCTCGACCCTGTTTCTGTGGGAGGAGTGACAGCTTTCATGTCTGTGTCACTCGGGGTGGGGGACATGCGTCTCCCCGTCCCGGTTCCAGTTTACTCCCTGACCCATTGCTGCTCAGGGGTGAGGGTGATGTGTAGCTCACATGGGTGTTTCTTTTCTGGGAGCCCCTAAGGTTTATAGAGCAAAGTCTGTCCTGAAGAACACAGCAAATGGGAGCCCACCCCTTCTGTAGGCTGGGTGCTCTCCTCCCACAGACTTGCTATCGAGGCTGGTGGGCAAGGATAGATATGTGATCACAGGGAAAATGAGGAGGGGATAGTCACCATCCGCTGCTCTCTGAGTCTCTACAGTCAGCTAACCGGCTGCTTCTTTCTGGGGTTGGACTGTTTCTGTGTCCCCTTCCGGAAGGTGGGACATTTTGCAGGTGCTGCGAACACCTCATGTGCCCCATCAAGTGTCAGGTCATGTGTTCACAGCAACCGTGCAAAGTGGACAGGCAGGGTCACTGTGCCCCTTTCCCAGATGAGAAACCCAGGACAGAGAGCGATCTATCGAATGGCACCCACCCTGGCTCACCCCAGGTAATTGTCCCTTGAACACGAGGCTGTGGCGTGAGGTGACTGTGCAGGAGCTGAGGGACATGAGGAGGGAACTGCACAAACTTGAGTGAGAGCCTCTTTAAATTTGGGGCCCAGGGAACCCTGCTTGCCGCACCCTAGTCTCAGCCCTGTGGAACCCTGCTGCTGTGTAAGTAAAGGCAGACGTCACAATGAGGATCCTGTGGTCACAGGCCCTGTTATTCTCCTTCTCCACTCCAATGAGAGCCCACCCAAAACTTAGCAAATATTTCCTCTCTGTGGGAGGAAATGATCCCCAGTCTATCTCCTCAGCTAGACTCCAGAATGCTCCCAGAAAGAGCCACCTTCCCTTTAGAAAACCAAGGGACACACAGCAAGTTGGCCCAGGGAAGTGAACCTGAGGGACATTGGGAAGGTGCCCTAGATGAAGGGTCAGCATGCACTCCAGGCCTTTGAGTGACAGCCTCCCCATGGGCACAGCTGGGACTATGTGATGGAGAAATGGGTCAACAAGAGGCAGGAGACTGGGTGTCCCCAGTGGGCTTAGCAAAGCTATTTTGAAACCCGTTCGTTTATTGAGCGGCCAGGACAGCTCCCCCACGCTTGTGTGGTGACTCAGGAGGCACTGGGTACAGGGAGGGGATGGAGAGAACAGCTCAGGAGGATGCCAGGGCAGCCAGAGGAGGGAGCAAAAGGCAGAGGTGGTGGGACTTCAGGGGGCATCTCACCAGCCTGCAGGACCACCTAGCTAGCCACCTCCTGCCGGTGGCAGGTGACCAGAGCAAGCAAGCCATGACTCCAAGGGGAAGGTTCTGCCCTGCAAGCGGGTCAGAGACATGCCAAGTGAGGCTCTAGTGGCCATGGTACCTTTTGTCCAGCCACCTCCTCCTGAGGCCTTCCGGGCGGCTCCCAGACTGCTGGCTAAAAAGCCTGTGCCCACCACCCAGCCCTGCCTGAGGTTCACAGAGCTTCCTTGGCACAGGGTTCCATAGGGAACAACCAAGATGTAAAGGTTCTTCTGTTGCAAAGCATTATCTGTAACAGTCTGGCTCCCCCACCCCACACCTTGAGGTCCTGGGGCAGCCGTAGAGGAGTCAGCTCCAGTAGTTCCTGCCTGTCCCCAGTTGCGTGGGCATGGTCCAGCCCCTGAATTGTGATAGCCCTGGAGCAAGCACTCTTTCAGCCTTATCCCCAGCATCCGCCTATTATCCCCAAGCCCCAGGACCGGCCATGTCTGAGAAGGAAATGCCCCACCACCTGGCCTGTGTTGCCTTGATTGGCAGTTTCATGATAATAATTCAGAAGCTAGTGATACTGTTGAGAAACTCTGACTCAGATGTCCCAAAGCTTTGATTGTATGAGACACAGACCTTGACCAAAATGGGACTACCCTCTAGTTGGATAGAATATGTGAGAAAAAAATGAATGGCATTACAGCATAATGAGTAGGAAGAAGCAAACCAGCCATTGCTACAATAAGAGTGGTTACAAGAATTCCAGAAAGGAGCCCTGGCTGGTGTGGCTCCGTGGATTGAGTGTCAGCCTGTGAACCGAAGTGTTACTGGTTTGATTCACAGTCAGGGCACATGCTTGGGTTGCAGGCCAGGTTCCAACAGGGGGCGCATGACAGGCAACCACACATTGATGTTTCTCTCCCTTTCTTTCTCCTTCCCTTCCCCTCTCTCTAAAAATAAATAACTTAAATCTTTAAAAGAGTTCTAGAAAAGGAAAATCACAGCTCCCAACACTGTCCAGGCCTTAGGGAAGATTAGAGGCCTGAACTGAACTCAGACCCCAGTCTCAGCACAGGACACAAAACAGAGGTTCAGAGGTGGGAGGGGAGTGCAGGGGAGCGGAGGGGAATGGAAAATGATGGCTTCACAGTTTCCAGACTAGAAAATCTAATAAAGGGACGCTTGCTAATTGCCCATTCAGATGACTTCAGCAGCGTAATTAAATGGCCTCTTTTTAAACAGTTCCATGAGGAGTGAGGCTGATGCCAGGAATTTCTAACACTGGTGGAGCAGAGTTTGGGGAAAGCTATCCCATCTCACTGCTCTCCTTCTGTGCACAGACAGGACCAGGGACTGCCATCTGGACTGGGGAGACCAAGCATAAGGAGAGGGGAAAACCCTCGGGATGGAAGAAGAAAGCCTTGTCCACCCAGTGGCAGGCCCCAGCCCCAGCGCCCCCGCTCCATGGGCTCCTCCTGTGCCCGCCTTTAGGGAGCACAGGCTGTTTCTGCAGAGACCTCTGTGCACAGAAAGGGCCTGCTTGGACTCGGATGCAACCAGCCCCAGGCCTTTCAGCTAGGAGTCACAGGTTTTACTTAAAGTTTGATTTGATGCCAAGCTTAGATTCACCCCTGCTTTCTATTATTTAGCATCATTCTTCTCACGACCTGGGGACCCAACTCCTGCCCAACTGCCTCCCTTCTCCAAAATTTATTCCCAGTCCCCACCTCACTGTTATCACTGTTACTCGTATCTACTCATTATCATACCCCCTCTTTACTTCTGCATATTTTGCCTCATTAGTGTGCCCTGACATTTAGAATGTTCTCTTTCTCTGTCATATTAAGCCAAGTGCAGCCAGGATGGCTTGAAGTCTTCATCTTACAGATTCTCAGAATTTAGGCAGGATGCTACTAGTGCAGTTCAAACACAATTGCATTTTGCAGTCATTTCTCAATGCTGAATATGTAAAAACGAAGTACCCAACTAACCCATTAGAAAGAAAAGATGACAATCACCACTCTCAAGTGTCCTGCTTGAAGATTTGGGGAGACCAGCTGACCAACTGAAATACTAAGTGCCTCAGGCTTCCTGGCAGGTGCCAGGGAGGCTCTGGCCTGGAAGTGGAATGTGCTCCCTGACCTGCCGCTCTCAGGGCCACTGGCTGAGCTCCCCAGGGACTGTCCCCACCTGTCCCTGCATTTCATCCTGGCCCTGAAGAGGTCCCAAAGCAGCTTCCCAGGCCCAGACGTGGACAACTTTTGAGGGCTGGCTCTGGAACGAAGCCTTTCTGGGTCACAGTGGCTCAGAGAGCTGGCCTCCCAGCATGAAAGCTCTAAGCTGGAGGTCTGCACAGGCCAGGCAGAGGGGGTAGCAGGCGTAGCGAAAGGCTTCCTGGGAACAATGAGCGAGGCCTGCTTTCACCTGTTGTTCTTTGCCCTGACAGCTGTGGGAGATGAATGAGCCGTGAGCTCGGCCAGCTGCGAGGGGAGGCTGGCTGTAGCCCTTGTGTGGCCTGTGGACACACACACACCGCGGCAGTCACATCCTTTGCAGTGTGACTGAGATTCACAGCCTCCAATTCGCAATGCCACCACGTCTAGGAGCTTCTATCGACAGAGCCTGAAGCTGTGTTGTCACGGGATCTTGGGTTGTGTTCCTGCTTGTTGTGCCTCGGAAGGATCCCTCCCATTCTGTTTATTATATAAGCGGATCTCCTGGAGGAGTCAGCATAGCTGTGGCTGTGCTTTCCATCAAGGCTGTTTCGGGAGCCCCTCCAGGCCACACTCACAACAACTGTTCCTTGACCACCCAGGAGGCAGAAGCAAAGGCAAACAGGTGGCATATGATGACTGCAGTTTCATGCCTTTCCCTTATATTTTGCCTGCTAACAGTGTCACAGCCCCACATGCAGAACTCTACTTCTTTTCTGTCATATTTAGCGAACATCGTCCAGGATGCCTTGAAGTCCTTATAGAGTCCCAGAATTTAGGCAGGATGCTATCACCATTGAATTTTGCACTGATATCTCATTGTTAGATGTATATGAAGCACCAAGTGAGGCCATTAGAAATAAGTGCTAACATTGGAACAATCTAGAGAAGAAGAGAACAGCCCCTGTGCAAGGATGACACAAATTATGAGGCATTCCATATTTTTGCATGAGTTAACTGACTTTATTGTGATAATCATTTTGCAATATATACATACATAGTACCACTACTTTGTATACCTTAAACTTACACAATGTTTACATCTCAATAAACATGATGTCAACTATACCTCAATAAAGCCAAAAACAACCAAAAAAAGGTACTTAAAAGGAAGATAACACAACTACCCCTCTCAAGTGGCTTGCTTGAAGATTTGGGGAGGCTAGCTGACAAATGAACCTGAAATAGTGCAAGGACAGCACAAGAAAGAATACAGTTTAGTGTCCAAAGGATGCTTCAGAAATGCTGTAAAAGGACGGAGAACTCACCCAGGCGTGCATGTCAGAAAAATCTGACTGTTATGATGGATGAAGAAATGTGTTTCTATGTGAGGTGCTGATATCAATGCCAGAAATCAGGAGTTTTTGCTTCGGGGGGAAGGAGTGTGTAGAACCGCCCAAATCCCAGTGAAGAGGGAGCAAGAGTAAGCGTGATATGTCGCTGGAGGCAGCAGGAAACCCCTTTCCCTCAAGGTCTGTCCCAGAGCCCGTCCAGGCCACACCTGCAGCAATTGCTCCTTGGCCACCCAGGAGGCAGATGTCCCCCATCCCCACCTCCCACCCTGGCTCTATCATTTCTAAATTACCGGTAACAACTAAATGAGATTAAATTTTTTTCACTACCAAAATAATTCATCCATGTTTATGGTTGAAAATTCAGAAAATTCAAATGAACAAACAGGATAAAGTATAAGTCATGTATATTCTCACCCACGGTAACAATGCCCCTCTAAGTCTTTTCTCTGTATGAGCAAAGTTTTGCTAAATTGTCATTTGTTACCATTGTTTATCTTAGATTGTGCTATTGTTGCCCATGTTCCTAGGTGTCTCGGTGACAACGATGACTCTGTGTGCAGGTGGGCTGGAAACAGTTACCTTTGGAAACGATGACCATTATTTGTCACACCGTCCCTGGATGTATCATCCACCTGGACGTCTCAGTATGAAGAAAGGCAGGCCTCTCTACCCGCCATCCCCTCTGCCCATGCCACAATCATTCACATTATTGTTCCCATTGCACCTTGCTCTCCTTAGTGCACATCTGTGAGAGAGTGTGCACTGTGAGGTGTATTTAAAATACTTCTAATTACCTCTCTGCCTCTTATTTAATCTCTTTGGTTCAAAAGTAGTAAACCTACAAGGGCAGGAAGACCTAGAATAATAACCACATGCACGCAGACGTGGCCCTTGACCTCAAGGCAGCGTCCACACTGGCAGAGGCAGTATGTAGACTGAACAGTCACATAATACATAGCTGAATACGCTCGTCGCCTTGCCTGCAGTAAGAGCTGGAGGGGATGAAGGAACCATCTGGTCTGCCCACCCTGCCCACCACCACTTTGATATCACAGATGAGGAAACTGCTAGAAAGAGATTTACCCAAAGGCCTCTTGCAAAGCCCCAAAATGTCTGTTTCCGAGCCCTGATGTAATTTCTTAGCAGTTTTTGTGCCTTGTGATTTGGGCGCATACGCCTTAGACACATGTGAGTTCATAGTAAGTCACCGTGACTCATGTCCTCTTCCTCCAAAAGGCAAAATCGGCCAGAGCAAGTTGGAGGATGCAGGACCTTCTCCACCCCAACGGGTTAACTGATGTAAGTGGTGAACCCACTGATGTTTGGACAGGAAAGGACCTCGGGGGCTGTTTTTCTTCTCTGAAAGCCAATCCCAGTGGAGTCGCAGGGGGGTTTAAAACTGAATGTCTCTAAAGCTTGAAATGAGAAACCATGACCTCAGCCGTCACACACGCAGCCCCTGCTGTGATACATCGAGCACCACGCGCTCCAGGCATCCTGTAAATAACCCACGTCTGTGGGGCACATGTGGGGCCTATGAGCTGCCATCAGACGTGGCTTTAGCTGGAAGGCTACAGACTCCAGCCCTATGGACGGTACAGTCATCTGTTAGTGATTTCCCACTCCCATTAAAACCAGACGCTGGGTGCAGGCACGTCATTGCAGACTGTCATGAGGGATTCGTTTTTATTGCTGGGACTCTGGTTTCTGAACCACATCAATTACAGCCCTTTGTGTTACCATCGGGGGTGTGACATGGAATGATGACAATCTCTCTGCAGTGGAACAGTTCACAGATTGTATGGAGATGGAATCCCACCTTCGTCATGAGAACAGAGCAGGGATAGAAATCCAGATTCTAGGTCACAGAGAAAAGTCTACTCCCCAAAATACGAACGCCTAGTCACTGTCTGAGCAAACCAGGTCGGGAAGCTCAGTCTGCATTAAACCTAACTTCACCAGTGTCAGGCAATGGGGACTTAAGACCCAAACTTAAGGAGTAATGTTCAGAATTATGCCATTAGTATTATTCATAACAGCATATAAAAAATTTAATTATTATTAACTAGCCTCATGGAGACTAAAATACACAAGGGACCAGCCACAGAGAAACGGGTTTGTCCTGGTTTTCAGTGAATTTGCTCTGTGAAGTTGGGCATGTCGTGGACATTGGTCCTCACTCTCCTCTTCTAGAGATTAAGGGTTTAGAGGATGCAAACTTCCCTCCACCTTTCACTTCCTAGGACTCTAAGAACCTTTAGGAAGTGTGCAAATAAAATCATAACAGATAAAGACACGTATGACTTGAGAAATCCCTGTCCCGCAGCAGTGAACGGTGCAGGGCTACCACCACCCAAAGCAGTTAGACAGAAAGCCCTTTGCCTTCCCAGAGTCCACGACCTAGGACAGCTGTAATTGCAGTGACAAGAACCCCTGGGCACAGGATTAAATTGGGGTTCAAACTCACAAAGTGTTGCATCGTGAAAGCCTATAAAGGGCTACTTCACCATGCAGCAGGGTCTTCAAACCGTTGGCAACCATGTTCTGACTTCAAGGTGACTCCACCCCCACCCCCAAGAAGAGCGAGGTTACACCATGGGAGAAGGGATCTTGGAAAGTATACAGACAATAGTCTTTTGTCTTCAGGGAACTCCTAGACCTCAGAGAATGGGCCTGAATTGGCTAAAAGATACCCCAGCTCCCCCACAGAGGCTCACCAGCCACAACAGTTCCATCAAATCCTAGAAAAAAAGGAGGTTTGTAGCAAAGAGTTTGCAAAACTGTCTTCTCTCTTGCTCTCTTTTGTTTTCGGCAAGTGACGGATGGATGTGCAGGTAAGGAAGGTCAGTGTGATAAGTCATTTCCTCCTCCAAAGGCATTTGACTCACCTCTGCTTCACCTCACACAAGTCTGCGCAGAACCAGACAGCGCCAGGGCTTTTCCTGAGCTGTAATCTACTGTAGTTCTTGACTGAGCCCCCACAAGTTGTGTAGCTTGTGCAGGAGGCCCGGGTCTGGGCCTGAGTCCTAGCCTGTTTCTCTGCTCTTTACTTGGCAGAGACCTGGAATGGGTCCGCTCATCTCATTTCTGCTCCAGGCAAACACAAGGGTAAGGCTGACCAGACTCACGGGAGCATGGAGTCCAGTCACAAGGTCCAGCTGGGACAAGATCCCACTTGTCCTTAGTGCACAGGAGTCCAGGGGCCCTTGCTTGTCATCACCTGGCCTTACAAGGAAGCTCAACAGCAGCTCTCACCAGACTGGACACCTACCCAACCATGAATGTCACACCCAGAGGAAAAAAGTCTTAATTGTCCACCAACCCCGTAACTTGCAGACTTACCCCCAAGGCTTGGCGGAGGGAACTGCACCTGACAGCCTAGGAGAAGGAAAGCAGACACTCCATACTATGCCTTTTTTTCTCTCTGCCATGTGCCTGTGGACACATGTTATCTAGGGGTGACCATGCATGCCCAATCAGGTTGGGCAAAGGGAGCAATGAACAGAATGAGTCTTGGTAAAGACAGATCTGCCCATGGGCTCAGCTTTGTTGGGAGGAGAAGTGGCACTTTCATCTGCATCCCATACAGAATGTTCTCGGCCTACACAGAGACACTCCCTCTGTCCATTCAAACCTGTCATTCTGTGAATCATTGCTGACTGCCTAGAAGATGGACCGTCATGGTCTGTCTGTGCCATAGAAGTGGCCTGGGCCTGGCAGACAGCGCCCATCAGATTGCCAGGGGTGCCTCCCAGAGGCACTGAGCTCAGAACAAATGCCACTGAAAACTCCAAGGGCGTCAGGTTATCCCTTGAAGGAGAACGGAGGTGCTGGAGAGGCTGTCCCTGCAGATTTGCCCACCACTGGAGGGGCCTGAGCACAGGCTGGGTGCCCTCAGCAGGGGACCTGGCGACTGGCAAAATCTTCCACAGGCCCCACTGATTCCTACATTCCAGGATGATCCCACCTGCTAAGCATCTCAAAGTGACCTGTGTCAAACTTCTCCATAAATAAAACATGTGCTGCGATCTGAGAGAGGGGAGTGGCCAAGGAGGCAGAGGGGACTTGGTGACACTTCTCAGTCCTTCACTTCAGCCTTGAGAGGCTACTAAGGCAGCAGGTGAAAAGAGGAACCAGGCAGCAGTGTTACAGGACATGTGGGAATGTGAACTCTGGAGGGTTTTTCTCCTGAATTTCCCCCTTTCCCCATTCAAACTTTGTGCCTTGATATCCCTGAGTAAAAGTGGCAAGAATATTAATAGCAACATTCACAGGGTACCTAGTGTGTGCCAGGAACAGTTATTAGTAGCTCATTTAATTGAGGCAGAGTAGGAAGCAGAAGTAGCCTGCACATTTTTCTGGCTTTTGTTGGGAGAATTGGAGAGAGAGACCATCTTCAAGAAACTTGCAAGTGAAAAGATTTCGCCCTGACAAAAGATTCATCTGGCCTGCGAGGAAGAAACCAAGGGAAGAAAGAAGGAGTGAGAGAGAGGGGCATGGTTTGGGGGGCTGGAAAGGGGTGGGGAACCTGCACCCATGTTCTTGCCAAGGAAGAGAGGAGGTAGACACATGAGCACATGCCCCCCACCTCCAGCCGGACAAAGAAGCTCAAGTCCAGAGTGGTCATGGGTCTAGGCAGTGGCTGTCTTAACCGTTCCCTGGTGCACTGAGCACCAAGGGCCACACAGCCGCCCCCAAAGCTTTTGCATTATTCAAGACCCCCAGAATATGCCACAATCTTTGGATGGGGAAGCCTGAGAAAGATTGAGGTTAAGTTTCCAGCAGCCTGGAAGAAGATGAGAATGAAATCAGGTATTACTGATTGTTGTCTATAGAAAAATAAACTCAGCCCTGTTTCTTTAGTAACCAAAATTTTGGACTAGATTCACATGTGCTACATTTGTCTAAATTTCCAACTTAACACCCAGAAGTTCTTCCATGAAGGTTCACTGAGTGATTGGGTGAGCAAAAGGAGAAAGAGCATTATGAAGGAGGAAACTGCAGATACAGTTCCCAAAGTGTGGTACAGGGACCCCTGGGGGTGTCCAAGGTCCTTTCATAACAGTCCAGAGACATTAAGTTGCTTTTTTACCCTCATCCTCTCCCAGTAGCATTTTCCAGAGGCTACATGACGTGTGATATTGCAACTGATAGGATGCAGAAGCCAATATAACAATCCCGCTGTCGCCTATGAGGACAGATGTTCAAACCACCTTCAAAATGTAGAATAAGGCCACTCTTTTCACTAATTTTTGTTTGTTTGTTTTGGAAAACATAGTTATGTCATAATATATTTTGTGGTATTTTTAATGAATTAACAAAGCATGTTTTTAAAATTTCTCAGCTTTAATTTAATTGATCCCAATTTATTTAGGAACTGTTGTAACAGACAAAGAGTGTGAGGGAATAAGGTGGAGGTACAAGATGGTAGATTTGCAACTGGCTGTTTGACCTTGAACAAGCCATTCAACCTCTACCATATGAAGACACTGGGCCAAAGTCTCCAAGGTCTCCAGTCTTAACAATCTCTAATTTCACATGCAGAGGCAGAGATAGAAGCTCAATGAAGTCAAAGGGGCCCTCCTTAAAATTCCGGCTCCCTTTAGTGCACCATGGGAATGCCACAGCATGGGTTTGCTGGCTAAAAATAATTGCCCTAAGACCTGGGGGTCAGAGGGCTCCTCCCAGAACCAGGAGGGGGATGATGTCAGTGCCTGGGAGCCCTTAGCATTCCTGGGCAGCTCAGGTCTGTGAGTGACTGCTCAGGAATCCGCCATCCTTTTGTGCTTCCAGAAATGTCACCTCTAATCTCTGCCTGAGCTGTGTGTGTGTGTGTGTGTGTGCGCGTGTGTGTGTGTGTGTGTACACTACATCAAATGCTAGGAGTTAATCCAATTTAGCCTCTGACGTCCTTTTAGGGAAGGCTCAACAGAGAAACAAAACACAGAGCGTTATTTTTCAGTCCAGCCACCCCTTGCCCCATGTTTGGCCTCAGCAAGAAGAAATGCCGAGGAGAGGGCAGGGCTGTCCTTCCCAGCAGCAATGGCCTCCTTCCTCTTCTACCCTGGCCCTGCTAGTGCTGGAGCCCACACTCCTTTGTGAGGTTATCGGAAACCTTCTCTGAAACATTGTTATAAATACCCAATAATAAATAAACATGAGTTATTTCTGAAATGTACCCAGGAATAGCCAACTGCCCAAATAGCTAAGGTTGTTCTTCAGATCCTGGGAAAAATAGAAATGTGGGTATGATTTATTTTTCCATTGCCCAAAGCAGAATCATTGCTCGTACATGTCTAATTATAATTTTATGTTTCCATATTTTTATATCTTATCATCGTGTAGCTTGGGGAAAGAGAGAAGAAGGTAGAGGGAGAGAAAGACTATGAGAGGAAACTTTTTAAAAAGCGGAAGAGAAGAGTCTATTTTCCCCTCCAGCTCTCTGATAACACTTAAAAAAACAACACGGTCTAGGTTTTCATATTTCGTTGACCCTGGTAAGCATGAACGGGAAAGGCCCAAGGTTGTGGGTGGGCCTAAGGGGAAAGTTATGAACTTCCCAATGCCCAAAAAAATCAGGAAAAAAAAACAAACCAGAAAGCTGAGAAAGAGGAGAAAGGCCACAATATACACTAGAGTGACCAGAGGCTGTGGGTCACTTCAAACTTCTCGCTTTGCCCCTGTGATCGGTGAGTCACCTCAGGTCCTGCCTTTAAAATGCCTGCTCATTCAGCTGACCCCACCTGGCAACTTCTGGGTTTACTTCTGAGCCACTTAGTCACCAAGGTGCTGTCAGGACCATGTGCAGCAACCCAGACAGGTGCTGCTCACCTCCCCACCGTCAACACACAGCACATTTATTTATCAGGCACTCTCAAGCACAAGTCCAACAGCCACAGCCATCAGGATCCTCCCTGGAGTCCTCAGAGTTGGGGGAGCTCGCCCAGGCCAGCACCTGGCATGTGGTCAGCTACAGTCAGGTCAGATTTCAGTCTGCAGCTCAGAATGTACTTACTTCTTAGGAGGAAGGAGCCGGGCAAGAAGGGGCGGGTGCAATCGATGGTCCACAGGATGCAGCCTGCAGACTGAGGACACTCAGTCACGTCTAAGCCTTGTTTTTCCTCTGGATGACTGTGCATACCGCTCAAATTCTTAATTTATCGTTGGACAAGTTGCAACAGGGAACGTAGCAAGGCTGATGCTTTCCTTCTAAAGAAGAGACAACTAAGGCCCAAGAAACCCAGCAGTCTATCAGTGACAGACCGGAGGGCCAAGCGCAGCCCTCCCACACCCGGGTCTCCCCCACACTTGTTTTAGGAGGCAGCAAGGCCTTGCCATGTTCTGTCCCACTCCTCACTGTCTGTTTGCCATCTTGGACAGCCTCCCAGTAGCAGGAAGTGGCCAGGTTTGCAGTAGAGCCTGAGTTACATCTCCTAAATTCTCCACACACCCCTGTGCCTATGACCCTAATCAGGGCAGAGTAAGGGTCTGACAGCAAGAGACCATTTATCACCTGAACGATGACTTCTCCAGGTCCCCACTAAAATGCTTGGGAGTTATCAGAAATAACCATAAGAGAACATCCATTCCAGCATCTGAGTCCCCAGGCTTTGTTCATCCTGTTAATTGAAATGTTTATAGACTTACGCATTCTTCCTGTCTGCTCACCAGTGCAGGAGCCACAGGGCACCTTTATCCTGATCACGGTAGCACCACAAAAGAGAAGAAGCATCTCAGCAAATCTCTTGTCCACCTGGCCTTATTCTTCCAGATACCCCAGCCCTGCTGGACCAGGGCTGGAGGAAGCATGGGCATCAGCTCCACTGTTGGTGTGTCAAGTCTATACACTTGTGGTTATACACTGTGTGCATGTGCCTGGGTGTATACCCACCACTCCCTGGAAGGCAACAGTGGTGCCAGGAAGAAGGTGTGACACTTCTCTGTACCAGCCTCACAAGCACAGAGGCCTGTCAGGAGCTCTCCAGAGCCAGGGCCTCTTAGTGAATGAGGACTGGCTGTGGACCTGAAGGCCAGCTTACTGTGGGCCAGCGCCCCTGCCCATTCCCTCAGCCATCTGGGTGATTCGTGGCCATGAGAAGAGAATCCTGGTGTCTCTGGGTCTCTGTTTGACTTCATAAGTAAATATGCAGGAAAGACTGCAGAAGGGGAATCAGTGAGATTGAAAAGGTGGGTAACATCCCTGACCTTAAGGTAAGCAGAGACCAACCAGGAGAGAAAGCTTCACATCATGTTGATCATCGGGGGCAGGGGAAAGAGAAACCAAGACCCTGACCACTGCTTTTTGCAAGTGAGCAGTTCAAAGAGAAACGTCTCCAGCTCTGGGTCTTCCTTGGAAACCTGCAGACAGTGCTGGGTATGAGGCATCAGCATTTCCAAACAGTTCACTGCATTGAAATTATATTTGTAAACTTTGTCCTGCCCATGCACCACTGGTCACCCACAAACAACCCTCTTACATGTAGAATCTATGAGATGGCCTCTATGGGGTGGTCCTGCACAGCCAGACCTCCTGACATGGTGACACTAGTCTAGAACTGAGCTGGAGAGATCTGGCACCTGTACACAAAAGCGCAGAAGGAAGGAGGGGAGGCCTGGAGAAGTTTTGAGCCCAGTCCTAGCCCTGGCGTGGTTGTGTGTTCCTTACTAAAGCCAACAAGCCAAACCATCTTGCAGGATGACATTTAACTAGTCAGGAAGCAGGGAAGAGACCTGTGTTCACAACCCCCGTGAATCTGGCAGCTTCTCCATGGGCCAAGAAAGAATTTTCCCCCTAAGCAGTCAAGATGTGGGCAATGGAAGAATTTTTGTTTGCTTATGTGATTTCTTTTGTTCGGCAGGTGGGGGACAGCCTGGAGGAAATCAAGGGTGACTGCTGACTTTTTTACCCAGTTAAGGTCCTAAGGGCCCAGTGCCCAGCATAGGTGACCAGAGGGTTGGTTGAGAGTCTGGTAGCCAAGGGACAGTCAGAGCCCTTAGCCTGGCTGATCTGGAAATGTAATGGAGACAAACAGGCAATCTCTGAAACCCCTGAAAAGCCATGCAGGTGGTCTTCATTTCTGGTTTGAGCAGAATTGGGGTGGAAGACTGGGAGACGGCTCCCAAAGAGACAATCCTTGATCATTCACAGCCTCTCCCACCCGGAAACACGCTTCTTCAGTACTGGAGCCCACCTGACATTGAACCTGATACCTATCCCGTTCTCTCCTCCACCCCTTCCCCTTCCTGCAAGCACAAGGAAAAAAAGAGGCACGTTTACAAGGATGGGTTGAAAGCTCTAGTCCAGGAGGTTATGATCACAGGTTTTCTCTCTCCTTAGAATTCTGGGTGAGCAGGTTCTGGGAAGCCCCAGCCAATTGGAGAGCTTGGGTGGTTTCCCTGGGGGTGCTGGGGAAGGACATAGGCCCAGTCTGTGCTGGGGCCACAAGGTACAGGCACAAACCCAGAGAGCCCACGTGGGTCTGGGAAGGTGAACAAAAAACTCTGGAGGTCTTAAGGAAGCCTTATTTATCACATGCAAATTCATCAACCTCAAGGCTTATAATTATGGGGGTGGGGGGGAGGAAGAGTTATCACGGCCATTTAGCTAAAGCTTTGGGATCACTTTGTGGAGGGTTCTCAGGAAATGGAGCTCTGCCAGGAACCAGGAGTCTGGGTGTGCTTAGCTCTGCACACTGCCCTTGACAGTCATGGAACAGTCCTGAAACCTACCATGCCCGACCTACCACGCCCGACCCACCCTAAACTCAGTATTTTGGTTAGGTTTGTTTTGCACTGTCTCATCACTAACCCTGTGGTTTTTCAAATGCCTCCTCCCTGCCCCTGTTCCACTAGGTTTCTCTGTCCCCACAGGGGTCTGCTGCCCAAAGCCAAAATAAACACTGGGAGTTGGAAAAGAGGAGGGCTGAACGGGAGCGGTTGCCACAGGTCCTTCTCCCTGTAGGGTCGACCCCATCTCCACCTGCTTCTTAGCTGCACACCATGCCGGTCAAAGGCGCCTCCCTGGCTCCCAGCTGCTAAGGCTCCTCAAATTTCTTTAGGTTGACAGCAAAGGGAAAGAGAGGCTGCCATACTGGAAAACGTCGTGTTCTTACATCTATCTCAGACCACAGCTCTGTGATTACAGAGGAATTGATTTCTTCCCTTTCCCCCAATCGTCCCAAATGTAGGATCTCTGCCCTACCTGAGGGAAGAAAAGACAAACCATCAACAGACACTCCAAGTGGTGGGCTTGGTTCACCAAACGGAGCTCCAGGGTGATCTTTGGCTGCCTTGGGGAAGGGTTCTGCTTTTGTTATATTCCTAAAAGGTGAAGTATGGAGCTCCCCAGACCTAAGCTTTCAGAGTCACGGCCCAGGCTCAGTCCATACTTTCCCACAATAACCCAATGCAAGGTAGAGAATCTTAGTTAAGTCAGCAAATATTTATCATAATAGAGTCAAATATGAGCCTGATTAGCAATTGGTTTTCATTCTTCTTGTGATATTCTAGTTATCTCTTTTTTATTTTTAGCCCTAACTTTCTTATTATTTTTAAAAATATTTAGATAAAGTGAGGTCTGGAAAGCCTAATGTCATTCCATAACCACAGTCAGCAAAGTCTAATTTAAATTACGTTGGCAACTTAAATAGGCATGTTTTCTCTCAAAAGCATGACTGTCTGTGTTAAAAAGCCTTAGCTGGGCTTCCACACATGCCATTTGGCATGGACATGGGAAGACTTTGAAACCTAGCCCAAACTTTTAGGAAGAAACAACACCAAAGGGGAAATGATAAAATGCTATCTCAGGAGATGGAGTGAGAATCTAAGAGGTGCTCGCAGACCCAGGGTCGGAGTGAAGCTCATGAAGTAATTCATTGAATAATTGGTATATATAGGGCCAGCCCTGTGCTGAGCAAGTTTATGTACTATATTATTTGATCCTCCCAACAACCCTCTGAAATAAATGTTGTTATATTCATATTCAAGCAAATACATGCAGAGTCTGTGACCTTCCCAAGGTCACACGGTCACTCATAGACAGAGCCAGGTCCAGGCTGAGCTCTCTGGTTCTGAGGCTTGGACTTTTGACCCCTGGGGCCCTGGGGTCTGTATTTGATTCCCTTGCTCATATACTCAGCAACTGGTAATAAATTATTTTTATTCTATGGCTTGAATATCCTTATTTGCAATGGCAGCTTGTCAACCACTCACTCAAGCACTGTTGGGAAGTGCCTGGCACTACCCTGAGTGCTGTGAAGCGGCTCCAGGGTTGTTGCAGAGATTCAACACGATGGTATATGGCGATCAGGTAGCACAGTGCTGGCACACAGCTGGCCCCAAAATGATGGGGGCTAGCTAGTGATGATGACCCCGTGAAGCCTGGCTAGACCGCCCGTGGCCAGCAAACTGCTCTTCTGAACTCACTGTGTACACTCAGTCAGCACCCGCCCTGTGTGCAGCTGTCACTGCCACGACACAGACACAGGCACACCACTCACTGATAAGGTCAGGCTCTGGCTCACCTTTGTATCCCTCCCGCATCTCGCAAAGTGCTAACGGCATAGAAGAGGCCCAGAAATGTTGCTTAGTCAATTCCCAAGTGCCCTCTACCCACAGCACCGGACACCACGCAGCTGGTGTGATGGTTGATTTTCTGTGTCCACCTGACCAGGTGAAGGGACACCTAAATAGCTGGTAAACACTATTTCTGGGTGTGTCTGTGAGGGTGTGTCTAGAAGAGACTCACTTTTGAATCACTAGATTGAGTAGAGAAGATGGCCTTTACCAAAGCAGGTGGGCAGCATCCAATCCATTAGATAGAACAAAAAACATGAAGAGAATAAAAAACTGGAGGAAAGGCAAATTTGCTCTCTCTGAGCTGGAATGTCCGTCTTCTCCTGCCCTCAGATATCGATGCTCCTGGTTCTCAGGCCTTCAGTCTTGGACTAGAACTGACACCATCAGCTCTCCTGGACCTCAGGCTTGCAGAAGGCAGATTGTGGGACTTCTCAGCCTCCATAACCGTGTGAGCCGATTCCTGTCATAAACCTCTTTCTGTATTTGTATACATGTCCTGCTGGTTCTGTTTCTCCTGAGCACCCTGACTAACGCCACTGGGTTCAATTCCCTCTCCTCTTCCCAAAGCTAATATACAATAACCCCCGTGGTAGAGAATAAAATGATTTTTGAATAAAATGATTCAAAAAGCAGTTTTTGCGTAACTGCTTTTTTCCCAGTCATTTTTTCCTGTGGGAATTCAAGTGTTTTTAAGGACCCTTGAAGGGGGAGGAGACTTCAGTCATAACAACTGTGGGAGGGACTTCCTGGTCCCTCCACTGTCAGTCAGCAGCATCAGGTGCAGGCCTCTTAGGAGAGTCCAGGTTTGGGTCTTCGGGCTTGGGACTGGGCAGAGACCCCTGGCCCAGGCTCACCCTGAGGCCATGGGGGAGGGGGTGATGAGATCATGTCTGCAGAGGCCCAGCCCCTTGCAAGGAGATCCCTCTGTAATTTCTTGGAAAGACCTCTCCTTCCAGCCATGTCTGCTCACACCATCTCAGCTTCCCTCATTTGGCTGCAGCCACAAACAGCAGCCAGCACGTTCCTGCCAAATTTCCACGTGCTTGCCCTCTGCTCTGCTCTGCTCATGCTTTGAGTTTCTCCCCTGGGGACCAGGTGCATGCCTGACCACATGAGCTGGGATTCTAAATTATATGGTCTCCACCAGTTATTTATTATTCTTTGGATAACTGTAATAAATAGGGACTGAGGGCTTGGGGTGCATGTTTCATTTTGTTTCTTGTTTGGTTTTTTTTTCATTTCTACACCTTCCCTTGCTCTGTCTGGATATAGGAGTCTGGGGAGTGAGGGAGAAAGAAGGTTCTCCTGATAGGAGGTACTTGCCCATTGGGAGTACAGTCATGTAGGCTCTGGGGACCCTTTGCCAGCCCTCGGCTATGTGTGGTGAACCTCCTTCTGTGGGTTTCCTCTCAGTGAACTGGGGTGGACACGGAGAGGAAGCACTGTCGTTTCCCTGAACAGCTCTAACCAGGTCACCGCAGAACCGAGTCCTCAGGTAGCGCATCCTACCTGTACACAAAGGCTTACAGGCAGGCCCTGGTTCATTGCGCGTCGCAGGTGCTGCATTTTTACAAATGGAAGACAAGGCCTCCACCAGCAAAAGGGTTGTGACTCACTTCAGTGCGATACTCACTTTATTACTGTCATCTGGAACCGAAAACAGTATCTCCGAGTTGTACCTGCATGTCGGATGTATCTCGGTAATGGAAATCAAAGAGCGTGGGTCCTTGGGCCCCATTCTTTTGGAATCACCGCTATGCCACTGACAGGTGTGTGACCTTGTGCATATTCCTGGGTTTCCCTGGGCCTCTGTTCCCTCATTAGCAGCTAGGGGTCATAGTAATATCTACACCATACAGTCTGAGGATTTAATGAGATAATGTAAAATACTTAGAGCCCCACCTGGCATATTATAAGACCATAAAATGAGCTATTAGGGTAATATATTTCTCCAGCATTTGGCTTTGAAACTGTCTTTGGAAAACTGAATAAAAGTGAGCCTTTTGAGAATTTTTGTGGTAGAAACTACAATTATCCCTAAGTTCTGGATGAAGAAACCAGACCTCAGAAGGCTAAATTACATGTAGAATCACAAAGCTGTGCAAGTAGCCAAGGTCAGTTAGGAGGCTGGCACCCTCCTCATTGCCAAGCATGGCAGGGAGCAGGGATGTGCTGGCCTGAGCTTACAGAGTGTCTAGTGTTCAGGAAGGAGCACAGAAATGTGAGCGGCCATGTCTTGGAAGGCTGAGTCCCTGGAGGGTGCAGAGGGGCAGAGTTACAAGAGGCGGCCATGAAGGCAGGACCCTGGGTGGCTCCATCACACCACATGGGCCCATACTTCTCCATAGCTGCTGGCAGCACCCAAATTTCCTCTTCAGAGGAAAAAGGACCACTGACCCCAAGGTCACGGAGCTCTCTGTGCAAGCACGTTGATCGGTGACCAGTCACAGCTGCGACTGTGGGTCAGCCAGCCCCTTGTGATTTTTCAGCCTGGCCAAGCTGTAGCTCCGAGCTGCCACCAGAGCCCAAGTCTCTCCAGCCCTATGTCTGGAACAGCCACCTGTCTATCTAAGAAAAAGCCTGGGTCAGAAATACTGCAATGGTGGATGAGTGACTGAATGAGTGAATGAAACCTCCCACTTCTTCTGTGGCCCAGCTCATGGGCTTTTCCAGCAAGTGCTAAGGAGGGGAGCTGCTGTGCCAGAGGACCCACCCCACAAGCCTCACAAATCAGAGCAGCAGCGGCAGCAGCAGGCCCACCTGAGCCTCCAGCTCCTTCCTCCGGAGTGACCACTCCTGCTGCTGTGCACTGCGCCCCAGCAGAGAGGGCACTTCAGCACCCTAACAGCGTCTCCAAGTCCCAGCATGGGGCCCGCCAGCTGCTTCCTGGGAAAGGTGAGCAAAGAACTCAGGGCTTCCCTCCAGAAGGAGGCAGAGGGGCCAGGGCTAGGGGGGCTGGGCCCACGCTCAGCATGGAGGAAGGGGCTGAACTGCTAAGCCTGGGGCAGAGACACACATGCAGAGAGTTAACAGGAAACCCACAAGCCAGACACTGCTCTCCAGGGAGGCTGGGGTTGGCTGGACAGCTGAGGAAGGGGAGGGGAACAAGAGATTTGATTAAAAAAAAAGGCAGGTCTGACACTTATTCCAGTTCCTCCCCTTGAGTTCCTGCATGTGAAGGAGGCTAACCTTTCAGCACTGCTCGGTGGGGATTGTCTCCTCCCAGCACTTCATTTCCATGCCACCCCCCCCACCCCCAGCAGAGACCTTTCTCTGAGGTAGGGGGACCCCACCAAAGTAGAGCCCTCAGCCCACCCATAGGGGCCTCGTCATGTCCCTCTTTTAAGTGGTTTGGAAATGAATTCAGTTCTGGGTTTTGAGGCCAAGATACATTTTTTAACTTCCCTCCTTTCCTCTTTTGTGTGCTTGTTATGACTGGTTTTGAAGCCTGGGTTATGAAGAGGGAGAGAATGCCCAAGCCGTGGGGGCGGTGGGAGCCTGAAAGGGGTCTGGGGACCCCTGCCTGGCATGGGCGGAGGGGTGGGCAGAGGTCCCAGCAGTGCCCATGGGGCAGGTGCCCCTGGCCCAGATGGGGCTGCATCCCCAGGGCAGGAGGAAAGGGTAGCGGGGGCATCACTGCCTAGAAAGTGGCTTGGGGCTCAGGAGGTCGACCAAGTGAGTGGAGAGGAAGGAGAAGGGAGAAATTCCAAAGAGAGAGGCCTTTCTTGAGGTGCTTCATGCTGTGTTCAGACGTGCTCTGAGCACAGACACTCTTCATCCGCTCTGAACCGAGTGTTTCTCAGATACTTGGGGTAATTGAGGAGCAGGATTCAGGTTCCAAACTCCAAGGTGGTCCAAGGAAGAAGGGCCATGTGTGCCCTCAGCCAGCTCTCGGGGACATACCTGGTGGTGACTTAGCTCCCTGGCCTTTAGGTAGAGCCTGAGTGCCCAGGAGAGTGAAGGGTGCTGGGGTGCACAGTGCCACCAGCAATGCACAGTGACCACAGCCCGGGAAAGGCCAAGAATGCTGCCCCAGACCGAACGTGCAACGGGAACAGGCTGGCTCTGAAAGCTGGCTATTTTTGCATCACCCTTTGCAGAATTCCAAGGTACCAAGATACAATTTAGAACAAAAGAAACATTAGCGCCACCCAGGTAGCTCAGTTGGTTAGAGCGTCACGTGGGTACGCCAAGGTTGCGGGTTTGATCCCCAGTCAGGGCACATACAAGAATCAATCAATGAATGTGTAACTAAGCAGAACAACAAAGCAATGCCTCTCTCCCTCTCTCTCTCTTTTTCTCTCCCCTCTTCTTCTCTCTCGAAAATCAATTTTAAAAATTAAAAAAAACACCAAATAAAAGATAGAAAATAATAGCACCTACTAATGAACATTATTGGTGCTTTGAACAACACTTCCATGGCATTACTTCACCGGGGCAGCTGGTTAAAAGAATGCAATTTCTGGACCCCACCTCAGACCTACAAAATCAGTCTCAGGAACAGGGCCTGGAACTCTGTATTTCAGTCAGCACCCCAGCTGATGTTTTTGCACCACATCTTAGGGGATTGCTGCTGCCCGCCCCTGGGCCAGGGGCTGGAGACTCTGAGATGTCCAAACACAAGAGAATTTGCAGCAACGTGAAGGCACTTCAGATGCAATAAAAGCAACCAGTCAGTGTGACTCACTGCAGTGCGGTCTGGGCAGAGCCAAGTGAGAGCTCTGGTTGGAGGATCTGGATGAAAGGTAGATTCTGTGCCCTGAGCTCAGCTCTCCTGCCTTTTCTGCACCCTCAGAACACAGCAGTTCCTACAGGCCTCAGCAGTGGCAAGGTAGAAGGTTCTAGTTTTCAGGTGTGGATTACCTGGAGGCCTGCATCCGGCCAACCCCCTTCTCCTGACAGGGCCCCAGCCACCCCTTTCTTAGCCAGCATCTAGAAGGGAGGAGGCCAGGGTCACCTGGGCCCCAGGGACACTCCCAACAGTCTGGTGGCTCTTTCTTACAGACGAAGCAAGTGAGAACCAGAGAGGGAAGGTGACTGCCCTATGGTCACCCAGCCAAGACAATGGCACAGCAGAAACAGCAAACCAGCCCTTCTGGCCCAGAGCGGTGTGTGCAACACACGCTCCGCCCTGCTCCATTTCCTGCAGAATTGAAACTTGAGAGCAGAGAGGCCTGAGAGATCTTTGTAGTCCACCCCAAGTGTTTCAGAGTCGCCTCCCTGGGCCCAGGGAGGTGACTCTCCTCAGAACCACACGACTCAGTGGTGACACGTGAGGTGGCCACCCAGCCCCACGTCCCTGATCAATGTTTTCCTGGAACGGCATTGCCTTCAGTGTCTCAGAAATTATGGGGGTTACTGAAGGTAGCAGAGAGAAAGGAGCCTTCTAGACAAATACCCTGCTTGGGCCCAGGCCTCAGACAGGGGGAACCCCAGCCAAACAGATCCAGGTGGGCAGAACCAGGCCTGGGGGTCAGGGCAGCAGGCCAGAGCGTTAGTGCCCCCATGTGGCTAAATACTAAAACACCAGGCTGGGTACCAGTGCTGCAGGGGCAACTTCCCCTGAGCTTGGCGCGCCTTTCACCCTAGGACCATTGGCCAGTGAAGCTGAGGAAGTGCGTGCATATGGAGACTCAGGACATAAATGTGTGCCTACCACTGGCTGACCATTATTTGGGGATGAACCCTCTGCTCATTAATGAAATCTGAACACATGCAGAGGACCCCAAGCTTAAATGAGCTTAATTGTGACATTAAAAACCTAACCTTGCCATGGCTGGTGTGGCTCAGCTGGTTGGAGCATGGTCCTGTACACCGAAAAGCTGCGGCTTCAGTTCCCTGTCAGGACATGTGTCTGGGGCGCAGGTTCAGTCCCAGCTGGGTCACATGCAAGAGGCAACCGATCAATCTCTCTCTCTCTCTCTCTCTCTCCCCCTCCCTCTCTCAGAAATAAAAAAATGTCCTCTGGTGAGGAAAAAAAGAAGCCAACCTCAAGAATCTCCCCTATGGCTCTGTCTTCAGCAGGTACAGAATCCCAGAATAGGCACTTCCCCCAGAGCAGCCTTTAAGACTCATCCCAGCACTGACTGCCCCACTACCAGCCATGGAGCTAACTGATCTCCAGTCACAGTGGGGGCAGTGCCTTGGGCCCATGACACTTCTAAGGACCCGTGAAAATATTTTTAACTTGTCTTTAAATAAGAGGGGAAAATGAATACAATAATAATGAATGCAGCCTATGTCTGGGCAGACAGGCTATGGGACTCGGACCACAGATGTTGAAGTAGTAAGAAGAAACCAGTTACATGCAGGTCCCTCTTTGCACACTCTCTCTTTCTTAGAGTGTAATCTTGGGTAAATGGTTTAATCTGTCAGGATCTTCTCTCATCTGGAAAACAAGGAAGATAGGAATACTTCCCTGACACAGCTACTGTGACACATGGCAGATGCTCAAGAAATAGGAGCTTAATAATAAAGATGTTCAAGGACTGAATATCTGTGCCCCCATGGTTCCTGTGTTGAATCCCTAACCCCCAGTGTGATGGCTTTAGAAGTGGGGCCTTTGGAAGGTGATTAGGATTAGACGAAGCTGTGATGGAGGAGCTCCCCTGATGTGCCCTCATGAGAAGAGGAAGAGAGACCAGAGCTCACTGTCGTGTGAGGACACATTGGAAAGGTCACCATCTGCAAGTCAGGAAGAGGGTCCTTATCAGAAACCAAATCAGCCAGCACCTTGATCTTGGACTTCCAAGATTGGCATCAGGGAGAGCCAGCAAAGGTATATAAAAACCAGGGATTCAGACCACCATCTGGGGACACTCCTAAATCAAGGGGAAAGGCTCAAAGTGTACGTGGTTGTCTCCTATTCCACACCAGCCCTCCAGGGTTCTAACGCTAACTTCGAGCATCTTCTTGTCCTGTCCTTGTCACCACAGACTCAAAAAACAAACAAACAAAAAAAAAAAACCCCTACAACATAAAAACAAAATGCTCATTCTGGAAACGGATAATGGGAAAAAGAACCAAGAGAGACTATTACACTTTAAATCTCAGGAGGGCCTGGGTCTCTGCGGGTCTATGAGTTTAGGAACTTTCTATAGCACAGAGCCATCTTGACCACGGTCCCTTCCCTTCCTGACCCTTCCCTCTGCCATTCGCTCTTCAACCATCTGTGTTTTCCAGAGCATTGCTATGCATGCTGTTCCAGACTGCATCGTGCCCCCCCATATTCCCATGTTGCAGCCCCAACTTCCCAAGTGACAGTATTTGGAGATGGAACCTGTTGGGAGTTGATGAGACGTAAACAAGGACCAGGAGAGGGTCTGCTGGGTCTCAACTCTACTTGGGAAAGACAGAAAACAGAACAAAACCTGGGGCTCAAAAAGAATTCCTGCCTTTTCATAAAATAATTTTGGATGAGGGCGTATCGAAATGATGGTCAAGAGATGCCATGGACTCTGCTTCCCCAGACTCTTGAACAAGCAGGACAGACAGTTCCTGGTCTCTGTCATTCGTCGTCAGTCATGCCCATAGGCACAGCAGCCTGCCATCCCTGCTCTCCTCAGGCTGCTGACGATCACTGCTGCGCCAGCACTGCGCGACATCCTCTCTCTCCTGCCTCTTTCCGTCTCTGTTCCCCACCTGGAAATCTATGTAGCCTGAAAGGAGTTATTGAGGTGTTTTATGTGTCTCTTTTTTAAATGAGGATCAGAAAATTTGAGTAGTCTTTTTGCAGAGTTAGATCATGAAGGTTGTATTCTTCTCTAAGAATTTCATAATGGAGAGAAGTTAGAGATAACCAGAAACAAATAAAATGAGGAGCCTTTAGTGACTGATTAATTGGAGACATTACAAAAATAAATAAATAAAAGCAGTGGTGGTAGGAAATACTAGGTACTACTTACTATTTATTCCTCCTTTTTTTCTTAATAAGAGAAAACATTTGGGATGTCAATGTGTCAAAACTAAAAAGCAAGCACTGTATTTCCCAGTTTCCTTTGCATATATGGGAGGCCAGTGAAATAGAAACAGAAGGCTTAATTAACTGGCAGACACCCCTTTGTCTCTTCTCCTTTTTTGTTTCTTCCTGCCTGGAACACAGACATGACAACTGGAGCTGCAGCAGCCATATTGGGACCATGAGGGCAAGACAAAAAATTTGTAAAAACTTTGGCCCTGGCGTACTTGAGCTTTTATACCAGGCATTGGCAAATTATGGCCCATGAGCTGAATCTGGCCTATAATCTATTTTTTGTAACCAAAGTTTTATTGGAACACAGCCATGCTCATTCATTTGTCTGTGGCTGATTTGCCCTGTAATGACAAAGGAGGGTAGTTGCAACAGGTGACTGACTCTGAAACATGCTAAAAGTTTAAGAAGCACTGGAGTAGAAGATTAGGAAAGTTCCATGACTACCTTCATAAATCAGGGAGTAGGATTTGATATTTCAGGTTCATCTGAACCTGAGTCCTGGAAATCCCAACCTAGCTGTTCTCCTGCATTGCCCCCTGACAAAATACACTGCTTAGTAGGTGGTAGACTACACTACATAGTTTAATAAATGCCAAATTTTAAACTCCGTTCTTTTTTTTTTTTTTTAGATTTTATTTATTTATTTTTAGAGAAAGGGGAAGGGAAGGAGAAAGAGAGGGAGAGAAATATCAACATGTGGTTGCCTCTCACATGACCCCCACTGGGGACCTGGCCTGCATCCCAGGTGTGTGTCCTGACTGGGAATCGAACCAGCGACTCTTTGTTTCATAGCCCATGCTCAATCCACCAAGCTACACCAGCCAAGGCTTAAACTCCATTCTTGCTTGGCAAAAGATGGGTCCTAGGTTGATGTTCAATGGGCACCAACATGTTGAACGATGACAATCAGATTTATAAAATGCTCCTTTCTTGTGTCAAAGTTCTCCAGGGAAACAGAACCAGTGGGTTGGAGAGAGAGAGACAGACAGACAGAGACAGAGAGAGAGAGAGAAAGAGAGAGGGAAGTCCCACCATCTGCTGTCTGCAAGCTGGAGATGGAAGAAAGTGGTGGTGTAGTCTAGTCCAAACCTGGAAGGCCTGAGAACCAGGGGAGCCAATGGTTTAAGTCCTAATCTGAGGACAGGAGAAGGTAGATGTCCCAACTCAGCAGTCAGGCACAGAGAGCTAATAATACACCCTTCCTCCACCTCTTTGTTCTATTCAGGCCCAAAACAGATTGAATGAGGCCCACCCACATTGGGGCGGGTCATCAGCTTTACTGATAAGCATTTACCAATTCAAATGCTTATCTCTTGCAAAAACACCCTCAAAGACATGCCCAGAATAACGTTTTCCCGGCTACCTGGGCATCCCTTGGCCCAGTCAAGTTTACGCTTAAAATTAACCATCTTACTTCTCATAGAATCCCTTTCTTCTGACCCAGCCTGAGGCATCCTCTCCCTGACAAGTACTCTGAATAGTAGCTAAGCTATGCTGGACCAAATTCCAACATCTCTTTAACCTATAAATCAGGGCTGTCAAACTCATGTTCACTGGGGGCCACATCAGCCTCACAGTTGCCTTCCAAGGGCTGAAATAATTTTAGCACTATATAAATGTAACTACTCCTTAACTGTTAAGGAGTTGAAATTACATTTGGTCCTTTGAAGGCAACCACCTCCGAGGCTGATGTGGCCCCTACTGAAAATGAGTTTGACACCCCTGCTCTAAATCATTCCCTTCTCATTCAACCTTTGTTCAATAATTTGAGGAACTGAGAGCAGGGGGCAGTTCCCTAAGATTACCAGCACTTGAAGGGCAGGCAGAGGAGGTGCTGGAGAATCTGACAGAAGCACCATTGTGAAGCAAATGAGGATCCTGCATGTTAATGGGTTTAATGGAGAGAGCATTGAATAGGACTGCAAGCTGCCTGGAGCAACAGGGAAGGTGAGAAGGCCACTAAGGTGCAAGACATCAAAAACAACCTGAAGGAGGTCATTGAAACCATTGTGTCTGCCCCAAGCGACCTGGTGCCAGCTGTGGAGCTGGCCAAACCAGAGAACAAGTTCCAAGTGGACTATATTCTACCTGTGACGAACGTGCCTGACTTTGATTTCCCTCTGGAGTTCTAGGAGCACGCCAAGGGTCTGCGGGAGGACCAGGGAGTGCGTGACTGCTACTAACGCTCCAAAGAGTACCAGCTGATTGACCGCACCCAGTACTTCCTGGACAAGACTGATGTCATCAAGCAGGCTGACTAGTCCCCAGCAATCCGGACCTGCTTCGCTGCCCTGTCCTGACTTCTGGAATCTTTGAGACCAAGTTCCAGGTGGACAAAATTAACTTCCACTATGTTTGATGTGGGCGGCCAGTGCAACGAACGCCACAAGTGAATCCAAAGCTTCGATGATGTGACTGCCATCATCTTCGTGGTGGCCAGCAGCAGCTACAACATGGGCATTTTTGAGAACAGCCAAAGCAACCGCCTGCAGGAGGCTCTGAACCTCTTCAAGAGCATCTGGAACAACAGATGGCAGCGCACCATCTCAATAATTTTGTTACTCAACAAGCAAGACCTGCTCGCTGAGAAAGGCCTTGCTGGAAAATCGAAAATTGAGGACTGCTTTCCAAATTTTCTCACTACGCTATTCCTGAGGATAGTACTCCCAAGCCTGGTGAGGACCCACACGTGACCCGGGCCAAGAACGTCATCCGCGAAGTTTCTGAGAATCAGCACTGCCAGCAGGGAGGGGCGCCACTGCTGCTGTCTTCCTTCACCTGCACCCGGGACACCGAGAACATCTGCTGAGTGTTTCAATGACTGCCACGACGTAATCCAGCGCACGCAGCTTCATCAGTATGAGCTGCTCTAAGAAGGGAAGGCCCAAATTTAATTAAAGCCTTAAGCACAATTAATTAAAAGTGAAATGTAATTGTACACGCAGTTAATCACCCACCATAGGGCATGATTGACAAAGTAACCTTTCCTATCCCCTTTGGGTGATTTTGCAGAACGCCCTTCCTCCTTTCAGCTTGCTTAAATAGTCCACATTTAGAAAGCTTAAGGTGACCTTCAGATAAAAAGGGGAAAAAAAGGCCACAATGGTTCCCTCTCTCTTTAAGTAATTCAAATAATAGCAGCTAACAGAATTAGATAAATTAAACTAAATGAAATAAATATTGTTTTGTGCAGCATTCAAATCAATAAAAATTAAATGCGAGCAAAAGTAATAATAATTTGAGAAACTTATTTTCCACTCTCATTCATTTTATCTCTCACTTTCTTTTCCATTCTTGGCCCCAAACCTGCCTTTCTGGTGATGCACAATAGTCCCGGAAGCACACCTGTGACAAGGAGAAGGAACCACCTCTACTTTGAAGTCACATTAGAGGAACAACCCATGTTACAAACATCTAAAACCCTTCCAAGTACCAAGATGCCTTTGGTATCTTGATAAATGTTTCTATCCACCTCTTGAAACTCCTCCTGTTCTTTCTCAAGTTCAACATAAATCAAAAGTCAATATTTGAAATATGTTGTTTTGTTTAGTCTCAAGTAGATTTGGTCATGTCCCTTCACCACCCAGCCTCTGGGCTCCACGTATATCTCTATGGGAGGCGGCTGTTCACTCCCGACTAGTCTTCCTGGCACCCTGAGCAGGGCAGGCAGCCAGCTAAATCCTGTGTGCAGTTAGCTGGCTGCTGTCCTCCAGATTTTATTCCTCTTGATTTGGCCAGACCCTAACTGAATGCTCTAACCATCGCAGGCAATTGATTAAATGTTTCTGGAATGCAAAGGAATATGTTGTTGTAAGCTGGCCTGGGATCTTGTGACATTTGCTTCCATGAAGAAATATGTTTACATAAGAATAAAAGGCCCCATCTTATTAGAAATGTCATTTGGCTTTATCAAGTTTTGGTGATTGTGTTACCCTGCTTTAGGGCCACTAGGTGGGATAATCTGCAGAGGCCTCACAGTGTTTCAGGTGCAGCTACCTGGGCCTGGGGGTTATAGATGTGGGGATTTGGGTTGAAGTCATCCAGACTTTCAGATAATATCTCTGTAATCAGTTCCATATTGTTCAAAAACTGCACCCTACCACCAGCCCGTTTGGAGGGGAAAGTTCCTGTCCCTGCAGAGCTTTGGCTGGTGTTCCTCTAGCTATGCCACAAAAGGGACTTGACAGACTTGTTAAGCCCGGCAACATGGCCCAGTAACCACCCCCCCCCCCCACCCCGCCGCCTTGGCTTACCAGCACCCTCTCTTCCCTTCCTACCTTTCCTTCCCTTCCTTCCCTTCCTCGGTGCCTCCATCCTCCATCCTCTCCCTCTTCTACCCTTCTTATCCCATTTCCAGTTGGCTATTATGTTGCGTTAAATCATGTTTTTGCTATATTTCTTGAATAAAATGTTATGCTTCTTGCTTTTTCATAGAAAGACATCCCTCTAGCTCCCCAAAAGAAAAAACTAACACTTGACACTTTGAAATTAGCTTGGGATAGATTTTTTTTTTGTATGTCAGTTTGTTTAAATTTTTTTTAATCCTCACCCAAGCATATGTTTTTATTGGGGGGTTTGGGGGTGTTGGGTTTTTGTTTTTTGGGTTTCTTTGTTTTAGAGAGAGAGAGAGAGAGAGAAAGAAACATCAATCAGTTTCCTCTGGTACGCACCCTGACTGGGGATCTAACCTGCAGCCTAGGTATGTGCCCTGACCAGGGATGGAACCCACAACCTTTTGGTGCACAGGATGATTCTCCAACCAACTAAGCAACTCAGCCAAGGCTCATTTCAACTTTTTAAAATCACCCATATATGCTCTGCAAGGTGTTGATTCTCACAGGAGGTAGGGAAAATCCCCATGCTCCTTGTTGTAGCCCACCTGGTCCTTTGTAAAATTCTCTTCCTGGTCTTTTAAATCCATAAGCATAAGAAGGGGTTACAGTAAACTCTTTACACATGTAAAATGGGCTTAAACATCATTCTCTTATTTCAGTGCTTAGGGGGAAGGGTATGAAACAGAAGAGAAGTGCATCCATGAGTCTTTTGTATTTTCACACTCACTCTGAGGAAGTGCTATCAATAACCCAGGTCCTTATGTTAATGACAAATGGCAACAGATGTAAGACCTCAGTCCTTGAGTTCTGGCTGAGAAAGAATTCAGAGCAAAGATGCAGGTACAAGCTAAAGTTTATTTAGAAAGTTATAGAGGTAGAACTGAGGCATAGAAGAGCAGAGCCAGCTAGGCTGTGTGGACTCTGGAAACAAGTTACAATGGCAAAAGAAGGGTAAGATCTGGATAGAATATTCATCAGCTTTCCAGATGTGTCCTCTTAAGGTCGTGGTCTCCACTGATTGGTCAGTTCCAGGGTCATTAGTCATCACAGCTGGTCCTGAAGTCAGCCATGATGTTGCCCTGCCTGGCCCTGCTGCTCTTCTGGGCCTGGAGCTGAAACACGGCTGAGGTCTAGACGTTATCTCTCGTTTGACCAAACCTCTGTTGCTGTGGTCAACAAACCCGAGGCTTGGCTTTATTCCTAAGATTATTTGATGCAGGCCAGAACTTCATTGTTCTGAGGGCTCGAGGCTTAAGGGAGGGGTTGTGCAAGTGCTCAGGTGGGGGCCATAGGAGGCTATTCTCTGGTCCCCTTATTTCTCCTCCAAGGGGGTCTACCACATGACTAGCAACATTCCAGGGAAGGGAATGGCAGGGGAGGGTCCAAACCACATGACCAAGGGATATGAAAGTCAGGGGATCTAAACCACTTAATCAGCTGTATGAAAGGTCAGGGGTTCAAACAGCATGACCAGCAATGTGCTAGAGGAGGAAAGGTCACCCTGAGGGAGAGGTCCCACCCGCAATACTTGCCCTCCCAGTTTTGCCTGTTGCTAGGTGCCCAGGGCCTTCCACCCCGGTGACCTTCTGTACCTGGCCTATTGTTCCTACTCTGCTCATGCCTGTCTAAATGCCTATGATATCACTTACAAAGCTTTGTAAACTACACAGCACTGTGAATATAAAAATATGTTTTTTATACAATTGAATTTATTATCCCAAGATTTGAGAAAGTCGAGGCCATCTTTCTGCTCTTCTCGTCCAAGAGCAGAGTGAGCTCTTCCTTCCTGTCTGTTGCTTCTAGATACAGCACTTGTTCCTGTGTCTGCTTCCTGAGAATCAGTGAGGTCCTTCAGGGCCAAGATTTGTGTTTATGTTGGCATTTCATTTTGTTTTGTTTTGTTTTTGTATCCTTAGTGCCCAGCAGAGAACATAAAACAGAATAACTGCTTAAAAAGGAAAAAGAAAGGATGGGTGGATGGATGGATGGGTGGATGGATGGATGGATGGACAGAGAAAGGGGCCCAAGGAGTGAGTTAATGTTGCTGCTTCTTGTCTCACCTAAACCTCTGTCTCTAACAGCAGAATGAGCCTCAGGATTCAAATCAACAGCAAGAAGCAATGAGAGTTTTCTTGTCGATCACACAGAAAGCAGAGAGCTAAGCTAATTGTATGTTCTGGCTCAGAGTTCAGTTGCTAATTCTCTCTCACCCCTGAAGTCTGTGGTTTACAAGAATCACACACCTGTGGACCAGCTGCTGGAAAGTAACTTTTCATATAAATAAATGTATGTGTGTGTAAGAGAGAGAGACAGCTGCCATGAATCTTTATGCTTTCAAGACATTCGGCTTTTAGGAGGTACCCAACTTAAGACAAATTTTCATTCCAATTGCCAAAGATCACAAGACTTTCACTCCAACATAACTGGGGCCAAGCTGTCAATGCCATGTGGCACCAACACTGAGAAAAGAGAAAAAGCAAAGACTCCAGAGTCTGGAAGTACTTTCCCTCCATTACAGGGGGAAAGGAAATGCAACAGTGCTGCCCAGAGGGGAGGAAGGCACTCCCAGCTGCTACTCCCTCAAGACTCCACAACATGAGCGAGCTGGTAAGCATTGCGTTTGGAGCTAGTTTAGGGGTCATTTTTGTGAATAAAGGACCTCAACTGCTCAAAAGTAACAAATGTTGCACCCTGGAAAGAAGGCATGAGCAGTAGTTCTAACAAAGCAGCCCAGGGAGGGAAATGGACATACAAAGCATTCTTTCTGTCCCAAACAACTTCCAAGCTTCATGCAGACTCATCTAGAAGTATGGATGGATTAAGACATGTGGCATTTTTGTTGAAAGTGTCAGTGAGGAAAGGAGCAGGAGAGGAGACTCTACTTCCCTCCCTGGAGACTAGAGGAGGAGACTCAGGGATGACAGGAGAGAAGGCACAGCTGTGTGACCCACTTCTTCCCTACACCTCCCTCGCCCCACCTGCAGAGGGCAGGCAGCACCCAGGAGCAAGGCTGCATCTTCCGCTGTGAAATGGTTCCTCAGTTTAGAGGAACTGGTTTCTATCTGCCCAAGGGGTAGGATCTGAAACTGGGGATTTGGCCCAGAGCCGCATTTAGAAGCTTCACAGTATCTAGGGAGTGAGTCATGCCAAAGCAGAACAGGCTAGGCAGAGGGAGGGAAAAGGGACTGGACCCGCCACTCCCCTTCCCTGAGATGCAGCCAGGCCGTGAGCCACAGCATGCCCTGGGCTTTTGAAGTGTAGTTTACCTAAGAAAGTAGCTGCAGCCTGTTTCCTCATTCAAAAATGAGATTGGTCAAAAAAATAAAAGGTGGGGGCATCAGCCCCTGTTGTGGAATACAAAATCTTTTAACCCAAAATATGACTTTGTAGCCAATAGGAATCTGAAAGTTATTCTTAAACATAATCCACTTTATAACTGTCACACAAGTATGTTTCTTTCTTAAAAAAAAAAGATTGTATTTATTTATTTTTAGAGAGAGGGGAAGGGAGGGAGAAAGAAGGGAAGAAACATCCATGTGTGGTTGTCTCTTGAGTGGCCCCTATTGGGGACCTAGCCTGCAACCCAAGCATGTGCCCTAGACTGGGAATTGAACCAGAAACCCTTTGGTTTGCAGGCCGGCACTCAATCCACTGAGCCACAACAGTCAGGGCTGTTTGTTTTTTTTTTAAGGGCATTTCTGCCCTTTATCCTTCCTCTGTACATTAAATTTTTATTATTAAAAAAAATATTCTAAAACACTTGGAGAATGACACCTATCTATCCACCACCCACCATGAACAAATAGCATTCTTCATATTTACTTCATATCTTTTTCTAAGAAATGAAATATCGAAGAGAAATGAAGTCCCTTGTGTTCCTGTCTCCAGGTCACAGGTCCCTTTCTCCCTGAGAGAAAAGCACAGCATGATGCTGGCATCGGGGCCCCACGATTGCATACATTTACTACACACATAGGTGTCCTCAGATACCTACGCTGCTCTGTTTTCCTGCTCATACAAATAGATCTCTGGTGTATACAAATATGTTAACAACTTCTTTTTTTATCTGCTGTTATAATTTTTAGGTCTATTAGTGTTAAAACACATACTTCTGGTTCTCCTTAACTTTTGCAGCACAGAGGTGTTGTACGAACATCTTCTGCAACCTCTCCCCTCCTGATGGGGTCTTTCGCTATCACAAAATTGCTGCACTAAACATCTACACGTTCTCATGACATGTCTGAGAGTTTCTCTAAGGTGTGTTGTAAAAGTGGAAGTGCTGGGCACACGTGCTATGCCCCTTTAATGGTCCTAGATGTCATCTAATAGCTCTCCAAAATACATGAATCAACTTATACCCCATTAGCAAGCCATGAGTTCCCATTGGCCTGTATGCCCCATCAACATGAAGAAACTGTCAGACCTTTTAATATTTGTCAAGCTGATGGCATCAGTTTGTTGAATTAAATATTTACTAATTTGCATTTTCCTGGTCATGACCAGCCATCCTTTCCTGTCAGGGGACATTTAAGGTTTCCCCTTTGTAAATTTCCTCTTCATAGTCTTTGCCTGTTTTCTTTTCCTATTGGGTTGTTAATCTTTTTATTACTGATTTATAAATGATCTTTATTTTTCTTTTTTTTAATTTTTATTGTTATTCAATTACAGTTGTCTGCATTTTCTCCCCATCCCTCCACCCCACCCCAGCCAAACCCACCTCCCTCCCCCACCTCCACCCTCCCCCTTGATTTTGTCCACATGTCCTTTATAGGAGCTCCTGTAAACCCCTCTCCCCACTGTCCCCTCCCCACTCCCCTCTGGCTATTGTTAGACTGTTCTTAACTTCAATGTCTCTGGTTATATTTTGTTTGCTTTTTTCTCTTGTTGATTATGTTCCAGTTAAAGGTGAGATCAAACGGTATTTGTCCCTCACCACCTGGCTTATTTCACAATCATTTATCTATGTTGCAAATGTCTTCTCTAAATTTGTCAGCTGCCCATTGAGTTTTAAAACATAAACTGAGAGGTCTTCTGAATATATTCCTCCTGAAATAAGGTACTGTCCCAAAGTCAGAAGGGAGTCATTTACACAGCTATAAGATCTACAAAGACCAACAAAACCACAGTCCAGCCATAACCATATAACTTTTATGTTTGGGGAGCACTTTATATTTTTCAGGGCACCTTTTGTTACCTTGTTTCAGTCTCAAAAAACCTGACCCTCCGGTTCCCTTTCCCATCGGATCTGCACACCGGTCTTGGTGGTTGTAAAAGGAGGGAAAGGAATACTGAAGCTGGCCTCACAGCTCTGGAGCATGTGGGCTGGTTTCAAACGAGGTTAAATTCTTTGAACTTGTTTCTTCCTCCCCTGTAAAATCAGATAAAGGGAAGAGTGATGTGTGTGACTCTCTGGGCAGTTGGTATAGTGATGGCTGACTAATAGTTCTGTGTTTGGAAGGAAGGGATTTATCATTGGTTTTGTTGCCTCTTGATTGAGTGTATTCTTATTTTCTAGAAAAAAACAAAAACAACAACAACAAAAAACCTATGAGGCTCACAGGGCCTGACTTCTCATCTCTAAGATTTGGTGGTTAATCATAAACATCCTTTTAACGATCAAAGTCTGACCTTCTATCCCTCTTCTGCAGGTGGGGAGACCCGTGCAGAGGCACAGAGGAGTGGAAAAACTTGTCCAGAGTCACACCCCTGCTTAAGGATTCAGGCAGGTTATTTGTTTATTACAGCTCACTGAAGCCGGGGGTGGGGGGAGTAACAGACTGGCAGGAGGCGTCTAATCATAGTCACCTGATCACTTGGGCAGTGTCTCTCCACTGCAGCAGGCGGCGAGGGAGACAGGAAGGTGAGGGTCAGACAGGCACAGCTCTATTACTTGAACTTCCAAAGTAGGGGGAAAAAGACAGTGGCCCCTCTGGACTCACACAGGATGAAGCCCATCCAGTGTTTCTGCTCCCAGCAAGAAAAGAGCCGTGTGAACACAAGGATGGACTCTATGCAACACCTTTTATTGAGCAGCGAGTGTGGGGCAGGACTCACTGCACCCACTTATGGAAATGCTACCAGCTCGTTGCTAAAGGCAAGTCCCTGTTACAAACATGAAAGGACAGAATCCAGTGCTTTTCTTTTTTCATTGTTATTAGTACAGAAACACTGATTTACCCAGAACTTGTATTTAAGACTGTAACCAAATGGGAGTGGCTCTTACTCGCAGCACAGAATTATGTAACCATGGGTGGCACAGTGAGATGAAAAAAACCTGCAACCAACCAGCATGAAACTTTCCACCAGATCTGGGGCCCCAAGTAACTGCGCAGACGCTCTGGTTGTGTAGTGCACTTGGCATTGCCTTGGCCAGTTCAGGCTCTTTCTATTCCATACTGTCTGGAAGAATGTAGTGATGGCCATATTTCTGGGGTGTTTACAAGGGGTGCCTTCTCTCTTTCCCCAGAAACCAAATATACATGAACTAATTATGCAGTTTCCTAGTTTAACTCCCTGGTTTTTGGTTGTTTTGTGTTTTGTTTTGTTTTTTTTTAGTTACACTATAGACTCTTAGGCAGACAAATGCAATCTGAATATTCTTTATAGTTCACTGCATGGCTTATAATGTAGAATTACTTGTTTGTGTTGCTACAGGAAGAGATTGCAAAATTCTTTCTTTCCCTGTCTGTGATCATGAGTCTGATTCTTATCCACTTCAGAGCACCGAGACAACGCCTTAAGCATAATAGATGTTCCACAAGTATCTGCAGAATGCACGCATCGATGGTTGATAATACCCACTGGGTGCTGGCAACATCTTCTACCAATTTCAGAACTTCAAGGAGTAAGCAAAATTTAGGGTAGGAAGGAATTCATTTGGAAGCCGTAGAAAGATGAAAAATAATCTCCACAGCATTTCCTAACAATCCTTCACACTGGAAATGATTGCTCATGGAAATATGCGCTGACACGCCTTCACATTAACTTTTGCTTTAATTCATTAAATAAACCTAAGTTACAGCCTACATATCTTCTAAAAGTTTTTTTTTTTTTATCCCTGACATAAACTTTTTAAGTTGAGACCTAAAACTGAAGCAAAACTTCCTGTGAAACACTGTCCTACTTGGGGAATGAAGGCCCTAAGCCTTCCTCCATGAGACCCACACAAAGCCCCTGAGTGAATGGGTACACCTGGGCACAGGTGGACCCCGGAAAGTGCCCACCCTCAGCTCCAGAAAAAAAAGCATCCAAATGCAGGATCATCACCAATGCAGCCACCCCAGGCCATGTAGTCAGGACCTTACCTCCCATGGCCCACCCTCTGTGGCACAGGGCTGCCTAGTGCTGAATGAATCAGAGATGGCATCATGCTCCTGGACCTCCCAGGCATGTGGAAATCAACAGCAGTACCCTGGCCCCCAGCCTTGCCTGGACTTCCCCTCTACTCCCAGAAGAGACTTTCCTGAGAGTCCTTCTGAGGGACGTCAGTGAAAAGAGGACAAATGGACAGCTGGAAACCCCAGAGTTAGAGCAAAGTTCCAGGAGAGCCAGAACAGGGCCATGTCCCCAGCAGAAGCTGAGGCAGCGCCTTTCCAATGCCTTGGAAATATTCTCCAGGAGTCTGTGGAGAAGACAAAACACGATGGCCAACAGACATCTATAGCAGCTGAGGGTTTCAGACAAACAGCACTGGGCTCAGCAAAGCCAGCTCCCACCTCCCATGCCTGTGGCTCAGTTGTAGGAAAGGTAATTGATGAGCCGGGAAGGGATGTTCAGCTTGGCGATTTTCTCCAGGCCTCTGACACCGGTGGCCCTCCTAAAGCTCACCCTGCAGAGCTGTAACAGGGTTAGGGGTGTCTCTGGAAAGAGGGAACAGGAAGCACAGGAGGTTAGCTTAATCTTGTTGAATAGAGATTAACATCCTTCAACTTAAAAAATATCAAGAATTGGAAACACCTCCCTTTCCCTGGAAATAGGACATGCCCTGCAACCCTTCTCTGGAAGGCTACCAGGAAGGGAAGGACAGGTCCAAGGAAGCAAGAGCAAGAAATGAAATTCCAGTGATGCCCAGAGGGATTTAATTTTGCGGGGGGGTTTGTGGGTTTATGCTTTTGTGTGTGTGCACGCGTGTGTGTGTGTGTGTGATTTTTGTCCCATAATATTATAACCTAGCACAAGGATTTGTCAGCCAAGCACTAATCTACAGTTACTGGCCTTGTTTGTCAAACTTCCAGACAATGAGAGACGACAGGGTGAGGGTTAGTCCTGGGCTAGTGCTGGCTGCTAGCTCCTGCTGTTCCAGGCCACAGGCTCTGCTCTGGCTACTGAGTGCCACAGGCCCAAGAGAAATGACACACACAGCAGCTCCAGAAGAATATGCAGTGTATGTCCTAATGCAGAGGGTCAGGACCTCAGGACTAAAGACAAGCCTGGAGCTGTGGCTCAGGAATGCGAGCAAACCAAGGCCAAAGATGGAAGATGCCTGAAGGCACCTGGCAGCTGAGGCACAGACACCCAGCCGCAAGGACCTGTCTTTTAGAATGATCTCTGTTTAACAAAAATGTAAAAACCAAATAGAGTCTTCTCAATTTATCAAAAATTTTTAAATAAGGTCTTTGAAAGAAAAAAATAAGAAGAATTACTGGTGAAATTCATTTTCCCATGTTACCTTTTCCCAAAAAAATTATTTGGAAAAAACCCATCATCTGCCAGGAAATGTTAGCTGACAGATAGGGATGGAGTTTGCCTCTAAGTTCATAATGGATTTTGGGTGGGTAGGGTTGGCAAAAACTTGAATAGTTTTTTTCAACTGGTAGGTGTTTGAAAGCTTCTTATGAATCTAATTCTATGTAAACTCATTTAAAAATTGTGCCACAATTTTTTTCTAAGCCAAAGAAGACACCTCATCCTTAGCCAGATGGTTTGTTTCCTGAAGAGTGAGGGCTGAATCTATATTCTCAGCCTTGTATGGACTTAGCCTGAGATTATGTATTTACTCCTCAATGCTCTGATATATTGTCAGAACAGAGCTTCTTGCCTAAGTATCTCCTGTGCAATTCTACAATGCATTGTGTCATTCAGACAGCAAGGAGAGTGGGGCCTCACTTTCGTAGTGCTCAAAGCACTTGGCAGGGGCACTGCTACTCCACGTGTAGTCAGAGGGCTTCTTCCCCCGGTTGTCCCGTGCATAGATGTTGCCTCCAAACTCAATCAGCATCTCGATAAGGTCCACGTTCTTCACCTTGGCTGCATGATGAAGGGCTGTCTCGTGAAGCTTTGCTGCATTCACATTAGCCCCTGCAGGTAAAGTGGAAACAAGTATCACCAAGGAGAGAACTTGGAGCCAAAAGAAACATCCGCTTTGACTTTTCCCACACAGTATACAAAAGCCATCCCCATCCAGGAAACAAAATCAAGATAGACTCTGCTGCAGACTTTTCAAAACCCGAAAGCACTAATTACTGTTTTTTCTTATGACAAGAAAGCTAAAGAAAGGTAGCAATAATAAAGAAATGTAACAGGAAATAGAGCCAAGAATAAGAAAAATAAAACAAAAACTTCCTTGTGAATTGTGAGACAGACCTAATGTCCTCTACAGTCTGTCCCCAAGGGTCCTGAGCCTGGGAGCTCAGGTTGACCTACTCAAGCTCTCCTGCCTGACCTTGTAAATGCATGCACACACATGTACACTCAGTCATGCACACACACATGTGTGTGCATGGACACACATGTGTGTGTGCACCCTGCCAGCACAGAATGGAGGTTCTAACATTGTGTGGTGCATGAATAAGTGAATATTCCTTAAGTATAAACATTCTTGTACAAAAGGGAAACTCAAAGAGAAAATAGGTGAGGTTCCCCAAACACCTTGGAGTTCAAATGAGAAGTGAGGTCTCATAACCGTGAGTTTAGCTCTGCTATCCACCTCTTTCCCATGATAATAGTAGATATTCAAAAATATGCAAACAAGTAGTAGCTAAAGACAACATTTTTAGATGGACTAAAAAAAGACAGATTTGATAAAAACATGATTGGTGTAAAATGTCATACTTAGGGAACAGTCATCACAATTTTTTTTAAATACCAAGTTTTTGCATCAAAAAAATAAAATAAAATACCTAGAAATAAATTCAACCAAGGCTGTAAAAAATCTGTACTCAGAAAATTAGAAGACACTGAAGAAAGAAATTGAAGAAGATACAAATAAGTGGAAGTGTATACCATGCTCATTGAAAGGAAAATTAACATCACTGACTGTCCATACTACCCAAAGCAATCTATAGATTGAATGCAATTCCCATCAAGATACCAATGGCATATTTCACAGAACTAGAACAAATATTCCAAAAATTCATATAGAACCACAAAAAAACCCAAATAGCCACAGTGATCTTGAATAAGAAAAACAAAGTAGGAGAAATCATGCTATCTGACATCAAACTAGACTATAAGGCCATAGTAATAAAACAGCCTGGTACTTGCATTAAAACAAACACATAGATCAGTGGAACACAACAGAGAGCCCAGAAATAAACCCAAGCCTTTATGATCAATTAATATTTGACAAAGGAGGCAAGAACATACAAGGGGGTAAAGATAGCCTATTCAATAAATAGTTTTGGGAAAATTAGACAAATACATGCAAAAAATGAAAGTAGAACACCTTCTTACACCATTCACAAGAAGAAACTCAAAATGGATTAAAGACTTAAACATTAAACTAGAAACCATAAAATCCTAGAAGAAAATATACGGAGTAAAATCTCAGCTATTTATTGTAGCAATATTTTTCTTATATATCAAGGGAAACAAAAGAAAAAAATAAACAAATGAATATATCAAACTGAAAAGCTTTGTACATCAAATGAAACCATCAACAAAATGAAAAAACCCACTAATGGGAAAGTACACTCACCAGTGATATATCTAATAAGGAGTAAATATCCAAATTTTATAAAGAACTTATAAAACTCACCAAAAAACCCAAACAATTCAATTAAAAAATGGGCAAAGGAACTGAATAGACACTTCTCCAAAGAGGACAGACAGATGGCAAATAGACATATGAAAAGAGGCTCAGCATCACTAATCATCAGAGAGATGCAAATTAAAACCACAATGAGCTATCACTTCATACCTGTCAGAATGGCCATCATCAATAAATCAACAAACAAGTGCTGGGGAGGTTGTAGAGAGAGGGGAACCCTTTTGCACTGTTAGTAGAAATGCAGATTGATACAGCCACTGTGGAAAGCAGTATGGAGTTACCTCAAAAAATTAAAAATGTAACTGCCTCATGACCCAGCAATTCCACTTCTAGGAATATATCTGAAGAAGCCCAAAACACTAATTCAAAAGAATATACGCACCCCTATGTTCATTACAGCGTAATTTACAATAGCCAAGATTTGGAATCAGCCCAAGTGCCCATCAGTAGATGAGTGGATAAAAAAGCTGTGGAACATTTACACAATGGAATACTACTCAGCCATAACAAAGAAGGAAATCTAACCTTTTGTGGCAGCATGGTTGGGTCTGGAGAGTATTTTGCTAAGTGAAATAAACCAGTCAGAGAAAGACAAATACCATATGATTTCACTTACATGTGGAATCTAATGAAAACAAACAAACAAACAAACAAAATAACATCAGACTCATAGATACAGAGAACGGCCTGACAGCTGTCAGAGGGGAGAGGGTCGGGGCCTGGGTGAAAAAAAGTAAAGGGATTAAGAAAAAAAAAAAAAAAAAAAGACCCTCATAGACACAGACAACAGTATGGCGATTATGAGAGGGAACAGGGCTGGGGAAGTGGAAGAGGGTAAAAGGGAGGATAAATAGTCTCCTTGACTTGGGGGAGTGAACACACAGTAAAATATACAGATGTATTGTAGAATTGTACACCTGAAACCTATATAGTTTTATTAAGCAATGTCACCCCAATAAATTCAATTAAAAAATGCCAAGTTCTAAGCTTGCTCCTAAGTGGCTAAGAAGGTTATACAGAAATGGAATAAGGGGAAAGTTTTTTGTTTTTGTTTCTGTTTTTGCATTCATTGGGTTGGACCTTCTAAGTCCTGAAATCCTACTTTTTAAAAAAATTATAACAGATCTGCAATATTTTATTACTTTCAGGTATACAGCATAGTGGTTAGACATTTATATAACTTATGAAGTGATCCCCCTCCACTAAGTTAATACTCACCTGGCATCATACATAGTTGATACAAAATTATTGACTGTATTCCCTATGCAGCAGTTTATATCCATATGACTTTTTTTTTTGCAATTGTTTTTCATTAAATTAATTTGTGTGACACTGGTTTATATAGTTATATAGGTCTCAGGTATACATTTCTATGATACATGATTTGTATATTGCAGTATGTTCCCACTAACCAAAGTCAAATCACCTTCTGTCACCATATATTTAGCTCCCTTTACCCTTTACTATTCTCCCACCCTCCTTCCTTCCAAAACCACCATAGTGTTGTCTGTATCTATGAGTTTCAGTTTTATATTCCACATATGAGTGCAGTCATATGGTTCTTAGCTTTTTCTGATTTATTTTGCTTAGCACACTATTCTCATGGTCCATCCATGTCATCACAAATGGCAGTATTTCATCTTTACTTATGGCTGAGTACTATTGCATTGTGTGTGTGTATGTGTGTGTGTGTGTATACACACACACACACACACCACATCTTCTTTATCCTCTATCAAAGGACACTGGTTGTCTTCATGTCTTGGCCACTGTTAATAATGCTGCAATGAATATATCTTTGTGAATAAATGTTTTTGAGTTTTTCAGGTAGACACTCAGAAGAGGGATTGCTGGGTCATATGTTAACTCTATTCTTAATTTTTTGAGGAATCTCCATACTGTTTTCCCTAGTGGCTGTACCAGTTTACATTTACACCAGTAGAGAATGAGGGATCCTTTTCTCCACATCCTCTCCTACACTTGTTATTACCCATCTTGTTGATAATAGCTATTCTAACAGGTATGAGGTGGTATCTCATTGTAGTTTTGATTTGCATTTCCAGCTAGTGAAGTTGAATGTATTTTCAAATATCTGTTGGCTGTTTGTATGTCTTCTTGGGAGAAGTGTCTGCTTAGGTCTTCTGCCCATTTTTTAGCTGGATTGTTTGTTTGGTGTTGAGTTGTTTGAGTTCTTTATAAGTTTTGGATATTCCCCTTTGTTGGAGCTGTTGTTAGCAAGTATTATCTCCCATTATAATTGGCAATTAGTACTTCTTAATCCCTTCATCTTTTTCACCCAGTCCCCCAACTTCCCTTCCATCTGGCAATCACCAATTTGTTCTCTGTGTCTATGAGTTTGTTTCTGTTTTGTTTACTTGATTTTTAGATTCCACATGTAGGTGAAATCATATAGTATTTGTTTTTCTCTGTCTGGCTTATTTCACTTAGCATAATGCCCTTGAAGACCATCCATGTTGTTGCAGTTGGCAAGATTTCCTTCTTTTTATGGCTGTGTAATATTCCATTGCTTATATACATCACATTTTCTTTAGACATTCATTTGTTGATGGACGTTCAGGTTGTTTCCATATCTTGGCTATTATAAATAATGCTGCAATGACTATGCAGGGGCATAAGTCTTTTTGAGTTAATGTTCTTGCTTTTTTTGGATAAATATCAAAAAGTGGGATCATTGGGTCATAAGGCAGTTAGTTCTACTTTTAGTTTTTTGAGGAACCTCCACAGTGTCTGCACCAGTTTACAATCCCACTGTCAGTGCATAAGGGTTCCCTTGTAGAAAAGTATTTTAAAGAAGTCAAGCAAATGGCCCAGAAGCAGTGAAGTCATCCCTCAAATAATAGATTCAAATCATAATCATAAAATGCCATTAAAGTGAGGTTTTTAAAAATCAGATCACCTGCATGTCACTATGTAATGATAAATTTGGAGGGCCAAAATAGGAGAATATGAGAAAGTATAGGGCTATTAAATTTTGTAGTCCCACTGCTCGAAAATTTTTAAAAATCCTGTCTCTGATTTCTGATTTAAAATAGTTTCATACCCCTAGTAAAACATAAAAACTTGTTCATAACGGTGTTCACCATACGACCCTAAGAATGCAGCAAGCACTCCATCGTGACAACACAAGTGAGGAGTCGTTCTCTCCACTTCCCTCCGCCAAACTCAAACGTTAGGTCAGGAAAAACAATCCCTCAATTAGAAAGAAGGCTAAATTACCTAATTATTTAATTTGGCAGATATGTATTACAAACATAATATTTAAAAGGAACACATTAAATAAAATAAGCATTTTCCCTGCAATCTGCCCACTGTGCCATGTCAGGGATATTGCTCCAATACTTGGTGATATGCATAAATAAGTGTATAGTGCTGCAATTGTAATGCAGATATGAACTTGAATGCTAAACACAAACTTGTAATGAAAAATAAATTGTAAAGTCTACCAAATCTAAAGTTCAAGTAGCTTTCTCTCAGGTCATTAATTCTTGCAATATTCTTGCCGATAGGAAAGGAAAAAGATTGTCTATTTTAGTGTCAGAGAAAGGGACACAGGGGAAGTATAAAGCTACTCTCATGGTCAAGGAGAAAACTATGGCTGGAAATAGCTCTAAAAATCATACCACCCCTTCCATCCCATTCCATGTGGTTTCTCGGTATAGAAGGCCTTGGCAGGGTGACTCCAACAGGTGACCATCCCAAGGTGCCTCTTAAAAATGTGTTCTTGATGTCATTTGATGGGGTATAAAGAAAAGACTGGTGACTAAGAGGGAAGCTGGCATACTCTGCAGCAGTTGGAAACAGCAGACCAGAAGCACACAGGGCAACATGGGTGGGTCTTGAAAACAGGCAGGGCTGAGTGAAAAAACAGGAAATATAACACAATGCCATTTATCTCAATTAAAAATATATGCCTCGACCGACAATGTGTATCTTACAAAAACACATACAGACAGAACACATACAGATGCACATTAGAGTGGCAGCACGGGGGCCAGAGGAAAGAAGCAAGGGAGGGGTGGGAGCAGGAGTGTCTTTGCGGGGACTAATGATCATCATGTGCCTTGAACTGAGTGGGGAGAGGGAGAGAAAGAGGGAGAGAGAGAGGGAGAATCAGCACAACAGCTAAAGCCATCTGGGCATTAAAAATTCTCAATTTCATGCTTCAGAGAAAATGGGTCAAAGTCTGATCATTACCAAAATCCTGATTTAAAAGTATAGGGAACCTATCCACGTGGAATGGCAAATGTAGCCCAGCCCTATTGGAAAGCCCATAGGTGCATGGTGGCACACAGGACACCAAACCCATGGATTGGCTCTCCCGTGGGAAACCAGGCCTGCATTATACCTAGGCTGCTTTGAGACTTGCTCTTGCTAAAACTCCCTCACCCTGAGTTGAGGCAGCAAATGCGTACTGCATATCTTTAAAGTAACTTCCTGAAGTCTATGCTAATTCTCCCAAGGACTGAAGTGTAACCAGACCAATTATTCTTATTGTTCCCTTGCATTTTCTACATTTTTTCCTTGTTAATCTGTAGGAAGTAATCAGTAACATCCTTTCCTTTGCTATCTGTAAAAAGTGATTACCTAAAGCAAACCTAAGCATAATGAATGAGAACCTTCTTTGATGTATGCTATTAGAAAGGCAATAAAAGTCTGTCAAGGCAAGGGTCGAGGCGCTCTCCCCTTGAGCCAGTGGTCATGCTGTCCCTTTTCCTCTACAGGACTTCAGTAGTCCATGTGAATTTGTCTCATCTCATCCACAACACCGTGGACACTGCTGGCCAGAGTCCAAATCATCAAAGCAAAATAAGATTGCAGTGGACTGAGTAAAACTTTAACTAGCAAAGATGAGGGACTGTCATCAGCTTAGCACACCAAGAACCTGGTGCAATTCCTGGGCAGAGCAGGCACACATAGCTTGGTACTCTGCTGGCTGAAACAGTAACTGAGAAACATGTGACAAGCAGTGGGCTGGGAAGGTGGAAGCAAACACTGCTCAATTAGCCCCTCTGAGTGCCTCCTACAGAGTTAAATATTTACTGCCAGTGATCAGATTAAAAATTACCCCACGTGATAACTGGACTTTCCCCTTCCCCAACCCTCCTCCTCTACAAGAATCATCCGCAGCTCAGCAACTTAGCCTCACTGCCCACAAAACACCAACAGCTCCTATCCACCCCCACGGGCCCCCCACAGCTTGGCTCCTCCCCCAGGGCTGGGCCCTGTCTGAAATGGAGTGCAAAAGCTCCTGCATGCTTATTTTCCTAGAGACATGGTCAGTGGCCTACATTTGACTTTCCAAAGAGGTCTGTGACCAGCACCCCCAAAGTTAAAAATCACTATTTTAAAAAGAATCCATATACTGTCCTCTTCTCTCCACTTTTCTGGATGTTTGAGATTTACCATGGTTAAATAGTAGGTTTCCTAAATAAGAAAAAGACTGCATGTGATCTAAGAAGAATGTAGAGGCAACAGACCACCTGAGAAGAGAATAGCAAGTACTGAGTCTACAGCTGACAGCTCAGTGGCAGTCAGCAACAGCACACGATGACACTGACACATGGGGAGCTGTCCCAGGAGATTTCTGGTCTTCCCTCATTCAAGTTCCCAGGTGTATGGAAACTCCCTTTAAAATTTACCAGGTCCCCTGCTTCAGGCTATAATGAACATTATGGACCCCTTCCCACTCCTTTCCAACGCCACTGAACTGCCACCCTGCAGTGTGGAGAGCAGTCCTGGGGTGAGAGAGAGCAGGGTGACCTAACCTCCAGCTCCTGGTGTGGGCCCTGACTGGGTTCATCCCGGTTCCCACCTAGATTCAAGCCAATTGGAATTTGTAGAGTCAGGCCAAAAGGACTGAATAAAGTTTGGACGAGGCACCCAATTCAGGCTGATGGGACATAAGGGGAGGTGTAAGGGACACATCTGGAAGAGTTTTCACTCTTCTAAGGAAGATATCAGAAGCTTCATGAGGTGAAGCTTTTGGATTTCAGCCCAGCTCTGTTGTATCCATCCTACCCCACTGGGGATGCCAGGTGAATGATCAAGTGAACACTGAGGAAAGCAGTAGAATTGCAAAATTCAAAGAAAATTGATGACCCTGTTGAACCCCAGGGTCAAACTGACTCTGAAACTGGCTCTAGGTCTAATCCATTAAGTTATCTGAAACAAGAAATAAAGCCCCTCACCCAGGTGGAGTTGGTCTCTACTAGTTACGAAGGAAAAATCACTGCTGTCAAGACCTAACTAATGCAGAGAGGATGTTGGGGTTAAAACCTCTAATTTGGCCCTGGCCACCATGGCTCAATTGGTTGGAGCATCATCCCATAAACCAGAAGGTCACAGGTTCGATTCCTGCTCAAGGTACATGCCTAGGTTGCAGGTTTGGTTCCCATTAGTAGTGCACAAGAGGCAACCAATCAGAGAGAGACGACCCCTTCCCCTACGTCCCTTGACCTGAAGCTAGTTAATTCAGTTCCTTCTCATATGTCCCTGGACTCTTCAATTAGCTGCCCCCACACCAAGGCCCAGATCAAGTGCATTTGTGAGTGAGTGAGTATATGAGCAAGTGAATATGTGCTTGGGACCCTCAAAAGGTACACTTTGGTCTCCCACAGCCCTCCATCCTCACTCAAGCATAGTCCTTTCTGGGTTTCACAGCTAGATGTCATGGGGACTCCTTGTCCCTGAACTGATGGTCCAGGCTGGGGGAGCCTGATAGGGCTCTGAGACCCCTCACTCCTCAGGGGGGGCCTCTGCAACCAAGATAACCCCCCTGATTCTTAATCACTATACTATCAGTGTGGGGCCTGCCCTTTCCATGTCTCTACCCCTCCCCGCAGTCTTGATGTGGCTTCCTCTGTATATCCTTAGTTATAGGACTTCTGTTCAGCTAGTCCTCAGGTAGTTCTCAGTGATGGTGGTTCTATAACTTAGCTGTGATTTTGAGGTGGTTGTGGGAAAAGGTCAGCATGTTTTCCTACTCCACCATCTTTACCAGAAGTATCCTGAGTACTTTTGGATCAACTGACAATGACCTGGATTCCAAATGCTGTGAACCCCATTTTCCATTAGATCCCCATCTCTTTCTGGTTTAGACAGCAACATTATCAGGCAGGCTTTATGGGTGGTTTCCTGTAGTTACTAAAAATAATTACCAGCATTTGTTGAGCACTACTATGCACCAGGTACTGCGGAAATGTTACCACAAATTCTCCCAACAAACATGCAAAATAAGTTTTTCTTTTCCAGTTTTATAGATATAGAACTGAGGCCCAAGGTCTTAGCTGGCCAATGGGAGAGCTAACTTCAAACCTGAGCTGACTCCCCCACCTAGCTCTCTGCTGGCACATAGTGCGTGTACACACAGCACACCTGCATGGAGCAGCTCAGGTAGACACCAACATGCCTGCATTGAGCAGTGCAGCTACAGACACAACGCACCTGCATTGAGCAGCAGTTTGACACAGTCCAGATGCTCCCGGGCACAAGCAACGTGCAGGGGGGTCCCAAAATGGCAATCATGTGCTTCCAAATTGGCCCCAACATCAATTAGAAGCCTCACGCATTCGGAACTTCCTTAAGAGAAATGGGAAAAATGAAAACGGTCATCGACTATATACCGGCGATTTTCAACTTTTTTCATCTCGTGACACACATAAACTGTTAACTAAGATTCTATGACACACCCAAAAACTATATTTTTTGCTGATCTGACAAAAACTAGGTATAATTGTGATTGATTTACAAAAAATAATAGTAATTACCTACACTTATTTTTTAAAGATTTTATTTATTTATTTTTAGAGAGAGAAGAAAAGGGAGGGAGAAAGAAAGGAAGCAAAACATTTATTGTTTGCCTCTTGCACATGCCATGACTGGGAACTGGGCCTGACCTGGCATCAAACCAGCAACCTTTCGCTTTGTGGGATGATGCTCAACCAAACGAGCCACACTGGTCATGGCAATTACCTACCCTTTTTGCTCCAAAGTGAATTTTTAAAATATCAGTCCCCAGTGCTTGTACATAATGACATCTGATATCAGGAATTAACCAATCAGACGCAACCTCATTATGCAACATGACCAATGAGATGCAACTCTGTTATATGACCTATATATTTATGGTTCAAGACAGGGCATTCTTCACACTGGATGGCTTGATGTGCTGGCATCTAAGAAAAAAGAGGTCAGTGCTCCTGACTAAGTAATCAGGTACTGCATGTTTTAAAAATTCTTCCAGCATGCAGTTGAAAATCACTGATACATATTTGAAATAACAAGTATGACAGAACCAATGGAACAAGAAAGCCCCTTGCTTAGTTGCAGGGGCAAAGAGGAGAACCAGGACTACATCCCAAGCTAAGAGCAGTTCATAAGCCCATGAGCAAGTGGATGGTTGTCCTTTCTCCTGAGGACACAACAGTTCTCCAAGCCTGCCTGGCAGAAGCAAAAATGGAGCACATAGCCAGCCCTGTTGCTGGGAGAACAGAAAGTTGGGAAATATCACTTCAGAACAGCCAGAAGACTCTTTTCATTGCTCCCCAGCTCCTCAGTGGGAGAGAAGGTGCCTCCCTTCGGGGCTTCCTCCTAAGCTGTGTTGGGTGCAATGAGCCTAGAGGTGATGACATAAAGCTGCTGGCATCCCCAGTCCACACCTCCTAGGTGAACTACCTAAACTTTCTTACCACGGGGTTCCCAGCCTACAGACACCTTTCCTGCCTCTTCCCCTGCCACCTCTACGGGTATCTTTAACACGGGTTAGGGTCAAGGTTCATTGTGTATCAGACTCCATCCTCTCTCATTACTTGATCATACTTCCTGTTAGTAGCTACCAAATTTCCTCTTCTAGCCCCTGAAACCCAGCCCCTCAATCTACAGCTGTCTGCTGGCCTTTCTTGTTTGGATGTTCTAACCACTATCAGGCTTTCCCCCTCCCCTCCCTGGGGGCACATCCTCCTGGCCAATCCACCTCAGTCATTGGCCTCACTCCTAGCTCAACTCTGAGTAGGTTTTGACCCCACGCTCTCCTTTCCCTCATATCAAGCCCATTAATTCTTCTCTCAGTTTTCTAAATGAATCCATCCCACTTGAACTCTAAGAGCTTTGCACTTGGATCACTATGATGGCCCTCAACTCATGTCTCTACTTCTAAAATATTCCACCCCCCCCACCACCATTTCAGTCTGTTGAAGGGTAGCAGAACATGACACCCTCAAAATATGCCACTTTAGCATAAGGTTTATTTTGAGCTGAAGATAATTGAGAAGAAACAGATATAAGAAAAGCTCTCTGCCCTCCCCTAAATGGCTTAAAAGAAGGACATATATTTGTAAAAGTGTTCCCCTCCCCTCTCTACCAGAAAGGGCAGAAGTTAATCACCAGAGGCAACTCTAGGTGGAGCTGCTAAAATTAGCCCCATCTACCATTCGTTCCCTCATATATATGCCTCTCCATAACTCATCATCCTAAATCTCCACATCCTTTTCCCTCATCTTATCATTTCTCTAAACACTTATTGTTCTATATAATCCCAAGTTCTAATCATCCCTTTGAGTGACACCTTGCCAAGTTTTCCCCTGTGTATGCACAATGCACTACTCACATTAACAAACTTCTGTTTTTCTCTTGTTAATCAGTCCCTTCTCACATAAGTGATGGAGCCTAGACAGTGAACCTAAGATAGGCAGAGGAAAAACTTTTCCTCCTCTACACTATACATGGCCACTACACTAACCTTTCAAAAAGCTGTTTTTTGGTCATTCAACATGTGCTCAGAAACCTTCAAGAGGCACCTGTAGCAATCCTCAATGCCTGCAAGTGATGACCTAACTGTGAGAATCAGGGAATAAGGCTGCAGAGAACAGCGGCCTTGCATGATGGCATGGAAGAGGGCACAAGTTTGCAATCTTTTCTCAAGAGTAGAATCCAAAATCTTTAGTCTGTCATTTAAAAACTTTCTACCAGCTGCTCTCATCCTGAATTTCCAGTCTTATGTGCAATTGCTTATGTGTTGGGAGCTTCTGATCCAGTGAGACTCGATGTCATTTTTCCCATGCATGGCCTTCCTCTTATCCTCCCACCTTCTGAAGTCCATCCACTCTGGGAGGGCAGTTGAAATCCCACCTGCTCCCTGAGATGGCAGGACCAGCTCCCCCACTTTGAGAGCACCTATCCTTAAGGGTGTGTCTGGGTCTCATCTCCCAACTAGATCAGGTGCTCACAAGGCAAAATGACAGCAAAGACCAAGAGAAAGACTGCATGGTGGACCGAGCTCCAGTGTTAGTGTCTGAAAGGCACTAAGCTTCTGCTAAAAAATAGAATCTTGTCATGGAAACAACAACCCCCTAGTCCTGGGTAAGGACTGTATCTATAGAAGGAAAGCTAAGCATTTCTATGAATGACCAACAGCCAGATACAGACCAGGAGCACTCTTGGGCCAGCAATGGCTTCCACTTCCTTGACCACAGGGCTCCCTTCCACTTAACTCACCGCTCATGCAGGCCTCATGCAGTGGGGAGGCTGTGTACAGGGGTGGGTTGACCTTGGCCCCATAGGAGAGTAAGAGCTTCACACACTCGATGCTGCCCGAGGCACAAGCATCGCAGAGAGGGGTACTGCCATCAATGTTCCGGGCATCCACCTTGTGGGGAGGAAGAAACAGATGTTACAGGGCCAAGGGGAAAACAAAGACACTTCTTAGTTTTTCTAGGATGTGCTAAGACACCGTGCCAGGCAGGGGAGTTTACAGATCACAGAAACTTGGGTTGGAATCGCCTGCTAACCTCTTCAACACAGGCGTCATTCTGTCTGAGGCTCTTTTCTTTCTGGAGCAGGACCAACTCAACCTCACTCTCACCACCACCCTAACACTTAATATGCACAGAGCAGGAAAGGAGAGCTCCAGGTTCCAGCTGAGGCAGGCAAAGCATAATAAGGGGCTTTAACTCCAGTCTCAGCTAGGAATGCCTAAAACTGCTTAACATGCCTCCTCTAGTTGGAAAATCATAGGGAAGGAAAAAGGCAGTTCCCCAGCTGGCAGATTCTGTCTAGAATGTGTCCAAATTCAGCCGCTGTTTGGGTACATGCTGAAGCTTGTTCCATTTCCTCTTGAACTGCCTTCATGGTCAAGCTTTGGGCTCTTTACTGTGCCCTCACCCTGAACCCCAACACCATCCAGTCCAGCGAGTGTCCGGGGCAACTCCCTCAGCCCACTGTGAAACAGCTAGCAATTCTCCCAGCCAGAAAGCACTGGGGGCTGAAATCAGTGTCATGTAAGTATTTACACCAGGAAAAGCAGCAAATCAGACAGAATCTTATTTTTGCTTCTTTTTACCTTTTTTCCAGAGAGCAGTTTGCCAGGATCCTACTTAGTCATCCTGCTGAGCCCAAACCGCAGCTCTTGAACCAAGGCCCACAAGCCCTCCAGAAAGCCTGTGTGTGTGATGTGCTTGGCCTGCCAGGCCCCCTGCCTAGTACAGAGCATGGCACTCCCTCCACCATTTTTCTAAAACTACCTTCTCTTTAGCCAGCAGTGACCCTCTGACAGCCAAGTCTATGACCACTTACTGATCCTAGTCTGCAGTTGACATAGACCTCCACGCTCCTCCCTGGGCTTCCACCATACCCCATCCTGAATTCCTCCTTCCTTTCCTGCTTGGTCATCTACAGTGGTTTCTTTACCATTGTCTTTACAGTGGTTTCCAGTGCATTTAATTCCAGTGCACTTGATGCAAATCCCAAACCACTTATTTTCCTCCCTTTACATGTCCCTTGAGATGGTCCCATCTGCATTCGTAGCCACAGCCAGGCTCAGCAGATGTCCTAAAGTGCCGCTCACCTGGGCCCCAGCAGCCAGAAGCAGCTGCACACACTGTGCCTGGCCCTGCAGACTGGCTGCGTGCAGGGGTGTGATGGAATCCACCATGACCTGGTTGACACAGGCGCCATTCTCAATCAACTGCTGCAGTTCCAGGGCCTCACCGCGATGGGCAGCCTCATGCACGGGAGTGCGCTCCACCCAGAAACCTGGAAAGGAAACAGACCTAATGCTGAGACAACGTCACTTCTATCCAGACCAAATAAATGCATGTACAAGTCCAAGGACCCTTGACTAAACCTAGACACTGCACATGGTCATGTAATTGGTCTTTGGCAGCATATAAGGGCCTTGTTCACCTCCTTGACCTATTTCCCACACTACCCCACAAACCCCATTCTCCAGTCACACTCACAGCTCATCATTAACCCTGTTTTATCATATTGAGTTTCTCTGCATGTATTCTTCTCTGCTTGAAGTGCCCCCCTTTGTCCCTACCCCAATTGTCCATCCTGCTATCTCCCATTTAGATGCCTACATATTCTACATGGACCCAGTTAAAATATGTGCTTCTCTGGAAAACAATTCTCCCACACTACTCACACATACACATTCATTTATGCTGTCCCCCTCATTGCCTAAGAAGTACCTTGAAAGTAGGGACCAGGTATTAGTGACTCAATTTTAGTGGATTCCTCAGGATTTTCTACACAAAATCACGTCATCTGTGAACAGGGATAGTTTTTCTTCTTTCTTTCTAATCTGAATGCTTTTATTTATTTTTCTTGCCTAGTTGCTCTGGCTTGAATTTCTAGCACAATGTTGAACAGAAGTGGTGAGAACAAACATCCGTGCCTGGTGCCTGGTCATTGAGTGAAAGCTTTGTCTTCTTCAGTTAAGGATGATGAGAGTGTGGGTTTTTGTAGACAAACTTTAGCAAGTTGCAGACATTCCCTTCTAGTTCTAGTTTGTTGAGTGTTTTTATCATGAGAGTGTGTTGGACTTTGTCAAATACTTTTTCCGCATCTATTGCAATAATTACACCAGCTTTTTTTCTTAATTCCATCAAAATTGTGTATTATGTTAATTGATTTTCAGATGTTAAACCAACTATGCATTCCTCAGATAAATCCCAGTTGCTCATGGTGTATAACCCTTTTAATATGGTGCTAGATTTGCTTTTCTAGTATTCTGTTGAGGATTTTTGTGTCTATATCATAAGTGTCATTTTTCTTATGATTGATGTATGTGTCTGGTTTTGGTATCAAGATAATACTGGTATGAGTCATGAAGTATTCTCTCCTCTTCTAATTTTTGAAAGAATTTATGAAGAATTTGTATTAAATCTTTCAATATTGGGTCAAATTTATCTGTGAAGACATGTGGGCCCAAGCTTTCCTATCTTAAGCTTTTTAGTTACTATTTCAATCTCTTCATTTGTTATAGGTCTATTTAGATTTTCTATTTTTTGAGTCAGTTTTGGTAGTCTGTAGGTTGTGCCTTTCATGAGCCTGTCTACTTCATCCATATTATCTAACTTGTTGGCATATAATTTTTTATGGATGGAAATTTGCTCCCCCTACCCCGAAATTCATATGTTGAAGCCCTAACCCCTAGTCCCTCAGCATGTGACTGAATTTAGAAAAAGGGCCTTCACAGAAGTGATTAAGTTAAAGTGAGATCATTAGGGTGGGTTCTAATCAATCTTACTGGAGTCTTTATAAGAAGATGAGATTAGGACACACAGAGAGACACTAGGGATGTGCATGAACAGAGGAAAGCCATGTGGTTACAAAGAGAAGGTGACTGTCTACAAGCCAAGGGAAGAGGCCTCAAGAGAAACCAAACCTGTCAGCACCTTGGGCTTGGACTTTCAGTCTCCAGAATGTGAGAAACAAGTGCCTTTTTTTTTAAAGCCATCTAGTCTGTGGTATTTTGCTGTGACAACCCAAACTGACTAACCCACCACTGTTCATACTATTCCCTTATAATCCTTTTATTTCTGTAAGGTCCACAGTAATGTTCCCTCTTCCATTCTTAATTCTGGTAATTTGAGTCTTCTCTCTTTCTTTTTTTCTTGGTCAGTTTAGTTAAAGGTTTGTCAATTTTGTTGATCTTTTCAGAGAAATAATTTTTGATTTTGTGGATTTTTAATATTGTTTTCTGGTCTCTATTTCATTAATATCCTCTGTAATCTTTATTTCTTTCCTCGTGCTTGCTTTAGGTGTTTTCCCATCTTCCAGTGTCTTAAGATAGAAAGTTAGGTCATTGATTTGAGATCTTTCTTTCTCTTTAATACAAGTATTTACCACTATAAATTTGCTCTAAGTACTACTTGAGCTGCATCTCATTAGTTTTGGTGTGTTGTGTTTTCATTTTTACTCATCTCAAACTATAATTATTTATTTTTGCATTCCAACCTCATAAAATACATATTCAACAAATATGTTAATAAATAAACAAAGGCATTCTCCTATCCCAAAATGAAGTAAAATTCTTCCTCTTTCATATGCAATGGCTTATCTCCTCATCACTGCCTACCCATCACCCACTTTCAACTCTAGAGAATGAGGTACACAGAACGCAGCATTCTAACTTCCCTTTAACCAGGAGTGCTCACACTTGAGCACCAGCGTTACCTGGAGGAACAAGCCCCACTACTAGAGTTTCTGAGTCAGTCAGTTGCAGGTGGGGCCTGAGAATCTGAATTTCTAAAAAGCACTCAGATGATGCCAATGCAGCTGTCTGGGGACCAAACTTCAAGAACCACTGCATTAGACAATACTTTTCTCTCTGAATAGAACCCCTTGTCTCCCCAGCTCTGCCTCTTTAACTCAGTCCCCACCCCTCCACCCAACTCTCCCTGCTCATCCTGGATAACCTACTTGCACCTTTCTTGACTGAAATCCAATGGCTATATTTTCCAGGAGGCTTTGCCCACTCTAATCCCCCATCCACCCTGGGTTAGCAGTCCCTCATTTGGGTCCCCTCAGTAAATGCCCTCTGTCTATAGCATTTTACCTAACCCCCCAATTGTACCTATCCATCTTGCCCACTAGCCAGAGAACCTGTGTGACCCCATGAAATGAGAACTTGATCATGGGGGTAGGGAAACAAAGGGAAAGCTAAAATGTGGAGGAAATTTTAATTCCCACAAAATATATAAGCCAAGCTAGTGGGACTTCATACTTACCATCTCAAGAAGGGGCCCAAGTACGTTTCCCAGTAGTACTAATTAACAGTCACCAGCAGGCCTGGCTTGGGAGGTAACAAAAAGTAGCTATTCTAAAGTTATTCTAGGGAGAGCAACATCCCAAGGGCAGAATGAGAAGTTACAACTCTAAAAGGGAGAGAGAAGGGTAAGACCCTGGGACTTGTAGCAGAAAGGGAAGTGCAGCTCAGGAAGGCTGGGCTCTGGGGAAGCCTGTGGCTGAGTGGCAGGCAACCTGGCATGGCTCCCACATGCATCCATCCAGCAGCTACCTAGAGAGATATGGCATCTTCCACTGTGGTGTACAAAGATGAGTAAGATGTGACAATAAGCAGTTCATGGTCATGGGCAAGAGGGACATGCAAATAATTCAAAACAACGTGATGACTGCGATACTGGAGGAATATTTCAAGTTATAGGAACTCAGAAGCAAGATCCCCCAAGCACCCATGGCCAGTCAAGAGAGCACCACAGAGACGACAGACTGCAGTGAGCCTGTGACAAGCATCACTAGTTGGCTCTGTATTCCCAGTACCTGGCACAGAATATAGCTCAACAAAGATGCTCATATTCACCCGCTTGTTGAATGAATTACCAAATGAATGAATGGAGAGAATCACTAAAAGAAATTATAAAGCCTGGACAGAAAAAACTTTAGAAGAAACTCTAATTTTCTTTCTTTATGACAAGTCTGTAGAGGAAATGCAACTTACTGGTAACCAGCAGCAGTGATGCAGGGCAGAGATCAGAAGCAGCAGATATGATAACAAAGCAGAGAAAAGAAACATGTGCACGTCAAAGGGCATGAATCAACAGATTGAAAGGTCACCTATGGAATGGGAGAAAATATTTTCAAATCATATATTTGTAGGGGTTAATATCCAGAATATATAAAGAACTCCTACAACTCAACAACATAAACAATGTAGTTTAAAAATTGGCAAAGAACTTACAGATATTTCTCCAAAGAAGATATACAAATGGCCAACAAGCACATAAAAAGATGTTCAACATCACTAATCATCAGAAAAGTGCAAATCACAATCACAATGAGATATTGCCTCACACCCATTAGGATGGCCACTATCATAAATAAATAAATAAATAAATAAATAAATAAATGTATGTATGTATGTTGGTGAGGATGTGGAGAAATTGGAGCCCTTGTGCACTGTTGAATGTAAGATGGCACAGCCACTATGGAAAAGAGTATTCTGGTTCCTCAAAAAATTAAAGATTTTACCGTATGAGCCAGGAATCTCAATCCTAGGTATATGCCCAAAGGAACTGAAATCAGGATATTGAAGAGATATCTGCACCTCTATGTTCACTGCCGAACTATGCACTATGGTCAACAAGTAGACGCAACCCAAGTGTCCATGGACAGATGAATGGATAAAGAAATGTGGTTTATCCATATAATAGAATATCATTCCGTCTTATAAAGGAGGGAAATTCTGTCACGTGCTTCATAAATGAACCTTGGGGACATTTTACTAAGTGAAACTTTAAAAGTCACAAAAAGACAAATACTTAGATGATTCCATATATAAGTCATGAACTTCGCACAGACAGAAAGTAGAATGGTGGCTGCCAGGGGGAGGAGAGAATGGGCAGTTTAACAGGTGCAGAGTTCAGTGTTGCAAGAAGAAAACGCTCTGGATACCATTTGCACAATGATGTGCATATAGTTAACGCTACTGCGCCATAGACTTAAAACTTAGCATCTTATCAATTTCTATGTGGTTTTTTTAAACTGCAATTAAAACTTAAAAAATTATTTTTTCATAAGTAACAAAAACATAGAGGAGTCCCTCGGGATGAGGAGGTTGTCACCTGCAGCCAGTACCAACCACAGGCTGTCATCAACAGAGGACAATTATAGTGGGGGGAAGGGGAAGTCGGGGGAGAATGTGACTTCAACAGCTTCTGGTGACTCCAGGAAGGGTTGAGAAGCAAGGGAGGGGAGAACTAGTCAAACACAAAGAATGTGGGGGATGCATGTGCCCCACAGAGCTGTGTGAATGAGCACTGGACCTCCATGGGAAGCTCAGCTTTCCCCCAGTGACACCTTAAAGCAAAAAGTGAAGAGCATGGGAAAAGACTACATATTAGTCAGCCCACTGCCAGGCCTGACCTCAGGCTTTGTTTCCACCCCTGTGCCTGAACCCCCAGTAGTGACATGATGCCCATTCCCCTGAGAGAGGGGCCAGCCAGGAAACCTGAGAACCTCCAGTTCTGTCAAGTCCCCTCTGGGATGAGCATTCCCCCAAATCCCAGCCCTGCCACTTAACCTGGCTTCTTAGCTTCCCTCTTCCCATCACCCACTCCCTCTCATCACATCCCTCTCCAGTCTTCCCATCCCTTTCCTGGAGCTAAATCATAATGCAGCTAAATCATAAGTGGGTCATGTGGGGCCTTCTCAGGATCCTTCAATTGTCCCTTTCTTCAGGACAAAATTCATGGTCCTTTAAAAACAAGGTCCACAGGCCCTCCAGGATGGAGTCCTGGCTTCTTTTCCCAGTCTTCCTTCCCCCTCACCCCCACCCTTCCCCCTCCCATCACGCCCCACCACACACACACACACACACACACACACACACAATTGTCTCCAATTATACTGAACTTCACATGGCTCCCATAGGGTCTAGTGGTCCAGAACCTGTGCCTTTGTGTTTGCTGTCCCTGCCTGAAATGCACTCCAGCTCCCCATCCCCCTCCCTCTGCCTGAGTAAATAATTTCCTCCTCACCCAGGAAGACCCAGTTGAATGCTCCTTCAGAAGCCTTTCAACATGCAGCCCAACCACCCACTCCCTTCTGTATGCCATCTCTGTACCAATTGCTGTGCACACCCTCACACCTGCACCTCATTTGCACTCTTCTCCCATCCATCCTCAAGCATCTTTAGGATAGGACAAGCCCACCCTCTGGTTCCAGCACAGAACCTGGCACATAGGTATGAGATGAATAAATACTTTCCAGAAGCAGGTTTGACTTGCCAGACATCTTCCCTCTGCAGTTGGGTCTGCCCTCCCCCGACCCTCCACATGCCAAAGCACAACCACCTTCCCTGCCCCTCACAGGCCTGCCCAGCTCCTGGCACTGAGCCAGGTGCCAGGGCATCAATTAAATAGGAGTCTGTTGTAACAAGAGCCCAGGCTGCAGTCCTGGAAGAGCATCTGGGCACTTGAGCTCTACGCTGATAGCTGCACCCCAGCTTGTTCCTGCCTCTTGCCTGTGCTTTGGTTTGAGGGCATGGTGACACCTGTGTCATTTTTCATGTCGACCAGCTGCTGGCAAGTCCAAGCTCATGAAGCACTAAGTAAGACTGTCTTCTTGAAAACTACAGAGTTTCGCCAGTGTCATCTACAAATCTACTGCCAGACGACAGTCAGAATTACCCAAAGAGGAATGGCAGATGCTTGAGAACACTTTTGCTACCTTTCTGCCCCATAGTATTCTACCCCCTAATTAACTCAGCCTATGTACCTGATGTGCACCTTTCTGGTTCCTAGCTCTGACATCGTCATTGCCTTACCTGTGGCCCCTGACATCTCACATCTGAGGGTCTCAGGTCCAAGCCCATCCTTTGGGAATTAAGAAGCACCAGCTGAGTACTTCAAGTGGTTCTGCATCAGCCTGCCTTGAGGGAGACCATATGTGGTGACCAAGAAGCCTCAGAAATCACCCAACACCTGTCTCTGCCACTTAGGAGCTCTGTGACCTTGTGCTAGTTACCCTCTCAAAGCCTCAGTTTTCTCACTTATAAAATGAAGATACTTTTGTCTACACCACAGGGTGGCTGTGAAAATTGAATGGATGCTGTTTTGCACAGGGCCCAGCCCACTGTAAGCACTCAGTAAACGGCAGGCATTGTGCCTGAGATAGGATCATTACCATCATTATGACTACTTCTGCTAGTCCTGTTGGGATCTTGGGTCCCAGCTCTGTCATCTGTCCTTGTTCCACAATAAGCCCCATCCTGGACCTCAATTTCAGTACATGGATCCTGTGTGAGTCCCCTGTACTGAGTCCCTGTGTGGTTTACCTGCACATCTTCTGGCCCCTCTGACACAGCAGCCTGTATTCTACCAGGTCCTACCAGCTTGCCAGAGCCAGCTGCTAAGTAAGTATCCAGGAGTTCTGCCAACCAGAAACCATGGGGGGGCTCAAAGTCAGCCAACATATGAGTATTTACACCAGGAAAAGCAGCAAATCAGAATCTTGTTTGTGTTCCTTCTTTCTTTCCCCATTTTTTGTCCAGGGAGCCCCTTTACCAGCATCCCACTTAGTCACCCAGACACTAGAACACTGCTCTGTGGGCCCAAACAATAGCTCTTCAGCCAAGGGTCCACCAGGCCTCCTAGAGAACCTGTGTCTATGATACGCATGGCCTGACAGGTCCCCTGTCCATGTAGAGCTGAGGTCTCATCAGCCCTACCAAACTCTCCAATGACCAAAGCCCAAGCCACTCCGTCTGTGCTAGCCCTGTCTGTGGCCCTGGCCCTGCTGCAGACCTCTCCTCCCCGAGCTGGGTGGGCCTCTCCACAGGCAGCAGCCCTACTCTAACAGACTATTTTCCAAATGCCACAAAGAACACCTTCACTACAAAGCTAATCCAACACATTGGCTTTGAGTTGGGGTCAATTTCCACCATGCACTTTTGTATGTTGCTTGAGCCAAGAACTTAGTTCCAAGTACGTCATTAAGGGCAGCCTGAGGTCCTTGCTGCAGAAAGGTCCTTTTCTGCCACAGCTGCAGATTGAAAATAATCTGCCAGCTCTGGCATAAGCCCTTCTACCAAATACCCCAGTAAACATTCTTGAAATGGTGGCAGAGCGAGATAGAAGGGAGGGCAGGCCATTCCTGTGGGGGAGCCAAGTGTGGGGGACATAGCGGCCAAGAACGAGCACTGAAGTTACGGAACATGGTTTTCTGAGGTCTGCTCCCTGGGCTACCTTCAGCTCTCAGGGGAAAGTCAGAGGTCCTGAGTGACTCATTCCCCCACCATTCCCAAAGGACAAGGATGTTTGTGTAAAATCTACCAATGAATAATTTAAGATGGAACTGAAAGGACCTTAGAAATCCTTTACAATCAACACTACCAGAAAAGCACAGCAAAATATACCCATCCCTCTAATAGTAAAGGAACAAAAAAAGAAAAGGGTCATAAACCCATAAGGGCAAAGAGACCAGCATCTACGGATGACACTACCTACCCTGCAGGATGCTCTGAGAACTGGCGCCATAATGTGAAGAGCCTGGCACAAAGTGGGTGCTTAATTAATAGTGATTATCACACCCACCAATTTTGAATAGCACAGTCTGAATTATAGTTTTAGTGTACTGGAAATTACCTTGGTTCTCAAGGGAAAACGGAAATCTTTATTTTTATATGTAGAAACCCTTACTTAGGAATTGGGGTCAAGTGTTCTGTTGCTTTTTTAAAAAGATTCATTTATTTACTTATTTATTTATAGGGGAATGGAAAGAGAAAGTGGGGGAGAGAAACATCAGTGTGCAAGGGCAACATTGATCAGTTGCCCCCTACTGAGGACCTGGCCCACAATCCGGATGTGTTCCCTGACCAGGAATCGAACCACAACCTTTCTGTTTGCCGGACGATGCCCAGCCCACTAAGCCACACCAGTCAGGGCATTCTGTTGCCTTTTAAGAGATTTCTCAGCAAGTTCGTTTTCAATGTTTTCATTATGAATACCCAAAATATTGTTTGTCAGTAAACAGGCGGTCGAGTGGCCTACAGTGTGGTTTAAGATGAGTAAAAATTAAATAGAAAAAGTTACCTTCCCAAGGAGACAAAACAGTCAGGACTTGGTAAAGGAGGTAAGAAGAAAGTGAAAGAGAATAACTGAAAGCAAAAGAGAAAGAGAAAGGAAGTGAAAACAGATTACTAAGAAGAGAAAGACAGCCAGGAAAGAGGTCTTAGTAGGAAGAAGCAGACTGAGAGACAGACTGGGGATGAATTAGTAATCGTGAATGGAGAAAACTAAACAAACAGAACAGAACAGTCGTTAACCTCTAAAAAAAGCAACAAGTTACACAAAGAGAGAAATGTAATCCTACTATAGCAAGGAGTGCAGCTGGGGACAATATTCACAGTCATAATAATGTGAATGCCAGATACTGATTTAAAGAAAATGTAATTATATTAGAGGATCCTGGAGGGAAGTGCATGGAAGTAGAGGAGCACGGAGAAGGCAAGGGCTTCATCTCCCACAACAGGATGTCTGCCAGGAAAGTAAAGTTTGAAAGTCAGGAAATTGCATTTTCAGCATGTTAGACAAATGGAGGTAAACCAGATGAACAGCTGGAGGAGTTGAAGTATGTAGTTGCTTCTAGGTAGTGGAAATCGACGAGGATTGAGGGGGAATTGGAAGAAGACAGAAATGTTTCATGGTAAATCTTGTGGTTCCATTTCATTTCTTAAACTATGTATAGTATTACATCTATAAAATACATGTTAAATACTAACATGAAATCCTTCATAATCTCTCATTTAACCCATTTTAGAAAACAAATACAGCAAAAGGCTTGCCTAAGATCACACAGCATAGGAATCTCTGCTTCTCAAACTACACCAGGCTCATGCGTATGTTTGTGTGTGTGTGTTCCATTGTCTAGGAACTGGCCCATCTGGACATGGGACATATTTCCTGTCCCAACTGGGATTCTTGGCTCTGGCTCCCAGTAAACATGTTAAATATACTCCAGCCCAAATAGTACATACTGATTTCTTGCTTTGCCTTTCCAATCCACCAAAGTCAAATTCTCAAAGCTCGACCACTCAGAAACAACTAATGAATTTCACTGTTTTTTGTTTCACATACATACAATAAGCACAGGTAACTTCAGGTTTGCATCCTTGAACAATTGCTTCCTGTTCTCTTTTCCAGTGGGTTCTGAGTGATCATTCCTATGACTGCACATATGATACTCATTGACCCCTGAACCCTGACCCCTGACAGGCCACCATTTCTAGAATTGCAGGGGCTTCTATACATGGAATATAACACAAGCTTTAGAGCCCCCTTTTCCTTTAATTCTATCGTCTGGAACCATGCAATGAAATTCACCTCACACAGTGGGAAACTCCTTATAAAAAGTCCCTTTTGGCATTTGACTTGCTGTAAGTACCTTTGAAAGAGGCCCAAAACTAACCAACGCACACAAAATTGTGTTGTCTTACAGCAGGATGCATGTGTCTGTGCTCGTGTTAAAAATACACTGCTTCAATTGCAACCATGATGGGACAGGTGAGCTCACTCCAATCTACTTTCGGAACATCTGCTAGCCTCAGCAGGTGGAAGAGGTCATTTTAAATGGCAGGCACGTTAAAGTGCTTGCTCCCCAGCTCTGAGATCTGAGCAGAGGCTTAGAAGTGTTTTCTCAACTTTTGCCTACTAGTAGCCTAATCTCCATCCATACACTGGCCATGAAGGGCGATTCAGAGAATTTAAATTATCTTATCACTTCTATAAACTCTGCGCCTTAAAATATTGGTAGCGATTTGTGCATCTCCAAAGACCTACTTTTCAACCGTTACTTCAATACACTGTGTCAGACCACAATTTGATGCTGTTTAAATCTTTAGGAAGGTAGAAACCGGAGAAGGAAAACATTTCTCCTCCCTTCTTCTTACCTGATGCTATCAGATTACACTGATTAAAATTGTGGTTGACATCAGCGCTTACCTTTGTTTCTATTTCATCAATACAAGTTGCAAAGTGAAGTTTTTAAAACCCAAATATGTATAGTATTTCCAAAGGTGAATCCCAGGAAGGCCTGGGGCCTGCTAGCAGCCTGAGGAATAAACCAGTCCAAAAGGCAAGGAGGAGAAGGCCGTGGAATTTCTCAGCCAGAATTTCACACAACTTCACCAGCTTATCGAGAGTTGTAAATTTACTGAACATACAAATAATTATAAAGAAAAAAGTTATTTTATCCTGCCTGTTTATTTAGATAGACACTGCCCTTTTATAGTCTAAATTCATCACTTTGCCCTTTCATGCCCCAAATTCCTTATAAGCATTAGTACCGATGGGGCAACATGAGAGTCCACTCCTAGAATTTGGAATAAGATTATCCTCTTCATAAGTAAGACTTAGTAAGAAAAACAGAAATTGCGAGCCATTTGCAGAAGCAATTCAGCCCAAGAAATGGGCTGCAAACAAGACCTAGCTAGAAAGGTTTAGAGAGAAAACCCAAGAAGGTGACTGATTGTCTCCCAGGAACAACAATGTAATTTTTCCACAGCAAGCTTCTACGGAGCAGTGAACTAGGTGATAAACTCACTTTCCTGCTGGGCACCCAGAGTCTCTATGAGAGATGACTCTAATTAATGAAGAAGCTTAAATTTCTCATCATGTTGTGACATTCAGCCCAATTTCATTTTACCTATTCCATTCTGAACCAAAAATTTACCTCTTTTTGTGCTGATATGTTTGGGTTTGCTTCACCTTCATTCAGTTGTCCTCCCTGCTTTCATAAAACTCTTCCAGATTTGCTCAAATTTTTCAAGTTGCAATAGGCCAAGACTTCCTCTACTTCAGTGGTTCTCAACTTTGGTTGCAAGTTAGAATCACCTGGGGCACTTTCAAAATGCATGGTAGCCAGGCTCTACCACAAAGCAATTAAATCAGAATCTATGGGGGTGGGACCCAGGCATCAGCATTCTTTAAAGATCCTCAGGTCATTCCAGTGTGCAGCCAAGATTGCAAATCACTGTTTAGTTATTTCTCTACTGTAGGAAAGCACTGCCTTTACCTTCCACTGGGTCCTGGAACCAGTTTCCCCGAGCAGCTAGCTATCCTTTCTCCTTTCCTCCGGGAGGATCTTTGTGGTCTAGCCCACAACACATGCTTTTATCTACTATTCCTTAATCCCCAACTATGAGACTCCCATCCCTTCCCCATTCTCCAAGGCAGGAAAGTTATACCAAACAGTTAAAACTCATTTGTACTGCTACAGATGGCAGGCACTACCAGCCACAGTGACTGCCTCAGAATCCCAGTGGGTGTTAAAACCATCCCAACGGTTTCCTTCAGACGTTTCTGTTAGCAGTATAACACAGTGCCCAGAGAGTTCTCCATTAAAAGACATTTCTAGAGAGTTCTAGAATGCAGCTCTCTGTAAGGCATAAACAAAAACATGATTTGAAAAGATTTAGAGGAAGTTGACTTCTCAGCCAAGGCACTGATTATCTAGATTTCTCAAGGTGCTTTCAGTACAATGGTATTTTTTTAAAAATCAAATTCTGCAGACACAACAGAAGGATGAACTTGTATATAGGTTCCCAGGCACAGGCGTGCTCCTGACTGTGGACCCCTGAGGCAAATACATTTCTCACAGCAGGAAAGGCCATATGCTACAATGGGGAAATGGCAAGTAAAGCACCCCCAGGTCTCCTGAGAAACCCACAACAGGCCTATTTGTCCATGCAGTCGCAAGACCAGGCCAGCTCTTCAGGTAACCTTACCAATTGATTAGTACCTATTTGGAGTACTAATTGTACCTATTAGTACTCCAATGGACCTATTTGATGGGACCAGTGTGAACATTTTAATGTAATACAAGCAACAACCAAAAAAACTAAACACTCCACCTGGGTTTAAACCTCAGCTTTCTTCTTTCCAGCTGTGTGAACTCAGTTTTGCCTTAAATTATCGACGATAACTGTCTAGCAGCTCTCCCAGGGCTTGTGGCTGGTGCCTGGTATATAAACTAGGAACTCAGTGGCTCTTACTGCTGTCCCAAGAGCTGCCTCTGCTTTTTCTCTCTCCATCTCATCTCCTGAACGCTGTAGACAGCAATGAATTGTGTTTAGACTTCTTGACTAAGGATAACTGAAGAACTAAGCAGCTTTGCCTTGCTTAGAACACAAACTCCCTAAGGCTCCCTTTTATTTTCTGCCAGCCTCTTCAAACTCAGAACCTCCTGAGGACAGACGCTGAGTATGGGGATCACTTTTTCAACTTTGCAAATAGACACTTACCTTGGGTCAATAACACTCAGATTCACTTTAGGATGTGACTTGCCCTACAATCTTTGTACTTATTTACAAGGCCATAATGTAAGGCAGCAATCTTCACCTCTGTGAGGTGTTATTTTAGAAACCGGAAGCTTACATCCTTTGGTTGGAGTTCACCACTAGAATTTGAGATCGAAATGTCAAAACAGCCCTACAATGGGCCTATACTTCTGCTGGGATAGCAGTGTTATTTGGGATTCAATAAATTCAGCTTATTCATTAGTGTTGAAATAGAAGTATCAGCAGGACATATCTTGAAGAAATATATATTAGAACACTCAAAAATAGTCACAAACTGCAGAAACTGTTTGTCCATTAGTTTAGAATGTGCTTTTCTAAAGTCTCATTCCTTAAACTCTGCCCCCAAAAAACAAAACAAAAAAAACCTCAGAAGTTATGCTGTGCTACTGAATGCTCTACATGAATAAAAATGTGTTTAAAGTGACTTCCATGATTAGCTGTTTGTTGCTTATTTAATTGATCCAACAAATGTAGATCACATTGGCAGGGTCAAAGTCTTGTGTCTGCCTGGGGCAGAATGTCAAGTAAAAACGGATGTTTATTAAATGCTTTTGATGGAGTTGAAGGTAGTTCTTTTGCAAAATCAAAACACCTTTGCCTCGCTATGACTGCAGTTCCTCTTAAGCTAAATTTACCTTCAGGACTTCTCACTTTTACTCCCACTTGTTTTTACCAGTGTAGAAATACTTCAGATTTTGTTTTCTTTCCAGGCTTTCGAAGTGCTTTCACTGCTCATTTTATTTGCCATTGACTTAAAGTTTGCTCCTGGAAAGAATGTCCCTTTGCCCTCAAACCCATTTCATTCTTGGGTAGCCCGGATGGTAAAGAAGCATCAGTGAAGAACCAAGATTTCATTTTTTACACAGTTTGACAATGTCACAAGGGCACATCCTCCTTCTGGGGCTGATTCCTTCTGTCACACCTGCGTGAGGGGGGTGGGGAGCAGTGCTTATTACACTGCGGCACTGCCTTCTCACAGGGCACCCAGAAGATGTTCCAGCTCCCACCCTGGGCTGGTACCCCGACTGCGTTATAAATGGTCCCTCATGTGCATTACCTAGCTTCTCCTTCAACTTGACCATGACTACCCACCCCACTCCACCCTCATCCGCATCGTCCTCAAGGCTGCCAGAGCTCTGGTGGTGGGTCTGCCGTTCGGAAGTCCCACTACTGTCGCGTCATTATCGTGACCAATACTGTAACGCGCTGGTGGGGGACGGGGGTGGGGCACAGAAACCCCGTGTCTGAAAGCAGGGAATCACCGAAATGTCCTCCTTTAAGGACAAGGCCCCCCAGCCAGGGCCCACCAAATCGCCCCTGACGACACAGGCAGAGGGCGCATCACCGATCACAAAGCCAATGTCATCAGATGCACCTCCTCAGTCTCCCAAAGCCCGCTCCGGCTGTCCTCGCCCTTTTGCCAGACCCCGAGCTCCGTAATCCCTGTAACGCGGCCCCGCGCCCGCACGGCGCGGCGACCCGCACGTACCCACGTCGCCCAGGAAGCAGGCGTCAGCGACCCGGGGCTCCATGCCGCTTGCTGCCAGGCGCCCCCAGCTGCGTATCCCGGCGACTCTCGACGCTGGGGACAAGGGCCTCTGGCCGAGATGGCCGCGAGCGCCGGGAGTTGTAGTTCCCCCGGCGGTGGTGGCGCACCTCCCGGGACTCCGGGCCAGCGCCGCGTGGTGGTCACCTGCGTCCAACTCCGCTGTCGCTGCCGCTGCCGCCAGCTTTGCTGGGCAAAACAGTCCGTGTGCAAACTATGTCCAGGTGCAAAACATGCCCGTGTATCCATGTGCAGAGCGTGTCCATGTGTCCAAGTGCAAAGCATGTGCTGTGTGCAAAACATGTGTCAACGTGTCCATGTGCAAAACGTGTCCAGCTGCTAAACCTTACTACCATCCTTTGCAGTGATCGCACTCAGCAAAGCTCCAGAGTCCCTCCATGTTTTAATTTAATTATGAACTTCCTACTGGAGCTGACATACTAACTGTTTCTTTCATCTTTTAAGAGGAAGACCTAAATTCCAAATCGTTCACATGCATTAGAAACACACACGCACACACGCCTTTCCAAGTCTCGTGAGGGAAATGAATAACCTGTTTCCGAGTGACTCCAAGTTGACAATTGGGTAAGGCTGCTTTTGTTTTTTTCTTCTTTAACCCACCCTGACCTGACCTAAGCCTAAATGTAGAAGTTAGTTTGGGCTGGAAAGTAAAAATATCAGGAACTGTCCGATCTGGAAACAACATAAGGACAAGCAGAGAGTAGAACGTTTGACGGGTCACGGGGGCAGAGGCTTCCGCAGAGCACTTGCACGTCCAGTCCAGAAAACAGGCACCGTATTTAGCAGGGTTTGAGCTCTGTCAGAACCCATAGCTGCTGGGAACTAAGAACCCCATCAGTAGTATGTATTTGTACTGTTGCCACTTTGTCTACCAAAATTAGGCTCTTGAATTTTCTTTGCAAGTTTCTTTACTAAATGTGGTACATTTTTGAATTAATACATTTGGAATGTTACATTTCCCCCATGACAATGCCATGTGCTTGTACATTTGTCTTTTCTTTAATATTTCTTTCCTGACAGAGTATCTAGATCTGATTATAGATCATATGTTTGTATGCATGTGTGTACGCACATATATGTATATGTGCACACGTGTGTGTGTACACACATGTTTATAAACAATACAACCCTGACCAGTGTGGCTCGGTTTGTTGAGTGTCATCCTGCCTGTTCGATTCCTGGTCAGGACACATGCCCGGTTTGTGGGTTCGGTCCCCAGCCAGGATGAGGCACACATCAATATTTCTCTCCTGCATCAATGTTTCTGTCCCTCTCTTATCCTTCCCTTCTCCTCTCTTTAAAATAAATAAATAAATAAAATCTGTTTTAAAAATTTATTTAAAAAACAATACATCTTTATTTATATTTCTATACTTAAGTCTATATATGTACTCATGCAAGTATGCGCTAAAATATTACAGAGCAAATATTTATTAGTTTATTATGTTGTAATTTTTCTTCATTCTGTTGCTCAGTTCAATAGTTAATTGCAGATAAGCTTGTTAAAGTTTTTATGTATTCAGGAATATATTATCAAAGTGTTTCCCCTTTGTTTAATATTCAGAATGTATTTCCCCACCAAGAGTCAGAATATGTATATTATTCTGTTTTGTTGTTATTAAGCCTTTTATCCATGTGGAGTTTGTTGCAATGTATAGGATCTAAGTTAATTTTTTATCTAAACTAGTAGTTTATTTGTCTAATTTTGTGTTAATCTGCTTTTATTGCATATTAGTTTCTTTTTTCTTTTTAATTAAGATATAATTGACAGATAACATATTAGTTTCAGGTATACAACATAGTGACTCTATATTTGTACATATATTTGTATATATTTGTGACTCTATTTGTAAAATGGTCACCAGTCTAAGTCCAGTTAACATTCTTCACCCACATATAATTACAAATTTTTTTCTTATGATGAGAACTTTTAAGATCTACTTTCTTAGCAACTTTCAAGTATTCAACACAGTATTGTTAGTCATCATGCTGTACATCCCCACAACTTATTTTATGACTGGAAGCTTTTACCTTTTGGCCACCTTCATCCACATTGCGCCTCCCACCTCTGACTATCATCATTTGGTTCTCTGAATCTATGAGTTCATTTTTGTGTTTTGTCTTGTTTTGTTTTAGATTCCACATATAAGTGAGACCATACAGTATTTGTCCTTATCTGCTTATTTCACTTAGTATAATGCCCTCAAGATCTGTCCAAGTTGTCACAAATTGTAAGATTTTCTTCGTTTTATGTATGAATAATATTGCAGTGTGGAGTTTGTGTGTGTGCATGTCTGTGTGTGTGTGTGTATCACATTTTGTTCATCCATCATCCATTGGCGGACACTTAGGTTGTTTCCATGACTTGACTGTTATAGATAATGCTGCAACGAACATGGAGATGCATTTATCTTAACAAGTTTAAGTGTTTTCATTTACTTTGGATAAATACCAAGAAGTGGAATTGCTGGGTCATATGGTAGTTTTATTTTAAATTTTTTGAGGAACGTTAACACTGTTTTCCATAGTGGCTGCACCAATTTACATTCTCACCAACAGTGTACAAGGGGTCCTTTTTCTTCAGTGTCGTATCGTTGCTTTGCAGCAAGTTTTTAAGTTTAGAAGTATGAGTCCCTCTACTTTAAAGTTCTTTTTTGGAATTGTTTATTGGATATTCTGGGTCCCTTGCAATTTCATATGAATTATAGAACTAGCTTTTCAATTTCTACAAAGTTATCTGGGAATATGATAGACATTGTATATAATCTGTAGATCAGTTTGGTGAGTATTGCCATTTTAACAGCGTTAAATCTTCTGATCTAAGAAGATGAGATGTTTTTCCAGTTATTTACATTTCTTTAATTTCTTTCAACAATGTTTTGTAGTTTTGAGAGGATACATTTTGTTATATTTACTCCTAAGTATTCTGTTCTTCTGGCTATCATAAGTGGAATTGTTTCCTTAGTTTTATCTTCAGATTGTTCATGCAAGTGCGTACAAATACAGTTGATTTCTGTATATTTATCTTGTATGCTGCAAGCCTGCTGAACTCATTTATTACATCTAGTAGTTTTTTACTGAATTCCTTAGGATTTTCTATATACCAGATCATGTCATCTGAAAATAGAGATAGTGTTACTTCTTCCTCTTTTTTTTTTTTGCTGAGAAAAAGGATGCTTTATTACTGAGACTTGACCATAAATTATAATTATTATCATTTATGAAAGTTACATAAATGCAGGCTGATCATCTTTAAAGTCTCAAAAAGCCAAATATAAAGCACAGAAAATAAATTTGATTGACAAATGTGCTGACATAATTCTTTTACATATCATGTGAAATCCTAGGAAGAATCATTGCAATAATTATTCAAAGTAATGTTGAAGGTAACAAAAGAGATGTTTGGTGTTAAATGTAAATTTAAATGTATAGTGTCTACAATTTCTAACAGAAAAAAAAAATGTTAGTCTGCAAATACTCTGCATTCTTCAATGAAATAAGAAAGCAGATCAAGGATGAACCAGGCTGCCTTTTAAAGATAATTTTTCAGGGTAGCTAAAATGAGTAATGACAAAGCTCTACACATATAATTAAACTGTTTGTTGTACTGGAATCAGTAGAAGAGACCCTTGAACAATGCAGGAGTTAGGGGCACGGAACCCTTGAGCAGTCGAAGATCCACATATGCCCTGCTGGGGTGCTTAGTTAGTTGGAGCCTCCTCCCCTACACCTAAAGGTTTAGGGTTCCATCCCCGGTCAGGGGTCAGGCTCTCTCTCCCTTCCTCTTACTCTAAAATCAGTAAGTTTATCCTCTTATGAGAATTTAAAAAGAAAAAAAATACATATAACTTCAGTTGACTCTCTGCATTCCCGGATTCCCAAACTTGGATAGAAGATACCATTTGGGCCCACGGTTTGTTGAATCCATGGTTGTACAACTCAAAAATATAAAGGGCCAACTGTGTATTTATTGGAGGAAAGTGCTGCATTTAAGTGGATCTGGCCAGTTCAAACCCATGTTGTTCAAGGATTAGCTGTATTTTTATTGGCAAAGTTTGCAAACCAAAATGTTACAAATAATAATACATCAGTATTGGTGGGAATGAATACCAAATATTATTTCACAACTGCCACTATGTGTTTCTTCTCTGGCATGATTGGCACAGATCTAAGCTTGCTATGTTTCAGACATTCACTTCCTTTAGTCGACGAGCTTCTTTCATAATGCACTGTTCTCAAAGCTAGCTGTAGATAGATTTTGGTAGGTGTTGGTGAAGAGAGATACATTTTATATGAAAATGATGTTGACATTTCTTCTTCAACTTGTGGTTATAATCTTTGGCTGACTTTTCTCATGATGTAAGCATACCCAATGTTTCAGAAGCATTAGCTTTCCGTAGATGAATTTTCATTTAATCAGATCCACACACAATGTATTGTACTTGCTATCAGAAGTCCATTTTACACAGATAACGATGTTGCGATCTCTTTGTGTGATATACTTCCCTGCTTCTACTTTTGTCCACAGGAAAGATTTGAATAGATTTATCAAAACTAGTGGACCAAACTCTTTCCCAGAGAGAGAGAGTAACCCCACCAAGCACCACAGATACATCATCCATTTGCACCATTACAGGAGTGTCTAGTGCACCCACATCAAAAGTATATAAGTTGTAATCTTTGTTTGCTACAATAAAAATGAAAGCTTTCATAGGGTTTCAACAAATTGTATTTGTTCTCATATCTAAGATTTCCTTTTCAGAGGAGTAGCTCACTTCATATCATGTAGTATTTACTATATTCCTGTCAGAAGCACAACTTCCCAAGAGAAATGTCTCAATTGGGTTAAATTTAACACAACTTATACTGTCAAATCCCCAGGCCATTAAACATATAGAACTGATTCTTTGTTCATCCCAAATGTCTCCTTGCTGTCCACGTGTAGCAAAACTAACTTCTTTCCAGTGTGATCAATTCCTGTATGCACCATCTTTCCTAATATTCAATACAATGGTACCTCCTCTTCTCCAAAGCCTGGTCCATCCATTTTCCACTACTTCACAGGTTCGTCATCACCAACAGTAAAAAAAGGACTCCCGCAGAAATAAGCACATTTTCCTCATACAAAACCTTTATGTGTTTGTATTGTACAGATATAGTTTCATTTGATCAAGTTCCAGATTCTAACCTTTCCATCACATGCCCCCGAAAGGACATTTGTCAGGCTCTTTGGATGCTTTGTCCAAGCAATTGATTCCATCTTGGTGACCACCCAGAGAGGCAAGAAATGATTTCGAAAATACCTGTGCCAGTTTGGTAGCAATAGCCACATGGCCATGTGACTTTTGTTTTGTGTTCTATTGATATGATTTATTACATTAATTGATTTTTTGATGCTAAATTCACCTGGTATTTCTGGGATAAAACCCACTTGTTCATGGTGTATAATTCTTTTTACATGTTGCTGGATTTAGTTTGCTAGTATTTTGTTGAGAATTTTTGTGTTAATATTCATAAGAGATATAGGTCTGTGGTTTTCCTCTCTTGTCATAATTTTGTCTTTTTTTTTTTGTATCAGGATAACACTGCCCTTATAAATGAGTTGGGAAATGTTTGCCCCTCTTTTATTTTTTAGAAAAGTTTGTGAATAATTCATAATTATTCTTCTTTGAATGTTTGCTAGGATTCAACAGGGAAGCCTTCTGTCCAGGCTTTTCTTTGTTGGTGTTTTTTAAATTGCTAATTCAATCTCTTCACTTGTTAGAGTTCCATTCAGGTTGTTTATTTCTTCTTGAGTCAGTTTTCAGTAGCTTTTTGGTACTTCTTGGTATACACCCAATTTATCTAATTTGTTGGCACACAGTTATTTATTACTCCCTTATAACCCTTTTTATTTCTGTAAGGTTCATATTGATGTTCCCTTTTTCATATCTGATTCTAGTTATTTTAGTCTTCCCTTTTTTGTGTGTGCCAATCTAACTAAAGTTTTGTCAATATTTTCATATTTTCAAAGAACCAAATTTGAACTCATTGATTTTTCTCTATTTTTATTCTATACTCTATTCCCTTAATTTCTTTGCTAATATTTATTATTTCTGTGTTACTGCTTGTTTTAGGTTTAGTCTGCCCAACTTTTATCAATTTCTTGGGGTGATGGTTAGATTATTGATTTGAGTTTTTCCTTCTAAAAAAGCCTCTAAAAACTTTCTAAAGTTTTTCTTTCTAAAAGTTTTTATCTTCATCCAAGGATATGTTCATTGATTCCAGAGAGAGAGGAAGGGAGAGAGAGAGAGAAACATTGATGTGAGATAGAAACATCAATTCATTGCCTTCCATATACACCCCAACCAGGGATCAAAACGACAACCTAGGCAAGTGCCCAGACTGGAAACTGAACCCACAGCCTTTTGGTATATGGGACAATGCTCCAACCAACTGAGCCAATCAGCCAGGGCAAGTTTTTCTTTTTTCTTAACATAGACATTTACAGGTACAAATTTCCCTTTAAACATTTCTGTAGCTATGTCCCATAGGTTTTGGTATTTAGTATCTTAATTTTCACTCAAGGAAAAGTATGTTTTTTAATTCCTTTTGATTTATTTTTAATCCATTAGATACATAGGACTGTGTTCATTTACATGTATTTGTAAGTTTGTTAATTTTTTCTAGCTATTGATTGCTAATTGTATTCCCTTGTACTCAGAGAAACACACTGAATTTATTAAGGTTTGCTTAATGACCTTGTATATAGTAGTCTACTCCATAGAATGTTTCATGTACACTTGAGAAGAATGTATATTCTGTTGTTGAGTGGAGTGTTCTATAGAGGTTTGTTAGGTTTGGTTATGATCTCCTATTTAGTTATTTTATCCCTCATTTAAAATGAAGTATTAAAATCTCCATCAACTATTGTTTATTTATTTCTCCCTTTATTTCTGCAGTTTTTGCTTCATGTGTTTTGGACTTCTGTTTTTCTGTTTATAATTGTTATAAATTCCTATGAATTGGCCCTTTTATCATTATAAAATTTCCCTCTTTATCTCTAATATCTTTTTTGTTTTAGAGTCTATTTTGTCTTATATTAGTACAGCTATTTTTACTTTCTTATGAATCGTATCCACATAATATATCTCTTTTCACCTATTTACTTTCAATATATTTATATCTTTGAATACAAAGTATCTCCTGCAGGCCCATTGGGGGTAGTGCCCACAAGCATGTGGGGGAGGGGACACTGGCACTTCTTCCCCTTCCCAGGGTATCGTGAGCTGAGCTTGAAGAGGAGATAGGATTTGCTCCCACACTGCAATGTAGCAACAAATCTCAGAAACCATCTTGTTCCTGGACAAAAGCTTTCCCAGGACATGCAGTCTGAAAGTGCTGGCTCAGTGGGGCACTCTGGTCCCTGGGATACTGAACTCAGCAGAACAGGGCTGGCCAAGTGATTCAAGAGGTGGAGGAAGGGTGCCAGCTGTGCACTTGAGGTGGGGGAGACAGGCTCCCTTTCTAAAGCCACACAGTTTAGTTACTGAGTCTCTGCCAAAATCCTCCCTAGAAAACAAGGGCCCCTAAAGTCACTGCTGAGGGCAGCCAGCAGACCCCTCTGTAGGAACTAAGTACAGCAGCATGACCTCACCAGCAGTGAGAGACAGAGCAGTGTACTTCCCACGGTGGCACTGTAACAATAGAAATGCTCATCCTTGGGAAGGTGGTGTCTGGGTATTCCAGGCAAATTGAACCACCACTGATTTTCATCACCAGATGCTTTGCAGGCTCCTCTTCCTGCCTTTGTTGCTCTGGTTTGGGGATCCCTGCATGGGGTCAAAACCCCATGCTCCTAGGGAGGGAGGAAGTGTTGCAGCTGAAATATCCCTCCCACTTCTGAGTTGCCACTGAACCTGGGTGCAGGGAACAGCCCTTTCCATGCCTCCGCCTTTCTTACCAGTCTCTGTGTGGCTTCTTCTGTAAATCCTTGGTGATTATATTTCAGTTCAACTACCCCTCAGTTGTTATTCAGATTGATTGCTGTAATTTACCTGTAAATCTTGTTTGGGGCCAGGAATGGGTGAATGTAGCTTCCACCTACTTTGCAGCCATCTTGAAATCTGGATCTTTTTAATAATTTATGTTTATTGATATTTTCCATCTGATCTGACATTGTCATCATAACTTCCTTTACTTCTTTAGACTTTCCTTTAGTTTGTTGAACACATTTATAAAGGTTACTTTGAAGTCGTTCTCTGGTAAATCCAACATTAAGCACTGTCATAGGAGTTTCTTTATTTTCTTTATTTTTAAATAAATATTTTATTGTTGTTCTATTACAGTTGTCCCAATTTTTGCCTTTTGCTCTCCTTCACCCCCCACCACAGACAATCCCCACCCTGTTGTCCATGTCTATGGATCATTCATACGTGTTCTTTGACTAGTCCCTTCCCCTTTTTTCTACTCTTGTCCCCTACCCCTCCCTTCTGGTCACTGTCAATCTGTTCCTTGTTTCCATGCCTCTGTGATGCAGACCCTGGCCAGCATGGTGCAATGTGTTGTGGCTGCGATGGACAAATTCACACGGACTACAGAAATCCTGTGGACAAAAAGGGACAGCATGGCCGCTCTCTAAGTGAGAGAGAGGGTGGGAGGGCCTCAACCCCTGCCTGGACAGGTTTTTATTGCTTTTCTGGGTACATTACATTGAGGGTGGTCCTCATTTACTATGCACAGGTTCCCTGTAGGTGATTACCTTTTACAGATAACAAAGGAAAGAATGTTGCTAATTGCTTCAAAGATAAGGATGTTACAGATCAAGGGGAAAAGTGGTTGAACTGGTTACACTCCCTACTTGGGAGGGTTAGCACAGATTTTAGGAAGTTACTTTAGAGATATTCAGTAAACATTTGCTGCCTCAATCCAGGGTGAGGGAGTTTCAGCAAAAGAAAGTCTCATAGTGGGCCTGATTCCCCACGGGAAAACCTATCCATGGGCGTGGGTCCTGTGTGCTGGACTTCACTCCCCAAGGGACTTTCTGAGTGGGGGCTGGGCTACATTCTCACGACAGGTGGAAAGGTTCCTTATACCTCTGGTTCTATTTTGCTTGTTTGTTTTGTTCATTAGGTTCCTCTTACAGATAAGATCATATGGTATTTGTCTTTCCTGCCTGGCTTATTTCACTTAGCATAATATTTTCCAGTTCCAGCCATGCTTTTGCGAAAGGAACTGGAGCTCTTTCTTTATGCTGCATAGTATTCCATTGTGTAAATGTACCACAGTTTTTTTGAGCCACTCATTTACTGATAGGCACATAGGCTGTTTCCAGCATTTGGTTATTGTAAATAATACTGCTATGAATTGGGGTGCATAGGTTCTTTTGAGTTGGTTTTTCAGGATTCCCAGCAGTGGAATCGCTGGGTCAAAAGGCAGTTCTATTTTTAGTTTGTTGAGGAAATTCCATACTGTTTTCCACAGTGGCCGCACCAGTCTGCATTCCCACCAACAGTGCACTAGGGTGCCCCTTTCTCCACAACCTCACCAGCACTTGTTGTTTGTTGATAGTGATGGCCATTGTGATCAGTGTGAGGTTGTCTGTCATTGTGGTTTTGATTTGCATCTCTCTGATGGCTAGTGATGTGAGCATCCTTTCATATGCCTATCGGCCTGCTTTGTGTCCTTCATTGGAGTTTCTGTGGCATTCTTTTTTCTCAATGTATGGGTCATAGTTTCTTATTTCCTTGTATGCCTCATAACTTTTGGTTGGAAAGTGTACATTTTAGATAGTAAATTACCCTAACTCTGTGTACTGCTCTCCCCTCCCCACACTGGGACTTGTTAGTTATTTATTACTTTATTTATACCTATTTAGTGACCAGCTTATTTATTTTAGTGGTATCTATTTCCCCATAGATACAGTATTGAGTTTCTGTTGTTTCTTCTCAGGGAGGCACAGCTTTGGTTATGCCTACAGTCACCGTGGTATGACAGTAGTATTGGTAGAGGTTTGGGCTGCTGGTTGGATTCCTATTTGTTCTACATATGTTTATCCTGAGGGCCCAGGTGAAAGGGGGAATGGCCACATGAGACATGGTTTCCCCGTGTGCATCATCCGAGCTCAAGAGACAAATAAAACTATGCAAGCATCCTGAGACTCCTGTCCATATAATGTCTGCTTATATTCTAACAGGCAAAAAAAATTCACATGGCTGAGAACAGTATCAATGGGGTAGAGAAGGAAACTTTGCCAACAGTGGAAGGGGGAAGAGAATAAATATTTGTTGAAATAAAAATATAAATTATCATATCCAGCATGTCAGCATGGTATACACCTAATAGTAATGATGCATGTGTGCACCGAGAGACATGAATAAGAATGTGCAAACAGCATTATTCATAGCTGCCAAGAACTAGAAATAACCCATATGTCTATCAACAGTACAATGGATAAAGAAAATATGCTACACCCACACCTACATGTACAGATTTCCCCGATTATCTCAAAATAGAGTGTTCCTTATGAAGCATTTCTTAAGCTGAAATAGTGAAAAGTAAAGAGTATCCCTTGCTTTCCAAAACATCACGTTATTCCATCCTGCTACATTAGTACACCAATGGTTTTTATTTGTGGTGAAAACAGGTACTAATGTAAGTCTTTCATAAAAACAAAGTGGCACCATGCAAACCTTCTGAAAGTGAGGGATACCTGTATGACAATGAAAGTGAAAGAATAAGTTCACATGAAATCATGAGTCTCACAATTTACTCCAAAGAAACAAGGCACAAAATCACTCAATTTATATAAATTTCAAACCACTAAATGATGAAGTTTAGGGATGGTCATTGGCACCAATAACATGCCAACAGGAATCCCCAATTTGAGGTGCAGTGAAGAAGGAAACTTTATTCCATGCAAAACAGCTCAATTGTGGTACAGTGCAGCTATGAGGCAGCCCTGGGGCCAGGCATCTCTCCAGCTAGACAGCTCTGTTCTGCTCCTCCATGGTTTGCACTTCTCACTGTTCTGCTCTGCTCTGTTTGGATAAAGATGTTCCATGTTTCAGCTCAGCCAAGGAAACACAGTCTTCATTGGAAAGGGGAAGTGCATTTCCAGAGCCAGAGAGGAGCTAACTTTTACAGACTCCCTGGTCCCTGATTGATCTGTCATTATGCAAATGAGGACTCCAAATCTTTGCAGTTTGATTGGTCCAAAAGGCACTGGCCTGATTGGCCAGAATAGAGTCATTTTGGTTGATGGGTGAAGAAACTGATGGAGATATAGTTGCACCAGCTGCAGCTGGATGGAGAAGACTTAGTATTCCAGGAACTCCTTCCTATGGGCTGGTTCAGATGGCATAAACAGTGCAGGCAGACATTTCAGTCCAGTGGCAGGTAGTTCAGCACAAGCTTCTCCCTGAACTGCAGTTTGCATGAAAGGCACCTGTGTAGGCATGGCTTTTTTTTTTCTTTTTCTCAAATTTGAGCCCAGTTAAGATGCCAGGAGCCCTTTTCAGTAGGTACCTTCTTTCTCAGGGTCCACAAAACCTATTAAGAAAAGTAAAGAAGAGATTACAATGGAAGTTAGAGTAGTGGTTAGGTTTGGTGATAGGGAAAGGAGGTGGGTATTGACTGGGAGATGTCACAAGAGGGAGCTTCTAGATTTTTGACAGTGTTCTATTTCTTGAACAGGTTGTTGTTTTCATAAATATTTGCTTTGTGATAAATTAGAGATTTGTACAAAATTAGAGATTTTGGTTTTGTATATTTCAAAATATCTGTTGTATTTCATTCTCTGCTTCTACAGCCAGCCTTCTTCAGTTCCTGAGCACATTTAATTTCGCTTCTAGGGCCTTTGCCCTTGTTTTGTCCTCTGTTTGAAAAGCTCTTCCTGTACATCTTCCAAGGACTAGTTTGGTTTGTTTTTATTATTGACGTTTAACCTGAAATGTCCTTTTCATTGAGATTGTATATCTCTGCCTGTTCTGCCCCTAGCCTCCAACCCCATCTTCCAGCACATCCAGCTTTTTTCATAGCAGCATTGTTAAATTAAATTCTATTTTTGTTGTGGTGGTGATGGTGTAATTTATGCCTGTTTTTCACCTACCTCTAGAATAAGTTTAATTATGTGAAGGGTCCTTGTCTAACTTGTACACGGCTGTAATCATAGTGCCTAATTCAGCATCTGGCCACAGTAAACAGGAAAAGATGCTATTGGGTTGGCCAAAAAGTTCAATTAGCTTTTCCCCAGAAAATGGCTCTAGTAGGCTTATCTTTAAGATCATTCAAAACCATTTCGTTAAGTTGTATTGTGATAGCTGTCATATCAGCATACATTAAAAAAAACCTTAATCAAACTTGGTGAATTTTTGTGCAGCCATTTTAGTATTGAAGATGGAAGGAAATAAGTAACATTTCCAGCGTATTATGCTTTTTAAAGAAAGGTTGCAATGCAACTGAAACCAAAAAAAGATTTGTGCAGTGTATGAAGAAGGTGCTGTGATTAAAGTGTCAAAAGTAGTTTGATAAGTTTGTTGGTACTGCTGACAGTCTGGACAAATAATCATGCACTGTTGGACTGTCTCAGGAACTGGAAGACCTATAGGAGCACCCCCAGCCTCTATCCACTAGAAGCCAATAGCAAGAGACAGCTGACATACTCAAAATATCCAAATCAATAAAGTTATTGGTAAAAATGAAAAATGTGTTTTAGAGAAAAAGCTAAACAGACTTTTTGGCCAACCCAGTATTTAATAAATGAATCTTTCTATATCCACCATGTGACACAGGACCCAGTTCACAGTGTTTACAGTATTTAATACCTCTCATTGCTAGAATTAATCTATTTGTGGTCCTTCCAGCCCTCTGCATAGATCACCACTTCTAGAGGTGTTTTACTATGGAACTATAACGGAAACAAGGATTTACCATTTATGTTTCATGGATTTACCATTTATTAAGTTAAAACAAGGGTTAGGTTTCATAAATATAGCTTTTGACCAAAACAAAACAAGGCTCACTGGGACAGCTGCAGCAGACTACAAAAAGGATAGACAAAAACACCACACCTAGGCCAAACGAGCCCCCAAAAGCCAGCGCAAGCGCGCCACAGCAGCGTGTAGGCGGATTCGGGTGGGCAACCGACGACGTCCCAGCCCCGAGCAAAGACCGTCAGGAACGCTGCGCGCGCTAGTTCCGTTATCCAATCCCCGGGCGCGCCGCGGGATCGCGCCTGCGCAGAGGGGAAAAGCGAGCGCCGCGTGGACGCCTGCCGCAGCCTGCGCTTGCGCGTCGGCTTCTCCTCAGTGATTGGTTTCTACCTTGCGCGGGGTACGCCAATAGTTCAATTTTCACTTTCTCTTCCCCTTCCTTCCTGAGGCGACTGTGTTTTACTTCCGGTTGCCAGGTTCGTCACTGAGAGTCGACATGTTCTTTCAGGCCGCGAGGCCTCTTGGGTTCTTTTCCTTTCTGTGTCCTATGAGGGAGAGACGACGCTAGGCTGATTAGCCCGTCGGGGCTTGAGCGTTCCGAGCCTGGACGCCGGGCCGCGTTCCTCTCGCCGGCGCCTTGCGCCGGCCCTTCGAGGCCTTCCCCGAGCTTTGGCACAGAGGCGGAGAGGAAGGTCGTCTTGCGACGTGGTGGATCCTGAGCATCTCTGATGAGCCTGTGCTAACGGGGAGCCAAGGCCACCCACTAGAAATCCGGGTGGAGGGGATCCCGCAAGAAGACAACTCAAGGGCTTCCTTTGCCGTGAAGGAGGCAAAAAACGACTTACTAACAAGGTCCGAAAAATATCTCTTGTCACATTTGGCCGCGAGGGATCGGGAGGAAGGAAGCGCGTGTGTGGAGGAGCGGACAACGTATAAAAAGCATGGGGAAGAAATCGAAAAACAATCCCAGATTCTCGGGAGTGCCGGCAGCACAAAGAACAGGTAAAACTTCCCCTGTGTGGGGACCTCAGTTTGTGGACCGTTGTAGACACCTGGAAGGAATCAGGAGACCCTGTCCTCCAAGACTGAGGTGCATGGTGTAGCTGTTTGGGCGTTTGTAGCTTCTCTATTATAGTTAAAACTTTTCAAGTTGCAATTTGCATGCTTTTTATGAATGATGAATGACTAACGCGTTCTTGCCTGTTTGCCCTGCTCTGGGGTGAGTAGGGTGGAAGAGGACGGTGGTTGTCTGAATCGTTTTTGCTTTGCTGCTTTTTAAATTTCTCCACTTTTTGCCACCTGTGGCCATTCTCAGTTACATATTAATTTGTTGCTAGGAAGTCAGCATTTTACAGGTTGATATGGGGTTTCAAAATTTATCTTTCCCCCTTTTTAAGGCAGAAAGTCTAGAACGGTTTAAGTTATTTCCTTTGAGTTGCTTGTCAGAGGACAGCTCCATTTTTATGGACGTTATGATAAATACTTAAAGCTTTGCTCATTTGGTTTGGACGGGCTGTTTAGTTTTATAACGATTCTCTAATCCTGAAACTTGTGGTTCAGGATTCTCTAAATCCTGAACCACAAGTTTCTTTCTGTAGAGAATGTCAGTACCTAACACTTCGTTCCTTCCTGCCTGCCTGCCTGCCTGCCTGCATGCCTTTCTTTTCTAGGTATTAAAGGAAGAGATCTATTCATAGGGTGGATTATTTAGCGAACAACTGAAGTGGCGCAAAAGGAATGTCATGCTAGTTTGGTACCTGCAACCCAGCTGTTTGAGTGTGGCACCAAGCCGCATTTTGTGGGAGAGCTTGCAAACCTCAAAATTTGAGGAAGATACTTTGAAGATCTTCAAGTTTTATTTTAATCACCATTTGTTTGAAATCCAAAAATTTATGTAGACATCCCTGGCCCTTATTTATTCTCCCTGTAAAGTAAAATTAGAATGATAAAGCTTGTAAACTTAAGTGTTGTACAAGTTTATAGTGTTATTGTAATATTAGCGCTCTAAGGTCCCATAATGTTCCCCTGAAAAACCATTAAAGGGAAAAGGGCGTATATATGATATGTAATATTATTGGATCTGAGCTTGGTACTAAGCCTACTCAGGAGGTTTATAATAAAGGACATATTCCTTGATAGTGTAAGAATAGTCCTGTGTTGAAAAACCTCCTTCTAGAACTGTGTAGCACTATACAATATGTTCAGGACATCAGTAAATAATTCACCCAAACTAGAGAAAACTAAAAAGTGACTGTTTTTAGACAAATATTGTAGGAATGACAAAGAACAGCATTTGAAATTCTGTGTTTTCAGAACATTTGCCAGGTGTTACCAGTTGTCTTTAAAAAGAGCTGTATCATGAGTATCTCCTGTAATCCAAACAGTCGCTTAAGTGAATTAAAATGCACAGTACCTAAAAACTTGCCTGAGACAGTAATTTGTTAAATATATATAGTATATTTATGTAGAACAATTAAATAGATAAGGCATCTATTTATTGAGTGAGCTTTCATTTCTCCATGAATGGATGTTTATTTTCAAGGTTTCCCCTACAACTAACAATGCTGCAGTGATTATATTTTTTGCTAATATAAACCATGCTTCATATGCTCGTGATAGTATTTCTGTAGAAATGATTCTTTATGAGAACGCTGGATAATAATACTGTTAACTTGTCCTCAAATGATTGTACCTTTTTATATTTACTCTCTCAAAGATGTTTTTTTTTTAATCTCCCTGCCAGCCAGCAATGGATGGTAACATCATTTCTTTAATATCTTACTAATTTTCTAATAATTGAAAATATCCCATTTTAATTTTTATCTACTTTGGGTGACAAGAAAGTTAAACATTTTTGGCCAGGTCATATCCTTTGCTTGATTATTTGGGTGGGGGATGTGGTTCTGAACTCTTCTCTGAACCATTTCTCTATTGCCATACTGTTTTAGTTATTATAGCTTTATAATGTATTTTGGTACTTTTTTTTGAAAAACACTTTGGGCTCTTCTTTTGCATTTTTCTTCCAGATGAAATTTAGAATCAACTTTTCAAGTTCTATAGAAAATCTTGTTGGGATATTATTTGTGATTGCTTTGAATTTATAGATTAATTTGAGAAGAGACATTCTTTTGAGTTTTTCCTTCTAGGAGAATAGGTATGTCTCCTTGTTTCTTCTATTATAACATCTGTTGTAAAATATACCATTTATGTGTACTGTAAAAAAAAAAGCGTATGTGTACTCAGCTTCATAGAACATTGCAAATACCGTATTTTGCTGTGTATACACTCACTTTTTTACCCAAATTTTTGAGGCGAGAAATAAGAATGCGTATTATACATGGGTATAATGATAATGTACCATGGGAATAATAATCCCGTGTATAATGCACACAAAGCCGTGGGTGCGCATTATACACAGGAGGACATTATATGCGACAAAATACGGTACCTTAGGAGCCTTTCGCGTGTGCCTCCCCCCAGAAGCAAAGTATTCCCTGCCCCATCACCATGCTCATTTTGAATTTTGTGTTAATTACTCCCTTATTTTTCTTTACAGTTTTATAATATTGTTTACTTTCACCTGTTTTTGTATTTATTTAAATAGAATCATACAGTATATTCTGTGAATTACTTGTGTTAAACATGTTCCTGAGATTCATCCCTGTTGAAGCATGTGCTCATATTTCAGCAATTCAGAAATTTTTCAGTCTCAGGACTCCTTTACTCTTTTAAAAATTATTGAGGACCCCAAAGATCTTTTGTTTATGTGGATTATATCATAGACATTGAAAATGGCCAATTTTAAATATATATGCCATCTATTGGTATATTTATTATATATAACAGTAAAGATAATATATATTTATTGTTACCTCTAAATACTATAAATACTACATTTATTGGGGTCCCCTGAAGTGAAAAGACATGGATTTCCAAGTAGGGCTGGGATTTACAATCTGACCTTTGTTAGTGGTTACCTGTGGACCATACCCTCCAGGAAATTGAAGCTCGGAGTGATCCTCGTAAAATAATAATAAAACCTTCCACCTTCCTCTAACTGGTGTGGCACAGTTGGTTGTACTTCCTCCCTCCAAGCAAAAGGTCGTGGTTGGATTCCTGGTCAGAGCACCTGCCTGGGTTATGGCAGCCTATAGATATAGATGTTTTTCCCATTCTCTTTCTCCCCGCCTTCCCTTCTCTCTAAACCATAAAAAATAAAAATAAATTTTTTACAAAGTCCACTTCTGGGAATTAGAAGACTACGGAAACAGAGGATCAAAGTCACTCTGCTTGTTTTTCCTGCCCTCAGACCACGTTGCAGCTTCCACGAACCCCCCTGCACCCGCTGGCTCGCGGTCCACAGCCCTCGTTGAGTTTTAAAAGGCGCCACCCCGTGCCTCCGCGTGCCTGTGCGGTGCCGGCTGTACTGGCCTTCACTGGCGGGAGGGGTCTGGCGGGAGGGGGCCCGTCGAGGCATTGGCACAGCCCCCTCCCCCACACACCATGAGGTAAGGAGGGCCACTGGGCCTCCACCCCCAACTCTGGCTCCCCTCTGGTGCCTGGGGCACCTAAATTGCCTGCGAGTTGCCTACCAGAACGCCGGGTGCAGAGGAGACTGGTAGAAGGTACAGATTAGGTGCCCAACTGTGTGTAAGGGGGTTTAGGGAGTAACTTTGGTGGGGTCACAGAAATGAGACGGGTGATGACACACCCCACACTTGGTCATATGGTACTTAAAGGTTTACAGAGTGCCTTTGCTCCTAACTCATTGGATTCTGTGAGTATGGTAGTGGGGAAACCCTTGCAGAAGTGCTAGAGAGATGGCATCACTTCTTCCAGTGTTTCTGTGTGTGTAGACTTAACAGTATTTTAGATCATCTTTTGAAATTTAAAACTGATTCCAAATGGGCTTTGCACTTCATATAACACCAAGAAGTATCTTGGTTTTTACTCTTCCTGTACATGATTATCTTGACATTAGAAAACACTAAAACTTGTATATGGCAAACATTTTCAAATGTTCATGAAAATCATAGATTTCTCATTCTATAGTATTTTCTGGTTTTTTTTTAATGGGGATACTTTGTTTTATGGGTCTTTTTACTACTGTTTTGGTTTATGGGAAGTACTATTTCCATTTGTTTTCTCTACTTTGTCTTCATTTAGTAAACTAACTTGCTGCTACTTAGGACTATGGGAGATCTTGTTTTCCAAAATTAAAATAACTTTACTTCCCCCAGGTTATATTCTATGCTTATGTGACATTTTGGATGATAGTACATAAAGCTGTAAAAATGTTAGAAAAATTACTTATACTCACCTGCTGTGGTGCTAGGTGCTCTGCTGGACACTGGGGGACTTTGGTGAATAAGATAAATAGTATTTATCTCTATGGACCTTACATTCTAGTGGGGAAGATAGACCCCCCCAAAACTAATCTTATAAAGTAATTGTAGTTACAATGAGTGCTTTTAAGAAAACACCTACTTTAGGTGATCAGAGGTTTATCTGAAGGGCAACTTACAGATTACACTAAAGGAAGAGAGGGGGTTAAACCATGGGCAAAATGGGAGAAAAAGCATTCCAGTCAGAAATAACCAGTGCAAAGGCCTGAAGAGATGAAAGATCTTGAATTGGAAAGATCAGCGTAGCTGGAACTTAATAGTAACTTTGTTAGCAGGGGCTAGATTTTACATGACTGAGGCAGGAGTGTGCATTGCATCTGAGGGCAAAAAGAAGCCACTTCAGGGTTTTAAGTAGAGAAATGATCAGGAAAATGAATTCATTCATTCATTACATAAATGTTCATTGAAAATTTACTGTGTACTAGACACTATTGTGGGCACTGGAGATACGGCATGGAAAAGGACAGATTCCCTGTGTTTATGAAGTTGTTAATCTGGTGGTGGGAGGATAATCAAACAAAAATATCAGATATTGATAAGTGTTGTGCAGAAGACGATCATTATTTATGTATTTATTTTTGTAATCCTTACCGAAGGACATGCTTACTGATTTGAGAGAGACAGACAAACATCGATCAGTTGCCTTCCGTACGCACCCCAACCGGGGATCGAACCTGCAACATAGATAGGTGTCCTGACTGCAAATTGAACCCTCAACCTTTTAGTGTATGGGACAGTGCTTCAATCAGCTGAGTACCCAGCCAGGGCAAGATGACTACTGTTTAAATTGTGCTGTATATTCTTTAAGACCACACACACACACGTGCATGCACACAGAAACACAAACACACTTTTCTTTCCCTGAATCAATTTATGGTAGGACAATCTTCTGTGATAAACAGCTTTCTTTTATTTGGGAACATATTAATTTTGTTTTAAAGATTAAGTATGGCAAAAGTAATAATACATAAGTGAAAAAATACTGTATAGCAACAAAAATTTACATATAAGGTCTGTCCAGAAGGTATCCAGCCATGTAATATATAAAATAGAGACATTTATTAAAGAAGATAAAAGATACAAGAAACATTATACACAGGACAATGATGCTTCATTCCCCTTCAAAGTAGGCACTTTGGGCCCTCACACAGTTCTGCCAATCACCATCAACTGCCCAGTTGTATTTTCCTGAATCTCATTAACAGTGTGAAATCTCTTCCCTTTCAAAGGTGATTTTAGTTTTGGGAAAAGCCAGAAGTCACAGGGCACCAAATCTGGGCTGTAGGGGGTCTGAGTCACCTGGGTGATTTGATGTTTCATCAAAACACTCTGCCTGAGGCATGATGCATGAGTTACCATGATGAAGCTGCCAATCACCAGTTGCACACAGCTGTGGCCTTCTGCATCATCTGAATAGTTTCCTCAGAGGAATGTTCAAGCTTAATGCAAAATTTGATGCGGATTCATTGCTCTGTTCGCTCAGTCATTTTGAGTGGGACAGCCACACAGTACCCATGCTCACTCAGCGGTGTCTACCACCCCCACACTGAAGTTGTCATTGTTCATTTGTGCATTCCAGTCCTCTCCTTGGCTGCCAAATGTGGCTGGGTACGTCGATGTTGCACAAACTATTCTCACTATATTAACAATGGCTGGACTTTTCCTGGACAGACCTTATATATACCTAAGAGAAATAAAAACATGCCCATGTAAAAACTTGTACACAAATATTCCTAGCACCATTATTCTTAATAGTCCCAAAGTAGAAACAACCCAAATGTTCATCAGGTGGTGATTGGTTAAGTAAAATATGGTTTATCCATAAAATGAAATATTATTTGGCCATAAAAAGGAATGAAGCACATGCTACAATATGAATGAACCTTGAAAACATGCTAAGAGAAAGAAGCCAGTCACTGTGTGATTCCATTTATATGTAATGGTCTAGTATAGGCAAGCCTTTAGAGACAAAGTAAATTTAGTAAGTGACGTAGGCTGAGGGGTGAGCAGGACAGCTAAATGATACAGGGGTTTGGTGGGGGGTGATGAAAGTGTTCTAAAAATGACTGGTAATGGTTGCATAACTGTGAATATACTAAAAGCCATCAAATTGTACGCTTTAAATAGGTGAATTGCATACTATGTTAATTATGTATTTTAAAATAAATTAATGAAGCATAGAACTTATTAAGAAAGACCACAAAGCAGAAATATAAAAATTTGAGGAAAAGATAGCCAGACAGCAGGAAGATGTAAAATGGGAACTGGCAGAACAGAAAAGAAATGGAAGAAAAAGATTAAACCCTTTCAGAAACAAAGAATAAATGATGAATACATATGGAAGACAAGGCGCCATGACAGAGGACATAAAGGTAGAAATGAAATCCTATGTATATTTTGCCATAGTTTTAAAAACAAAAAAAGAAGACATGAGAAATAAAAACATACTTTTAAAAAGTAAATAATGAGATAATGATATGGGAGACAGCCAAAAGAGTTCTAAAATATGCTAAACTGGAGCACCCAAAGAAGAAAATCAAAACCCTGCAATAAAAAATATATATATATGGAAAAGATATATAATTATATACATTTTACATATAAGAAAATAAAGTATATCAAAATATATATAATAAAATGTTATATTTTAATACATGTTATATATTTTTATATATATTCATATGTATATATATGAATCTACCTAATGAAAGGGTACATCATATTCCAAGGAAAACTGGCCCAGCACTGGGACAAGCTGGTAAAAAATTTTGGACTGGCAAAAGATCATATTGTAAGGGAAAGAAAAGCAAGTTGGTGGCAGAACACACCACCAGAAAACTGATGAACCATGTGCAAGATACTCAAGGAAAAGTGAGCCAAGGAATTTTTTTTTTTTGTCCTGCCAAGCTGGCCTTTGGGTATAATGACTATTGATGAGTAGTTTTGAACATTCAGGGCTTCAGGTCTTTTTTATATGAGTCTTTCTTGAGGAAGCAACTGGAAGACAAACTCTAGTTGATCAGTAAATGAGAAGGGAAACTTCAGCCAAGGAACTGACCACTAAAAACCTATAATTAATTAGAAGGTATTACTAGAGATCACTGTCTGTCTAACTTTAAAGGAAGTACTTTTTATGTTACATATCTATTTTTGTTGGTGACATTGCTTTAAAATTTTTTTTTATACTTTGTATTTTTAATCCTTACCTAAAGGACATATTCACTGATTTTAGAGAGAGAGGAGGGGTGGAGGAGAGAGAGAGAGAAACATCAACGTAAGGGAAATACCAATTGGTTGCTCCTGTATACATCCTTACCAGGGATTGAATCTGAAACCCAGGTATGTATGTGCCCTGACCAGGAATCAGGCCCGCAACTTTTGGGGGTATGAGACAATCCTCTGACCAACTGAGCCATCCAGCGAGGGCTTATACTTTATAAATTAATTTTTTAATTTACACAGTCTTACATTGGTTATATTGGTTTCAGGTATACAATATAGTGATTCAACATTTTTATACTTTACAATATGATTACTCCACTAATTCTAATTAATCATCTGTCATCTTTCCCCTTTCATCCCCTCGCTTCTGCTTACTATTCCTTTGGTCTCTGTTTCTGGTCTCCGTTCTTGTTTTGTTTGTTTTATTTTAAGATTCCACATATAAGTGAAACCATATGGTATTTTTCTTTCTCTGCCTGACTGACTTCACTTAGCATAATACACTCTAGGCAGGGTCCAACCGACAGCCCGCTGTGCCCAGGATGGCTATGAATGCGGGCCAACACAAAATTGTAAATTTACTTGAAATTTTTTTTTTTTTTTGCTCATCAGTTTTTGTTAGTGTTTGTGTAATTAATGTGTGGCCCAGGACAACTCTTCTTCCAGTCTGGCCTAGAGAGATGCCAAAAGGTTGGACACCCTTGCCTAGGTCATCCATTTTATCGCAAATAAGATTTCCTTTTTTATTGCTGTGTACTGTTCCCTTGTGCGTGTATATATCACCTCTTTCTTATCCATTCATCTGTCAATGGACACCTAGGTTGCCTCCCTATCTTGACTACTGTAAATAATGCTGCAGTGAATATAGGGGTACATACATGATTTCCAATTAGTGGTTTCATTTTCTTTGGATAAAAACCCAGAAGTGGAATTGCTGGGTCAACTGTTCTTTTCTGGTTTCTCTATCAAGGTTAGGCTAGCCTTATAAAATAATAAGATTTTCCTGTTTCCTGTTCTTGAGAAAAATTTTTATTTTGAAAACTTCTGGGCATGACACTTACATGCCTATAACAATTAAACACCTGTTATATCAGTTACTTAACAATGATAGGTATATTCTGGTTTCCTAATTTTCTTAAGTAGGTTTTGATAAATTGTATTCTAGGGAATTCTTTCATGTTATCAATTCACATTTTGTCATATAATTCTATTATTTTTTCATGTTTATAGTATATATAAATCACACCCCTTTTTATTTCTAATGTCTTATATGCCTTTGTAAAAAATAATTTTATAAGCCCTGGCTGGTGTGGCTCAGTGGATTGAGTGCCAGCCTGTGAACCAAAGGGTCACTGGTTTGATTCCCATCAGGGCACATGCCTGGGTTGTGAGCCAGGTTCCCAGTAGGGGGTGCAGGAGAGGCAACCACACATTGATGTTTCCCTCCCTCTCTTTCTCCCTCCTTTCTTAAAAATAAATAAAATCTTTAAAAGAATAATAATAATTTGATGGTACATTATTTTTTCAAATAACTTTTTTTTTTACCCTACTCTGTTTTTTTCTTCTATTTATTTCAGATTTTACTATTTATTTCCTTCCCTTATTTTCTTTGAATTTACTGTTTCTCTATTTTTTAAGTTCTTGAGTTCACTCTTTAGTTCATTGATTTCTCAAAGGTTTTCAATTCCAAACATGGGCTCTTGAGATTAATTTTTTATGGTTGCATTGTAATTTTACTGGATTTTGGTCAGAGATTGTGTTCTATATACTATCAATATTTAGTACTCAAACACATTTTAAGTATGTAGTTCAGTGAGACTCCAGAAAGTTCCCTTGTGCCTGACTCACTTGCAGTCAGTTTCTGTATTTCTGCCCTCCACCCCAGGCAACCACTTGTATGATTTTTATCACTACAGATTAGTTTTATTCTAGAATTTCATATAAATGGAATTCTGCAGTGTGTACTCTTTTAGGTCTGACTTATTTTGCCCAGTTTAATGTTTTTGAGGTTCATGCATGTATCAGCAGTTTTTCTTTTTTTATTGCTGAGTACCACTATATTGCGTGAATGTACCACAGTTTGTTTATCCACTCACCTATTGATAAACATTTAGGTTGTTTCTAGTTGTAGCCTACTATGAATAATGTCACCCTGAACATTCATATACAGAACATTCACGTACAGCCATATGTTTCTTTTCTCTGGGGTTACTACCTAGGAGTAGAATTTCTGGGCAATATAGTAAGGGTATGTTTAATTGCAAAACTATTTTCCTAGTTGACTATATAACTTTATATTTGTATCAGGAATGTATGAGTGTTCAAGTTGTTCCTCATCCTTGTCAACACTTAGTATTTTCTGTCTTTTTAATTTTAGTCAGTCTAGTGGGTGAGTAGTATTTTATTTTAATTAGCACTTCTATGACAACTAATAATGTTTGCTGTTTCCCTGTGTACTTTTTTATGTCTTTTGTGAAGTATGTCTAAGAGTTCCTTATATATTTTGGACACAAGGCCTTCTCAAATATTTTCAACTTCTTAATGATGTTTTTTGGAGATCAGAAGGTTTTAATGTTTGTAAAGTCTAATGTCTCAGTTTTTCTTTTGTGGTAACTGGTTTTTGTGCCTTTAGAAATCCTTACATGCTCCGCCATCAAGAAGGTTTCTTTCTGTGATCTTTTTTAGAAACATTAGAGTTTTAGCTTTTATATTCAGTCTTATGATTCATTCAGTTGGATTTATAGTTTTAGTTAGGGGTTGGGGTTTGTGGATTTTTCCATTTTTGGTTGTTATAGCACAGTTTGTTGTAAAGAGGCTTTTTATATGGAACTATATTGACATTGTTGCTGAAAATCAGTATCTTAGCTCTCTATTCTGTTTTGTTGATCTGTAGGTATTATCTTTACATCAATACGACAGTGTTGACTACTTTAGCTTTGTAGTAATTCTGGAAATCAGGTGATGAGTTTTTCAGCTGGATTCTTCTTTTCCAAAATTATTTTGGCTGTTATAATTCCTTTGAATTCCCACATAAGTTTTAGAATCAGGTCATCAGTTTCCACAAACTGGGATTGTGTTGAACATCTATTGATCAGTGTTGTATCTCAGCGTCCCCTAGCAAGATCACAAAGGTAGTCAGTGGTGATCACAAAGGTAGGCAGTAGTGTTAGAGGGCACAAGTCCAGGGTGAAGCTGAACACTCCAGTGAGACAAATGGGATTCCTATTAGCATAATTTCTGTGGACAAAATGTTCAATATATTTTTTTCAAATATATTGGAGGAAGAGCATTTCATTTATTGTGTTGCTGCTTATAGAGCAAATTTAGCTCTTAGTTTTGTAGAATTGTCAAAGGGGATAAACATAGAGTAGTACCTAATGCAAATTAGATACTCAGTAAACATTTGTTTATATAGTAGATACGCTGTAAATTTAACTACTCACTTTATGATTTATTTTTTTTTCTTTTTTCATTTTAGCATTTATGACATTAACAGAGAACAGAACTGTGTCAAGAACTCTGGGGGTATACTTGGTGAAAATGAATTAAGACCACCCTCCCAGCTACATTCTCTCTTAGAGAAGACCAAGACAGGGTTCATGTCAGAAAAGAGTGGGTATTAAACTAAATGCAATAAGTTATTAGTAATGAATTCAAAGTAGACCAGTAAAACTTTTAAAATTTTAATTTTGATCATATTAAATGAGAGGACTTTTAAAAAATTATAGTCCCCAATAGCTACAAAGTTCTTATAATCATTACTCCATAAGTGATAAGTGATTAAGTTTTCAGATTGCATCAGAAAAGGTATTTAAGGAAAATTGTCACATTTCCGTATTTGTGTTTTTTTGAAATTATGATTCACTTTACTTGATTCCAAATTAAGATATTTTAAATAGAAATAATACATGCTTATATAGGAAAAACCTAAATTGTAGTAATATGTATGAAGTAAACAGTGTAAGTTCCCCTTTTATCCACTTCGCAATTTCAATAATCATTGGTTTAAACACTGTTAACAATTTGGTTTCCCATTTTTCTAGATTTCTGTCTGTATACTTTTAAACACATAATTTGTAATGTATTTTTTAACCAAAATGGCATGATATAATGTATGTTATTTACTCTGTAGTATGCAAAAGATATCTTTATATGTCAGTATGTGCAGATTTATTCTAGTAGGTGCAATGCAGCAGTTTCCCTTTTGATGGCAGTTTAGGTTATCTCCTGTGTTTTGGCTCTCATGAATGCTGGTGCATGGAACACCCTTGTACATATATCCTGTGCTCTTATGCTAGTATTTCTGAGGAATAGATCTCAAGAAATGGAATGGTTATTCATTGTGCACATTTAAGTTTTGTTAGGTCCTGCCAAATGGTGCTCTATCTTAAACTGGTAATTCTTTAATATTTTAAAAGGTAATATATTTTAGGACTAGATAATTAAGGAATGGGCTAACCCTTCCAACAACTATCCAATGGCCTGCTTAGACTCGATAAAGTATATATAGACATATTAGCAGATGTAGTTTGCAATCTGTAGGGAACATTAATAAGGGCCTTTAATGGCAGGTATTGTTGGTTTTGAGTGTTTATGTTGATGATGAGTACTGTTGTTTAATGCAAAAATAGGAGATGTAGTCATGAAAGTCCTGGGAGATGTAGAAGTGGTTGGTTTTTGTCATTTTGGTGACACCTGAGTTGTTGGCATTAGTTCATGTCATTATTTGATTTCAGACCAGATGCTTATAGAATGAAAAAGATACCTGTGACATAGAATCAGAAATTGATTTATTATTTTCTGATCCCTTTTGTTAGATGTTAAAAGAGGAAATCATCAAAACCAGATACACCCTGTCTCTGTGATGAATTTTCAGAAGGGGAGAATAGCAGGGTGTTGAGCAGATTCCACTTCGTGTTGAACTTGACTTAACTTTTCAGATTGAATCCACAAATAAAGAAATATGCCCAAAGCCAGGGGCTACAGGAAAGCATTTTAACTCAATTTCCAGGGCCATTGTGATTGGACTTAAATTTTCTCCATGTGTTCTCTATTGGTCACTTAAGCCCTTAGGGACACTTTTTCTATTTTACAGGCAGGTACTTTTCAAGTTACCTTTTTAGATGTTTTAGGTGGGATTTGTTTAATTTGGTTTTGTTTTGTTTTGCAATAGTCCCCTCTTCATTCTCCTAATATTCTGATAACCTTGAATATATAAATCATGTGTATTGCTCAGCAAAAATAAGGTCATTAATTTATTTGTGCTCAGATTGTTTTGTACTCTCGTTAGACTCTTAAAGTACATTGTGTTGTGTAAGAAGGGACAATGTCAAATAACATCAATAAATAAAATTCTCATCTGTCTCTTTATTTATAGAGCAAGAAACTTGTGCTTTCTTGAGAGAGTGTAATTGAAGTAATTTAATATGAAGTCATGAAAGATTCAAGATTTACTCTGGTTTTCCAACAACTTGGCTTTTGATACACTTTTCCTTCTAACCGTAAAATGACTGCTCTTATAAATATGTTGCTATTTGGAGGATGCTGACCTAAAAGGAAAGCATTTTTAACCATAAAGAAATAGTTTTAGAAATAAAAATACATATGCACGAAGTAATTTCTTTCCTACTTGTTTCTCCTTGTTTATTTTTTTAAATTATAATTTCTTTTTTTCTTACTTTTTTTTATCCTCACTCAAGGACATGCTTATTGATTTTAGAGAGAAGGGATGGGAGGGAGACAAACAGCGATTTGAGAGAGAAACATGAATCGATTGCCTCTTGCACACACCCTAACTGGGATGGAATCTGCAACCCATGCATGTGCCCTGATCAGGAATTGAACCTGTGACCTTTCAGTTTTCCAGACAACTCTCCAACCAACTGAGCCACACTGGCCAGGACTCTCCTTGTTCATTTTAAACCATTATCTTTATTAATAGCTTTATTGGAAACAGTTTTCTACACACTGGTATAAAGTGTTCTGTGACCCACACATATCAGGGAAACACTATGTTAGATAGGTTTCTTTTTTAATTGCACTACTTTTACAGTTTAAATTTATTGTACATTGACACTCAAAAATAGGAATATATGTAGTATTTAGTGCTTCTAAAACATAAAACCTGTACCCACCTATTAGTATTTTGTGGAATTTAGAGAAGTTGATAATCACAGAAGATTGCTTTTCAAAGCTGTGATAACTTTTGTTTCTATCACTGTCAGCAATATATTTCTCAAATATTGAGCCTCGGAATATACTTACATTTTTAATATATTGCCTTTTTTAAAATACTAAACACAAAGTTTCCAAAATTAAAATTTTTAAATTTTAATTTAAAAACCCTGATTTTTATTTGATTTGAATCCTGATTTGTATTTGAGCTATCAGTGAAGATTATTTGTAAGATGAGTTTGCAAAGGCATAGGCTTCCCAGTTTGTTTTGAGTAATGTAGCTCTCAAAAGCCATAATTTTAATTACCACAGGTGTTTTGCTATTTTAATCTCTTTAGAATATCTTTATTTTGCACAGCACTGGTATACTGATACTGAAGGAGAAAGTAAAATTGAGAAAAAGTAAAACAGAATTGTAATGTATCCGATGTACCACTTGAAAATATTCTTAAGTATTTCATCCCCTTTTCTTTCCTTCCTTGCTATTTATAATCTTTCATTATCGATAAGGGGAAGTTTTGTTTAAACTACCTTTATAATTGAAGTGTTAGGACAGTTTAGCCCAGATTAATTTCACTGAAATGTTTGTTTTAATTTCTGTGAGAGTCTAGTTTCTTTTTTTCTTACCTATCGTTCATAAGTTAATTTTAAATAATATGGTTTTTTTCTTTAACTTTTGAATTTTACCTTGCAGAGTTCTGGTAAGAGTAGGAAGCTATATTAATGTACTTATTTGTACTGTATGAGTTAAACATACAGTGCTATGTAAATTCTTCCATTCTCTTTATTATTTATAAATTATCAGTTTGTACACCCTCCCCTTCCTTGTTAAAGAAAGTAGAGAGGATAAAAATAGAAGGGAGTAAACAAATCAAATGGCTAAACGTCATGTGAATTGATTAGGCTTGGTTCTTGCTAAAGAGTTACAAAATCAAAAGCCACAAAGGCCTCAACATCAGGAGAATTACTGGATTTAGTCAGCAATTCTCAATTAGGAAACATGCCTCTTGTGGGAAGGGCATATCAGAATAATGTGGGATAGCACGTGGGTATGGTTTGAAAAAAGTACTTTAAAAAAGTAATAAAGTTTTATTTTTGTAAAAATGAAAAAAGTGATTTTACAATACAAACCATAAGTAGTAAAGTTCAATAAACATATCTAAATGAGTGAGAAACCCCAAAGATAGCAATGGTTTCTAATATGTTTGCTGAGTAGGCCCCTTAAAAAGAACTTAACAGACTGACTTGAGGATTTGATAAGAAGACGGGAAGAGTAAATTTATCAAAATATGGCATAATTTTTAAAAATCATAAAGATGAGAAACATTGGTCTGAGTGATTGCTGGCCTTCAACTTGACAGTGGAGCCACATCTGCTTTACCAGTTGCCGTTTCAGCACCCAGCTTTAAACCACAAGCCATAGGGATCTGGCAGGGTACATTTACTCTTGTATTGAAAGTAATTCCCCCTAAATCGTGATTCATTTACATTATTTTTTTCACATGAGAGGTCTTTTAAGTTAAGATAGTACATATATGATAGCTAAAACATATTGTGAAAATCTTAGTTGTACAGGAAGAAAATAGATGAAGTTTCAGTGATATTTAGTGTACCAGTTTTAACCCCATCCTTTGGTTATCTTAAACAGTTGCATTATTTTTGTTTGTGTTTTACAGTTTTTGAGACAGTGTCCTTGAGTTCAGACTCTGTCTTCCAGAGGGCAATTTCAATTCTCCATACTTCTTACTTGGACTCTGCATCTGAGCATGGTTTTCAGTACAGTCAAGTGACTTTGGTGAAAAATGACATTTTCTTAAATGAGGTGAGGTGCTTGGTACACACTGTGTCTGTGTGTTAGTTTTATTTTTAGCTTTAAAAAACCATCATTTGTAGTGTATTAGCCTAGTTCTTTTAAGCTGTTACTTTTCAGATTAGATAAAAGATCCTTGGAAACAGTCACTTGAAAGGTAATAATAATATATTTATCCTAGGGAATAGAAAAATAAATTTTATTAGTTTTTTAGCAGGTGAAATTCAGATGATACATTTCTGAAAATTAACTTGCAAGGCAAAATAGCATATTTATAGCATTTGGTTTTTCTCTCTTTATGCAGTATAAAACTTTTTACCAAGAAAAAAAAGCAAGTAACTATACTCAGGAAGAACTTCAAGAAACTTATGGGTTTCTTCTGTTTGAAACTGAAAATCAGGTAAGGGAATTAGGTTGTATGACATTAATTTTGTGAATTAATATATACCATTAATGATTTGTCATTAAACTTAAATATAGGTGTTTTAGTTGTGTAAGTATTATGAAATTACCAGTTCATTGGCCTGTTTTTGTTACTTAGTTTGTTGATAGTGTAAATGCCAGTGAAAGCTAGTTATGAAAGAGATTTGATTTCTATAACTTTTCATAGGTCCTTTTTATTTTTAGATACATTTGTAAGCTCTCATGGTGAGATTTGGATTAATACATGTTTCTTAAGTGTCAGTAATGCGTTTTAATGGAATGAATGGATGTTTCTCCATTCTATCATTGTTTACATAGATAGTCTCTATTCTTTATGGAGGTTTTTCAAGTTTAATGACATAGTTTTGGGGGTAAGATGAACATTTTCAGCATTCTAGTTACTGGTACTTGAAATTGTTTCATAAACATCCACATCGTTGCTTGTATCTAACTTGTGCAAGAAGGAAACTGTGTGCAGGGTACATTTCCAAAGATGTGTTTGGTACCTAGATACAATTTTAACACAATTCAAAGGTAAGGCTTTGGTTGAGTTAATAATTTTTAAAGAACAAGAGTAGATCTGCTTAAAGAATGTTCAATATTAGTATATAACAAAGATAGTAATACCACAAAAGTTTATTTATTGGCTTAATCGTCTACTTCCAAATAAGATATGCTGTAGATTCATACTACAAAACACATTTGGGAGTAAGACATTTCCAAAGCTATATTTGAAAAAGATATCTTTAAGAGAGGACTTATCTGTGATCCTATTTATTTTGGTTTTGGTGGTGATGTTTTTGTTAACAGAAATGGTAAATTTCTTGAAAAACTTTGAACTATTAACCAAATACAGTTGCTTTACATAATCTTGCTTTGTGCCATATATACACACACACACACATACAGGGTAAAGATTCTTTATTTATTTGAAGACCTGTAGATTATAGTGTTATTTCATTACCTCTCCCAAGACTAAAATGATAAGCAAAGTACTATATTTTGTTTAAAGGCAAAATTGGTATGTCAGCGTGGACTCTGTATTGGCAGTAGTGCTATTACCACTCTGGGTGACCCAGCAAAAGGTAAGAAAAAAAAAATCTCTTATTTACAAGATGAAGCAAGTTATAGTTTATTTCATTAAGATACCCATATTAAAAGCCAGTTTCATTAATGATAAATAATCTTTAGGATCAGAACTTTATAGTATAAATGAGCTTTGAGCCTAAGACTTAAGGTTTTCCAATAGAAGTTTCACAATCAGAACTTGTTTTCAAAGGTTGGTTGGACTAGAGCAGATACTGAAGGTATCTTTTGATGCCAAGAAATTATTATAGACATCCGTGGTTAGTGAGGCTCTCTTCTACACCATCATAATGACAATAGGAATAGAGAACAGATAGAACTGACCAAACTTGGCAACTATGGAATGTGAGGAGTAAGAGAAAGGGAATAATCAAAGGTAAGGATTTAAACCTACACTGCAGTGATATTGCTGATAGAAAAGAGACACAGAAAGAGAGGAGATTGGTAGGGAAGCTGATAAAAGAGAAAGGTAATCTATGGTTAAGAGTATGGATTAGCACTAAATTTCTTTAAGCTTCAGTTTTCTCATTTATAAAATAGATAAAACTATCTTCTATATTTGTTATGAGGATATGTGAGACTAAAATGGTGAGCACAGTGCAAACCTAGTAAACTCTTAACAAATGGACTCTACTACTTTCATGAGTTAAATTTGATAAATAATAAAATTTTCAGAAGTGTTTCTGAAAGATACCCTAGTGGTGGTAAAATTAATTGGAAAAGGAATTTGGAATCGAGATTGGGGGTCAAGATGGGAAGGTGGTGTTAGTTGAAGCCAAACATACTGTTACATGGTCAGTATAGAAGGAAAAAGATGGCAAAGAACAGAACTTTTGTGTAGGGGTGGGGATAGAGGGATGTAGAAGGAGGAGTCAAGAGCAGTTCATTGAATGAAGAATCAGGAAATAGTTTTATAGAAAACTGGAGGATCTGTGGAGGGATATTTGGCTGTGCTGGGTGTTATAGAATTTGGAGATGAAGATGGAGAAAAATTGAGCTTCATGACTAGATACCTGCTACCCTTTTTTAAAATACATTTTTGAGGTAAAATTCACATACCAGACAATTCATCCATTTAAAGTGTACAATTCCATGCTTTCTAGTATATTCGCAGAATTGTGCAGCCAGCAGCACATGAATTTTAGACTATTTTTATCACCCTAAGAAATCCTGTACCTGTTAGCACTCCCCATTCCCCACTTCTTTTAGCCCAGGCAGTCACTACTCTGCTTCTTGCATCTATGGATTTGCCTGTTCCAAATAGTGCATATAAATGGAGTCATATATGATCTTTTGTGACTCTTTTTTTACTTAGCTCAGTGTTCTTCAGATTCATCCATGTTGTACATGTACTAGTACTTCATTCCCTTTTTGGCTGAATAATATTCCTTTGTATGGTTTATACCATGTGTTTTTATCCATCAATTGATGGACATTGTTTCTGCTTTTGGTCTATTATTAAAAGGGCTGCAGTGTACATTCACAACAAGTTTTGTATAGATGTGTATTTTTATTTCTCTCTCAGAAGATGTGCTGTTTTCCAGGCTTTGTTGTTCCATTTATAGAGCACAGGCAGAGTAGAATTAGCATAATTGTTAAGGGCTCTATGATTTTCAGACTGGTAAATGAGCATTGGCTTTAACTTAATGTCACCAGCTGCAATAGCCTCTAACAAGAGAGTCAGCCCATCCTTTGAAGTTTTGAAGCCAGGCATTGACTTCTCTCTAGCTGGGAAAGTCCTAGATGACATCTTCCAGTTGAAGGCTGATTTGTCTACACTGAAAATCTATTGAGTATAGACACTTTCATTAATTATCTTTGCCAGATCTGGATAACTTACTGCATCTTCTTTATCAGCACTTCCTACTTCACCTTTCACTTTTATATTGTGGAGACAGCATCTTTCCTCAGAACTAATCTCTGCGGGCTTCATACTTTTCTTCTGCAGCCTCCTCACCTCTCTTAGCCTTTATAGAATTGAAGAGAGCTAGGATCTTGCTCTTTATGCTTTGGATTAAGAGAACATTGTGGCTGGTTTGATCTATCCATACCACTAAAACTTTATAACAGCAGTAAGGCTAATTTCTTTCTTTCACTGGAGTGTCACTTTTAATTTCCTTCAAGAACTTTTCTTTTGCATTTACAACTTGGCTAATTGGTGCAATAGGCCTAGCTTTTGGCCCATCTTTGCTTTTGAAATGCCTCTTCACTAAGCTTAATCATTTCTAACTTTTGATTTACAATAAGAGACATGTGACTCTTTTTACTTGAACCCTTAGAGGCCATTGTAGGGTTATTAATTGGCCTAATTTGAAAATAGTTGTGTCTTAGGGAACAGGGAGGCCTCAGGAGAGAGAGAGAGAGAGAGAGAGAGATGGGGAATAGCTGCTCAGTGGAGCAGTCAGAACACAAAACATTTATCCATTAAGTTCACTATGTTATATGGGCATGGTTTGTGGTGCCCTAAAACAATTATAATAGTAACATCAACCATCACTGATCACAAATAAACATGACAAATATAATAATAAAGTTTGAAATACAGGGTGGGGCAAAAGTAGGTTTACAGTTGATTGTATGTAAAATAATTCAATAATTAGTAAATAATGCAAGAATAAATTCTGTGTATTTTGTGTACTTAACAACTGTACACTACTTTTACCTCACCTCATATTGTGAAAATTAACCAAAATATGATACAGAAGCCCAAAGAGAGAAAATGCTATTGCGAAAATGGCAACAAAAGATTTTTTTCAATGAAGGGTTGCAACAAACCTTCAATTTGTAAAAAACACAGTATCTGTTAAGCACAAAAAATGAAGAGCAATAAAACAAGGTATGCCTGTACAATAAGATATTTTGAGAGATGAGATACCACATTTACATAACTTAATATAGCATGTTATAATTGTTCTATTGTATTATCAGTCGTTGTTTGTCTCTTACTGTGCCTAATTTATAAATTAAACTTTACCATTGGTATTTATGTACAGGAAAAAAATAATATATAAAGGGTGATACTGTTTACCATTTCAGACATCCACTGAGGGTCTTGAAATGTGTCCCCTGTGGATAAGGTAGGGCTGTTGTACTCACTGATATTTTTTTGCAAAAAATAACTTGAGAATCAGATTACCATAGATCTTTTCACAGGATGATTGCATGGAGGGGGAAAAACAAACCAGAAAAACTTAGAATTTTCCAAGAATGTGAAACTATCCCTTTTCAATTATTAGACCCTAGTAGAAAATTGGTTGTCAATCAGGTATGTTCTGTCTTATCTTAGCTGTAATGTTTCTGTGCCTTTAGGGTAACTCAAATAGTTTTTAAAAAGTAAGCAGTTTCAAAATAGTTTTTAATGTTGACTTTAACTTATCTTTTGTTTTGTCTTGTTCAGTTAAAGATAGTCCTTCATGAGAATTGTATATGTGTAAATAGTCTTTTAGCAGTGTAAATTAATCTATATTTTATACTTTTATAGGTGTATACATTTCCAAATACTCAGACTGTCTTCATGCAAGACCATGGTATCATGGAAAGTCTGGTTATGTTGTAATTTTTAATCTAATTAAGGTAAAGCTTAAATGTGCTTCTGTATAATTTCTTTCTGATAATGTTCTTTGCAGATCATTTGCTAAACATAGTACTCACCAAAAACAGCCGTTCAGAGTCAGAAAATGCAATTGATATTTCTGCTTTCCTTTGAAGACAAAGATTTGTTTATGTAACAGATGATCTATGAATACATTAAAAAACCTTGAAATAATACAAAAGGTACTCAGTGAAAAGTGTTCCCCTTACTCCTGTCCCACAGCGCTGCTTTTTAGACATCAAAAACAGAAAACTAGCTGCTTGTAAAACAATATGGATATAGTTATAAATGATGAATTTAGGAAACAGCACTTGTTGTCTGGTTTAAAATGTCAAAATAAGAAATCTTTATTTTCTTTGTCCCTGAAACATCCAGACCTTGTTTATAGCTTCATGTGGCACCTATAAGTGATCTCAGAAGTTCTTTTTTTGTTTTGCTTTGTTTTTAATTAATTTATTTTTTTATTCAAGTACAGTTGTCTCCATTTTCCCATCACCTCTTTCCTCTACCCCATCCACCCCCACCTACCCTTAAATCTTACCCGCTTTGGCTTTGTCCATGGATTCTTTATACTTGTTCTTGACAAACCTTCCCTTCTTTCCCCCACTATCCCCCTCCCCTCTGGTTACTGTCCGTTTATTCTTTATTTCAGTGTCTCTGGTTGAATTTTGCTTGCTTGTTTGTTTTGTTGATTAGGGTCCACTTACAGGTGAGATCATATGGTATTTGTCTTTCGCCGCCTGGCTTATTTCACTTAGCATAATGCTCTCCAGTTCCATCCATGCTGTTGCAGAGGGTAGGGGCTCCATCTTTCTGCTGCATAGTATTCCATTGTGTCAATGTACCATAGTTTTTGATCCACTTATTTACTGATGGGCATTCAGAAATTCTTAAATGCCCTTAATAGTCCTGCGATGAGAATTTTCACTCAAGTAGTAGGAAAGCACTGATTTTAGAGGTTGGTGGGCTTTTTGAGGACATATTCTGTGAGAGTTTTTTGCTGTTTTTGCTTTTCTTTTACCTTTCTAAGTTATATGGTTATAAATCTAACAACACGAGATCAGAGGAGAGAACCAAGATGGCAGCGTAGGTAGACACACTGCGCCTCCTTGCACAACCAGAACTGATAGGAAATCGAACGGCAAGGAAGTCCACGAACACCAAGGAAATAAAAAATAAACATTCATCCAGACCGGTAGGAGGGGCAGAGATGGGCAGCCGGGGCAGAGAGGACTCAGTGGCTGTGGCGGGTCTGAGACTGGCGGAGTGTGGGACGAACGGGGCAGGCAGTCCGAGCACTAGCAGACCCTGCGGCCCCACATTCGCGCAGATAAACCGAAAAGGCCGGACTCAGAGTGGCAGAGAACTGGGCAGGCAGAGTGGCGGAGAACTGGGCAGGCAGAGCGGCGGGTAGCACTCTGCAGCCCCACATTCGCGCACAGATAAACCGGGACTAACGGTGGGGAGCAAAGCAGACCGCGCAACCCAGGGCTCCAGCGTGGGGAAATAAAGCCTCAAACCTCTGATTGAAAACGCCCGTGGGGGTTGGGGCAGCAGCAGGAGAGACTTCCAGCCTCACAGGAGAGGTCCTTGGAGAGACCCACAGGGGCCTAGGGCATGCACAAGCCCACCCACTTGGAAACCAGCACCAGAGGGGCCCAGTTTGATTGTGGGTAGCAGAGGCAGTGACTGAAGTCCGGTGGAGAGTGGAATGGGCGCCATTGCTCCCTCTCGGCCCTCCCCCACGTACAGCGTCACAGCACAGTGACCAGCGTTACCCCACCCAGGTGAACACCTAAGGCTCCACCCCTTTAAGTAACAGACGCGCCAAGACAAAAAAAAAAAAAAAGGCCCAAATGACAGAACACTTCAAAGCTCCAGAAAAAATACAACTAAGCGAGGAAGAGATAGCCAACCTATTGGATGCACAGTTCAAAACACTGGTTATCAACACGCTCACAGAATTGGTTGAATCTGTTCGAAAACCAGATGAACAAATGAAGCCTATGCTAAGAGAAACAAAGGAAAATGTACAGGGAACCAATAGTGATGCGAAGGAAACTGGGACTCAAATCAACGGTGTGGACCAGAAGGAAGAAAGAAACACCCAACCAGAAAAGAATGAAGAAACAAGAATTCAGAAAAATGAGGAGAGGCTTAGGAACCTCCAGGACATCTTGAAACGTTCCAACATCCGAATTATAGGGGTGCCAGAAGGAGAAGAGGAAGAACAAAAAATTGAAAACTTATTTGAACAAATAATGAAGGAGAACTTCCCCAATCTGGCAAAGGAAATAGACTTCCAGGAAGTCCAGGAAGCTCAGAGAGTCCCAAAGAAGCTGGACCCAAGGAGGAACACACCAAGGCACATCATAATTACATTCCCCAAGATGAAGCAGAAGGAGAGAATCTTAGAAGCAGTAAGAGAAAAGGACACAGTTACCTACAAAGGAGTTCCCATAAGACTGTCAGCTGATTTCTCCAAAGAGACCTTACAGGCAAGAAGGGGCTGGCAAGAAGTATTCCAAGTCAGGAAAGGCAAGGACCTACATCCAAGATTACTGTATCCAGCAAAGGTATCATTTAGAATGGAAGGGAAGATAAAGTGCTTCTCAGATAAGGTCAAGTTAAAGAAGTTCATCATCACCAAGCCCTTATTATATGAAATGTTAAAGGGATTTATCTAAGAAAAAGAAGATAAAAAATAGGAACTGTAAAAATGACAGCAAACTCACAGTTATTAACGACCACACCTAAAACAAAAACAAGAGCAAACTAGGCAAACAACTAGAACAGGAACAGAACCATAGAGATGGAGATCACATGGAGGGTTGTCAATAGGGGAGTGGGAGGGGGAGAGGGGGGGAAATGTACAGAGAATAAGTAGCATAGATGATAGGTGGAAAATAGACAGGGGGAGGGTAAGAATAGTGTAGGAAATGTAGAAGCCAAAGAACTTATAAGTATGACCCATGGACATGAACTATAGGGGAATGTGGGAGGGAGGGGGTGGGCAGGATGGAGTGGAATGAGGGGGGCGGGAAATGGGACAACTGTAATAGCATAATCAATAAATATATTTTAAAAATAAGTAAATAAATCTAACAACACTAATTTTTTTAAGAGTATAATAAACACTTTATATTTCTAAATTTGTCCCCAAGAACTGGAGGGAAAGTAACATTGCACTGGCACACAGTCACTGCTTTTCCTCTGTCAGTCCTCCCTCTCCTGTTCGTGATAAGTACTGTAGTTCTGCCGCAGAAAGTATGCCTGTCAGCTCAGATAACAAATGTTTGGTTTCTTAATTATGTCAGATTGCCTTGCCCTTGGTTTCTTGCCCCTGTATACCACCATGTTTGGTGGATTCTGCTATTTAGTTTTTGCCTACTTGCTCTCAGTCCTCCTTACTTTATTGCTCAAAAGCCAGCCATGCTCAACATTGTAAGATAAACGTTTAATGGAGAGAAGATACAGGTTGTGGTACATACTGTTTACATTCCTTGGCTTTTTAAACCAAAGAATTGCCTTCGGTGGTGCTATAAATGAAGAGGCAGGACCCTAACAGCAAAAAACAAAACAAAACAAAAAATTTATTTTAAATAATTAAATTCTTATAAAAATAAAAACAAAAGTTGCAGTCTTATACCTCATTTTGGTATATATTTTGTATATTTTTATTTTTCCCATCTATGTCACTATGTTTTTCAAAACAGCCTTAAAAATCATTGTATAGTATTTCATGATATGGTAAGGTCAACTGCTGTTTTTTTTTCTTCTTTTTTCTGGAAGACATGTAACCTTTGAAAAAGATAAGTCTTTAAGGGGAAATACTGTTGGCTGTTTAAAAATCAGAGCCAGTGGTCTGTTAAGCACTTTATTGTGTATTTTCTTCTTGCCGAATTGTGGGTCCTGGTGTAATAGATGTATCTTGGTCTGTAATTTACAATCGATAACTTAACATTCAGTTTGGAAACTTAGCTTCAGGAATTTTAGATTTCATTTGTCATTTTTTATGTTATAGTCATTGAATAACCAGTCTGTCTGGTAAGCTGTATAATTTTTATTTTAAAGAAACGGTTCTCTTAAATATGGGATAATTCATGTATTCCTTTGATATGGTGATAAAAGAAGTGGATAGATTGAGCAAAAAGGAAAAAGGACTCATGGATATGGACAACAGTATGGTGATTGCGGGATTTAGGGCACTGTAGAAGAGGACTAACTGGTAATGGAAAAAAATAAAATTAAAAATAAAAAAGTAGACAGCTGCCTGAGATGCCCAAACATAGCAATTTTTAAATACAATTTTAAGGGCTTCATGAATAATTAAAACTGTTGTTGATCTTAAAGATAATTTTCCAGGAACTATAGTTCTGACTTTTATTATAGTTAATTGTTAGTTCATATATATCCAAATCTTTATTCGGCTGCTTGTAAATGAATCCTAGAGCAAGGCTATTGCTATTTGAATACATGTGATTAGTTATAATATTTTCATTCTAGGGAAAAGTCAAGTTTGTGTCTGAGAATTATACAGCTAACTATATTAGCCCATCTTCTGGCTATGATTGCCACGTGGCTGCAAATACTAACAAGGTTTCTCACAAGACAAGTCATTTTCGCGCCTTTGAACTGAGTCAGGTATAAATCATTTTTAAGGTACATTTATGTGTCTAATGTGTTGAGTTTCAGGACTGGGTGGGTTGCCATCGGTTTGGCACATACAGTATTCTGTATAGTGCTACCCTGATTATAAATCTTTTTCTTTCAGTATTACCTGTATGAACTTTCAGGCAGCACTGTTACTGAGCGACCTAGACAGATTCATCCTTATGTAATTGTCGCTTTTCAGTACAGAGAACCTAAAAAGATGGCAGCACCGAGTCATAAAAGCATGTAAGTAATTTACGTACATACTTTGTTTTACTGGATTTGTTTACTTTGCTCTTACAAAATTACTTCTTTTTTTTTTTCCTAGACCTGAACTCAGTGAAAATGGTAAGGAATTATTTAATTGATTCTTTTAAGTTTTTTTAAGTAAATGTTTTGTTCATAAATAAAATAATTCATTTTTTCCTTACCCTCGTTTCCTAAAGTCCTCATCTCTCCATGGAAAGGGAAATTAATTATTCAAGGCTGTTTGCTGTGTGAAATAACTCTGTGGTCCTCTTATGGTACGGTGGTTCCAACACAACTGTAAGTACTGAATTTGTGTTCTTTACTAATGCTTGTATAATTTTTTCAATTCTCATTTTTGAATTCTTGCTTGTTGGCACTGATATGAAATATGGCAATTGTATTTGGTTTTAGATTAGAGTACTTCTGGGCCAGATGCATAGAGTATCTAGGATCATGACACAGGAGACCTAAATTCATATCTAAATTCCGGCCTTGGCTTTAAAATAAATGTTTTATAACCTTTGACAGCTCACTTTTTAAATTTTAGTATCTTAATCCATTTGTGGGAAAATGATTTTATACTAGAAGTTTGACTTTCCCCCCCAAAATTGGGTTTGCCTAGATAGTAGATACAGCAGATTATAGCCACTTAATTATATTACTGAGTCTTTTATTAAGATTTTCAGTATCTGATTTTCTAATAGTCACATGATTTTCCTAGACTGGTATAGTATTAAATAGAGTAGCTGCTGTGTATTTACATTATAATGAATTATATTTTCTTCTGGAGAACAGTGAAGGGCATCTTACGAAATATTTTTTAATCTATCCTTAGTATTGAAAACCATTGAAAGGTAGACTTAATTTAATTGAAATATAAGATGAAAAATAATGTGCTATTTGAATTAATTTTTTATTGGCCTTTTTTAAGGAGAGAGATAGATATTATCCATAGGATAAAGTAAGTATTCTGTGAATAAATAAATGACAAAGAAGGGAAAGTTCTTTTTTACTATAGAATGCAACTAATAAGTGTAGACAGAATGATGCAATTAGAAAATCACGATTGGCAACACCATAATAATGAGTGGATGCTTAAAATAGTAGGTGAAAGTTTGATGGTATGTACTTATCTCACAGTGTTTTCCCACAGCTTGCTTACTTATTACAAAGAGAAAAATACAGGTTTTACAATGGAAAAAAACCTGCAGATACCATCTTAACTTAGCACTTATCATTGTCAGAAATGGAATTAGTATTTTTGTGCATCACATCAGAAAGCACGTGAAAACCATGATATCATTTCTGTGGTATTCCTGCCACTCTCAGATCAGGAGGAAACAGACATACCAAGCTTGAGGGACATTCTGCAAAATAAATGGTGTACATTGTTCAGAAATACAGGATCATTAAAGATAAAGACAGACACTTTTTCTGTTTGAAGGAGACTAAACAGACATACACTAAATGTCGTGTTATCCTAATGGGACTCTAGACTATAAAAAATTTTTCTTCTGTCATAAAGGACCTTAGTGAGACAGTTGGCAAAATTTGAATAAGGTCTATAGGTTAATTAATTGTATTATATATACCATTGTTAACTTCTTGATTTTGCTAATTGTTTTGTGGTTGTATAGGGAAATGCCCTTTTTTTAAGGAAAAACAGAGACGTATTGAGGGGGCAAGAGGGCATCTGTAAGTCTATAAGTATTTCAAAATGAGTTTTAAAGAAGGAAAAAATTCAGGTGAAATTATGCAAAAGTCTGAGTGTGGTTTGTTCTGTGACATTGCGTGGTAGGCAGTGCAATATTGTCAAAAGTTTTCAATCATTACAGTATGCATAATTCTTCCACACATTTGAGTATTTTGGTTATACCAAAAATACATATATTCAGAAAAATGTGGGCAGATTTGCAGACCACAGTTTATGGTGTCATATATTTGAAAATCTATAATATTTATTAATATACATATTATTTGACCTGGAGTTTACCAATTTAAAGGTTGTTTTTTGTGGTTACAATATTTTTGTTGGCGTTTATATTAGAAAACCAAATATTATGTATGAAGCTATATATAGTTTCAGTGTTTATTACATTGCATGATTTTGTTTTGTTCTTTAGACCACATGAACTAGATTTTAAGTATGTAATGAAAGTGTCATCTTTGAAAAAAAGACTACCAGAAGCTGCCTTTAGAAAACAGAATTACTTGGAGCAGCAAAAAGGTCTGTTCAAATCTAATGATAACACTATATGTCTGGAGCTTTGTTCCAGTTATTTATTCCTCTTATACATACACTTAATTTTTTGTTTTTCCTTAAGTGATTCTTAAGAGTCTTTTGTGAAAGTTGCAGAGTTGCTATGTGATTAAGTTCCTTGGAGGCCAGCTAGAAAGTATGTAAGGTATTTTCATCTAAGATTGCAAAGTCTAGCTTTAATAGAGTATTGAGGGCTTTAAATAAACAGATATGCTTACAAATAGTTGAAGACTCATAACCATTTCTTTCAAGGAGAACAGTTTTTATGATTGTCACTTTCATTTATGCATGTACTTCTTTTTTATTATTCTAATTAAATTTACTGGGGTGGCATTGGTTAATAAGATTATATAAGTTTCAAATGTACTGTACCTATATACATCACCTATATAGTGCATTGTGTGCTTATCATCCTAGTTACATACTTCTAAATGAGAGGGGGAAAGCAGAAAGAATGAAAAGGAAGTGTCTCTGTCATTTAGATTAATTCACTGAACATCGATGTTCATATTATTTATATAGTGTTTTATTTGCCTTGTTATAGTAGTATCAATATAAATGAAAGCATTGTTTTCAAATACTGTATACAGTAACTTTATTAAGGTGTTTTATAACTAAGAACATTGGTTGATA